>NC_054599.1:9757546-10454630 GCF_004785595.1 Juglans microcarpa x Juglans regia | reverse complement strand
AAAGACTTATAACACCCTTTACTTTGTACAAAACCAAATTTCAAAGGAGACTGCATTTAAATTCTTTACGGAAATTACTTGTCTATTCTATAGGAAATCAGCTTCGCTCCAGAAATATTGGATTAGCACTACGAGGTAAATAGCTTGAGCATAAATTAGGATTAGCATACGTTAGCTAGTTATATTATTATTATTAAAGTCAGTTCCTTAGAAGCCAATGTTTATGTACCACACATGCTATGATATCTGCAAGCACGTCATTCATCATAATTCATGATCATGTTTTTCCACATATTATAGTTATATATGTATTATGCATATAATGCATCTCACGTTGCATAAGACACATAGTTTCATAAGATCAAGTGTAAGATAAAGATCAGATTAATTAGATGACCATTCAGATGCATGATTCCAACGCAAACATGGTGGATGTGCAAGTCAGACTCAAGGGTGGTTCACTATGGTATTATTATCAGATCAAATCAGCGATTCCCCTTGTGGCCACAAGATATGGGACCGGTGCACAATCTTGCAAACAAGGTTAAGTTTGTTGGCCAGTCAAACAAGTTAGATAATTCAGATCAATTCAATATAGCAAAAATATTTTCAAGTCATGCATGTCATCAGCATATTTATGAATAGTCATGATTTTAAATTCTCAGCATGAAATATTTTATGAAAAACCTTATATTAAGTATGATCACATTATGATGGATTTCTTACTGAGTCATTGCCTCATTTTAGTTGGTTTTTTTATGTTTTTAAACCACCCCATGTCAGAATATTTATGAAGATAGAGATGCAGGACAGACTTGGCCTAGGGAGGCATGATAGAGGCCTAGATCATGTACACAAATTTTAAGTTATGATTTTTAAGGTACAAAGTTCGAGAAGTTTTTAATAAATGCTTACACACACTCTTTTATGATTTTAGTATTTTAATACAAAACACTGTATTTATTATAAGGAATCTTTGTACCTGGCACTTCCTTAGAATAGAAGAAAATATTTTTTAAGTCAAGTTCAGTAGTAGCAGACCGATTCCCCAAAAATTCCTAAAAATGACTTTATTTGTAACCATGGGGAGTGGGGTGTTACAAAGGTAAATGATGAAACATTTGAATTTAAAATTACAACAAAACCCAGAAAAAAAAAAAAAAAAGAGAGAGACAATTGATACCAGCAAATATTACAGCCCAAGCAAGTTAAACAATCTATTTGAATTGAGGTGGATTTACAATGGTCAAAAGTTTGAGTCTTCATTCCCATACATGGAACATGTCAAAATGTTGTATAGAAGTTATTTCAAACAAGGAACTGAAAAAAAAGAATGCTTGTGATCATGCATCCTATAAGAAAACTTGCTACGAAACAAAATAGGAAGTGTAAAGTCACATGTTTAGTCTACAGCAATCATCTTATGCCACATCATCACTTAATTGTAGACCATCATTCACACTATCATCCTATATTGTCACATAATTCCTTTTTCTTTCAAGAGAAAAAAACACAAAATTATTAGTTGTATTTTAGTAAAAGTGATAGAATGAGAGAACATTTTAAAATGTTAAGGGACATAAAATCTTCTGATTGATTAGGGATATTCTATAACACATGACTTTAAACTCTAAAAATGATCACGGATGGGGAAAGTGTTACCGTGGTGTTAATCTATTTTTTCCTCTAACACAATGTTTCTTTTGAATATAGATTTTCAAGTTTTCTACCTTGAGATAAATGGTAATCAAGTGACCAGGGAGTAAGACTTCCTGATTTTGCAAGGAATCTGGGTTGTCTGGCACAGATGTCTGATCCACAAGTGAGAAAAGTTTATGCAGCATAAAGCTGAAGAAAAGAAGCCAAACACAAGTCAGTATGTGAGAACAATACCTCCCAACCAAGAAGAGATAGAAAAACAAACATACAAACAGTAACGTATGACAAACAATACTTATCAAAAGAAAAGTAAGACCAACAATGAAATTTGGCAACTATGTGTTGGGAAAGATAAGTCAAGGAGAGAGAGAGAGAGAGAGTGGCGCACATGAGCAGATTAAACTTCTCATAATTGTTATCGAGGTGAACAAAGATGTACTCCTCAAGAACAGCATTAGCAACCTACCAGAAAAAGAAAGATGAAACCAGTCACAGGAAAAATTTACACTTCAAGTTGTATGTACAAAGTAATCCTTTGCTTCTTTCTACTAAAAAAGAGTAACAGGTAAAGATCATGACATACACCAGAATAACTTTCGTTTTCCAGCCCATCCATGGCAGCTTGGAAATGCTCCCCTAAATTTATAATGACCAAAGTTAACATAGGTTATCAATAATCCAAGTCATATTCCAATGAAAACATGAAATATCCCATGGTCAGTACCAATATGCTCTAGACATTGAAGCCGAGTGAAAAGAGAGAGATTTCGAACTTCATCAAGAATAATTTTTGCCCTTTCACCCACAAGCTGAGTGGCAACAGCACCCTTCTCTCTCTCATCTTTCTCACTACAGCAGCATGTCAAACTCTCATATATTTCATGATCAGTTGTGTCTACAAGAGCCTGTTTATTACACAAAACAAATCTATTATACCACCATAATCCAACAGGTCAAAAAATGAAGAAGCATGGTATTCATTCAGCATTACATAATAAAACCAAAAATGTGCATTACATAATATTCCATCCAGAAATTAAACTTCAACAGGGTGGTAAAAAGGACATACAACATGATTGCTGAAAATATTTGGCTGCATACAAACCTTGCACATTCCATTCTCTTTCTTTATTTCTTCTTACCAAGTCGCTGAACGTTGTCAAGGAGGTTCTCAAAAACGCATTCATTAAAAAACTTGGAGACATTGATGTCAAGCTAAGTGTATAAACATTGTTTCCCATTTTATAAGATTTATTTTATAGACATAATAAAAATGTTAAGACCTAATAAACATTGTATAGTTTTGAACAAAGTAACAAACAATTCTGTAAAACGCAAGTAAACAAACTGCACAATCCTATCTAGGCATGTTTACCCAAGAACTGTACCACAATTGAAGATCCTATTTTATAATGCCACAAAAAAAAAGATCACCCCCTCTTAATCTGACCGGTGATACCTCATCTGAAACGAGAAGGCAAAATTTTGGACGTTTAGGAATTCATGTATTTTGAAAGCAACTCATTGCTTCAATGTTTCTTTAATAGGTAAAAGTAAAAATTTTATTGAAACACAACAAAAGACATTGCCCGGGTAAAACAGGATGGATTAAAATCATCGCTTCAGTGTTTTCACATGATTTTTATAGAAATATGGTCAAGATTTACATAAAAGAAAGGATTCGAGCTATATTGGTATTCTCATTGATTGCTGGATCAGTGCCAATACTAATAGCATTTATCATTAAAAATCACTAGAATGACAACCTAATGTTTAAGAAACTACTAGATTGTTCAAACCTAGACTAGCTAAATATAAATCTTTACCAGATCTAGAAAAGCCCATGAGAACTACTTGACCTCCATAGCACATGTGCAAGAAGCATGGAAAGATAACACTACTTTATTCCCTCCCACACCCCCAAATGCGCACAAATGTAAGATGGGTGAGAAAAAGAAAGGATTATGGGACAAGTAGCCAAATCATCAATATCAACACAAAAAATGTATATCTACTTAAGCAAAAAAAAATTATTTAATAACCAGAAAACGTTCTTCATACATAAGAGTGGTCTAAAAAACAAGTAGAAAGCCAAGGAATGTCTGAGAGAAATTTTATGCATCACAACCTACCTTTAGCACGACGCCTGCAGGAAGCAAGTACTCCCTCCCCTGTATCCTGTAAAATAAATTCAAGAAAGTATATTCTAGTTATATTCAAAATCACAAGTCATATTGGGGGGGAGGGGGGGAAGTGTTCTAATGAAACCCCAGGGGCATATGAAGTGGCTTAAGGAAAAATATCCAGAAATCCGGAAAGGTTGGGGATCTTATTCTAGACACACTAGATTGGTGTTGGGGGATGTAACATGGATGTATGGGTTGGGGATATGACTCTTAAGGATGTTTATCCTACTGTTTTCAGGATTGCATGGGAACAAGAGGCCTGTGTGACTGAATTAAGCGAGATCTCTACTGGCTCTCAATAGTAGAATGTCAGTTTCATTAGGGCATGATTGGGAGGTTGGTGTGTCTTCACTGAGCTTTTAAATTCATATACTCCTTTGGAGCTGGTAACACAGAGCCGGATAACATTGTTTGAATTCCTTCTAGTAAAGGAAAATTCTCCGTACGCTCAAATATGAAGCCCTCAATACTCAGGATAGTAATGACTTCCCTCGGAAGAATATTTGGAGTAAGGCACCCCTTAACACTGCCCTTTTTGTTTGGACTCCATCCTTAGGGAAGATCCTGAGCATGGATATCCTACGGAAATGTGGGTTTATCCTTATTGATCGGTGTTGTATGTGTAAAAATTGTGGCGAAACAGTGGATCATTTACTTCTACATTGTGAGTTTACCAAGGCCTTATGGAATGATTTTTTCAAGAGTGGGATTAGCATGGGTTACGCCTGGGAGGGTGGTTGATCAACTAGCTAGTTGGATAGGGCTTAAGGGTGTCCCCTTGATTGCAGCTATGTGGAAGATGGCTCCCATTTGTTTACTATTGGAGTATTTGGAGGAAAAGGAATGACCGAGATTTTTGAGAATCGAGAGCACTCCCTAGAAGAGCTTGAAGAATTTTTTCTTGAGAACTTTATTTATGTGGACCATATCTATAGATCTTAATGGTCTTAGCATTCACAAATTCCTTGTATCTTTTTTCTACTTTCTAACTAGGTGTACTCTCTTGTATACTTCATGTGTACTTGGGCTATGCTTTTTTCTGTACTAATAAAAAAATCACAATCTATATATTACTTTGTTAGACCTAGCCCTAGCTTACCAAAATCCAAGTCTCGCACTTCCATTACGAAGGTAATATACTTTGACTGTAACTGAAGACTGATTTTTTCTCTCACACCTGAAACAACAATTAAGGAGCAATCAAAACCAAAAGGTAAAAACTATTAAACAAGTGGTGTGAAAACCAAAACAATAACGGGAGTATATATACTCTTTCTGTTGAATGACAACTAGAAATAAATGGAACAAGTTGAATATTTAGTCTAGAATGAACCACAGCTAACATGACACCATTATCTATACAACTTAGATAAGTGATATAGTCGCTAACACATACACGTCATAAAAACTTAAGTCAACCTCCACTAAATATGATACAACAGGGTGGTGGTGTGGAAAAACATTGGGAGAGGATGTAGAGATTTCTCTCATTGAGTTAAATCTGACATTGAGGATGGTTTTGAGATCATATTTTCACAAAGCTTGTGGTGAGGAATCCCTTAAAGACATCCTTCTCGGCATTGTCTAGCATCTCCCATTTTAAGGAGAAGTTGATAGCAAACCTTTTGCAGATCTTAGAGAATAGATCCCAATGGAATGTTTGCTTTTATTAAAATGACACATCATTGGGAGGTGAGGATGATTTCCTCACTCTTTAATTGTTTGTACTCCTTCAGGATAAGAGGTGGTGGAGGTGATAAGATCTGTTGATTCTTACTAAGAAAGAGACCTTTGAGGTCTTCTTTCTACCATGCACTCATCCCCCAAGATGGCCCTCCTTTCCTTTGAAAGAATATTCGGAGACATGAGGCACTGTCAAGGGTAGCATTCTTTGTCTGGATGGCAGAATTATGGAATATTGGTTTTGGAAACTAGAAAAACAAGAGAACTGAAAAAATGAGATGTCCAAAGTTAGGTCCAACTGCAGGGTAAATTGAAATTAGACCGTGACATCATTAAATAACTTAATTAAAATTACAAATAAATAAATAAACTTATACCAGAAGAAATTTTAACAATCTACCCAAAAATAATTGAATAATTTGAAGGATGTTTTACCGCTAATAGATATCAGAAACAAGATTGAAGTGTCCTAAAATGTATTTGCAGCAAATTGATATTTGTGCACACCACAACAAAACTCCAACTAAATTTGAAATCAATGTTTTCCATCTTTCGAATCCCAGTCACTCTCCTTTTTAATACTCAAATTTCAAAGTTTCATTTATCCCCTTCTCAATTCTCAGCCAACCACGGTGAATATCCCAATATTTTATGGGCACAGAAGGAGCATATCAGTGCATGGCACAGAGCTATCTATCAGCGCAAGTCCATGGACCCGATACTTATGATTTGTTGACACCACCACTACAGCCCAAATCAATTTAACTATCTTTTGTGGATGGTAAAGTGGGGGCAGCTGAAATCGAGAGATATGGAAGGGGGCTGAGTTATAGGCATCTCTAGGAAAAAATGACCAAAACCCTTGAGATCCATGATTCTCAGGTCTACGGATACTATGGGGGAATACATTTTTTTTTTCAATAGACTGGTTTTAGGAGGTAATAGGACCGGGCTAGAACCTGTATACAGTTGGACTAATCCAATCGAGCAATTCGGTCCAACCTTTGAAACCTTGGTCTTAGTGTACAAGTGATGGTAAATCATTCGACTGGCAGTCTGGACAGCATTTTTTGAAACTTTTAAATATTATGGTAAAATCACCCAATAGATCTTACCTGTTAGGGTGCAACATAGTCATTAAAGGGCGAGTTGGATTGAACCGTACACTCAGACATCCAGGATTTTATTCCACACAAAGAACTCCCCTAGATTACCTTATATAAGCTTCTCGCAGGTGAGGTCATGTATCCGAGGTTTACTCCCAAAGGGTGGGTCCGAAGGGTCCTACTTTGGTGAGGTTCCATGTCATGAAAAACTAAAAAATAAATAAAAATCTAAAAAGATAAGAAAGAAATCCCAATAGATCCTCGTCTTAGCAAAGAATAGATAATGACAATTAAGTTCTGCGGTTGATTTTATTGCCAACAAGATAAATCTTTATGGCATTCCAAAAATAGTTACAGTTTGGAAGATGGTCCCCATATGCCTTTTGTGATGCATTTCGAGGAAAGGAAATGACTGGAACTTTGAAAATAAGGAACATTTGCTGGAGGAGCTTAGAACTCTGTTTTTCAATTTGCTATTTCTATGGGCAATAGCTATAGATTTTAATGTTCTTCACTTTCATTATTTCCTTGTATCTATTTCTTCTTCCTAACAAGGTGTTTCCTCTTGTAGACATCACATATACTTGGGCGATTCCTATTTTTCTGTTAGTATTAATAAAACCTTTTAAAAGACGTTTTAAGATTTATTGTGACCACTGTAAGGGTGAAGAAAGTGTTTTCAAGCAAAAATCTCGAATTCAATGATTTAAATAAGGAGGAACATACTGAATAACATGCTATAAATCAAAGTTCCATCTTTCAAAATGAACCGGTTCATCTTTAAATCCCAAAAATGTCCCTAATCTGCCCATGATACCAAATAGAAATTTTAAGTTATGTAGATGGATATTATGAAAAAGAAAATCTCTGTGCATTGGATAAAGAGATAACCTTATGACAACTGCTTTATCAGTATATCCTTCTCGCCGATCACTAAATGAATTCCGCACCATACTCATTGGCTGGACCAAAAAGCACTCATGTCAGTTATGTGACATGCATAAGCAACAAAAAGCAAGAGAGATTTTACTGAACAAAGTACTGAATTGCTTCAAACCATCGGTGTATAAATAATTGACTTAGCTAGTAAAAGCCTAAATGACTTAGGCTCACAGGAAACATACATAAAATCTTGGCTCAAGCCACAATTTCAAGGTTGAACACATTTTGTTGAAATTACTAGCTAAATGACTTAGCTAGTAATTGGCAATTTACTAGCTAAGTCATTTAGGTGCCAATTACTAGCTAAGTCATTTAGGCTCACAAGAAACATACATAAAATCTTGGCTCAAGCCATTCAAGGTTGAACACATTTATCCACTTGAGTATCACAAAATGTATGCAAAAGGCAAAGTCTCTTACATAATTCCGCTTTGGCAATATTAGAAGTCGAACAACTCGCTCAAGCCCATTCAGTATAAAGTAACTAGACAGCCAAAAACAAAAAAAAAAAGATTTAGAGTAGTAGGAATTATATGCAGATTAAACAAAAATAATTTAAAAAAATAAATCTATACAACAAAATCATCCACCTCAAAGAACAAAAATGTGGCATTAAGCAATACTTGACTCCAAAACAGACCACAATGAGTAGAACAGACATTATAGTTGAATCCAAAAATAAAAACAATTAAATAGCTGTCAATGTTACATTCTAGGTACCATGCATCTTTTAAAATTGTTTTGGATACTTCTTTCCCCCTCTATCCCTCTCTCAGAAATGACTAATTCCAGCGTTCCTCGCGATTCTTCTCCTCTTGTCATTTTGTTACTTTTGGGTGGGTGGGGGGGCATGATGAGGAGCTTGCGGGTGGATTCCAAACTGTCTTTTGTACTGAGGATCAGGGACTTATCAGAATCACAGAGAAGGGTAAACGAGTGACAAAGCACATTTCTTTTTAGAAATGGGGTGGCTGGTTTGTTGGCCAAAACAATGGATGCATGTGTTTATTGGGAGGCCATAAGGAGTTCCTTAAAACCACTCGAGAAGGCCATCGTATTTTCTTAGTTCAGCGTCATGCCAATCCTTTCGGCCGCTTCTTATCATTTGAAGTTTATGGTGGTGGTGGTGGTGGTGGTGGTAGACGTGCCGTTTTGGTTATAGCCGAAGGAGTGCAAAGGGTGGGTTTGTTTTGCAAAAACGCTCAGGGACTTCTGTCGTTTACCTTCCCCTGCTATGGTTAATGGTAATAGAGGAGTCGCACTATCCATTGGTGGAACTATTGATGGGAGAGGGAAGCAATCCCAGGTTTTGAGGCCTTCGTATGATCCGGTGGTGTCATATAGGGCAGCGCTGGTAAAGCCAATGTCTTTTCGGCTCTGCAAGGAAATTCTCGTAGTAATGGAGGTTCTAGCATGGGTGGTGTGCCACCTTCTAGTACTGGTTCTTGGTTACCAGCCCCTCTGACCGATGGTTCTGGTTCACACGCAAAGGTCGGCAGCACTCTCCTTCCCGAGGGGACTGTGTCAGAGTATTTTGAGGAGGGCATATTGTTGGCGGTGCAGGCTGAGTTAATCAGCGTGAATGAGAAGATCAACCGTCTAATTTTAAAAGTAGATTCGGGCCTGGGCCTGACTATGGACTCATCATTTTCTGACCCAAGTCTATTCTGTTCTTCTAGGATGAGTTGTGCAGGCCTATCTCCTAGGTCTTATGCTAAGGGGCTCAAGTGTAATGGGAAAGGCAAGGAAAAGGTTGGGGTTGGGCCTCAAAAGCATATCAAGCCAGTGTGTCGAGCCAAGAATCATAAGGGGGTCTGACAAAGGTGAATCTTCATCAGGAAGGCCCAACTCGATGGTGGGTGGCCTACCTGAGCCTAGACTAGCTCAGAAGCTATCCTGCCAATTATGTTTCCGGTGGTCGAGATTCCATAGAATAGAGGTACGAGGTCTCTCCATTTTCATGTCTCCTTCAGAACCGACGTCCTTTGTAGATGTGTTGCGATTGACGTTTGGGCAGTCACAAACTTCTTCATCAGTGGCCAATGAACCTACGGAAGGTGTGCCCGCACCTATAATCATGTCGGAAAGGGAGGAAGTGGGCTCTCAGGGTCGATATGGTGGTAAGGAAGGACACTAACTCTGGATTGTCCAGTGTCTCCACTCAAGTTCCTTATCTTTCTTTGCTAAGGGTCTGAGGACAAAGGTGCTGATGGATTTTCCATCTGCGATCCCTGTTGAACTTGTTAAGCACCTGAGTATGGAAGATGGTGATGTTTTGCAGGAGCTTTATGTTTTCGAAGGGGTGTGTCAGACCATCCCTCCTGTAGGGTGTCGAATGACTCGAATCTAAAACTAGTCCTCGGTGATGGAGATTGTTTTTATTTTATTGGGGTGAGAGGGGGGGGGTGATGTTGTACCAACCCCCTTGTGCACACTCCCACCCAGTCCTAAATCGCCAGGTTATGGAGATTCAAGCCTACATTGGGATTTCTTGTGTAGGCTTTGAAGAACAATTTAGGGCGCTCCTTATCACTATTGAAGCTGATCGAGTTTCGAAATCAGTTTCAAAGACAGATAGGGAACTAAGAAGACTCAAATGTTCTATTAATTATGATGCGAAGGAGGTGAATGGCAAAAGGGACAGATTGAAAGGGAGGGGGCCTCTTTTTGTTCATGAAGCCTAAGATCCTCTTTTGGAATATGCAAAGGCTTAATAATCGTAACAAGCGCCTTCGCATAAAATCTTTATTGCGGACTTGGAAGATTGATATTGTGTTTTCAAGAAACAAAGTTACGATTTAACAATAGAAGCATCATTCATAGTCTTTGTGAGTGTTCTTTTGTGGGTTGATTTTATTTGGCATCTTTGGGAGCTTCGGTGGTGTTCTTTCGATGTGGAATAAAAGAGCGGTAGTCTGTCAAGGAGTGTATTGGGAATTTCTCAGTTACTAGTTTATTTTAAAATGTTGAGGATGGGTGGAAGTGGGTTTATGTAGGCACTTATGGGCCATGTTTGGATTATGATAAGAGACTTCTATGGGAGGAGCTGGTGGGTTTATATTATCTATGGGATGTGTCATGGTGTATGAGTAGGGATTTCAATATTACTCACTTTCCTATTGAGTGATCGGGGGAACCTCGAACTTCCTTGGCTATGGAGGAGTTTTTTGAGTTCATCTTTGATTTGGATCTCATGGATCTCCCTCTTGTTGGGGGTGAGTTCACGTGGTCCAATAGTCGGGATTGGTCACAATTGGATAGGTTTCTCGTCTCTAGGACCATATGGTTTTTCTATGGGATTTTTCCAAGTTTGTTGGGATATTGTGAAAGTTGATATGATGCATATTTTTCTCGAGGTCTATTCTTTTAAGAAGTTTGAGAAATGCCTCAATGCGACTTTAATCACTCATCCCGAAGAAACATAGGGCTACGGAAATTAAAGATTTTTGTCCTATAAATCTTGTAAGTGGGGTTTACAAGATTATTTCGAAAGTTCTAGCTAAACGTTTGAGCACGGTTATGGAACAAATTATTTCTAAGCCTCAAAACGCCTTTGTTCGGGGGAGAAAAATCTTGATTCGGTTCTCATTGCCAATGAATCCTTGGATAGTAGATTGAGGGAGGGAGTCCTAGGCATTCTGTGCAAGCTTGACATGGAAGAGGTGTATGATCATGTGAATTGGGAATTCTTCTTTTATATGCTTGGGAGGTGTGGCTTTGGTGAAAGGTGGATCTTGTGGATTCGACACTGTGTTAATACCACTCATTTTTCAGTGCTAGTTAATGGCACCCCTGCTGGAGTTTTTTTAATATTTCTCATGGCCTGAGGCAAGGGGACCCGTTGTCTCCCTTTCTCTTTGTTATTGTTATGGAGGCACTTGGACGGATGGTGGAGCTGCTGTTGGGGGAGGTTTTTTATCCAGATTCTCGGTGGGAAATGGTATTAATGGTTCTATCATAATTTCTCATCCCCTTTTTACAAATGATACTCTTTTTTTTTTTTGTGAGGCAAATCGTAGCCAGATTCAAGCTTTAAGGGCACTTTTGTTATGCTTTGAAGTTGTGTCGGGTCTCAACGTGAACTTTGGTAAGTCTGAGATGGTTCCAGTGGATGTGGTGTAATATTACTAACTTGGCGATTTTTTTGGGTTGTAAAGTGGCTTCCTTGCCTATGAAATATTTGGGTCTTCTGTTGGGAGTGACTTTTAAGGCTAGAGCCATTTGGGATGGGGTTGTTGAGAAAGTTGAGAAAAGGTTGGCTGAGTGGAAATAGATGTATTTATTGAAAGAATGTAGACTCACTTTAATTAAGAGTACTCTATCCAACCTCCCCACTTATTTTTTATCCTCATTCCCTTTGCCTGCAAGGGTGGCTAATAGGATTGAGAAATTATTCCGGGCTTTCATGTGGGGTGGAGTGGGGGAGGAAACTAAGCTCCATCTTGTTAATTAGAATAAAGTTTATTCTCCAATTTCTAATGGAGGCTTGAGGGTTCGCAACTTGAGGACATTCAATAAAACCCTATTGGGAAGATGGTTCCAGAGGAACCACTTGGAAGGGGATCCGCTTTGGAAGGAGGTTATTGAATATAGATACGGAAGTGCTTGGGGGGTTTGGTGTTCTAATTAAGTAAGGAGGGTGTATGGTGTGGGCTTATGGTAATTTATTAGGAGGTGTTGGCAAAGTTTTGCCACTCATATTTGTTTTGTAGCTAGTGAGGGCTCTAGAATCAGATTTTGGCATGACGTTCGGTGAGGAGATTGCGCTCACTATAGGGCTTTCCCTGCTCTCTATTGCATTGTTGTTAATCAGGATGCTTCTATGTCAAATCTGTTGCCATTTTCCCATGGTTCTCACCAATTGGATGTTCAATTTAATAGGGCTGTTCATGATTGGGAAATGTATACTGTTTCAGAATTTTTCAGTCTTATATATTCTACAGGAGGCCTAATGGTACATGAGGATAGGATGCAGTGAGGCCTAATGGGAGCAAATAGTTTACAATGAGATCTTATTACAAGCTATTGGCATCACATGGTAATGTTCCTTTACCATGGAAGAGTATTTGGAGGTCTTGTGTGCCTTCCAAAGTAGCTTTCTTCGTATGGACTGCCTCTCTTGGGAATGTTTTGACCACGGACAATTTGAGGAAGCGGGGTCTGATTGTTATGAATTGGTGTTATTTGTGCAAGAAGAATGGGGAATCAGTGGATCGTTTATTACGGCATTGTGAGGTGACAAGTGTTGTGGGAAGAGATCTTTAGAAGAATTGGTGTGGCTTGGGTTATGCCTTTGAGGTTGGTGGATTTAATAGCTTGCTAGAAGGATAATCAAGGCTGCCCCAAGTGCTTGCAGTTTGGAGGATAATTCCTTTGTGCATTATGTAGTGTATTTGGACGGAAATGAATGATCGGTGTTTTGAAGATAGGGAGCGCACAATGGTGGACCTTTAGGACTTTTTTGTGCACACCTTATTGTTCTGGTTTTCAGCCATTGGGCTTAATGGAACTAGTGTTCATGACTTTTTGTTTCAAATTTTTGGCTCCTAGAATGTATTTAGGTGTTTTTTTGTATACTTCTTGTGTATATGGTCTTCGCCTACTTCATTCGTATGAATAAAATTTTCATTTTTCTTATCAAAAAAATTCGTTGTCAATGTTATATGATAGTTTGGTGAATAAGGTATATAAGATCATTTCTAAGGTGTTAGCTAATCGTGTAAGTGTGGTGTAGGGAAAAATTATTTCGAAATCTCAAAATGTTTTTGTAAGGGGGAGACAAATTCTTGATTCGGTCTTAGTTGCTAATGAATTGTGGATAGAAGAATTCGGTTAAATGAATCTGGAATTTTGATCAAATTGGAAATGGAAGAGACACATGACCATATTTGTTGGGATTTCCTTTTGTACTTACTCGGGAGGTATGGTTTTGGAGAGAAATGGTGTTTGTGGATCAAGCATTGCATTTCGATGGCACGATTTTCTATTTTGATGAATGGTTCCCCGGTTGGATTTTTTAATAGCTCTCGTGGTTTGAGACAAGGAGATCCGTTATCTCCCTTTCTTTTTGTTCTTGTTATGGATGCATTGAGTAGAATGATTGAAATGGCAGTAGAATGAAGGTTCTTGTTGGGTTTTGAAGTGGGAAATGAGGATCGGAATAGCATTAAATTATCTCATCTTCTCTTTGTCAATGATACTTTAATTTTCTGTGAACCTAATCAAGAAGATCTTCAATCTTTGATAGCATTGTTGTTATCTTATAAAGCTATATCGGGTCTAATTATTAATCTTAACAAGTCTGAAATTGTTCCAGTGGGTGGCCAATATTTCAGATTTGGCTAATATTTTGGAGTGTAAGATTTCTTTACTGCCGCTGAAGTATCTTGGTTCTCCATTGGGTGCCTCTCACAAATCAGTTTCCATATGGGAAGGGATGATTGAGAAGATCGAGAGAAGGTTGGCTGGATGGAAAAAGCTATACTTGTCTAAAGGGGGACGAATTACTTTGATAAAGAGTACACTGTCTAATCTTCCCACATATTTTCTTTCACTTTTCTCTTTGCCAGCAGGGGATGCAAAAAGAATTGAGAAATTTATCGCAATTTCTTATGGGGAGGTATAGGAGAGGAGAAAATTTTCCATTTGGTTAGTTGGAACAAGGTTTGTCAACCAATTTCTTGTGGAGGATATGGGGTGAGAAATTTGAGGATGTTTAACAAAGCACTTCTTGGGAAATGGCTTTAGAGATATCATTTAGAGAGATATGCTTTATGAAAGAATGTTGTTGCAGTAAAATATGGGAGTGGGTGGGGGGATTGGTGTTCTAATGAAGTTAGAGGAGCGTATGGGGTGAGTTTATGGAAGTTCATTAGGAAAGGTTGGGGGGAGTTTTTGAAACATATTACATTTAACGTGGGGGAAGGGAAGATGATTCTTTTTTGGCATGATATTTGGTGTTGGGAATCAGCTCTCAAATCTGATTTTCCCTCTCATTTTAGGATTGCAAGAAATCAAAATGCTGCTGTGGCAGATTATTTCCAACATACGGATAATAATATTCTGTGGAATGTTGACTTTATCAGAGAGGTAAATAACTGGGAAGTGAATGATGTTTCTGATTTTTTGGGAAGAATTTATAATTCAAAAGTGATGCAGGGAAGAGAGGACAATTTACTGTGGGACGATGCTGGAAAGTCCAGGTTTTCTATTAGTTCTTTTTATAAGGTGCTGACTTGTCATTCTGGTTGTGCTTTCCCTTGGAAAAGCATTTGGAGAGTGAAGATTCCTACTAAGGTGGCGTTTTTCAATTGGGTGGTTGCTCTAGGGAAAGTTTTGACTACGTATAACCTTAGAAAGCGTGGTATGTGCATTGCTGATTGGTGTGTCACATGCAAGAAGAATAGTGAATCTGTAAATCATCTCTTTCTTCATTGTGAGGTGGCAAAGTCTTTATGGTATTAGGTTTTGAGTCGGACAGGTTTATATTGGGTGATGCCAAAGGAAGTTGTAGATCTTCGTGCATGTTGGAGACATTTTGAGGGAAAGGAAATGAGTAGCTGCTGGATAGAATATGATTCCTTTGTGTTTAATGTGGTGTATTTGGCTGGAAAGAAATGGCAAATGTTTTGAAGACAGAGCATTTTGTAACATACCGGCCCAAATTTAGGGCTTAAAATTAGTATTATTTTTTTATCATTAGTTTAGGAAATATGCTAACAAATAAATTAAAACAGTGAGTCTTTCCCTATCAAAATCTTCGTATAGTCATCCATTAGGTTCCCATATTGGAATAGGTTCCTAGTTTGAAACTAACTCCAACTCAAACTCTTCAAAAATCCTCTCAGTGTTTGTATCCTCGTAGGAATAGTTTCCTAAGTGTAGCCAACTTCAAACCCTAGCATATATCCTGAAGACTCACGTTATTCCTTCCCATCATCCATAAGAATCCCACGGGACCCTTCAGAAATAAACACAAGAAACATCATACACTCCAGCCCAACGCAACAGCCTTTGCAAACCAAGAAAACCACTCTCACATCCAACCGAGACACTTACCTCACTGGAATCCACCACAGATGCTGCTGACGGTAAGCTCTCCTCCCACCTCAACGAACGTTGTTGCCGTTTAAGCCTTTCCCGTCGTTTTTCCTTCTGTCATTAGTGACCAAAGTCGCTAGGTGTTGTGGCCAGCCACCGTCGACCACTTTAGAAGACGTCGGACTACCTCTCCGAGGCCACAGAGATCGCCGGCCAGCCCCACCCCATCTCCTTTCCAGTAAGCCACTGTCGTCTGCCACCCTCCCCTCCCTCTATTTTTGTCGATTTTGATAGTTCCTCTCTCTAAACTCTCCCTCTCAGCGTCACACCATCATAGGTACCCCCCAGCTGTGCCGCCGGTCCTTCCCAGCCACCCAGAGCTGCCACACATCAGCTTTCTCCTCTCGGTGAGTCCTCTGTTATCACACAGCCATCCCCTTCAGTTGTTTTGGTCCCGTGTGTGTTCTAGAATTACAACCACTCTTTTAATTCATAAATGGGCCCTTGGGCCCTAAGCCCATACAGCCAATGCCTTCTAAAGATAAAAGAGTATTGGGCTTATTTTAAATGGACTTGTGCTTTAAAATTAAGATGGGCCAGGTTGCACTTTTACAAAAACTATTCTAATGATTTTAAATGGACTGTTTTCTCAATTAGGGCGAGGCTGGAATTTAAATCAAGCCCAAGTTTTACTTAAATAAATATGAGCCCATAGACTTATTTTTATAGAAAGTATTTAAGGGATTTTAAAGTATATTTGTAAAGTATCATTTTTAAACTATTTTTGAGCCTATTAATTAGTTAATATTCCAATTGACTTTTAACTAGATTTTTATAAAATTATTAAGTTATATTTTTAAATAGAAGTTAAGGAATATGTTATGAGTTTTGAATAATATTATTATGTATTAATCTTAGTATAATTAAATTATCTCTATATATGATTTTAAGTATTTAGAATGCTACGACACGTCTTTCTAGGAAGTTAGTGACAATTAGTGCCTTGTATAAGTCACGAGCTAGGATGTGAGATTGTGGAAGCAACGCTAAGAGATAATTAGTATGATCATTGCATGTGTACTGTAAATGTTCTAATTGTATATGAAAATGTGATGTTTGTCTATGCCACGCTACGAGCTAAGTCAAGGTTAGATCCCTTTTCATGATCTTCGATGAATTATAATGATATGCATGTAAGTGAGCTGATGTAAGTTATGCTATTATGGATTGCGATTTAATGGGTGATATGTCATGAAAATCACATGTATGCCATGCAATGTAATGTCATGAAGTATTTAGATCATGTAAGTCATGTAGGCCCCGTTTGTTTTCGCAGATGAGATGAGATGAGTTGAAATTAAAGTTAAAAAGTTGAATAAAGTATTGTTAGAATATATTTTTAATATTATTTTTGTTTTAGGATTTGAAAAAGTTGAATTGTTTATTTTATTTTGTATTGAAATTTGGAAAAGTTGTAATGATTAGATGAGATGAGATAAGATGTTTTCTGAAAACAAACGAGGCCGTAATGTTCATGTAGTTCTCAGATCATATACGAAATGGAATGTTATGTTCAGATCACATTATGTCATGTCATGTTATGCTATGCTATGTACATGTATATGCCATGCTAGAAAAGTTCATGAAGTCCAACAAACTTCTCATGCATTAAGAGAGATAAGATGTTTAAAGATGACACGAACCTAAGCATGTTCATCACAAGTTAAGGATGGCACGGACCTAAGCATGTTCATTACAAGTTATGTTAAGGATGACACGGACCTAAGCGTGTTCATCAAAAGTTATGTTTAAGGATGACACGGACCTAAGCGTGTTCATCACAAGTTATGTTTAAGGGTGACACGGACCTAAGCGTGTTCATCACTAGTTATGATAAGCGATGTCACAGACCTAAGCGTGATTCACCATATGTTAAGGGAAACACGGACTTAAGCGTGTTCATCACCAGTTAAGTTATGTGATGCCACGGACGCAAGCGTGGGTCACCATATGATCAGTGAAAGACAAGATAAACAAGTCATGTATGTTTGTTAGAAAATGCATGAAGTCAGTCGTTTATGCATTCACGTTATATGGTTGCCATGATTATGTATGATTCCGCTCATGTTAACGATAAATAGATAGGATATGTGAATCTGTGACGATATATGTACGTAAAGTTAGTTTTTCAGAAATTAAGTTTATGATAAATTAACTTATGTTACAATATGATTGTAAATCTGTGATGATGTATGTATGAAGAGTCTTTCAAAAATTAAGTCTATGCTAAGCAAGGTTATATTTTACGGTATGATGTACTATTTACTGAGTATTCGACTCATTTTTGTTTGTTTCTCTATTTTCTTTTATGTTTAACTCTCACAAATGATGAGTGTGAGGACGCAAAGCTGAAGGGCCAGAAATAGATCTAGTGTAAAGACTTAGAAAGGCATATGTGTTATTTACACAAGAATTAATTTAGTTTATATTTTTACCTTATGCTTTCAGTTTCATGATTCGAAGACAGTTAGGTTCAATTTAGTTGACCTTTTTTTTAAATGAAGTATTTTCATGTATTAGAATCTCTTCACCGGGCATTATGTTATGAATGTTAGTAATATCTCTATCCTACGAGAAGGGGGTGTTACACGTTCTCTTGGAGAACTTCGGAATTTTTTCTTTTCTACTTTGTGTTTGTGAGCTAGGATTTTTGTAAGGGATGATGATAATGTACTGAATCTAGTTTAGTCTTTTTCCTGCTTCTAGAGTGTAATAGGTATTTTCCTTTGTATACTTCCTATGTACTTGGGCTGTACCGAGTCTTGGTAATAAAAAAAAAAATGTTAGATGATATGTATGGTTTTAAGAGCTTGCTCATGATACAATATTTGCATTGCAAACACAACCATAGAACTCAACTTCTTTGCATTCACCATGTCAATTTACAACTAGTCTTTTGACCATCAATGGGGTGCAACTTTAGTCTAGGTGTCATTAAAAAGCCCGGTGCAATATTTATTTTTCATTATAAATAAATATAAAGTGCAAACTATAGTCTCAATAGTAGAATATGCTTGCTTACTGTATTTACTTGCTGAACTTCCATCATCATAAATTTCATCATCACCCCGTTAAAAGGAAATGCGAATATCATTAACTACGAATCTAATACATAGTGAGCAAAAAATATAGTGAAATACTTACCCACCCATTTCCGATGACTCTTCTTTTTTGGAAACTAGTTTTTGTGGATCAGCATCTCTCAAATGACAAAGCTTTGACTGCATAGAACACAATTGGGCAACATGAAAAAAAGGAACCAATTTTCTCTTACTATCTTTATTATGCCTTGCCACCAAAATCATAAACATCCAAGTATAAAACATGTAAGCACAACTGATTTCATTATATAACACATACCAAGTCATTATTCAAATATGATAATAAGACACACATCAAATCACCACAAATAATTGATAAAACACAGAAAGTTTGAATGCAAACTTCCACTATACAAAGTCACATGTACCTAATTGAAACAAGCTATCGTGGAAATATATCAAGGAAAGAGAAAATTTCTTCAAAAGATAATTCCAACAATTCAAAATAAATATTGTAAAACCCTCTAAGGATCCCATTCGGAAAGATATCATCTCATCATTATCTACACAACAGCTTGTGTCTATAGACATCCACTTGATGAAAATTTATATGTGATTGTGTAAATGAAGGAAAGGAAAGATATAGAAAAAAGAAGACTTGATTACCGACGTAATCTGACAAAAGTTTAATCAATGGCGTACAGATATAGTCGATAAATAGCAGTACATCTTGTTTATAGTTCATAGGATGCTGAATCCAACAGTCCCAGCTCAGTATCATCACTATGGAAAAAAGCTCAGGCACTCACTCCAAGGAATAAAGTTAAAACTTAATTATGTATAACCTCTTGGAAACTCAAGATAACATGGTAAGAAAAGAAAAGATTGGCATGGTAATTGATGGAGGCAATCGACGAAGCAACGATCCATGCTTCTTTTGTTTCTATATATTTTTTTATGGCATGGAACCTCACCAAGGCAGGGCCCTTCGGACCAACCCCGGGAGCAAACCCCAAATGCATGACCTCACCTGCCAAAACTACATATTAGGTAATCCAAGAGAAACTCCTACTTCAGAATCGAACTGAGAATGTCTGAGTCCACAACTCGCCCATGCTTGCTCTTTGACCACTAGGCAGCACCATGACGGGTCATGCCAGTTTTTAAGGTCCAAGATCCACTAATTAAAAGCAACTAAGAGCTGCCCATGGAAAATGATCACTACATCACATTTTCTTGTCCCAACGGAAGTAGATTCGGCTTGGCCAAAGTCAACTCAACTCAACTGAGCCTTAATTTTAACAAAATTGGGTCAGCTCCATAAATCATTTTCAAACTCAAACTCAAACTAAACCAGATCACAAACTTTTCCTCCGCTTTCCTTTTTTTTTTTTTTTTTTTATTCTATGATAACTAAGGTCATAGTACTCTTGATCTCATTTTGTTTAAATATGCCTCTTCAATTCCTCTCAGATGTTATTTAGGCATCCAATTACTCCTATTTGCTCCCACACCCAAAACCATTACTCCTATTCACTCCTTGAAAGATTATCATTGACTTGTGCTTATTTAATTTAAGCTAAGCTAAAAAAAGTCTTAATGAAAACACCATGAGATATTAGCAACAACCCAAAATATGAAAGAGGAACAATTTCCTACCACCATGGAGATGCCTATCATAAAAGGAGCTCCCTCCCTCACATTAGCCCCCATTCTTTTACTGACAAACCAAAGAATTCACTCAAAATGGAAACAGCCCAATCATTTCTACAGACTTTCTTTACAAGTAATTGAAAATTATACTTGTCAAAAAAAAAAAAGTAATTGAAAATTATATTAAAGAACGCAAAGACTTATGCCTCGTTTAGTTTCACAACCATTCTCATCTCA
The DNA here is from genome assembly GCF_004785595.1 of Juglans microcarpa x Juglans regia. Classification (NCBI taxonomy): domain Eukaryota; kingdom Viridiplantae; phylum Streptophyta; class Magnoliopsida; order Fagales; family Juglandaceae; genus Juglans; species Juglans microcarpa x Juglans regia. The sequence goes on along the minus strand of NC_054599.1, from coordinate 10,434,023 downwards.
TCTCATCTCATCTAGTCATTACAACTTTCCCAAATTTCCATATAAAATAAAATAAACAATTCAACTTTTTCAAATCTCAAAACAAGAATAATATTAAAAAAAATATTCTAACAATATTTTATTCAACTTTCAACTTTTATCTCAACTCATCTCATCTCATCTGCGAAAATAAACAAGGCCTTAGCGCAAGTACACATGATGTATACAAGAGAAACATCTAATTAGGCAGAGGAAAATAAGCAAAGATAGAAAACGCTCATTGGGAGAGATTAGGCCTCGTTTGGTTACGCAGTTCAAATGAGATGAGATGTTTTGTTGAAAGTTGAATAAAATATTGTTAGAATATAATTTTTTAATATTATTTTTATTTTAAAATTTGAAAAAGTTGAATTGTTTATTATATTTTATGTGAGAGTTTAAGAAAGTTGCAATGATGAGATGAGATGTTTTGTTAAAAGTTGAATAAAATATTGTTAAAATATTATTTTTTAATATTATTTTTATTTTAAAATTTGAAAAAGTTGAATTGTTTATTATATTTTATGTGAGAATTTGGGAAAGTTGCAATGATGAGATGAGATGAGATATTTTGTGTATTCAAACCGAGCCTTAGAGATCTTTTCTTCCATATGTTATTTCTTTGGGCGTCGCCCACTGTATTGGATGAGACCTACTTTCATGATTTCTTTGTTGCTTTTTCTAGTTCTTAGCTTATAATTAGGTGTTTTATCTTGTATACTCCTTCTGTACTTGGGTTGTGCCTTTATTACGTGATTTAATATATTTCCTTTTACCTATAAAAAATATATAAATATATATACACACACACAAACATTTTTTTTTAATTAATATGAAATTTTATTACCAAGAATAGGCAAATGCCAAGTACACAAGACGTATACAAAGGAAATACCTACCACACTCTAGAAAGCAGGAAAAGAAAAAAGACTAATACAAATTCAGAAAATTATCATCATTCCTTACAAAAGTCTTAGCCCACAAACACAAAGTAGAAAAGAAAAAATTCTGAAGTTCTCGGAAAGAACGCTTTGTCTTCAAAGCATCTCTCATTCCTTTCCAGCCAAAGACACCACATTAAACACAGGAATTATTTTCCATATGGCAGCTACACATTTCCTTCCCTCAAAATCACACCAACATGCAAGAAGATCCACCACTTGCTTAGGCATCACCCAATGTATACCTGTCTGACCAAAAACCTCATTACACAAAGACTTTACCACTTCACAATGAAGAAAGAGATGATTTACAGATTCACCATCCTTCTTGCACTTGACACACCAATCAGCTATACACAAACCATGTTTTCTAAGATTATCCGTGGTCAAGACTTTACCAAGAGCTACCACCCAACTGAAGAACACCTTAGTAGGTACCTTCACTCTCCAAATGCTTTTCCAAGGGAATGCACAGCCACAATGACATGTTAACACTTTGTAAAAAGAACTAACTGAAAACCTGGAATTTCCTGCATGATCCCACAGTAGACAATCCCCTCTTCCCTGCACCACTTTTAAACTATAAATTCTTCCCAAAAAATTAGAAACAACATTCACTTCCCAATCATTTGCATCTCTAGTAAAATCAACATTCCACAGAATATTATTATCCGTACAATAGAGATAATCTGCCACAGCACCATTTTGATCCCTAGCAATCCTATAAAGAGAGGGAAAATCAGATTTGAGAGTTCATTCCCCACACCAAATGTCATGCCAAAAAAGAATCATCTTCCCTTCCCCCACCTTAAATTTAATATGTTTAAGAAACTCCCCCCAGCCTTTCCTAATGAACTTCCATAAACTCACCCCATATGCTCCTCTAACTTCATTAGAGCACCAATCCCCCAACCCACTCTCATATTTAACAGCAACAACATTTTTCCGTAAAGCATCTCTCTATATGATATCTCCAAAGCCATTTTCCAAGGTGTGCTTTGTTAAACATCCTCAAATTTCTCACCCCAAGCCTCCACAAGAAATCAGTTGACAAACTTGTTCCAACTAACCAAATGAAGAATCTTTTTATCCTGTCCTATACCCCCATAAGAAATTCCGATAAATTCTCTCAATTCCTATACCCCCCATAACAAATTCCGATAAATTCTCTCAATTCTTCTTGCTACCCCTGTCGGCAAAGGGAAAAGATAAAAAAAATACGTAGGAAGATTAGACAAAGTACTCTTTGTCAAAGTAATTCATCCCCCTTTAGACAAATATAACTTTTTCTAGCCAGCCAACCTTCTCTTGATCTTTTCAATCACCCCATCCCATATCAAAACAGATTTGTAAGGAGCACCCAAGGGAAGACCAAGATACTTCAGTGGCAATGAAGATATCTTACACTCCAAAATATTAGCCAAATTTGAAATATTGGCTACAGCACCCACAGGAATAATTTCAGACTTATTTAGGTTAATCCTAAGACCCGAAATAGCTTCAAAACATAACAACAAGACTCTCAAAGATCGAAGATCGAAGATGTTCTTGGTTGGACTCACTGAAAATTAAAGTATCATCAGAAAAAAGATGAGATATTTTTATGCTATTCCAATCCTCATTTCCCACTACAAAACCCGACAACAACCTTCCTTCTACCGTCACTTCAATCATTCTACTCAAAGCATCCATTACTAGAACAAAAAGAAAAGGATATAACAGATCTCCTTGTCTCAAGCCACGTGAACTATAAAAAACCCAACTGGGGTACCATTCACTAAAATGGAGAATCTAGACGTCGAAATGCAATGCTTGATCCACATACACCACTTCTCTCCAAAACCATATCTCCCAAGTACAAGAGGGAATCCCAACTAACATGGTCATATGCCTTTTCCATATCCAATTTGATCAAAATTCCAGACTAATCTAATTTAATTATGCTATCCAAACATTCATTAGCAATTAAGACCGAGTCAAGAATTTGTCTCCCCCTTACAAAGGCATTTTGAGATTTCAAGATAATTTTTCCCAACACCACACTCATGCGATTAGCTAGCACCTTAGAGATGATCTTGTACACCCCATTCACCAAACTAATAGGCCAAAAATCCCTCATTTCCACAGCTCACACCTTTTTGGGAATAAGTGCAATAAATGTAGCATTGAAACTTTTCTCAAATTTCATAAATGAATAAAATTCAAGAAAAACCTTCATAATATCATCCTGCACTATGTCCCAACAAGCTTGAAAGAAAGCCATTGAGAAACCATCCAGGCTCGGAGCCTTATCCCTTGCGATTCCTCTAACCACATCAAGAACTTCATCCTCTTCAAAAGCTCTCTCTAACCATTCTGCACTTACCTGGTCAATGGAGTCAACAAACAATCCATCAAGCTTAGGTCTCCACGAATATTCTCCTGAACAACTTCCCATAGAAATTGACAATATGATCCTTAATGTCCTCTTGATCTGAAAGGATGTTATCACCATCATGAAGAGCCTCAATAGCATTATTTCTTCAATGAGAGTTCACCATTTTGTGAAAAACATTTGTACACTTGTCACATTCCTTCAGCCAAAGGACCCAGGATTTCTGCCTCCCAAGAAATTTCCTCCATTAAAGTGATCTTCTCTAATTCATCCGCCACCACTTTTTTTCTCTCCAATTCCTCACCGGATTTCCCCTAATAGCTCCCTTTCCTCAAAGCTCTGCAACTGCTGCAGCAAAAGTTTCCTCTTATTTTTCGTGTTCCCAAACTCCTCCACATTCCATTTCTTCAAATCTAATTTTAATGCTTTAAGTTTACCAGCCAAAACAAAGCTCGGAGTACCAGAAAAAGAATACGAAGACCACCACGACCTCACCCTATCCACAAAACCCTCATCCTCCAACCACATTTTCAAATTTAAAATACCTATGCCCTCTAATAATGCCCCCACACTCCAATTTAATGGGGTAATGGTCCAAACACATTCTCGGTAACCTTTTCTGGCTCATATCATGATAACAAACTTCCCAAGAAGCCAAAATTAGAAATCTGTCCAGCCTAGACCATGCCCTTCCATTGGACCATGTAAAATCCCCACCAGCATCAGTAAATCAATCAAATCTAGCTCAAAATCATATCTGAAAAAACATTCATAGCATGAGAGAAATAATTATCCCACACGCTCGCTAGGAAACCGTGTAATGTTGAAATCCCCTCCAAAACACCAAGGAACATCCCAGCAACAGCTAACACCCGTCATTTCATCCCATAAAATTCTCCTACTATTATCCACATTTTGTCCATAAATCCCCGCAAAAGCCCATTCAAATCCATCATCCACGCTCTTAAATCGACAAGCCACCATAAATTATCCCACATAATGATCTAGCATCTCCACTACCCTCCTATCCCACGTAACAATAATGCCACCCGAAGCCCCTTTCGAAACTAATTCAACCCATCCCACACATTGACAGCTCCACAAACTGTTAACAAATGTTTGATTAACAAATTTCAGCTTGGTTTCTTGGAAACAAATAACATTAGCCCTCCACTTACGGATCAAATTCTTCACCCTGTGACATTTTCTATAGTCGTTCAGCCCCCGCACATTCCAAGAAATGATTGTTGGTCTCATTGATAATTGGCAACCCTCTCCTTGCCTTTATCCCTAAAGGCACTTCCTCCCTTTGTATTATAATTAATAGAGCACGACAATCTCTTCAATTCCCTCTCCTTCTTTGAAGCGTATCTAGCCAAAGAAGGTTGGCCAGCCTCTATAGCTATAAGAAGTGCTCTAAATTGTTCCTCAAAACCGTTGCAAGAGATTTCCACGCAATCCTTGATTTCATCCACTTTCCTCAACACCCAATCTGAAGATTTATTGGGCCAATCAATTTCAGGATGAATGGAACACAATGGATAAGGATCCATTTCATCATCAGTCTCCCTCAACTCCCCTGACTCACTTGCCTCCAAATCATCCTCCCCACCAAGAACCATCTACAAATCTGAGTTATAGATCTGGGTACAAGGCACCCCATAAACATACTCCTCGATGAACCCAGAAGCGTTACCTCTCAACTCCACTTCTCCCATTGCATCCTCCACTTCCACCCCCTTTTGACACTTGCTCAGTACCTCCAAAACATAACTATGTAGGAGCCAATAACTGCACCAACCTTTCTCTACCCTTCCCAAGATGTGAATCTCCCTTCAAAACCTCACAATCAGAGGAAGACAACAACCTCCCCTTCGCTAGAGTGAGACTCACCACCTGAGTACCCCCAGAAGATTCGACAACTATCGTCATCCCTATATATGATCGAATCGCATCCTTCTGAGTCGTCGAAGATCTAATATGGGCCTCCTCACTAGTCTGATTCTTAGATCCAAGTAAACGGAGATTTGTTGTTGGAGAACTCAACGTTGGAAAGCCTCTCAAAGATTCGCTTGCCGCCAACGACCCTGTCTATGACGTCGAAGTACCCATCGGAGCCACCGAGCCCTTGGGCTGAGCCTCCACTCCAATCGGGCTTTTGGAACCCTGTTTTTCACGAAAGGGCTTAACCCTCCATTGACCAAGCCTATTTACTAGGCCTCTAGCCAGCCCATCAGCCTTGTTAACGTTAAAACTCTTAGGCCCACTCCGCGACTCCATCATCCCTTTCACTTCTTCATTATCCACTAAAGATGGGCCCAAGCCCATAAGCAAACCAAGCCCTCCATCTACCTTCTTCAACAATGAACACAACCTCTCCTTCCATCCAATCAACTTTGCCCTTACGTGCCAAAGAGACCCTTCGACTTCTCCAAATTTTTGCAGCACCACTGAAGGCCAACCATCCATCCCTCCATCAAGTTGCTTCCTCCACAAAGCATTCTTCCTTTTCCTACCATCCAGCACTGACTCATCCTTCCTGATTTGAAAGATGTATCTGAAGTCAACTTCTTACCTCTGGAGTCCCGTTCACCACCACCATTCTTTGGAACGACTCTGTTTTCAGAAGCTGAAACATAGATCTTAGAATCAACTACCTCTCTCAATATTCTCACAAAACCTGCCCAACCACCCCTTTCCCTCCCGTCTGGAATCACAATGATTCCATTCCCCGTACGAGTGCCAAACTCAATCAACTTCACGAACCTTCCATGCGCATTTTGACACCTTTGAACCATAAAAACTCTATTACCCTCCCTTCTTGTCTAATAAGGTTCCTTTTTACCCAATAACCTCAAACAATCCTCCACCACCTTTGCCATCCAAACAACCATTCCTCCTCCACTGAGATAATAGACTTTTCCTCCAATGTCTCTCTTCTTTATTCCAATCCTTTACAGCCAAATTTCCAGTAAGACTTCATTCAATAACCTAATAGATCAAGTTTCAAGGCCCCCACAAGTTCTCAAATTAATAAACATAGTTCAAATCCTCCAAGTGATACTTTTTTTTTATAAGTAATCCTTCAAGTGATACTTAAAGTCATCTTCTTTTCCCTACCAGAAAAAGGTACCGCAACAACCTCCCGACTAATGTGTTGCCCATGATGGAATTAAAAAAAAAATTAAAATATATATTCCCGCCAAGTTCGCTCCCTTTGACCTCTCTCAACCAAACGGGCTACCAATATGAGGATCCTCCCTTTCCAGTATTGCACTAATAGCATGCTTATTAGCATTGTTAAATCCGTTATCGTCTTTACAAAATTAGATAATTTCACATACTTCTGCCAAATCATTAACATTTACCCTTCCCTATGTTTTTTCATAAGTGATAAAAAAAAAGACATTAAAAGGTGCAAAAGGCACAATATAGACGCAAAAAGATCTGAACAAGAAAGTCATCTAACTGAAAACAAAAAATGATAAAAGCAAATCATGGATTAAGCTAATTAAAATCTAGAGAAGCTATACAGAGTAAGAGAGTATTAAAAAAGAAAGTCTTGAGCCTCCATAGTCTGCTCACAAAAGGCTTAATCATTTTTCCAACGAATTTTTGGTAAGTAGTCATTGGCATCTTCGAATATTTTTAACTCTAATCACTTAGTACAGTCGTGCGTTATATCTAACCAAAAAAGTAAGCATAGTTGTCGTTTCTGTAAACCGATTCAAAAGGGCAAACAGACACATGTATATTGACTAATTTAAACAAAAAAAATAGAAAATTTCAGAGACCATAACCAAACAAGCACACTGCAAACCTTCAACATTATCGGAAATTGCCCAAAATCGAATTCTTGTGCAATAGGAGCTCCACCGTCCCACTGAAAGTAAACATCCGCCTTCAAACTCCCCGTGTACGAAATCTTAGCCTGCCTACACTGTTACACAAAGAAGAGAGATTAAAAAGGAAAAAGGAAGGAAATCATGGAATGAAAAATCTTACTTTATAAGGAAGCAGGTCTCCGTGCATCGTTTTCGATAACAGCTCCTTTGCCGGACGGTGCAACTTAGGGTTTTCAACCCAGAGTAACATCCAAGTCAAGAATTAACGTATATTAAATTGAATATAAACCAAAAAAAAACGAAGCTCAATCAATCAAATCATAAAGACAAACTAAAACCAATAACTATAACTCTAACTACAAATGAAGTACTAAGTGGAGGAAATATTCTTTATAGAAAAAGAGAGATGGGGGAATCATAAAGGATATTTCTGAGGTTCTTGTTGGTGAAAGAATCGTGAACATGAATGCCTTTGATGCTCTGGAATAATATTTCCAGTCCTTTGTCAGACATGTAATCGAACGACTCTATGTGGTGCCTGAAGAGCTCGCGCAGAGCCTCCAGATCCGGCATCATATTCGGCTTGACTACCATCTTTGCTCGCCCAGAAGGTCTCTCGCACTGCCTGTCTGAACTACGGTCAGTGCGTGTCGTTGCGGCTTATAAAGGAGACTGGGGTTTTGAGGAGGTTTTGGGAGAGGAAACGATGTGAATAGTGAATTTCCAAAAGAATTTACTCACCAAAAGGACGAAATAAACATGGGGGGAACTTCTCATGACAGGTTGTTTAATGTTTTGTATCGGCCCATCTCGTACAAGTTTAAGCCCATAACTCTGTCCTTTTCTTAGTTTTTACAATGAGAAAAGTACGGATGGATATAAAAACTATTTTCATATCAGTCAATCAAATTGTGGCATCTAGGTATCTCAAACTCCAGCTTCCTGCACCCAATAATACCAGACCATGCTTTCCCCTCCTCCTCTCAAACACGCTACTCTTCCCTCTTTGTTCTCAAACTTCATCCCTTCCATTCTCTCCCTCTCTTCCAAATGAAAAATTCTTAATTCCCTTGTGTTCTTAATTCCTACAAACAATGAGAAATTTTCACGAAGGACAAAAAAATAGACCACATGGAAAGACCTAGTCAAAAGACAAAAATTTTGTCAAGAGAAAATATTTCAAGAAAAATTCTAACCCTAAGAAGAAAGTTTCCAATTATAGGAAAGACCCTCCTAAATAAAGGAAAGGAAAACCAACAAAATGTTGGACCTGCGGCAGGAAAGACCATTTAGCCAATAAATGCCTGCAAAAGAAAAATAAAGACAAAAAACCTGTAAAAATCATCGATGTAGCAAATACATTCGATCTAGACCTTGTTTATCAGATCGAATATGAAGACTTTCAAGATGATGACGACATTTACTCTATAATAGAAGATGTCACTACAGACAAAGACAATGAGACAACTTCAGATGAAGAGTTTAGTACCGATTTTGAAGAAGAAGAATTCAACCAAAAAATAAAAATGCTTAGCATTGGAAGCTTAGCACCACCAGCGACCAAAGAAAATGAAAGTGACCTAAAGATTATTCACCGTATAAGTGATCCTTATCAAGAATATTTGAATGACCATTTTTGTTATCAATTAGCAGGAGCACCATGGATTCCCAACAGGACTCAAGATAAGATTAGTTTTCATTTTAAGAATTTTTCATCTGGAGAGAGGGAGAGAATGGAATGGATGGAGTTTGAGAACAGAGAGGGAAGAGTAGCGTGTTTGCGAGGGGGAGAGGGAGAGCACAGTTTGGTGTGCCAGGTGCAGGAGGCTGGAGTTTGAGATGCCTACATGTCGCGATTTGATTGTCTGGTGTGAAAATGGTTTTTATACCCATCCAGCTGGAAGTTTTTCTCTTTTTCTTTTTAATTCATGATCTTCTTTGTATTAAAAGTAAGAGCAATGTTATACTCCACATTTTTATTTCAGTTTCATTCAACTATATAAGATATGGCACATTTATTATCACTGAATGATAAAATGGGATGAAATAATGTAATATACTTGTAATGGAACAATAATGGAAAGGGTGAAATGGTAAATAAATGGATGGAAATTATATACTGTTTTGAAATTGAAAGTGATAATTGCTCTCTTCGATGGGAGCTCCTCTACAAGAATTTAGAATTAGATCCAAGAATAGTTTAGATAATTTCCTTTTTTTCCTCCTCGATACATATATAGTCATCTACTATGGATTAAGAGATCCCCTTACAAACAAGCCCATGTGCCACATCAGAAAATAAGTAAGTAAAACTAATTATGATAAATGCAACTAGATAAAGGCCTCTAGCCAAAAGAAGTCAACGGCCCATGTACGACTCCTTTGTTGTTGCATTCCCGTTACACGGCCTTCAGGCCTTCTACATCCAGCCCTAACATTTCACGGCCCGTTAGCTCATCTCCCATCCTATTCTCCTAGGTTTCCTTTTTCTTAGTCGACAGATCTCCACTTCACTTCTCAGCCTTCCCATGTCGGCATGTTACAATCTCTCCCCTATCAGAACACCTTGCCCACAAGGTGTGGGAAGTGTGAGCATAACTGACGGTACGACTCCCATGATGCATCCTCGGCTTTTTGCCCTTGCCAGCGCACCAACAGTTAAACCAAAGATTGGTTCTTGAACTTCCTTAGCCGTCGATCCAGCACCTCCTCCAATTCAAGCTTCACGACTCTGTGGTGGTCCACTGGTAGCAGTGTGGAAATAGGTGTGACATGTTGGCCCAATTTTCATTTCAGTTGCAAAACATGGAAGACATTGTGGATCTGGGTGTCGTATGGCAACGTCAAACGGTACGCCAGCTCCCTGACTCTTTGCTCCACTTGGTATGGACCATAGAAGCGACCTGAAAGTTTGAAGCTTTTCCACGCTGATGAAGAGAGGACTGTCGAAAGGGTTGGAGCTGTAAGTAGACCCAATGGCCCACCTCAAATTGCTGCTCCTTTCTCTTTTGATTTGCATATTTGTTCAATCTTTCTTGAGCCTTACAGATGCTTTGTTTCAACAAGTTCTAGATCTAGTCACAGCTCTACAAGGTAACTTCGATCTCCTTTACTCTAGCATATCCAACTACATAGTTTAACAATCTTGGTGGTTTGTAGCCGTAGAAGGCTTCAAATGAAGTGACTTTAATCGATGTGTGTTGGTTAGAATTGTAGCACCACTCTGCTAGGGCAAGCAGTGTGACCAGTCTTTAGGTTTATCCCCCATGTAGCTCCTTAGATAATTTTTGACCCACTTATTAACTGTCTCTGTCTGACCATCTGTTTGAGGGTGATATACAGTGCTAAATTATAACTGAACCCCCTAGAGTGTGAATAATTCTTCCAAAATTTGTTGGTAAATGTGGGATCCCAATATGAAATAATGGAACCCAACATCCCATGCAGCTTGAACACATGCTTCAAGAATAATTGGGTCAATACCTTAGTTGTATAGAGATGAGAAATGGGTGCAAAATGGGCATATTTAGTAAGCCGATCAACTATGACCCACAGAGTGTTAAACCCTCCTGATGGAGGCAAGCCCTCTATAAAATCTATAGTAATATTTGCCCACGATCTAGAGGAAACGGGTAAGGGCTGTAGCAGGCCACTTGGAAGTGTGTTGTCCACTTTGACCACCTGACATGTATCACACCCCTGTAGAAAGTGTTTAACATCTAATTTCTACCTTCACCAGTAAAAATATCTCTTCAACCGATATACAGTTTTATCAAAGCCCAGACGCCCCCCCCCCCCCCCATTGGATTGATGTGCACCAGATCCAACAACTTGTGTATAAAATCCTAATTAGCAGGAATGTACACTCGATTCTTGTAGAATAACAAGTCATTTTTTACTAAGTAGTGAGGGGGCAGGTCTTCACCTTGGTATTTCCTCCACAATTCTTGCACCTTATCATCTTATGCATATAGAGATTTGATCTCTGTTATCCAATCTCAGTTAGGCATTGAGATCATAGACAATGTCACTGCAGTATCCCCCCTTTGCCTTGACAAGGCATCAACCACTATGTTGTGCATACCCTTTTTATACTTCACTTGGAAGTCATAGCCCATCAGTTTGGCTATCCAATTATGTTGCAATTGTAGTGCCCACTCTCTGGTCAAGTAGAAACTTAAGACTTTAATGGTCAGTTCTGACCGTAAAAGACTGACCTCATAAGTAGGGCCACTACTTTTGTACTACTGACACAAGTGCCAGCAGTTCTTTTTCGTAAGTGGACAGCATCAAAGCCCTTCCTTTCAAGGCTTGATTGTAGATTGCTAAAGACTTGGTACTTTGCATCAACACTACTCCAATAGCCTCCCCGAAGGCATCACACCCAATCACAAAAGGGATTTGAAAATTGGATAGTGCTAAAATAGGTGACTGAGTTACTGCTATTTTAAGCCTATCAAATGCAAGTTGGGCCTCCTCATCCCATTTAAAATTGTTCTTTCGCAATAAGGTGGCCAGTTTGGCAGCTATGGAGCCATATCTACGAATAAACCTTCGATAATATCCCGTAAGGCCTAAGAAGCCCATTAGGGACTTGACTGAATGAGGAGTGGACCATTCCAACTTGGTCTTTATCTTGTCAAGGTCTGCTTTAACACATTGGGCAAAAATGAGGCAATCCAAGTAAGAGATTTCAGCAGAACCGAATCTGCATTTGCTAAGCTTAGCAAATAGCTGATTTTGTCTCAAGATATCAAAAGTGATCTTCAAATGGCGTAAATGTGTCTCTTTACCCTTGCTATATATTAGTTTACTGTTAAAAAAGCAAGTATGAATTTACGAAGATGAGGCTTAAAGGCCTGGTTTATAAGGTTTTGAAACGTTGAAAGTGTGTTAGTTAAGCCAAATGGCATAACCAGGAACTCGTAGTATCCCTCATGTGTTCTGAACGCCGTCTTGTAGATATCCTATGGTTTCACCTTAATTTGGAGATAACCCGACCTTAGGTTAAGTTTAGAAAATACATGTGCCCCATCTAGTTCATCCAGCAGTCCTTCCACTTCTGGAATAGGATATTGATCCTTACAAGTGACACTATTAAGGGCCTGATAGTCCACACATAATCTCCACATGTCATCCACCTAACGAACCAACAATATCGGGGATGAGTAAGGACTTTGGCTAAGTCGAATGACACCTGAATCCAGTAGTTCTTTTACTATCCATTCTATTCCATCCTTTTAAAAATAGGGATAGCAATAAGGTCTAACAGTGACTAGTTTAGTGTCTGGTTGGAGAGTAATGGCATGCTCATGGGAGTGGTTGGGGGGTAGGCCAGTTGGGGAGGCAAATATATATGTGTATTGGTGGACTACAAGCTGGAAGGGTTCAGGTAGTCTTTGGGTGGTAGTTTATGTATGGCTTCAACAAACTGCAACAACATTCCTTTGTTATCGATTTTATTAAGCTTCTGCACAGCACCTTCTTCGATCCAAGTATGCCCACTCAGCCCCTTTAACTCGACAACATGTTGGTTGTAATTAACATGCATAGTGAGGCAATTGAAATTCTATAGAATTGAGCCCAATGTTTACAACCAATAGACCCCTAAAACCATGTCACACCCAGCTAACACCAACACATACATATCAACACTGAAAGTTTCCCCTTGTATGTTCAGATTCACCCCTAACACCTTTCCCACACTATCTACATGATCATCATGTGTTATCTTCACTTTTATTTTTTCATTTGCACTCGAGGGAACCTAGAAAGGATTGCAAGGTCAAGGAAGTTATGAGTACTTCTTGAGTCAACCAATATTATCACCCACTGACTCCAAATCTTACCTTTGAGCCTCATAGTTTTGAGATTTAGAGAGCCAATAATTGCATATAGCGAGATTTGTGGTTGTTTACCACAATTCAGCAGTCCCTAACCTTCATCATGGCCCTCTAACAACTCAATATTTCTAATAACATCCCCAACTTCCTCAATTAAATACAACTTGAGACTTTGGCATCAATGACCCAAGCTCTACTTGGAGTCACAAGTATAGCATAAACCCCTTTCTCTTCTTTCACTCAGTTGATTTTGGGTGATTTTGTGCACAGGAACTACTGCCTTGTTTTGATTTTTAGGAGGTTTAGGGTAGGGTAGGGAGGGATTGAATTTTAGGGAGGCTGGGTAGCATGGGTAGTGGTTTCGGGTGGGTAATTTTTTATGAAGGGTCACATTCTCCTCTTGTATCTTGGCAAGGCTATAGGCTGTAGTAAGATTATTGGGGTTAAACATTCGAACCAGGAGTCTTATTTCATCTTGTAAGCCATTTAAGAAACAACTTAATTTGTACTGCTCTAATAAGCTTCTCAACCTATTGGTTAAGGCTTCAAAATTACTTTTATACTCCTCTACTATTCCAACCTGACTCAAATGAGTTAATTGGTCCATCGGGTCATTAGAAAAATTGGGTCCAAAACAAATTAATAGTGCCTTAACAAATTCTTCCCAACTAGTTAAGGTCCCTGACTCATCTAGATCTTGGAACCACACTAGGGTCTTGCCCTCTATGTGAAATGAGACTAACCTCATAAGGTGTTGTGGGGGTGTGATGTGGAAATTAAAGAATTGATTCACCTTGTATAACCAATCGAGAGGGTGATTGTAACATCTAGACCCCAAAAGTGAAACTTTAATTATTATTTTTATTACTATTACTAATTTTAAAATCTGTTTTAAAATAGTGATTTTATTTGTGTAAGTTTCTTCTACTATCTTTACCCGTAAGCCTCAGTGTTTATCTCCTAGTTTATTTGAGTGAGCTTCTTCCATTATCTTCACCTGTAAGCCTCAGTATTTATCTTGTAGTTGAATAAGTTTCCTAATGGGTGACCAACTCATGTAAAAAAATCAATCTATAAATTCTCTCTGCTTCCCCAAAATATTCCCATCACCAAAACCCACAGAACCCCCATGGTCAGAACACGTGAAAACAAAATTTCCCTACCCATAAAGCCACCGTAGCCTTCCTCCTTGCAACCAACAGCCACCTTGTCGGACCACCTCCGACACCACCACAGAAAGCACTGATCAACCCAATCTAGTCGCACCCACTCCCTTCCGATAAGCCCACTACCGTCGGCCACTATTTTCTCTCCATAGTGCTTATCGACTTGACAGATCCTCCCTCTAAATCTCTCACCCTTTTCTCTCTCTTGTGTCACACCATTGCCCAGAGACACCTAGTTGTACCGCCGGTCACTCACAGCCACCCAGAGTCTTCGTGCATCAGCTTTCTCCTCTCAGTGAGCATCACACGTCCATTCCCTTCATTTGTTTAAGTCCCATGTGCTTTTAATCTCCAGAAGGGTAGCCGCCCTTCAATTCATAATGGGCCCTTTGGCCCTAAGCCCATACGGCCAAGTGCCTTCTTAAGACAAAGTGTGTTGAGCTTACTTTAAATGGACTTGTGTTTTAAATTGAACTTGATTTTATTATATTTCAGCAACTGTTTTAGTGATTTTATTGGGTTGGTTATATTTTTAGAAAAACATTACCTTTTCATGGGCTTTATCTACTTAAATAAATATATTAGTCATAGACTTATTTTTATAGAAAGTATTTAAGGGATTTTAAAGCATAATTTTAAAGTATATTTTTTAAAGTATCCTTTTTAAACTATTTTTTATGCCTATTATTTAGTTAATATTCCAATTGACTCTTAACTAGATTTTTATAGAATTATTAAGTTATATTTTTAAATAGAAGTAAGGAATATGTTATGAGTTTTGAATAATATTATTATGTATTAATCTTAGTGTAATTAACTTATCTCTATATATGATTTTAAGTACTTATAATGCTATGACACGCCTTTCTAGAAAAGCTAGTGACGATTAGTGCCTATTATAGGTCACGAGCTACAACGTGGGAATGTGGAAGTAACGCTAAGAGGTAATTAGTATGATCATATAATTGTATATGTATTGTAAATGTTCTAATTGTATATGAAAATGTAATGTTTGTCTACGCTACGTTACGAGCTAAGTCAAGGTTAGTTTCCTTTCATGATCTTCGATGAATTATAATGATATGCATGTAAGTAAGCTTATGTATGTTATGCTATTATGGATTGTGATTTGATATATGATATATCATGAGAATCACATGTATGCCACACAATGTAATGTCATGAAGTATTTAGATCATATAAGTAATGTAATGTTCATGTAGTTCTCAGATTATGTATGACATGAAAAGTTTATGTTCAGATCACATTATGCCATGTCATGTTATGCACAAGTATATGCCATGCTAGAAAAGTTCATGAAGTCAAACAAACTTCTCGTGCATTAAGAAAGATAAAGCGTGTTCACCACAAGTTATGATAAGCGATGTCACGGACCTAAACATGGATCACCATATGTTAAGTGAAACACAGTCTTAAACGTGTTTCACTCCATGATATGTTAAAGGGTGACACAGACCTAAGTGTGTTCACCACAAGTTATGATAAGTGGTGCCACAGACGTAAGCATGGATCACCATATGTTAAGTGAAACACGAACCTAAGCGTGTTTCACTCCATGAACTGTTAAAGGGTGACAAGGACCTAAGCGTGTTCACCACAAGTTATGATAAGCGGTGCCACGGACCTAAGCATGTTTTACTCCATGATATGTTAAAGGGGGACACGGACCTAAGCGTCTTCACCACAAGTTATGATAAGCGGTGTCATGGATCTAAGCGTGGTTTACCATATGTTAAGTGAAACACAGACCTAAGCGTATTTCACTCTATGATATGTTAAAGGGTGACACAGACCTAAGCATGTTCACCACAAGTTATGATAAGTGGTTCCACGGACCTAAGCGTGTTCACCACAAGTTATGATAAGTGGTTCCACAGACCTAAGCGTGGTTCACCATATGTTAAGTGAAACACATACCTATACGTGTTTCACTCCATGATATGTTAAAGGGTGACATGGACTTAATCGTGTTCACCACAAGTTATAATAAGCGGTGCCACGGACCTAAGCATGGTTTACCATTGGTTAGGTGAAACACGGACTCAAGCGTGTTTCACTCCATGTTATGACAAGTTATGCGGTGCCACGGACTCAAACGTGGGTCACTATATGATAAGTGAAAGATAAGATAAACAAGTCATGTATGATTGTTAGAGAATGCATGAAGTCAGTCATTTATGCATTCACGTTACATGTTTTCCATGATTATGTATGGTTCGCTCAGGTTAATAATGAATAGATATGTTATGTGAATCTGTGACGATATATGTGAAGTTTTTTTCAGAAATTAAGCCTATGTTAAATTAAGCTGAGTTGTGTTTATGATATGATTGTAAATCTGTGATGATGTATGTATGTTATGTTTTTACTTTATGCTTTCAGTTTCATGATTCGAAGACAGCTACGTTCAATTTAGTTGACCTTTTTTTTTTTTTTTGTAAATGAGGTATTTTTCATGACTTCGAATCTCTTCACCGAGCATTATATTATGAATGTTAGTAATATCTTTATCCTATGGGACATGGGTGTTACAGTGATCTTCCTAGAAAGTCGGAAAGTCCAAACGTACAGTCCTTGGGTGGATCTCTCTAGTGTGAGGTACCATCTGATCATTTCTGTTGTTATGCTCACTTGTATGTGCTCCATCTAATTGCTTGTTGTTCTTCTAATGCAGATCTGACGCCACTGAGGACTGCTGCATCATGGCCTCCATCTTGCTCCTTAAAGCTTGCATCTCCACCTCAATAATCTTGAATTGAGAGTTAGAGCTCTTTATATATGCTTCTATAGTTTTCTTAAAGCAATTGAAGCCTTCCTGAAGTTGGTTCATACGAATGCCTTCTGTCATGGACGATGGGTGAGGATTGGGGGCTCTGGATATCACTTGTAATACACTTGTAATGGAACAATAATGGAAAGGGCAAAATGGTAAAGAAATGGATGGAAATTTTATACTATATTAAAATTGAAAGTGATAACTACTCTCTTCGAGGAGAGCTCTTCCATAGGAATTTAGAATCAAATCTAGGAATAGTCTAGATGATTTCCTTTTCTTTTCCTCAGTACGTATATAGTAATCTACCATGGATTAAGAGAACCACTTACAAATAGGGCCATCGGCCACCTAAGAAAGTAAGAAAGTAAAACTATTTATGATAAATGCAATTAGACAAAGGCCTCCAGCCTAAAGAAGCCCACGACCCAAGTACAACTCATTTGTTGTTATATGCATGTTACATGGTCTCCAGGCCTTCTACATCCAGCCCTAACGTTTCACAACCCGTTACCCCATCTTCCATCTTATTCTCCTAGGTTTTCTTTTACTCAGCCGATCGATCTCCACTTTACTTCTTAGCATTCCCATGTTAGCATGTCACAAATGGTAATAAATGTATCACATCTTACATAGTAGGATGGTAGTATAGTACATAATTTTTTTCTAAAAGTAATGATGCAAGGCATCCTTCTTTGCAGTGGGCTCGACTAAGATTGTTCAATCGGGCATTAATTCAAATATACAGATATACTCAGATCTAGACTTGATTGTTTAATGCGATTCAATATATAGATATACTCAAATCCAGACTTGATTGTTTAATACGATTCAATATCCAAATACTCGTCCAAATTAATCTGAGTTATGATCTGAGCCATTACCCGGATGAACTCTATTACTTTTTAAAAGCCTCTATTTTACTAAAAGATTTTTAAGAAAAAAATAACGTTGAAAAAAATAATTAAATAAATTAAATAAATCTCAAAACATCAAATACATGTCAAAAAATTAAACATTTTCCATTGTCCATAATAATATTAATATATTAAAATTGAGAACTAATTTTTATGTCAAAAGAATAACTAAAGTTAGAAACAACTAATTATCTTTTAAATTAAATGCATATAAAACAAAAACAAATAAATCTAATATTCATCATGTAAAATGCACGCAATACACAATGCAACCCACTACCTATATAGTGTTTATACATTACATCACAAAACACAAAATTACAGAAGAATTACAAATTCAATAACATGGACTTCCATCGTGATGTAGGCCTCGTTTATTTTTGCAGATGAGATGAGTTGAGGTTAAAGTTAAAAGTTGAATAATATATTGTTAGAATATATGTTTTTAATATTATTTTTGTTTTGAGATTTGAAAATTTTGAATTGTTTATTTTATTTTTATGAAAATTTAAGAAAATTGTAATGATTAGATGAAATAAGATGAATTGAGAAGAGTTGTAAAAACAAACGAGGTCGTAATCTCACTCTGAATAGCAGTTTGAGCCTTATTATTTTTTAAAATATTATTATTATTTTAAGATTTGAAAAAGTTGAATTGTTTATTATATTTTATGTGAAAAGTTTAAAATATTGTAATGATGAAATGAGAATTTTGTGTCTTATTCCACTTGCCAAATCTGCCAAAGACTAGGTCACGTGCAAATAGGTAAACTGGGTTTAAATGAGAATATATCTGAAGTTAATGTCATAAATGAATATTCTGAAAATCTTTCTTAAAAGTATTGGACCAAAATTATCAAGAAGTCAAACTGCCTTCCTAGACTACGAGAACGAAAATTAACATCACTAATTCTAATCAAAAGAACCCTACGATAGATGTGTTTACAATGAAAAGCTTACCTTTCCAATAATCGTAGGCTTGGATTCAGAATGCATTTAAACTCATCTCATGTAACAACTCAATCTTAAGATTAGGATATAAGATAGATTTTATGTATTTTTTTATATACCTATAAATATATTATTATTATTATTATTATTATTATTATTATTATTATTATTATCAGATTTTAAGTTTTAGTTTGAATTTAAATCTTAGTTTTCTTATCTCCACCGAGCCTCATCTCATGATTTTAGTCTCTGTTATAAACACAATACACCTCCAAACCCGTACGTCTCTCAGTGTTAGTTGTTAGTATCCTAGTGGAGGCCGACTCTGTGATGATCAATTTCTCCACTCTGCACGTCTCCACTCCCATGCACATGCACGCTACTCCGCTAGGTTTCCTTTTGTTTCTCAATCATCTACATATATATATATATATATATATGGTATACTCACCAAAACTACAAGCCGCACTCCCTAAGCCCTTGCACGCTGTCCTCCACTTCATGCACGGCCTCCAGGCCACGTCCATGAAAGAAGCAACCGAGAGCCACCTGCACGACGGAACCTGTGCGTTAGCACTGCCCAGCCCTATGAAAAGCATAAAAAACTTGGCCTCCTTCCATAAACCAGACCACTTACCTCGACGGAACCACCATCACCCACGTTCCACCACGGCAACTCCACCATCCAGACCATGCACAACCGTGCATGCCACTGTGAAGAGACTTCGCACCACCAACCCACTCTTCGGACAACATAGTAAGCCTCGCCATGCACCACACGGACGAGCCTCTGTTTTCTACTTCCGAAACAGAGCAGCCAGTGCCAGTTGCTTTCACCACCTTAAGGACGTCGGAGCACCTCTCGGACAGCACAGAAACTGCCGACTTGTTGTTTCCCGTCGAACCCGCATCTTCCCAGTAAGCACACGACCGTCAGCCACCCAGCTCAGCCACGTGCCCCTCCTTCCTCTCGGTAAGCTCTGCCGACAGCTCTCTCTCCCTCTCTCGGTGTCGCACCACCACTAGGACCCTTCAAATGAGCCGCCGTGATGCCTGCTAGCCACCCAGAACCGCCGCACGTCAGCCTCTCTCTTGGTGAGCCCCTGTGTCGCACGCCTCCCTCCCGAGTTTCTGTTTCTCTTCATGTTATAGTTTGTGTTTGGATTGTTGGTTTACTGCGAGTAAATGTTAATCATATATTATTACTTTTATAACCTTGTTTTAAATACTTTTGTAACCTTGCACTTAAGTATATGATATTATAGACACTATTACGTCATTTTATTCCAGTTGAATTTAATATTTCAAGTTGAGTTTAATGTTATTAAATAAATATATTAGTCAAAGACTATTTTTATAAGGAAGTGTTTAAAGAATTTGAAATATATTTTTAAAGTATGTTATTGAGCCTAATATTTTGTTAATATTCCTTTGTCTATTTAGTAGAATTTAATAAAATTATTATGTTAAGAATATTTAAACAATATTAGTATTTATTTAGTTTCTTATAAGATTTAATAATTTTGTTAAGAAAGGAAACCTATTTAAGAAGCGAAGTTTTTATGATTTATTTTTAAATAGAATTGATTATATCTCAAGTATTATTATACTAAGTTATATTTCTTGTAAGTGAGAATATGCTATTAGTATTGTAAATAATTTAAGAAATCAGTATTCATTGGTTTTTGTGATAAACAGAATATTTATTTGATTATGTTCTACGGTGTGAATTTAATTAAGTAGGATATTAGTACATGTTGATTCTAGACAGAATTAGTGATAGTTTATACTGCATATAGGTGACGAGCTACGAAATAAGATTCAAGAAGAAGCATAGCGAGGTAAGTAATTTGATCACAAATTAGGATCATCACAGTTCATTTTATAGATAATTACTATTCAAGCTAGTTCATTTCCAACCAATTATTTATGCACCACTCATGTCATATGCAAACATGTCATCCAGCATAGCATACGATTTTGTCATTCCGCATAATGTTTAAATTCATAAATTATGATTATGTATGTAATATGTCATGCATCTCATGTGTATAAGACACGTAAGCCATCTTAAATTCAAGTGAAAGATAAGATCAGATCAATTAATAAGATGGCCATTCAGATGCATGGTACCAATGCAGTTCAGTTTCAGGGTGGATGTGCAAGCCACGAACTCAGTCGTGGTCCACCATAGTATGCCAGAATACTATCAGCGGCTCCCCTTGCAGCCGCGGGATGTGGGGCCCCGTGCACAACCTCGCACACAGGGTTAAGTGTGTTGGCCAGTCAGATAAATCTATCAGATCAGTCAGTTAAAACAGTCATGCATAACACAAGCATCAGTATGAATAATCATGAATTTAAACTCTCAGCATGAAAGTTTTCATGAAAACCTTACGTTTAGCATGTTTACGCTGTGATGGATTTCTTGTTGAGTCTTCGACTCATTTTTGTTTGTTTTCATGTTTTTAACCACCCAGGTGAGGATGATGAATACGAGCAGGCATGCCAGGAATAGAAGGAGCATTAAATTTTTTGTTCAGACTTTCTAAAATAAAACATGCTTTTATGACATGAATTTTGTTCAGTTTATTTCATTTAATGTTTTTGGAAGACTTTTTATTAGACCTTTTCTACAAATTAAATTTCTAATTTCATTTATGAAATTTGAGATCTCTTGCCGGATTTATTTTATAAAAAGTATGTGACACTCCTAGCCTTTGGAAATGGGGTGTTACATCTCATTTCATCTAATCATTACAACTTTTTCAAATTCTTAAACAAAATACAATAAACAATTCAACTTTTTTAAATCTCAAAACAAAAATAATATTAAAAAATAATACTCTAACAATATTTTATTCAACATTCAACTTTTAACTTTCATCTCATCTCATCTCACCCCATCTCAACTCACTATCCAAACCCTACTGTACATTTGAATAAAATCTTCAACGGTGGACTCAAAGTAAGCTGTTGCATCATAGCTCTGCAAGAAATGCAACACCCAACAAATAGATTAAAGCCCCATTTGGTTTCACAGATAGTCTCAACCCATCTCATATCATTTCATCTCATCTCAACATCTAAATATCATTAAAACATAAACACTTTTTAATTTCAAATTTTTAAAATTTTCATCTAATCATTACAACTTCATTAAACTTTCAAACAAAACACAATGATTAATTCAACCCTTTCAGACCTCAAAATAAAAATTATATTAAAAAATTATATTATAACAATATTATAACTTTATAATATTTTTATTCAACTTTTTCTCTCTACTTTCTCAAAATCCTGTAAAACATTTTAACTCAAATTATTTAACTACTATTCACAAACTATCTCACTATTATTTACAGATTTTTCATCTCATCTATATAACCAAATGAGGTGTAAATTATAAGAAAGCAAGAAAATAAGCTACCATTGATTTTGTCACTAAAATAATGAAGTTAACCCGTGAGCTTGTTCTGTAACGTACCAATGTGTTTGCAAGGATGGGGAATATTAAACAAACACAGACAAGTCCAATTACAGAGGCATCATTACTGTATAGCTTTTATGTTTATCAACATATGCTTGGTAATTTAAGCAAGGATGAGGTTTGTAGCTTTGGATCATGATATCTAATTAATAATTTAAATACAATCAGGATCATTAAGATCTGCATCCAAACTTGTATGATAAAGATAAGATATGTATATACATATAGATTGATATAGCTTTTTTTGTTTTTTTTTTTGCCGATTAAGCTAATAAACTAATAAAAACCAGATTTAAGTTTCAAGTAATTTATATATAAATTTACCTTCAAGGTCAATTGCTTATACATATTGATCTTCCAACTCCTAGTTGTCGACTGGTTTGTTCATTAATCAATTTTGGGTGCAAATGAGGGTTCAATAGTATCAGGAGATAATAAATTCCTAAAAAGATCCAAAATACATCCTCCAATACTAAATGCGGATTTCAAGGCAACAGTTAAAATAGAGGTGGCTAATATATCACGTACTACCTCTGTAAGGACAAGATAATTAATTAATGAGAATTCCTACTAGCCGGTCCGTCCAAGGATCATCATATAACAGCCTGCCAGTAGTGTACTGACACCTAAACTTTCTACCACAGTTAGTGTGAACCAGCATTACATGGAATACTCGGCTACAGCAAAATTGACACAGCCCCTTCCCCTTCACGAGAGACACATCCCCCTCCCCTTCGCAACCCCTTCGAATCGTGACGGAACCCCTTTCAAAACCCACGCCTTCGTGGCTCGCAGCTCGCAACCCCTTCCCCGTCCCTTTCAAAAACCCCTTCGCAGCTAAATGCCCCTTCCAACTCGCAGTTTGCAGACCCTCCCCTTCGCAACCCTTCCCCTCCGCACCCCCCTCAAACAACTCAGCACCGTGTATCTCGAAGCCAAGGCTGAAGGACTAGTACCAACCACCACTGAAGAAGACGTAACCCTTGAATTCTCGACCCCACATGACCCAACAATTTCGACGGCTTCATAGACCTCATTTAAACCATGTGCCCTGCCACATACCTTCAACAGTTCTTCTTGAAATGCTTGAACTCCCAAAGATACTTGATTCACGCCCAACCCAATCAATTCCTCCATCTTCTTAGAATCAAAAGTCCTAAGGTCCATCTCCATAGATATTTTAGGATTTGAACTCAACCTAAGTTTCATCCATAAAACTTCGAGAACCGACGCCACAAGTCTCGGTGGCACCATTGAAGGCATACCACCCCCGAAAAAAACTGTTTCCAGAGAAGGGCTGGTCTCAAATTCTACTCTAGTGGCATTAATTTCTCGACAAAGCAATTGTATATAGTTTAACACTCATGGGTCATCATTGGTTTGGCTAGAAGATGAGCCGAGAGCGACAATTGGGAAGTCGCAGTTCTGGCAGCGCTTTCGATAGAAGGGTAGGTGGATGTATGCTGAAGTAGAGGGAAGCTGGGGTGCTGGGCAACGAAAATGTTTGACGAAATCGGCACGTAATTGGTCTGGGCAAAATCGACCAAGGAGGACAACGGTGGACTGGTGGTGGTGGACTGGTGGCAGTGGATGCTGGAGGTGGAGGTCTGCTCGGCTTTCGTTCTGGACACACGGTCGGGCTAAGCTCAATGTGTGCTCAGTTCTCCTCTCAGCTAAAGTCTTTTGCAATTCCTATCCATGCGCACGAGTCTAGCGTGATTGTGGTGTGATTTCTTCTAACATCCCATTCCCCGTAGGCTAGGAGTGTCACGTGTTTTTCATAAAATAAACCCGACAAGAGGTCTCATATGAAATTAGGATTTTTTTTATAGAAAAACTGTAATAAAATGTCTTTCAAAATCTTAACTGAATAAAAGTTATGTCATAATAGTAATTTTATTCTAGAATGTCTGAAACTAAATCAACTGCTCCTTCTAATCCTGGCCTGCCTACTCGTATTCATCATCCTCACCTGGGTGGTTAAAAATATGAAAACAAACTAAAATGAGTTGAAAACTCAGCAAGAAATCCATCATAACATAAACATAATAAATATAAAGTTTTCATGCCGAGAGTTTAAAAAAATTCATGACTGTTCATATTGATGTTTATGCTCTGCATGACTGATTTATCTGAATTAACTAACCGATCTGATTTAACTAACTGATCTGACTTAACTGACTGGCCAACACACTTAACCCTGTGTGCGAGGTTGTGCACCGGCCCCATGTCCCTCTGTAGCAAAGGGAGCCGCTGATAGTATTCTGGTATACTATGGTGGACCACGCTTGAGTCCGTGACTTGCACATCCACCCTGAAACTAAACTGCATTAGTACCATGTATCTGAATGGCCATCTACTTAATTGATCTTATCTTATCTTGCACTTAAACTTAAGATAGCTTACGTGTCTTATACACATGAGATGCATGACATAATACATACATAATTATAATTTCTGAATTTAAACATGATGCGGAATGACATGATCGTATGCTATGCTGAATGACATGTTTGCATATGGCATAAGTGGTGCATAAATAATGGTTGTCAATGAACTAGCTTGAATAATACTTATATATAAGCTGAACTGTGATGATCCTAATTTGTGATCAAACTACTTACCTCGCTGTGCTTCTTTTTGAATCTTACTTCATAGCTCATCACCTATACACAGTATTAACTATCACTAAATCTGTCTAGGAATAACATGTACTAATATCCTACTTAATTAAATTCATAATCTAG
The DNA here is from genome assembly GCF_004785595.1 of Juglans microcarpa x Juglans regia. Lineage (NCBI taxonomy): Eukaryota > Viridiplantae > Streptophyta > Magnoliopsida > Fagales > Juglandaceae > Juglans > Juglans microcarpa x Juglans regia. The sequence continues at coordinate 10,408,937 of NC_054599.1, read as the reverse complement.
AAGATATTCAAATAAATCTTTTATTTAAGACCATAATCAATAAATCCTGGTATTTAAATTACTTAAATACTAATAACATATTATAATTTAGTAGAATACTAGGGCTATTTTAAAATAAGTCATAAAAATCTCAATTCTTAAAATAGGTTTCATTTCTTAACATAAAAACTCATAACATATTACTTAATCTTTTCTATTTACAGTATAACATAATAATTTTATTAAAAATCTGACTAAATAGACAAAAGAAATATTAACTAAAATATTAGACTCAATAGTATACTTTAAAATATATTTCAAATTCTTTAAACACTTTCTTATAAAAATGAGCTTATGACTAATACATTTATTTAATAAAATTAAACTCAATTTGAAATATTAAGCCCACCTCAACTACAAATAAAATGAAGTAATAATATTCATAATTAACATATACTTAAACGTAAGGTTATAAATGTAATTATACTTAAAACACTCCTTCAAGATACCATGGGAAGGGATTAAAAAGGGCATAAAAGTAATCTCCCTTTAGCACCTGCACTTGGCAAATTAAAACCTAAAAGCAACTTATATTCTATAGAGAATAGAGGGCAACAGGAGAGGCGTACGAGGTAGGGTACTCACCGAGAGGAGGAGGAGCACGTGGCTAAGCTAGGTGAGACGACGGCAACTCTGGGTGGCTTGGGAAAGACTTGCGATGCGACTGGGTGGTCCTTTAGGCAGGGAGGTGCGACTCTGAGAGAGGAAGCATGCGACGAAGCTAGGGCTGAGGCAAGGGTGGTGGCGATGGTCGTGGGCTTACTGTGGTTGTGCAAGGTCGAAGGAAGTGAACCATACGATAGTTTCTGTGGATTCCCAAGTGGTTTTTCGACATCCTAAGGTGGCTACCGTGCAAGAGAAGCAGAGGCTTCGGGCTTCACGTTCGTGGCTACAGTGACGTGGTGCTTCGGCTGGTGGTGCGAAGTGAGGTCACGATGGAACAACAGTAAATTCTAAGCTGTCCGGAATAGTGCTCCAATGTCTTCTGTGGTGGCTGGCGACACCACTTGGATTGGCTGCATTGAGATGCTCGTCTATGTGTATTGCAAGAGGCTGCAGCGTGGTGCACGTGTGACAGTGCTTGGAGGTCTTCGCGGTCATGCATGTCTGGGCAGTGGAGTTGTTGCGGTGGTTCCGTTGTCGAGTGGCGGCCCTTTATGGCTGTTGCTGACAGTGCTCTGTTCGATGGGTGCAAAACAGGGCTGCGTTCGTGCATGTTTTAGGCTCACAGTGGTCAACTTTAGGAGCTGCTAGCGGCGGAGGTTTACGTGCATGGCTAGGTGTCAGAGTTCTTCGGCTACAGTTCAGATCACGGGTGGCTCACTAGGGTGGTGATCAGTGTTTTCCATGGCATGGGTGTGCTCTGTGTTTTGCTTGTATGCAACGGTGGTTTGTTATGAAGCAAGGCTGAGACGTGCATGAGGGAAGGTTTGTTCATGTTTTGTGTTATATTTAATACAAAGGCTTCGTAAATTTATAGAGGAAAAAATGGATAATATATGGTAGGATTTTCTTATATGAGTTGGTCTCCCAATAGCATTTGGATTTATCAATTAGGGGATAAGGATGAGGCTTACCAGATAGGAAAAAATAAGGCTTAAAACTCAAAATCAACTCTAGTGGCTATTGCAAAATCGGGTCATAATAAAATATCAATAATAAAATGATAATAATCTTATTAAAATGAACAATTAAAATATGATAATAATAACAATAAAATAATAAGAATAATTATATATTAATAGTTATATAAAAAATACATAAAACTTATCTTATGGCCTAATCTTAGGATCGAATTGTTACATTTCTAATGTGGTAGCTTCTAAGTGGAGGGTTGTTATTCCTTGAAAATTAGACCAACCGCTTAGAAGCGGTTCTGTTAATTAATTGCATGAATCCTCCTCCAATCTAAAATATCAAAACCAAATGATTTTTTTACACACCCGTCGGATAAATACCTATCTGGCTTCGATCTAAACTCCATAAAACCATCCTCAAAAATTTTGTGAAAAAGGAGATCAAATCTACGTGAGGGTGGTGCCAGCTCATTACCAATGTTTGTAGAAGCGGTACTTGGCCTTCCTTGATTAGAACTCTCTCTACTAAACACATGAAATATATTATATTACTGAGTTTAACTATAATACCCAGTAGATTAATTATTAAGCTTAATAATTAAGTATCTATTAACTGACTAATTAATCTAAATCTTAAATATCTTGTTGAAATTAATATATATATAATAATTACTATATAGATCTTTAATTTTTAAAAATTAGTATCTTTATTTTACATGTATAAAATGCCAAGTCAAAAATCGGAACTCTAATTCGGAATGAGCTTGGAAGTTTTCGAGCATAATGCTCAGTCTTACTGAGCATTAAAGCACAATTGAGCATATTGCTTGGTATGCTTTTTCAAAGTGTCGCTCGGTATACTTGTTCAGTGTGTTGCTCGGTGTGCTTTTCGGTATGTTTGCTCGGTGTGCTTTTCGATATGTTTGCTTTGTGTTTCTCGATATGCCTTCTTTGCTCAGCACACTTGCTAAAAAGAGCTGAGCATCTCGAGCAACTTATTAGAAAATACCTTCTGAGCAACTTGCTTGGAAAAGTGAGGGTAGTTATCAACAAGGGTTGCTGTTATGGATAGGGATCATGTGATATCTAGAGGAAATAACCAAAATTGCAGCACCAAATCTAGACCTAGGGTGTAAGACCCTAAAAGAAATTCAATAGACTGATTTTCTTTGGACTCTAGGAATGCCATAAAAACCTAGGAAGATTTCATAGATCGAGCAATCATTAGGTTTTAGTTTGTTATCATAGTCGAATTATGATCCTCTAAGGAGATGAGTTGCCTTTTTTTATTTTTTTTAGACACTTAAGATTATAATTAAACAAAATTGATTGTACCGTTAAACTCGTATGAATTTTTAGAATTTTATGGTGTAATAAAAAGTTTTGAGAATGTACAATCAGAGAGCGCCATGTCACCAAACAACTGTCACATCGCCATGTAAAATGCCCAAATCAGCCTAAGATCACTACAGAATCTTATTGGACACATGGCACCATCACAACCCTCCATTTAGAACACACTTTACACTTGTCAAGTAAAGTACAATTGTGTAAGGAAGATTGAGTGAAAATCAAGCAACCTACTTGCTTTCTTACAAGATCATCACACTATTCTAACCACCAAATTATACCATTGATTAGATCCCAAAAAGGGTTTGAGACCCCAAGCCCTAAATGAAACCACAAATCCCTTGAAGGAGCTGAAACCCCAAAGTGCAATATTAGTCCACTCAGTTTGATCTGCTTCCCTCTTGGTTTAAACTAATTCTACAAGCAACCATCACCTCAAGTACCTTCTCTTACACTCTCATCCACTCTCTTACACCATAGTACCCTCAATTTACCAACCCCAATTGAGTTTGAACTTGAAACTCCAATTAAACCCCAAAGTGAGGCAATCAGATATAGGGAATTTGCTTCAACCAAATGGCTTCCAACCACTTGGCTTCTCCCACAAGCAACACTACCTTAATTGACCACTCTCATGACCAACTTTGTACCTTATGGTAAGCCCAAATCGTGTACTTGGACTCAGCCACATCACTCAACCTCACACACACAAACACACTCAACAAGCACATGGCCAAAACCAATAAATGCTTAACCAAGCTTGCAAGCAATCTCTTCCATCAACATGACCTGTCATTAACCACCCAAGTTAGCCCTTTTTCCCTCCTCCTATAACCTTGCACGCAACTCTCGCAGTGAATAATTTTTTTCTTTGAGCAATACTATATAACAGAAGTAATGTATCCCAAAAATATAAGCATATTTTATGACATTCACAATATAACTAATATCCAAAAGGTTACAGTACTTATCCAACAGGTCTATAACATAATTAGTACTGGAGACAGAGCTCCCTAAGTATATGCAAAACTACTATAACTGCTAGGCTAATCGAAGAAACGGAGCATCGAAGTGATGAGCTCTGCATCGTGCCATTGCTGTCTAGTCAACCGCCTCTTGTCGATCATTTGCCGCGTCTCTTGATCCTAGCACATGATCTACCATTTCGAGGGGAATGCTAGTTGGGACTTCCACTATAAGATTTGATTACAAATCTCAGCAAGTTAACAAGAAACTTAACATACAATTTAATAATGCATGCATGACAATAAAAGCATGAATGCATACATGATAATCATAAATAAGCATGACGTGACTTGACATATAACATGATATTGACTGACATGACTTAAACGAAGCACTAACTAAACTTCAAACTTGAGATGACATGAACTGACATGAGAAGAACATAACTGAATGCTAAATAACATGAGCATAAAAATAAAATACATGAACTTGGAATCTTGTTTAATAATTAAGCATGATTAATAAAAGTGACCATAAGCATGCTACACAGTTTCCTTTGATCCTTGTGTCCCTACTGATAACCTCATCACAACACAAGTATCTGCACCAGTTGTAAGTGCATTAACATACGTGTCAGTTCACAGGTATTTGCACCTGCTGTGGAATACATAATGTACGTATCGCGTGTCAAGTATCTACACCAGCACGAGTATGTATAAAATGAAATTGAAATGTGTGTAACACTATTGGCGTTAGTGCCTGATTTCGCTTTGGTGACCTGTTAATTAGGCCTTATTCGAAGCCTATTGATCTTTACCTTGTAAATTTAGGAAATTTCACACTAGTTTAGACACTCCAACGCTAACAAAGGAGTTCCACTAGAATATTACCTCATTCTAGCACTTAGAGTCCTGATAAACATAAATAGGCTTGACTGACTTGAAAATACTAGTTTCGAGATACATAAACTGTACTTGAGACATAACGTGACATGAAACGAAGGGACAGATGACTTGACGTAACATAATGTGACATGTACATGAGATGCGTGACTTGACGTAACATGAAACAGAAAAATAGTACATGACATGACATCATGTGTAACAAATAACATTACGTGACATGACATAACGTTTAACAGATAAAATTACGTGAAATGACATAACATGTAACAAATAACATTACATGACAGAATATATATATAGTGTAACAGATAGATATTATGTGATAGAATATATTGTGTAACAGATAAATATTTCATGACAAAAAATTATGTGTAACAAATAAACATGAAATGATATGGCATATCATGGCATAAATGATATGTGACCAACCGCTTCTTTTCCTCTCAATTGGTCACAAGTCTTGCCTTTACATTTTAAATCTCGAATTTGTGTTTTAAATTTAGCAGATGATGTTTAAAGTGAGCTGAGTATTTTAAAATCCTTGAAATATTTTAAATGTCCAAAATTGTTTTAAATGGGGTAGTTTTTAATATTATTGAACCAAATCTAATTTTCAAGTAAACCTCTTTATATTTTGGAGCCCCGAAAATAATATAATTTTAGAAAATCATTTTATTTAAATGATTAATAAAATGATTTTAGTTCTTTAAGAGTATTTTTTAATATTCATTATTTTGTTTTATGTTAAAAACATCTATTTATTTAGATGCTTTTATTTCTCTTAATAAAGATTTATGAAAAAAAAAACTCATCATTTTAATTTATGATGAAAAGTATTATTTTTGGATCAATACAAAAAAGTTGTATTTTTACATTTAGTCTAATTCCCTTTCCTTTCTATTTTCGTTGTCTTTTCTCCTCCTTCTAAGTGTTTAATCTCTACTGTTGGATCTAGGTTAGGAACCCCAAAATGTAGTGCCTAGATTAATTGCCCTAAAACCGTAATTTTCCCCCATCCTTTCCCCTCTTCTCTCTCTCCCCTCCCTCCAATCGTCACCCCCCCCGGTGTCTCTCTCTTCTCCCTCGCCCAACTGCACACCAGTCGTCGCCATTGACAGCACAACCTTGGACGTCATCCCTCACACCTTTGTCGGTGACTAGCCCCTCGTTCATCATAGCCTTACCCTCATCCCTCAGATCTCCCTATCTCCTCCTTCTCGAATCTCACTTCCTCTCTTCGTCACTCTCTTTCAGTAGACCAACCAACGACGACGCGCACCGCCACCGTGAGCAATCCCACGAGCCTCGCCGCAACCACCCTCCTCCCTCTTAGCCTTCTCTCACCCAAGGATCTCTCTCTCTCCCTCTCTTTTGTTCTCTCTTTGCCCCTCTCTAGATTTGGGCACAACCGCGACCATCCTCCACGGTGCGGCACCGTGTGTCAACTGCCCCTCTGCCTCCCTCTCTCACTTTTCCCCATGCCAAGCAACTCAACCCTCTACTAGCCGACAACCCAACTCCTCCGTGCCTAAACTGAAACCCCTATTTGTCAATCTCTCTCCACCGTGCACGGCAAGCCCAACCAACATCCATGACAGCCTACCCATAACAGAAGCCCTCACAGCACGACCACCAGTAAGGATGAGCATCCACCATACCTGCACGACGAAGCCCCACAACCGCAAGCCATCATCATGACGCCCAAACCTAGGGTCACCACTGCTCAGCTCACCTCAGACCACTTCAACCATAAGCCAACCCACTTTAGCCGCACGCTTCCGTCGTTGCTCAGCCCCTCACATTGTGGTATAAATTCTATCTCTATGCCTCAAAGAGTATTATGTTATGTAGTTTGTATGGTTGTTGCTGGTATTGTATTTGAAAATAGGTAGATTTATATTTATATATATATTGATTGTGTCAACACGTATTTTGCACACCTTTGGTTCAAGCTCCAACAACTCAGGTCTTCAAAAACGGGCCCTACACAAGGTAGAAAAGACTACAACTTTGAGATGGAGACCTTGGGGCCAGGTAACCTTCAATGCCAAAGTTAGGAAATATTCTTCGAAGGGAGCAAATAAGTAAATGAGTCTAGGGATCAGAGATCGTATTCTCGTACTTAGGATCTGTTATTTATACTACAGGTCTGAGGAACAGATAGTGCATGCTTTCTTGAAATTCGTGTTCCCTGTACTATTTCTTTTGTCAAAGTCTTTAAATGTAGCGTGACTCTGCGACGGTGTCATTAATGTGGCGTGTTGTCTGTGTGGCGGAACTTTTAATGCGGCGTGGTTCTCCAACCTCCTCTTCTCAGGCTACCTTCCCTCTGGTCCATTCATGCTTTCCCTGTCAGTAGATCAACAGTTCCCCGTATGTCACACATGCTGTGCAAGCAGGCACTCAAATACTGGACACTACTCGAGGGGTCCTCAGATCGACGAGTCCCATCCCTTATTGCACCATCCCTCCTACAGGTCATGTACAGAAGAGCCTCCTAATGGGCTGAGTTAATGGCTTCTGCTCCGAGCCGGGCTTAATAGGGCCTCTTGGGCCTAGTGAAAAAAATTCCTTTATAGTTACCCCGCTAATTCTCACCGGACAAGTATGGTGAAAATTTATCATGATTGGATCCCGCCTTCTTATCAAGGCTGAGAACCCTATTTAGGTTTTCTAAGGTCCGGGAGGCTTCTACAAATTGGCATTTCTGACGATGTTCCTATCTTCCATGATGGGCTCACTTTTTCATGACATATTTTCAACCTTATTAATGAATAGGTGTAAGGTGGCTTTTCATGTTTGCGTCGCTTCGTAAACCACATTCCTCGAATCCGAAATGGCGAGTATCTTTGTTGCCACAGTGCATAAGAGTCTAGCCGTCACCTTCTTTTTATAAAACATGGGAGTGGGACCTGGTTTCCTCCCACTGTGTTGTGATTGTCCCGCTATTCTAGTTTTCTTGGTTTTTCTTCTCTTCGACAAGTCTTCTTCGCTACTTCGTGCTCTGGCAATGATGGCCTCTGAAAAATCTGTTCAACCCAATGTTTTCGGCGATGGCTCCACCAATACTGGGCCATTGTTTTTGGGTAGTAGATGGTGCTCGACTACTAACAAACTGACGCTGGCCTGCTTAGCCCTCACCTACCAAGTACCAGAATCCGCTTCCTTCGACGTTCCTGGACCCAATAAAGGCACTGTCGATGCAAAGGGTCATTCCACTAGGGTGGCCCTATACCCTTCCATGTTTTCATGTGGCTTGAGACTACCATTCCATCATCCTGTTCGTGACCTTCTAGATCGCATTGGCTTGGCCCTTTCCCAACTGCACCCGAATGCTTGGAGATTATTGAAGTACTACAACATTATCTGGTGGCGGGCTTTGTTGGAATCCTTCCAGGACGATGCAGACCTTACTAGTCATGAGTTTCTTCTTCCTCATAGGATGTTACGTCTAAAGGGGAATGTATGCAGCTTCAAGGCATCACACGCTCTAGTCACCTTGGAGTCACGATACCGCAAAGTGAAAGACTGGTCTCCCAAATTCTTCTTTGTATCTGATCGTGGATGGGAGTTTCCGGTAGGCCAAGTGAACCATCGGGAGTTCCCAATATGGACAGACTGGGGAAAAGTCCCAGAAGACAAGGTTGTGTGTCCGACAGCCACCCCTTACGAAGTGAAGCGCATTGCGATTGTGCGATAATGGGTGCAAAACCACCCCAACAAGATCTTTTCCGAGATCCTCCTTTCCGAGGAGAGTTTGAGAAGCTCTCTGCCTCCCTTGGGACACCTTCCGTTTGATGATAGGTCAGTTGCTATGCGGCCCCAAGTTGCTCCACTTCGGAAGCGTTCCTCAGACCTTCCTCTGCTGAACAAGGGGAACAAAGCTCATCGAGAGACTGTTTAGGTCGAGGATAGGCCCCTTCCCGGGGTACGAGACCCCTTAACGCGGGGACCGGCTACCTTGGAGGTCAACCATCCCATTACTGTGGTTGTTCCAGCGCTGATTACGGCAAGCGAGCTGGCGAGCAATTTTCCAGTGGCGCCTCTTCCGATGGTGACTGTTGGGGCATCCAGGGGCGAGGTCGAGATGGATGCCCTCCTCCAAAGTATTTTCGTGTCTATCGCTCTTGATGAGAGACAACATTCTTCTCCACGGATCTCTTCTCCTTCTGCGTCTCGTTTGGTTGTCGAGAGTTACTCTCTTGAGGCGGTTGATGAAGGGGTGGAGGCTACTTCCAGCAATCATGCGTAGGTAGAGGATTATACAGGAGGTAGGTCCCCTCCAAATGTTGCAATCCTCAGGGGTTCGAAGAGTCCTGCTGCAGATTTTCTTCTGCAAAGGAATCTCAACCACAATCGCAGCTTCAGCATTCACGACCTCCACGATGGTAGCCTTGAAGTCGTCTGTCCTGGCTGGGGTAGCAAAGTCATCGGTGAGGTCAAATAAGTTGGAGCTGCCAAGCTTTTGCTGAGCAGAGAGAATGAGAGGGATCTCTAGATTAGCCTTGCGATTGGGGTGGAACAAAGGTTGGGCATGAGGGATTCTAAGGTTGGATGGGAAGAGGGAAATTCGGTGGTCATGGAAATTTTCCCTTATGAGGCTCACAGAATAAACTTTTGTGGTCACCGCCACGTTTTCTTCAAGCTTCGTTGCATATTCTTCGTCCTCCTGGATCGCACGATTCTGAACCTCCTGGTCTTGCAACTGAATGAAAGATTCTGTAAAATCATTCAAAAATTCCTTCAATTGTTGCCACAAAATCTTGTAATTTTTGTGTTTGTTCTACTAAATCCTTGAGCTACAAGATTGCTGCAGGAATTTCTTCCATAGATTTATTTAGCAGCAAATTTTTTTACTGCTGTTTGAATCTTGTCTCGTCTACCATGAAGGATCGTTAGTCTCTTATGTCAATTGTCATGAATCCACATGGAACGGTAGAGATTTTGAACGTAAGGAATAAACGAATTGTAAATTGATTGGTACTGATGGAAATTGATAGTAAAGAAAATTACAAAATGAATGGTTCAAGGCCACCCTAACCTCCATGTTCACAATCTTCTTGCAGGATTTTCAATAAACCTTTCCCTCCGTTATGCCGCAAAAGGCTAACAAACTAAAGAATGAAATAATTGACAACGTGGAAATGGAATATAACAGAAATTACAATAAAAGAAAAGTTCAAGCTATACAATCCTCTAGAATAACCAAATGAAACGGTCTATCCCTGCCGTGGAGCTGCAGAGTTGCTTTCACTTATAATTTCCCTCCCTAAACGCGGCGTTCCAACAAGCACTATGCAGCGTTTCATTGCTTCCCCTAAAATGGTGTCGCTCGGTTCTTACTTAGACTTCACTGATATTTCATCCCTTCACTTCTCCACATGCAGGTTTCCCCACTTCAATTAGGGTTCTTGACAGGATGCCTTACTTGTAGGCGAAAGCAGCACGGCATCTTCTATCATGCTGATTTGCAGTACCAAATGTGGATGTCCCAAAAAGGGTAAGGGGGAGGAGGGAGGAGTCGAAAGACCTATTATGCAAGTGAACTTATTCATCCCACACCCAATCCATAGTAGAAATCACATCCGACCGAACATCCAATTGAAAACCCTAATAAAATGAATTTGTTCAGAGGCTGAGGCTTCAGATGGGAAGGGGCAGCTAAGAACAAGATCAAATTGAATGCATCTGAGAGATGTCAAGCTGCTGTTATGTGGATACACGTGGGTATACCTCCAAGACAGCTGAGGATTAATAAGTAGAAATTATAATTGAAGAGTTCGTTAGTTAGCAATGACTAGGTGCATTAGAGGAGAGAGTGAATGCCATATCGAACTAGGCACTAGTAGGAGAAAGATCAATAATCACTTGAAACTTGAAAAATAAAAACAAGTGTAATTTTATTAAATTAGTCGGTCAGAGTACATTTTCGGAAAGCCCCATACCTACCTTAAATAAGCATACGGGGATTGTGGCGGCCATCCTAAAATAACTAAACCGCTCATACCATACCCCATCTCACAGGTTTGAAACATATATAGATTAAAACGGGGGAAGAATGAGACGCTAAGAATTTACACGAGGTCACCCTGTCCATCAAATTAGGAGTCAGGTTGCTCAGATTTCAGTGGTGCACCAGATGAGGATGCACAACTCCCATTATGAAGATAGAGACTGTTGGCCACCATAGAATCACTAACCAAGCCGACATCAACATCATCGAAGTTTAAGGTACCTCTGAGCTTTCGGGTCCTGAAGTAAAAAGCAACGCCTATGAGGATATAGTTGATATGGTACAAAAGGGTAAAATAGGCTCAAACCTCAGAAGTTGAAAGCATGTAGAAATGCATACCCATTCAAGCGGTTATTGATAGCACTCAAGTCTTTCGAAGGGCTTTGATATGCATGAGTACTCACTCCAACGCAAGCATAGTAACCTTTCGAGTTATGTGAGATTAGAGCATCCTTCTGCAATTAAAGATCAGAGCACTCCAGTTCAACTTATTTCGATGTCAAGTTCATCCATCGAGATCAGTCACTACATTATCATAATCACAATCTTTGTTATAAGTATCACATCCGAATCAACAAAAGGAAGTTGGCCCAGATAAATTAAAGATGCTATCAATGTTAACACCAGGAGTCGCATGCAAAATACTATTGCGTCCTTGCAGTAAAATAACCCTCAATATTTATCAAGCAGCAGCACAACATCCCATTGCAAGACCAAGCAAGCAACTCAAATTCAAGGTGAAAAAGAAAAAAAAATGCCACCTCCTAAAAAAAGCCAAAAGGCCTAAAGAACAGACATCAGTACAATAGCTAATTGTTTTTATTTTTTTTAAGTAACAGTACAATAGCTAACTAACTGCAAGTTAAATTTGTTGGAATTATTTCAAGCACCAACTTTGACAAATGCCTCAAGTGACATATATGATGGTTCATCTCTGGGTATATGTACATGGAAAACAGATAAGAAAACTGGTATGAGCGACTTGAACGGATAAAAAAATTACTTTTTTTCCTCCCGAGAGCTCCTGCGATCGTGTAGGCCTTTTCCCTGTCTTGAGGTTTTCAAACTTTTCCATCATGGAAGAAACTTTAGAAGATTTATGTCAAAGGATGTCACTGTCGGAACAAGAGAAAGAGGAGATTATCGTTGAAGATGTTCTGCTAGAAGAAACTAAACAAAGGGGAGAGCACTGCTTGCTGGTGTCTTTATTCACGGACAAGCATTACAATCGTGAGGCTTTCAAGCAAACCTTGAGGAAAATATGGCGTCCTGTGAAGAGGATTTGGTTCTCAAGGATTTGGGCTCAAAACTGTTACTGGTAGAATTTGAAGATCAGAGGGAGAAGGCCAGGGTACAACGTGAGGGACCATGGTCTTTTGATAGGAATCTAGTATTGATGCAACACTTTGAAGGGGATTTACAGGCCAACAAAATAAAGATAGTGAAGGCAGCGTTCTGGATTAGACTTTATGATCTTCCACTGGGTGCCATGAATGAGAGGGTGGTGAGAATGACTGGCAACAGTATTGGTAAGGTGGAGAAGATTAATATAGAGAAGGATGAAGTTGCATGGGGGAAGTTCATTAGAATCAGGGTCAGTTTGGATGTCACTAAACCTCTGATGCGCGGCAAATGCATTAACCTGTCATCCCATGAAGTCTGTTGGGTTCAATTTACGTATGAAAGATTACCAACGTACTGTTATGTTCGTGGTAGATTGGGGCATAGTCATAAAGAATGTGGAGGCTGGCAGCATAACCAAGGAATGATGAAGGGAGCTTTCCGTTTGGTCCATGGCTGCGAGCTGGTGGTTCGGCTTCCAACCTCCATGCCCAGGAGGCTGAGCATGGCAGAGATCCTCCTGTAACGGCTCCATGTCCGAGTTCAAAGGAAGCAGCTGACAATCAGGAAACAGTAGGAGCAAATTCAGAACCTTCCATCTTGGGCAGTAAGGGTGGAGGAATGAATCGAGGAGATGTGCATTTAGAGGTCAGCTCTAATAAGGTAAGTGAAATGGATCACACTGCTGGATTAGTGGAGCCAAAAAAGGCCATTTCTAATAATGTTGACTTGCCATATGGGGGAGAGGGAATCTTGCAGGCGGAAATGAATAAGCAGAGGTGCTATTTATGGTAAATAAGACACGCACTCATGAAGATACTGAACTCAACAGGAGCTTGACAAATGAGGCCCCACAATTGGGCAAAGGTTTGGCCCATGATGAAGTTTCTTCATCCAAGCCTGCTGTTCGTAAGGAACAGTCAACAGGAGGAAAGTGGCAAAGACTAAGAAGGATGTCTAGGAAAGGTTCAAGTTCTCAGATTTCTAGAAGTGCAATGAAGAGGAAGGAACTTATGGAGGAGGAAAATGAGTCAGGCTCTTTAGCTAAAGCTAAGCAACGAAAGGTTATGGGGTTTGACAAGATAATAACTAGAAGATCGGTGGAGGCTGAAATTCAGCCCCGCCGGGAGTCATGAAACTCCTAAGTTGGAATTCATGTGGGCATGGGAACCCACGTGGAATTTGTGCCCTTCGTGACTTAGTCAAGAAAGAAGTTCCCGACATTATGTTTTTACAAGAAACTAAAAGTGCAAGTTTGGGGGGTGAGATGAGAATTTTGTGTTTTGTTTGAAAGTTTAAAATATTATGTTTTAATATTATTATTGTTTTGGGATTTGAAAAAGTTGAATTGTTTATTATATTTTGTATGGGGATTTGAAAAATGTGTGACGATGAGATGAGATGAGAATTTTGTGTTTTGTCTTGTGCCCCAAACCAAGAATTTTCGGAAAGTGATAGATGACTCTGCATATATAGATTTGGGATATGAAGGTATCAAATACACCTGGTGGAACAATAGAGAAGGGAAACATGCCATTCATGAAAAATTGGATCGAGTATTAACTAATCATGCATCGTCTCAAGCATTTCCTTTTGCTTAGGTCATGCATACTGCAGCAGCCCACTCAGACCATGTCCCTATTGTTCTACAAACTGAAGGAAATACTCCAAGATTCAAAGGTCCTAAACCTTTCAGATTCGAGGCCATGTGGATAGAAAGTGAAGAATGTGGGAAGGTGATAGAAAAGGCTTGGCAGGTCAATGGTAGGAATGGACCAATTGGTGATATTATGGGAAAGCTATCTGGTTGCAGTGGGAGCCTTTTAGAATGGAGTAAACATTGCTTTGGAGTAGTACAGAAGAGACTGCAACAGGCAAGAGCAAATCTGGAGAGAATTCAGGTAGAAAATTCATTAACTGCCAATAAAGAAGCATTACAACAAGCTCGAGAGGAAGTACAAACCTTGCTGGAAAGGGAAGAAATTTTATGGAGGCAGAGATCAAAGGCACTTTGGCTTAAGGCTGGAGACCAGAATACGAAGTTATTTCATAGCAAAGCAAATCAGAGGAGAAAAAAGAATACCACTGCAAGGCTGATAGATGAATCTGGAGAATGGCAAGAAGGAGATAGAAGGGAAGAGTTGATCATGAAGTATTTTGAGGAAATGTTCAGCTCAAGTGACCAGTCCAGTAACTTGGATTTTTTAACTTCTCTAAGAGGTAGATTTACTGAAGCAATGAACGAGGAACTCACCAAAACTTTCACTGAGGCTGAAGTGGAGGCAGCTTTGCACCAAATGAATCCCACTACAGCTCCTGGTCCCGATAGCATGGCCCCTATTTTTTTACCAGAAATATTGGCATATAGTAGGGAAGTCTGTCTAAGGCTGTGTTGCATGCTCTAATCTATGGTCAATTTCCTTCTGCTCTTAATCACACTTTCATAACCCTTATTCCTAAAATCAACAAGCCTCAAAAAGTATCCAAATACAGACCTATCAGTCTTTGTTATGTCATTTATAAATTGATTTCCAAGGTTATGTCAAATAGGTTGAAGTTGATCTTACCTCAGATTGTATCTGTTTCACAAAGTGCATTTGTACCAGGGAGAGTCATTTCAGATAATATTTTGGTAGCTTATGAATTGATTGACTTTCTTAGAAGGAAAAGGAGTAGCAATGTTGCTTTCATGTCTCTTAAATTGAACATGAGTAAAGCCTATGATAGACTTGAATGGCACTACTTGGAGGTTGTTATGCAGCAGATGGGGTTTGCTAGTAAATGGATTCAGCTGGTTATGCTTTGTGTTAAATCTGTTTCTTTCTCCATTCTTATTAATGGGGAACCTGTTGGTCCTATACATCCTTCCCGAGGGATAAGGCAGGGAGATCCATTGTCTCCATATCTGTTCTTGCTGGGGACTGAAGGCCTTATCTCTCTGTTGAATCAAGCTGGTACAAGGAAGCAGATCGGTGGAGTTAGAGTATGCAGAGGGGCCCCTGTGGTGAATCATCTGCTGTTTGCAGATGATAGTGTACTTTTCTGTAAGGGTTCTATCCAAGAAATGTAACATACGGGTCCAAATTTAGGACTTAAAACCAGTATTATATTTTATTTATTTTATTTTATTATCATTTTAGGAAATATGCTAGCAGATAAATTAAAACAGTGATTCTTTCCCTATCAAAGCCTTCGTATAATTATCCATTATGTTCCCATATTAGATTAGTTTCCTAGTTTGAAACACTAACTCCAACTCGACTCTTCAAAATCCTCTCAGAATCCATATCCTCGTAGGAATAATTTCCTAAGTGTAGCCAACTTCAAACACTAGCATACCTCCTGAGGACTCACGCCACTCCCCTCCCCATCGTCTATAAAATCCCACGAAAACCCTCTGATTTAAACACATAAAAATACAGGGAGGAAGAACTCACTTTCGCATAAGCCTTATTCTCTGCCCAGCCACCACCGACCACCCTAGGACGTCGGATCACCACCCACAGTGCCAAAAACTGCAGGCCAACCTAGCCTGTCGCACCCACTCCCTCAGGTAAGCCACTGCCGTCGCACTCACCCTTCCTCCCTCTCAATGATTTAACTTTTCAATTCCATCTCTCTCAAAACTCTCTCTCTCTCTCTCTCTCTCTCTCTCTCTCTCTCTCTCTCTCGGTGTCATACCACCATAGGGACCTTGTTAGACCTCCACGTCAAGTTGCCTCTAGAGGTGCCTCACATGCCCTAGTCATGGTGGGGTCATACACCTTGGCTAGCCCACAAGCATGCCTTGGCTCATGGGGTGACACGCACGGGGCGCCCAGCATGCATGCATGCCTTGGCCCGTGCGATGGCACACACGGGGCGACAGCATGCGGGCCAGCGAAGTTAGTGAGCGCCTGCCCATGTGCACGGCAATGCGCGTAGGCATGCGCCGAGTGCGCAATCATGCGCGCAACACTGCGCCGCGCTCTCGGAGCGCATATGTTAAAACCCCTAGAAAAGTAGCCTCGGGACAAGCCTCAACACTACCCTTGGAAGGCAAGGACAGCACCATGGCTAGCCTACACGCATGCCTTGGCCCATGCCGTGTCATACACAGGGCACCCAGCATGTAGACCAGCAAGGTTAGCAGCCGCGCACAACCCTTGCGCACACAAGGTCCCGCGCGGCCCTACGCACTCGCCTGCGCACGGCCCTGCGCACCCCCTGGGGGGCGCCCATGCCCCAACGCACGCCCCTGCGCGCGTCCATGCGCCTTCCTGCGCGCACCCCAGCATGCAGCCCACGCCGCACAGCAGCAAGGCTAGTGGCATGCCATCCAACGCACGACTCCAGCCCGTGCCTTGCAGGCTAGGCCAGTGGCATGCCCACCAGGCATGCCATCCAGCGCATGGCTCCAGCCCATGCCTTGCAGCCCAACGCCCAGGCCACCAGCCTGGGCCATGCAACACGCACACATGGCTCATCATCAGCAGGCCTTGCATGGCACCAGACCATGCCCATCAGTAAGCCCGTGCATGGCACCATGCCATTAACATCAGCAAGCCATGTTGTGCCACCTAGCCATGGACCAACTCGAAGACCGCCATGCACCATCCTAGCCACCATTGGCTCATGCATGCAACGACCAACATGGTCCATGCCTTTATGTTATTTCTTTTTTATTTAAGTTATTTTTATTTATTTATTTCCAATGGACCTATTGGGAGTTTCCAATTTGTAACTCTTATAAATAAAACCCTTAGTCTTTTCTTTGACATCTTTTGACAAATTCCTTTTGGACAGCTTGTTCTTGAGATCATATCTTTCGGTGCTTAGCACTTGGGCTCTTTGGGATACAATTCGTGAACTCCTAAGGAGAGAATCACACTTTGCAATTCGTGAATAAGTGTGGTTTGGTTTATCAATCTTATGAGTATTATTCATTCCATCTCGTCTTCCATTTTCTCTCCATTGTTATTCTTATTTTATGTGCATTGCTTGTGAGTTGTTCTTGAGTTATTCTTGAGAATACTTGGTGTTCTTCGGATTGTTCATTGACAAATCCCATCAATTAGTTCATTTGATCCCTTCCAAACACTATTGTCGCCCACTATAGTGTTTGCCCTTGATCCACTTTCCATACTTAACCTTGCCGCCACCCTCATAAAACCCTAGCCCATTGCCCACTCATCCACTCGGCATTCCCATATTTACCCACCTTCCATCCTAGTTTGCCCTAGCCGAAACTTCCTCACATTTGAACCCAAGTACCAATTTCGGCCAACACTTGCCTAAATTGGCTCGACCCTAGCCGTCTATGTCTATTTCCATATTGGGAGTTCCTATAGTTTAGGAACTCTAGTTGACCATATCTCCCCCATAACCGGCCATATCCTTCCCTATTGGAGTTCCAAGATTTTAGGAACCCTTCCTTAAATCTCTCCACCCATCTCTCAACCAAACCCTACCTTGTTGTCGTCCACCCTAGCTGCCCAACACCTAGCCCTAATTCCATCTTCCTTCATCCAACCCTAAACCTAACCCTAAGTGGCGCCAACCCTAGTTTCATCTATTGTTGTACGCCTCCATCAACCCGTGCAACCCTCACATGCCATCACCATTCCCACCAACCCACACGCCCACTCAAGCCTAAACACCTAACCTCACTCTACCAAAATTGCCATCTTGTGACCTTTGTTCAAGAACCAAGCAAGAGAGGAACGGGCTCTCAATCATCACAAGGAGATCATAGGCGAGGGAACATAGTGTTTAGGGACTTGACCGAGGTCCCTAACAGCATAGCCATGCGCGCAACACTGCGCCTCGCACCCATGTGCAGGGCATTGCATGCAGCAGCGCGCCGCGCACGTATGCTTGTTCTAGTGCGCAAGCCCATGCGCACCTTGATGGGCCGCGTGGCCCTGTGCGCGCCCATGTGCCGCAAGGCCATGAGCAGCACGACCAGCCCACCCAGTGCGCGCGCGCACACAGAGCCCATGCCGCACGCCAGCGAGGTTAGTGGCATGCCCCCAGGCATGCCAACTAGCACACGGCTCCAGCCTGTGCCTTGCAGGCTAGGCCAATGGCATGCAATCCAGCACATGGCTCCAGCCCATGCCTTGCAGCCTCAGCGCCTAGGCCACCAGCCTAGGCCATGCAGCGCACCACCATGGCTCACCATCAGCAAGCCATGCCACACCACCTAGCCATGGACCAGCCCGAAGACCACCATGCACCAACCTAGCCCACCATGGGCCATGCATGCCACGACTAGACTTGGTCCATGACCATTATCATGTTATTTATTTTATTTATTTAATTTTTAATTATTTTCAAGGGACCTATTGGGAGTTTCCAAATTGTATTGCTTATAAATAGGACTCCATTCACTCGCCTTAGAATCTTTTGGCAAATTTCCTAGAGGGAAGACTATTATTTGAGAGATCATAAACAGTGCCTTTGCACTTGGGCTTTTTGGGTGAAATTCGTGAATCCCAAAAAGAGGATTACACCTTGCAATTCATTGAATATATGTAATTCATTTATCTTGTTTTCTTGCAACTTGGTGCAATCCGTGAATCGAAGTTGTATTTATCAATATATGATGTTTTTTCAATTCTTGTGCAATTCGTGAATCAAGTGTTGAATTATCATTATTGTTATTTGTTCATTCAAGTTCTTAAGTTTCATACTTTTGTTCTTGAGTGTTCTTCATTGTGTTCTTGGTGATCATCCTAATTTTTGCTCTTCCAATCCATTTAACCCTAAAAGTCGACCAACTATAGTGTTAGTCACCTTCCATAATTGTTTTGCCTCATCATCTTTGCCCTAGCCGAACACCCAATCCACTTGAGTTCAAATTCAAATTTCGGCAACACTTACCTTATTTGGATTTGACCTAGCCGTCCAACATACTTGCCATATTAGTGTTCCTACATTTTAGGAACCCTAATAGACCATCTTATTCCCTATAGCCGGCCATATCCATTCCCCATTGACTTCCAAGATTTTAGGAACTTTCCTAAAATCTCTCACTAGCCATACTCAACCAACCCTAGCCGCCCAACTCCAAAACACTAAACCTAAACCCTAGCCGTCCATCATCCATCTTCCAAACCCTAAATCTAAACCCAAACCCTAAGTGGTGCCAACTCTAGTTGCCCTCCATTGTCGTGCCCCTCTTTCCACCATTGTAGTCATACACTTCATCAAACATTTCCATCATCCCATTCACCAATTCAAGCCTAAACACCTAACCTCACAATACCAAAGTGGTCATCTTGGCCACCATTGTTCGAGAATCAAACAAGAGAGAAATAGGCTTTCGGTCATCTCAAGGAGATCCTAGGCGTGGAGAGGGACTTGACCGAGGTCCCTAACAGACCTCCCAGTTGCGCCGCCGGTCACTTCCAGCCACCTTGAGCCACCGTGCATCAGCTTTTTCCTCTCGGTGAGTTGCCCCTTCCGTCGCACGATGCTCCTCTCAGGAGCCTTTCTTTCTCAGCCCTTAAGGCTTTTACATTACTGAATTTAAGAGTGGGCCATGGGCCTTAAGCCATTTGGCCAGGAGCCTTATAAACTATAAGAGGGCCTAAATTCTACATGGGCCATGTTATATGTTGGACCCAAAGTTTAATGGTCTCCAAAAACTGGTATATTATTTAAGTAGACTATTTTCTAATGTGGGCTTAAAATATTGTCACAAACTGTTTTTTTATGATTTTTAAATTAGACCAAAGTTTTATTTGAATCTATTTGTAACCCCTAAACTAGTTTTCAGAAAATGCTTAATGAAGTGAAACTTATAACATCGGATATTAATACATGGTGGGCCTATAGTATTATTAAACCCAGGTTGCAAAATTATTACATTGCTATTTTATAAAATACATAATATGTAGATATTTCCTACTAAATTACATTTAAAGAACTAGATATGATATTACTTGTTTTAGTAGCCATATAATAGTGATATTAGTAATCAATGAATTCAGTATATAGCTATATATTTTATTAGATTTAAAGGTTATGACATATGCTTAAGTGGGAAGGATGTTAGGACACTTCTTCTAGAAAATTAGTAACGTCGAGTACCTCATACCACTTGGAAATCAGGAAGCAGAGCTAAGTGGTAAATAGTATGATCATATAAATGCATGAGTACTGTGAATATTATTGTTATGTATGAAAATATGATGTGTTTATGATGGTGATCTACGCTTCGCTAAGAGACAAGTCAAGGTTAGATTCCCTTTCACGATCTTTGATGAAATATGAAATTATGCTTGAATGAATGAATTTGTTGTTTAATTGATTGAACGTTACTAAAATCATATGGAAGCCATGAGATGTTCATGTAGTAATTCAAGTCAAGTATGCCATGTAATAGAATAGCCAGATTATGCAAGCCATGTTCATGTAATACTTAAATTATGTATGCCATGTTCATGTAGTACTTAGATCATGTATGCCATGTTCATGTAGTACTCAGATCATGTATGCCATGGAACGTCATAGAATGTTCAGATCATGTTAGGTCATGTCATGTTATGCTATGTCATGTACAAGAAAATGTCATGTTATGCTCTGCCATGTACAAGAATATGTCATGTGATGTGATGTCATGAACAAGAATATGCCATGTTAAGAAAGTTCATGAAGCCTAATGAATTCTCATGCATTAAGAAAGATAAAAGTTCTAAGACAGTGCCACAAACTCAAACGTGGTTAACCATAGGTAAAGTGAAACACGGACTCAAGCGTGCTTCCCTCCATGTTATTCAGTTAAGCGAAACACGGACTCAAGCATGTTTCCCTCCATGTTATTCAGTTAAGTGAAACACAGACTCAAGCTTGCTTCACTCCATGTTATGCAAGTTAGGTGAAACACGAACTCAAGCGTGTTTCACTTCATGTTAAGACACGATAAACAAGTTATTATGCATTCATGTTACATGTTGCCATGATTATGTATGTATATAAAGTTTTCAGAAAGTTATGTTATGCGTATGATTATGAATTTGTGATACTGTATGCATGTTGTGAAGAGTTTTCAGAAATTAAGTCTATGCTAGGCTAAATTATGTTTTACTGTATGATGTGCTACTTACTGAATATTTGATTCTTTTTTGTTTGTCTTCTTATTTTCTTCCATATCTAATTCTCACAGATGATGATTATGAAGACGCAGAGTTGGATGGCCAGGAATAGATCTAGTACAAAGACTTAGGAATGAATAAGTGATATTCACACAAGAATTAGATTTCTTTTGTTATTCATAGGATTAGTTTATGTCCTTTTACTTTACGTTCAGTTTTCGAAACAATCATGTTCAATTCAATTTTAATATTTTGATACTTTTCAATAAATGAGGTATTTCAGGATATGAATCTCTTTACCGAACATTATGTTATAAATGTTAGTAATATCTCTATCCTACGGGAAGGGGGTGTTACAAGAAAACAGGGAGGTGCTAAGAATCCTTGAAGTTTATGAGCAGGCCTCAGGATAAAAAATCAACCGAGATAAGACCTCAATGGTCTTCAGTAAGAATGTCTCGTTAGAAGCTCAACAACAACTGCTATCATTTTGGGGAATTCAAGAATATCATAACTATGACAAGTACGTAGGTCTTCCACCTATGATTGGGAAAGATAAGAAGAGGGCCTTTTCAAATATAAAGCATAAAGTCTGGTCTAAACTACAACAATGGAAGGAAAATCTTTTATCTCAAGGGGCAAAGAAACTTTAATCAAGGCAGTTGCTCTAGCTATCCCTACATATGCTATGTCCTGCTTTAAGTTGCCAAATTCTCTTCGCTATGAATTAGAACAGATGATGGCCAAGTTTTGGTGGGATCAAAAACAGGAAGAGAAGAAAATACATTGGGTGAGTTGGAAGAGGATGTGTGAAACCAAAGGAGATGGGGGTTTCGGTTTCAAAGATTTGAGATTTTTTAATGATGTTTTACTTGCAAAACAAGGGTGGAGAATAATGCAGAATGAGGAAAGCCTACTTCATAGAATGTTCAAGGCTAGATATTTTCCTAAAACCAATTTTCAATCTTCAAGCCTTGGACAAAACCCATCTTATGTATGGAAGGGCCTATGGAGAGTAAAAGACAAGTTTCTTCAGGCTTGTAGGTGGAGAGTTGGTAATGGGAGGACTGTTAGAATATGGGAAGACTATTGGATCCCTGGTTTTAAACGCTTGCAACAAATGGGGGAGGTTACTAGAGGGAATGACCAGAAGGTGGAAGAGATGATAGATCATAATACAGGTTGGTGGGATGTGCAAAAAGTACTTTGCTTACAGCAATGTGGAGTCAGCATTTTCCTCAGCTCAATACAGAAGGTCCAAATGGTGATTTTAGGGAGTGGAATTCTAGAATACAAGACACTTGCAATAAAGATGAGTTGGAGAAGTTATTCATGATAGTGTGGGCATGTTGGTACAGAAGAAATCAATGGATCTTTGAAGAGAAACAGATCACTCCTGAGGAGGTCATTGATAATGCTCTTTCTCTGCATGTCTTACAAAGCAGTCAAAGGTATTGATCAAAGCAGTTTCAAGAAGATATCTCAATGGCAGTTACCTCCACAAGGAATGATAAAACTTAATGTAGATGGGGCTGTTTTTCATGATGAGGGCAGAGCAGGGGTTGGACTTATTGTAAGAGACTTGGAAGGGAAAGTTTTAATAGCAGTGAGTAAGAAAGAAGCTGTTGTCATGGAGCCTTTGGAGATTGAGCTAAGATTGAGCTACTAGCAATACTGAGAGGTTTGCAATTCTGCATTCCTCTTAGCCCCCAATCTTTGTGCATAGAAACGGAGTCACTGTTACTAGTACAAGAAATAACCAGTCCTCATACCTCGAATTCCAATTATGGAAATCTAATTTCAGATATTCTTTTTTTTTTATAAGTAAAAATATAATATATATAAATCAATAGGAGTAACCAAGTACACTAGACGTATACAAGAAAACACTTAACCCATACAATAGAGCCCTTAATGACCCAAAAATCCCATGAAACCTACCCAAAATACACCAAGCCCGAATCAGACACACCTCCCCAACCCCAACCCCTTTTTTCCATAAAACTAATCCTCTACCCGAACATCCCACAACGAGATCATCTTCACATTGCCCTCCCTTTATTCTTCCCTCGACTTTAGTTATCTCCCTTAACATCTTAGTTGATTGAACATAGAAGATGCTTTAACTCCCTGTTTTTCTTAAAATGTGATTTAGTTTCAAGCACGTGACTTGCCTTAATCGCAGTGAGTAGAGCTTTGAATTGATCTTCATATTCTCCCTGTTCTCCATATGAAAGCCCCAAGATTTGCTGAAGTCCATTAACTTTATTCGGAACCCAATCTGATGGTGAACCTGCTATATCGTTTAACGAAGGGATAGAAACCAAGGAAACGACATTATCTCCAACCACCGTACCCAACCGCACTCCCGATTCCAAACCTTCCCCCACATGAGGCACCAACGACAAACCGCTCGTGTCCATTGTTTCTGCCACCATTACAGGTTCCTCCCCTCCACCAACATTGCTTGACTTTGCACAACCCCTCAACGATCCTTGTCATGTCGCTTTGTCTGGCCTTATTGTTCCCTCCGTAGCACAAAAAGGGGAAGCACTACCTTTTGTAACCCATTTTTGCATCTTCCAAAAGAGGTTTGACTGTTTCTTCCAAAATATTCGAGACCCTGGAGGGTCCTCCATCTTCAACTGAGGATGAACCCTGGACAGAAGTACCAACCCCATCTGCATATGGTGATTGAGGTCCTACAGCTCCCTCGGGAAGCATAGTGACACTGGCATGGACAAAGATGCTAGCGTCCAAAGAACCCATCTGTGACGACGTTGAAACGCCCTTTGCCGGCACACATGTGGCCTTCAAACCCGAAGGATCTACCCCCCGCCCTCCCTCATGCATGCTCGGCCCACCACCAATACCCACGACTAAGTCCAGCCCCTTATCCACTTTAATCATCAGATCTCTCACATACTCTATAACTCCCTTCAATTAAGCTTTGACATCCCACAAGACCCCCTCCACCTCTCCCAATGTCACCTGACGGCCTTTATCTCCTACAAGTGCCTTATTCTTTCCTTCTGCCGCTAAGCTGTTCTCGACCGGACTACCTGCCAATGACCTCAACACCACAACATACGAAGCACCTTTGACTGAGGACGGTCTTCCCACTGTTTTTCCAAACTCCCCCGTAACACTTTGAATGGATTGCCGAAAGCCTTTCCATCCAATGCCATTAGCACCCTCCGGAATCACCAACAATCCTTTCCTCCTTCCATTCCAGAATTCCGAGAGTTGTAGAAAGCTTCCCCTTGCATTAGCATGATGTTGAATGATAAAAACTCCATAACCCATCCTTAACTCTCTGAAAAAACCTTCATGACAGATAAGTTCTAAACAATCCTCAATCCCCTTAGCCACCCATGAAGTTGTCATCCCCCTAGACACATGAACTTAACTATCCTTTTGCTACGTTTAGAAATACGAAAATTATTTCTTCCCTCTTTCGTAAAAACAACAGTTTTTTTATTCCACTTTCAACCATCTCTTGCCTTCCAACTAAGAGTCCACATCGCGCATCGTCATCGTCAAATCCCTTTGTGTCCACTACTCCCTACTACTCCAACTTCATCTTCTTAAAGTAAAACAACATAGCTTCATCCAGGTTGGTTTTTGCAAAAAAACACGATTACCGGAAAGGGGGTTAATGCCGGATGGCCCGCGACGGAGTCGCCGAGGCCCGTCAACCTTATCTGTGCCGGCGATGAGGGGTCACTCGCCGTTCTAGAGTGGGAGAGGGTGGAGGCGTTTATGCAGGGAGACAGACAGATCTGATTTCGGCGACAAAGGCAGACGACAGAGAGACGAAGACAGAGACGAATGCCGAAGATAGAGGCAGAGACAAGGACAGACGACGGCGACAGACGGTACAGAAGGACTACAAAGAAGACGAAAACTGAGACAGAAGCTGCAAAATCCAGTCGCCAGAGGGAGGATCGACACCGGCCAGCCCTCAGCGGCAACGCCGGGGCCCGTCGACCAAGTCTGTTGCGGTGGTGAGATGCCACACATAGGCTAGGGGGGAGGGGTGGCGGCTGGTCTAGGTGGGAAGGAAATTATAAAAAATAGGTGATATTAAAATTCAAAACTCTTATAACAGTGTTAGACTCACACTACCAAGCCGCATGAGTACTGTGCTTTTATGTTGTAATTTCAGATATTCAACAGCTCAAGAGTAGATTTCAAAGCTGCTCTATTGTTCATATCTATAGAGAAGCCAATCAAGCTGCACACAAGCTAGTAAGATTTTCAAGAAATGTTTCTACAATCAATGTATGGTGGGATTTTGTTCCCAGCTGTGTTCAACAAGTCCTATGGACTGATTTTCATTGTAATTCTATTTTGGCAGTTTAATGAGAAGTTTGTTTTTCCTATCAAAAAAAAAAAAAAAAAGTTTCAAGTCATCTTCTGGCTGCTGATCAAATACACAAAAAGGGAGGAATGGCATAGGTACTTTCAGCTATCCAATTACCTGAAATGGATAGATGTTTAGGAGTAAACGAGTTGTAGGGATATGTGCATAGTTTGAAAAAGGAGGTAACAGGCGTTAAGGAGGATTTGAAATTGTTTAGAAAGGAGATAAAGTCTTGGATATTTAAGATAATCAAAGGTTTGGGCCTGGGGTTGGGCCAACGTATGAGGCCTCTAAAAACAAGAAAAAGGATGGCTGCTGAGTGTAATAGTTTGAGGCCAGACAAAGGGAAGGCCAAACTTGGGTTGGGCCACTTAAGCCCAAAATGGAGACCGAAGCTCCATTGGGCCCATGTTTGAGAAGGGCTCCACTTCTGGGCCAGTTTCATGGTCCAACAAAAGTCCTGGGCCAGATAAGACCCTTATCTCGAAGCCGGTAACCTCCGTCGTCGATCACGACCCCTACGCAGGCATTGCTTCGTCGGTGACAACAGTTTCTACGCAAAAATGCATGCAAGCTTCTACAGAACACTTGGAGGAGGTTTCTGACTTGTCCCCAGTCATAATGGCGGAGAAGGCGACATGTAGGGTATCTGAGAAGTCCACGACAAGAGTAGAGTCTGCGGAAGGCTTGGATCATGGTGGGAAGACACAGATAACAATGATGTGTCCCTTGCCTTTGGTTTCGTCCCATGATCATGGTGTAATGCCAACGTCTAAGGGGTCCGTTGAAGTTGCACACACAAGGTCACCAGAGGTGAAGGGACTTGCTGCCAACCTAGAATCTCCAATGGAGAGTACCATTGGTGTTGTTGAGGAGGCACAGGTATTGAACAAGGGTTTATCGTTGGTACCATTTGGATCTACGTTGGGCGCTACATCGGGGGAAGACGTTGTCCCCTTGGTATCTCTTCCTCCATTACACAATATAGATGGATCATCTTCGGATTGGGTTTTGCAAAAGGTTAATGAGATTTAGCATATTGTGGAAATCTCACATGGAGGATGCGAAGACCAATTTAAAGCTCTAATCACTGCGATTGAAGCAAGCCACTCACATGATACGAAGTCAAGTTTCAAGAAAAGCAGGGAGTTGAAGCGTCTTTTTAGTGCAATCAACTATGACGCTAAGGGTGGTAGCTCAAGTCAAGGGCATAGAGGTTGATGTATGTTGGGAAGTCTTTCACAGAGGGTATTTTGGGAGGTGTGATTTATGTTGGGCTATGGGAAACAAAGGGTTGGGGTTGGAGAGGGGTGAGTTATTCTATCTTGGGCTTGATGTATGTTGGGTAGTTTTTTGTGGGCTTTTGGGGCAATAGGAGCTCTCTAGTATGGGTTAGGGATTTTCTTATATACAACCAGTGTACTTGGTTCCTCATATTGATATATATATATATAATATTTTTACTTGTTAAAAAAAAAAAAACAAAAAACTGGTATCAACTCTCAGAGCAAAATTGAATCATCAAAGTCACCTTTACAGGGAGGTGGGAATTCAAGGTTCCAACAAATCAAGAATGGGACTTGCATTATATACTTTCATCCTACTTCCACTTAGTCTTATGACATGACATTGTCCATCAACCCTCAGGTTTTTTTTTTTCTTTTAAAATAAGAGCTAGCTAACTAGGGTTGATAGACAATGGCACATCAACACAAAATGATGGGAGTGGGGGAGTGTAGTGTATAACAAAACTCAAATGGAAAACATGCACCAAACATCTCATATAACTTTATATAGCACATGAAGATGTGAAGTCTTTTGTCCTCTGATCAAGTAGGATTGTAAGTATGTGAGGTCGACTGATTTGAAAAAAAAGAGGGGCAAAGAAAATATGAACGCTAAAGAAACATACAAGTACCTTTGATGATCGCAACGGAGAGACGTATACATTATGTGCTGCTGATACTTTCTTTGGGGACATATCAGGGAGACTTGGAAAAGGAGATACTTTAGGAGATGCAGGACATTGAGCTTATCAGCCAGGAAATACAAAAGCATATCAGGCAATTGTTAGCAGGATGCCAATTACAACTGACACCAAATAGAATGAGCATGACAATTATATATAAATTTGTAACAAAAGCATACCATCAGTATTATTGTTGACTTCAGGAACTCGGTTACTTTTTGTAGTTGTTCCAGCAGGGCCAAGCTCAACCAACAGAGGCTTTACAGCCGGAATAAATATTTCATTGTAAAATGTAATGATATCAACATGTTCCTGTGACGTTCTCTGTTTCCAAACCAATTAGAGGGTTAAAACTCATGCATAAAACTGACAGTTAGAGATTATGTCGGCATACCCCATTGCGCCGGGCAGATGACCAATCCACAAACACACTGCGGAAAACTTGTGGTTTACATTGTGGTTGCTTCCTGTAGTTGTGAATAATTTCCTTAAAGGTCAGGGTGAGTTGAGATATCTGCAGTTCAAAACATGGAAAGACTGAGAAAAAAGGAATAAGATTAAACGGGAGACCAAAGACACTCAATTAATTATAGCAAACCTTTGCAACTCCATAAAAACAACAAAGTACGATTTGGTCAATGTGGCGGTTAAAAAATAGTGGCGTCCGCTGACTTAATATTTGCTGAAAAAGACAGTACACATTCTCCCTGATCTGTTGAGATAGTTGCAGCCTTTCAACCATACCATTGATTCTGACCGCTGCCAACTTAGTTATCTAGAAAGCACAAGTACACAAATGTAATTGTTAGTGCAACTAAAAGGGCAAAGTGAAAGAAAGGAATTGAATCCTAACTAAATCTGGAAGGTAAGGTGAGACAATAAACAGACTACAAATACAAACCATGACATGAGCATATGTTTACCATTTACTTTGTTAGTTACTTATAAAAATATGACTTTCAAACACAGATACAGTACTATAAACATGGAAAAAAAAAAAGCAGTATAGAACACATCTGTGCATTAAGAGTGGTCTCCAATATCCTCATCAAACCAAACAATATTTTTTGACAAGTCATCAAACCAAACCAATGGCCACAACAGTTTGATCTACATGTCATCTACAGGAAGATTTACCATCATAACACAGAAAAGCTTCAAATTGAACAGCTCCGAAAAACCAAAACCATGGATATGTATATCCATTATACATGCAACAGGCAGGTTCTCTTGGACTCTTGAGTAGAAGTGATTCCTTATAAGTGTGCCATACCTTGCCAAAGAATATATTGATTCCAGTTTCTGCACACGTCTCCCCTCCACCACCTGGATTTGGCCGTGTTGGACTGCACACATGAATACCCCAAGTAGAACCCCATGTTAAAGAAAGGCTATAGCAATAAAATGACGCAAATAATTAGATTCATCACTCCCTGCCTTCCGAGACAACACTACATCAAATAGTACCTAGCAAATGCAGACTGCAAAGCGGGCGGTGGTAGCTTTGATTTAAGGTTACTCAGGAGGCGATCCTTGACTGGGGATGTAAAGGACTTCCTCTCTACTAATACACTTCGATAATCCATGCACAGTCTCTTTGGAGATCTGATATCCCCATGCTGACCTGAATAACAGTATCAGAGTAGATATATCACTTGAAATCGAAATCACAGTTTATTTTAACAAAATAAAGCTATTCCAACCAGTTCTGTACATGTCCCTATGTGTCTTAGCTTTGTAGTAAGTGTATGTACTTATGGACAGCAACCAGGAGCTTAAAACCTATATCTGCAACAACTACTTTGCTCACTCCATAATGAGCTACCACGGATTTAACAATCCATTCAGTACATTTTTTCTCTGTCTGAGAACTTATGCATGTAATGAAATATGTAATTTTGAGTGGCCAATGAGAAAAATTTTAGAGACGAGTCAATAAACCATTACCTGGTAAAGTCTCATGTTTCTGCAAAGATGGCATGGGTGGAACCCCTCCACAAGAAAAATTATGATGCATGGCAATTGCATCTAAAGATGGCATTGGTTCCGCCAATAACCCAAGTCGATTTATTTCAGCAGAGAGACTAGGTCTTGCCACCATCAAAGAATTATACATTGAGGAACCCTTTTCCCATACCATGCTCTCCAAAAGTCGTTCTTCCAATGAATTCAGATGACGCCTCAGTTCTCTTGGGAGGGATTCCTCATGTCTAATAAAACTCTCTATGACCTTGCTAAGATCAAAAGCTGTAATGCCGGTCCTCTCCAACACGGCAGGAAACAACATTGTGACAGTCTTATGTGTTGCCAGAACTAGTTCAGCAGAACAGGCAAGCATACATCGATGGAACCTCTCATTAGTTAACAAAGAGGTCAAATTGGTTGCATGCAATATTTGGGCCTCTGCTCTACACATTGCTTCCAATACTCTATAATATAACTTCTGTGCTTCAAGTTTCCGTTGTTCTGCCCAGATGTTGTCCATGAGGTTTGTGCTTTGCAGATTTCCAGTCGCACAACGCTCCCCAAGACCACCATTTGGAAATATAGCCTGCAATATTATATGTGCCCTGCGTACTACATCATCAGTTACATCCCGATCACATGATGACAGGAAATGCCGCAGCTCTGCAGATGGTTTTGATGGAAGTGGAGAGATGACACTCCGAAGCCACTTTGCAGTTGTCATTGCTGTGCTTACCGGTGTAGCAGCCACCTTGAAATTAGAACCACCATTTGCATGAGGTCCAGGGGAGCACTGGGGAGAGAGTGGACTTGTAACTGTCTTAGCTGGAGAGGCTACCGCATCAAATTTTCTCTGTTAAAAAAGAAAAATATCACAATGAACTATTATTCTTCTACCCAAGAAATAATGACAAGTATTTGCACAACTACACCAACTTCAAAAGCAATGTAGCTTGTTCACTGAAAACATACCTTGACACCACTTATGTTCACAGCACCTCCAGACAAGCTCCCTGAAACAAGTATGCTGTCCTCATCATTAATGAACACCCTCTCATCCAGTTCCCCCTTCCTACGAATTGCATCATCATAATCCTTTTCCAAAATACCTAAACTCGATGTCAAGGACGAGTCCTCCAGTAGGTCCTCAAAATATGTTAAACCATCTACATGAGTATTGAAATTTCAGGAACATCAATAAATGAAGCTAATACCATATATTATAATCAGTACCCATATAATATATATATCTGTAAGGAAATTTTCAATAACCTGTATCAATGTTCTCCATGTTCTCACTATTACACTCAGATGCTGGAAATGGTGTTTTCTTCAAAATATCTGCTATTATATTATTGGCCTTTTCCATTGTTTTCCTCAACTCATCTTCTGAGGTGTAAAAAACGTTGCACAGTGATGAAATGATGTCCACACCTTTCCCGTCTTTCTTAACTGAACCAGGAATTAGTAATCAGCACCAATTAAGAATGCCAAATTCCGATGCCTTTCCAAAAATTTAAGAAGAAAAGATGGGATCACATAGCCATGAATAATGTGAGGGGAAAGAGAGGAGAGAGAGAGGGGGGGGGGCTCACTTCCCGAAAAAAGAGACTATCGTATAAAACTACCAAAAGAGCAGAAAAAAATTACCAAAGCGTTGAGAATCATTGATATTGAAATTTCTGAAGCGAACAGGAACATGAATAATTAAAATAGCCTGTCACAGATTTCAATAATCAGTACAATAATATTGCAATTGAAATTGTTTTTTGCCAGTCAGCAAGATTTCAATAAATTCTTCTCTTGACAACAACCAATCTTCTAAATGAACAAGGGAAACAATTTGGCTGAAAGAATATTATCAAAGAGTTCAAGTCAAAATCATCTCTGGGTTTGCAAGCGTTTGCCAAAAACTCCATGGGTTTCCAATTTTAGCGTTTTAATCCTTGGGTTTGATACTTTTGCAGTTAACTTTCTCCATCCAACTCCCTCGTTAGATTGAATAACGAAACAGTTGACGCATGGCAACCAATCAAAACCCAACAAGTGGCACAAAATGCCCAAGTCAACTACCTTATTAAAAATATGAATAAATTTTAAAAATCTAAAAAAAAAATTAAAGCCAAAAAAATTTAAAAATGCTATGAAAAAATCTCAAAAACATGTATAAATATTGATAAAACGAAAAAATATTAACCAACTCTGGGTGGTCTGAGCGACCATAAAGGATTAAAGGTGGCTCGATTAGATCAACCACTGAGATGGCTCCGATTGGGCCACCTCTTGGGTGGGTCAAACCAACAAACCTCAGCGACCATAAAGGATTAAAGGTGGCTCGATTAGATCAACCACTGAGATGGCTCAGATTGGGCCACCTCTTGGGTGGGTCAAACCAACAAACCTCCCCACGGCCTCTTCCACAAGCAGGAGTAGGGTCTTGTTTTTTAAGTTCACTCCTTTTTTTTTAATTTAAGTTTTTATTTTTTTTAATATTTTGGTTTTGATTATTATTTTTTGTTTTCTGTTACTTATAAATTTTTTTCTTAATTTTTTAAAATTATTTTTTACTTTTTAAATAATTTCTGGATTTCTGAAATTGTATGTTAAATTGTTTATTATTTTTAGTAAGATGGCTGACATGGCTTTTTGTGCCACGTTTAGGATTTTGATTGGCTAACACATGCCATCAATACCCTGTGGAAACTATGTCTAGTGGTTATAAACAAGAGCTGGATAGAAGAAGTTTGTTGCAAAAAGTTTAAAACCCAAGGTTTAAAATGCTAAAATTGGAAACTCAGGAGTTTTTTGCCAACGGGTGAAACTTGAGGACTGATTTGGCCCTTATGTTTTTATTTATTTATTAATGTGGCTGATGTGGTGTCGTGTCAATTCTGATTGGTTGACACAAAGCATTAATGCCACACGACAAACTCGCCATTAGTAAATCTAACGAGAGTTACACGGAGAGAGTTAACTGCAAAAACTTCAAATCCAATAATTAAATTGGTAACATTGTAAGCCTAGGTAGCTTTTTGCAAACCCGTGAAAATCCGGAGACTGATTTTGCTTTGATCCTATTTAAAATGTTTAACTTTTCTGTTTTTCAAATAATTCTCAAAATTCTAACTTAATGCAACAACCATTTTTACACATTCAAAAAGAAAATTTGAAAAGCACATGTTATGCCCATAACCAGACCACCATTCTGGGATTTATTAATCAATGAAATTACGTAATGCAGGAATGTAACTCACCAATACAGAAACCAAACCATTTGTGCAAGTCACCAAGTCCTTACAACGGCTGAACACATGTACACGAAGTGCCAAAAACAGCAACCATCCAAAACGATGGTAATCCGAGACATAACCAGACGAACTAGCAACAGATGACTGCTTATCAACATTTGCATCACTTGTCAAGAAGAAATCCCGGTAGGCGCGTCCATAGTGCCTTGTATCATTAATATATGAGAAAATGATGTCATTTACATATAAACTAGAAAATTGGTCAAGAGAGGAAATACTGAAAATGTAGTCACCTATTGCCTTAGAAGAAAGTTTCATCATATTTTCAGAGAGTTTCATCTTAATAGTCAATGACACACAATAACAGAATTTGTCAATGATATATTGACTCACAAAATTTACATAGACGTTATGTATGGGAAAGATGGAAATTCCCATCACTACCTATATCACCACTTCAGCAAACAATTTTTTATCAGTACCACTTATGCAAACACACAATGAGTACCACAAACACAAATAAAACTAAGGAGACTTGACATTACACTCAACTAACATAACTGCTTCTGGAAGTATCTGTAATTAATTGCATCCTAGTCTCAGGCTTCTTTGATGAGATAAAAGACAGCAAAGTTGAATCAACAAAAGAGAAAGAGGCAATGCATCAGACTATATACATGGTTTAAAGATAAAAAGATACAAAAGAAAGGATAACCCACTTGCTAAGAAGATTCAAGTGCACAAAATTGGCCTGCAACTCCTTCGCCTGAAGGGAAAAAAAATGAAGGCAGAACCATAAATTGCATCTCTGTCCAGAACACATATTACGACTACCCTCTTAAAATAAAAGCATAATGCTCTGTCACATCCATACCTCAAGTCTGTTTTCCCAATCTTCACCATATAAATTTCTCAAAATGGGACCAGCCTTGACAACAAAATGTGGAAGCTCCCTGAAGAAGTCCACAATGCTACGAAACACAGGATAGGACGACTAGAATCAAAGAAAGTAAATAATCACCAAAAAGGGAAAACTGAACGACTAAAAACGTACGTCAGCTTTGCAACTCTTAGTATCTGGCATAAGGTAAAGCCATTATCATCACAACCTTGTTGCTCACTATCTCCATTATTCACGCTTAGCCTTTTCACAGCATATAAAACAAATGCAAACCAAAACCTTTCTGCTTCA
This sequence comes from Juglans microcarpa x Juglans regia, assembly GCF_004785595.1. Lineage (NCBI taxonomy): Eukaryota > Viridiplantae > Streptophyta > Magnoliopsida > Fagales > Juglandaceae > Juglans > Juglans microcarpa x Juglans regia. The sequence continues at coordinate 10,374,926 of NC_054599.1, read as the reverse complement.
TCAGGCTGGCACATACAAACACAATTCAGTTAGTGCCACATAACAAACTTTTCTCATGAAAAGGAAAGATGAGAACAACAAAACGTACCGTCCCATTTCCAATAGCAGAACTATTCGCCAATAGAAGGTGCTTGGTTTCTTTAAACAGCTTCATAGCTATCGTACAAGTGGTCTCATCCAATGATAGTCCCATCTGTCACCAAAACCCATATATAATTCACAGAAAACCAAAATTTAAAAATAAAACAGAAATCCAAATCAAAATGCATATTAAAACTTATAACAAAAGTAAACAGCAAAATGAAGTGATAATGTACAGAAAAAAGGGTACAAGTAATCAAGAAAGAGAAAAAAACAAAAACAAACCTCGCAGAAGTTTGTGAATCGAGCTTCGGGACGGTCCATATTGCAGCTACAGGTACGCGAGATGCTGGATGTTGTATCCAAAGGTTTAGCGTCCTCCGTCTTCTCTAATGCAGCTCGAGTCATCCAAACCCTAGCCGATCCAATCTAAGTCAATGATACTATCTTCAGTTTCCAATTAATGCAGACTTTAGATTTCCAAGGTTTCTCAAATCAATCTGAAAAACCACAAGTGCGACCCAAAAAACCTGAAACTCAAGCATACCAAATTCACAAAAGGTTCACGATTTTTACCTCCCCCACCAAATTTACAGATCGGGTGAAGAAATATGAGAACGACAGCAGTTTTTGCTAAGATCGAGTTAAAATCGCAGAGGTTTTTGAGCTCTGAACTCTATTTTTCCCCTCTCTCTCCCTCTCTTTCTGCCTTTCTCAATTCTCAGAGTTTCTTACTCTTCTACTAGGGTTCCTTTCGGGGAAACCCTCCGTGTGGGCAAAATGCCCGCCAAAATTTCCCATCCTAACTGGATTCGCCGAGACGGAGTCACGAAGAGATTTGATTGGGATTTGGCCATTTCGGAGCCTAACATAACGGACCGGATAACGGTGACTAACGGAAAGACGTGGCTTTTTGGGTAACACAGCCCACACGTGTGTGTAAGCATGGGCCCACCGGGTTGGTGTCTTTATTCGGCTGGCATCTGTCGTTTTGTGTTGGGTTTTGGAAAGCGTGACGATTTGGCGAGAGCATATGCATTCTATAGAATCTATCGATCCTATTGTTAAAAATGAAGATGATTGTGTATGATACTGAGGTATTATTAGATTTTATGGAAATAATAATAATAAAATATTAAATAGTAATAAATAATAATAAATAATAGTTAAAAATAATAATAAAATAATAAATAATAGTGAGATATTTTAAGAATTATCTAAAAAATTATCTATACTCAAACTAAGCTTTATCTCAATTTTAGAGCATTCCCACAGAATTAGCTAAAATAATATATACTATTTTGACATGAGAGCATTGGTAATGGATTAGTTAAATATTAATACAAGTATAAATTTTAGCTAGATATGAGAAAAAATCTCTATATTAGACTAGTCAATGGTCCAAAGTTTAAGATTTCAGTTACAATAAATCTTAAGTCCTCTCCAAATATGGCTAGCTACTATTCACAATAGAAAACAATATTTTATTATTTCATCACTTCCCTTTCTCTTTTAATGGTAAAACATGCATGGCATGCACATTATTTATTTTACTGATTGCAAATATTGATAAATTAGATACATTATTTCTACAAAGTATGAAAATCTAGGAAATATATTAATTGTATTTGTAAAAAAAAAATATATATATATATATATAATATTATACTATTATTTTAACTTTAAAATAGCTAGTCCAATGTAGACTCATTTAGTCAAAAATTGATACTATAGCCAAAAGTTAAGATTCTAGCTAAATTTTGGACTTGACAATGCCGCCTAATGATCTGAGTAATGTTATACATCACATTCTCATTCTATTTTGATCATACTAAGACTGCGTTTGGATATTGAGCTGAGTTCAGTTAAATTGAATTCTTTATGAATAATAATGAGTTGAGTAGTAAAAAGAATTATGTGGAACTCATCTAAACTGAGTTTAAAGTGTGTTTGGATATTAAGATGAATTTAATTTTTTTATGAAAAATTGAAAAAGGTTGTGGATCTCACGTATAAAGATGTTTTAAGTTGAAAAAGTTTGTGAGTCTCACGTGTAAAAAGGTTTTGAGTTTGAATGAGTTTAGTAATTTGAGAATTGAGTGTTTGGATATTCGACTCAGTTTAAAATTAGATTACACTAAGTTCAGTTAAGTTTGGGAACCAAATGCAGCCTAAATAATATGTGACACATTTATCTTCATTAGATGATAAAGAAACATACAATAAATAATCATTTAATAGTGATAAATGTACATATTTTATTTAATAGAATAAAAATAAGATCATAATATAGTGTATAAAATTTTCCTTTTGACCTTGACTAAACTATATACCTGATTCTTTATATTGGAGTAGCTCTCTTTTGCATTATACTATTAAAATATTAATCTTTTTCTTTTTTATCTTTTTTGTATCTTTACCAACGAATATCAAGAGCAAGTCCAGAATCAGAGTTCCTCAACCTTTTCACCGTCCTCTTCTTACTTCAGGCAAATAAAAAATGAAGAAAAAATCAACAATTGAAAAAGAAGAGCTATTTGTTGGATTTATTTTGTTGGCAACACAGGAGAATGAAATGCATGAGAAAAAAATGAATAAAAAGAAAAATATTCTAATTATAAAATAATTACACAAAAATAATCTTAAAATTTGATATGATTTGTCAGATTATAAAATTAATTTTATTGTAAAATAAATCATTTTTTAATCACATAAAAGATCATGTCAGTTTGTGAGATTATTTTTATGTAATCCATAGCTACAGGACTCCTCTTAAAATAAACTCATATAAAAAAATATAGAAATATAAAATAAATTTTATAAGAATTTAATTTCATTCCAAGCGGTGTAAAGCTGATTTTTATCCCCTCTAATAAAAACATAATATCTCATTTTTTAATAAAAGATAAAATTCATTCGTTCACACACTAAAATATATATATATATATATATATATATATTAAAAATTAAAACAATTAGAATTAAAGTTTGAAAATAATGGGTGGATGTCCAGCCACCACCTACAACTAGCAGTTGGGAGCACTGTTATTAATATTGTACCGTACGAGCAGGTATTTACCGTATCGGCCACTGGGCCGGTACAGGTACTATATATATTTCGTACCAGCCCAAATACCGGCCGTACCGGCCAATATTTCTTCTTGTACCGGCCTATGTACTGGCCTGTACTGATCGATATTTTGGTCTTAATTTTTTTTTTTTTTTCACACTACAAGCTCATTTTTTTACCGTCAATTCAGACTAGGCTATTTATAATTTATATATATATATATATGTATTTATATATAAGTTATTCATATATAGACTATTATTTTGAAATATAATTTATATACATATATTTATATATATAATTTATTTATATATTGATCAAAATATTTCGTTCCAGTATCTTGACTGATATAGCATCTGGTACGGTATTTAAAACATTGATTGGGAGATCAAGCCACAACCAGCAGTCAATTGTTGAAGCTCCGTCCAGATTCCGACAATCTTTGGTTGTATTTTGATGGTCAATGGCTGGATTGACCTATGCAGCTACCACCCCCAAATAAAAGTTGGAATAATGATTAAAAAGAGTAATGCAACTATGTTTAATAATTTATATCACTAATGTTGCCTCCCAACGTGGTGCTATGTAGGGGTGAGCAACGACCTAGTCGAGTCGGAATCCCCTAACTCCAAATCCGACTTGACTTCGATTTTGTCGCGGTTAGAATTCGACATTCGATTCCGACTTTGAATTGTGTAGGTTCCAATCCAACTCTAACTTATTGAAGCGGAGTCAGATTTAGACCTTTTTTTTAGCTTTATAACCAAAAAAAAACCAAACATGGGGAGGGGGTGAGTGGCAGTAAAGATTGTGGTGAACCAAAAATTTGGAAGCAAGCAAACCAAAAATCAACTATGATAGTGATTTTTGCCAGATAGCTAATATAATGCATATGATTTTTACCTCAAATTATCTAAACTTTTGCTTGCGAGGACAAATGACTAAGTCGATGAGAATGCTTAGTCATTAGAATGAGAAAAGTACTATATCCAAAAAAGGATTACAAAAAAATAATTTTGGAAATTGATGTGGCTTGATATGATTCATCAGATTGTAAAGTTACTTTTATTGTAAAATAAATCTGACAGATCACATGAAACTATATAAATTTATGAAATTATTTTTGTATAATCTCTTTACAGCTGTAACACTGATCTTAGAACAAACTGATATAAAAAAAATATAGAAATATAAAATAAATTTTATAAGAATTTAATTTCATTCCATGTGGTGTAAAGCAGACTTTTATCCCCTCCAATAAAAACATAATATCTCATTTTTTTTAATAAAAGATCAAATTCATATATTCACACACTAAAAGATATATATTAAAAATTAACATAATTAGAATTAAAGTTTGAAAATAATGGGTGGATGTCCGGCCATCACCTACAACTAGTAGTTGGGATCAAGCCACCGCCGGCATTTGATTGTTGAAGCTCCATCCAGATTCCGACAATCTTTAATTGGTTGTATTCTGATGGTCAATGGTTGGAATGACCTCTAGCTAATTGCACCGCATCCCAAATAACAAATGGAATAATTATTAAAAAGAGTAATATTACTATGCTCTATAATTTATGACACTCATTTTTACCCTCAATATAATGTCACGTATGGGTAAGCATCGACCTAATTGGAGTTGGAATCTCCTGAATTCAACTTTGACTTTGTTAGAATTCGAATCCGACCTCTGACTCTACCTTGTATAGGCTCCGATCTGACTTTAACTTATTGTCAGAATGGAGTCGAGTTTGGGATTTTCTTTAGCATCACAACCACCAAAAAATCAAACGTAGCGAGGGGCAATAGAGGGATTTATTGTGGTGAACAAAGAAAACAAAGCAAGCAGACGAAAAATCTGATAATAAGCAAACCAAAAATCAACGGAAGAGGCTACAGTGGTGAACCAAAAATCAATTACAGCTGTGAACAGAAGAGGCACTTACTGTGAATTAGTGATGGAACCGACGACGATTGGTTGTGGCACTAGGAGCTAAGAGTGAGTGAGGTCGCGACTCGCGGCGAGTCTGAGAGTGAGTGAGGTCGCACGCTAGTAGAACAGAGAGAGGAGACAGGCTGGGTGTGTAAAGGCAACTCAAGCAGAAGGACTTAGGGTTTCTTAGAGTTTAGAAATTTTAGAGAGAGTGAAAATTGGAAATTGAGGACGGGCTTGCGGGGTAGAAACATAGATACCCTAATCAAAATGGTGTCCTTTTTCCTCTAGACGTTTTCCTCTAAAAATGAAGTTATTTTGCTTGAATGTGGGTTGGGTTAAGTGTTTTGGGTTGGACTACTGCGGTTTTGGGCTTCTAAACCCAATTTTCCCCCCTAAAATTAAACCTTATTTTTTAAAACCCTAAATTTAATTTTTATTTTTATTTTAGGCACAATTTTTTTTATTTATGACTTTTATAATTGTTGGTATTGGTTATTAATAAATACTAATTTACTAGTATCTAATTATATGTTATTATACTATAGTATTATAATTTATGTATTATTAACTTATTATACTAGACTAATATTATGTGTTATGTTATATTATTATATTTTATATTGTTATCTTGCTATTTTATATTGCTGTTTATATTTGAATGACATATTTTATGATGGATAATTATTATACTCTTAGTACTAGTTTTCGTGATATATATGAGTTAAAATGTCTAGATTATAATTTAAAACTTGAATTAGAAATCTTGATGAACAATATAAAGGATCTTAAGAGAAAACAACAATTGATGAGATAAGATTATACATTAATGATGTCTAAATATCATGTATATCAAAATAGACAAGTGGCAATAGAATTATATGAAGTTGACTGCGACTTCTTAATAAATGAAATTAAAAGTATAAGAAATCATTTGAGAATCCTTGTTTTATAAAAAAATAAAAAATAAGAAATCACTGATACAGAATTTTACAAAGGTAATCCATAACAAAAGAGAATGAAGTTATTGGGAAGCTTGTGTGTGATAAGCCATGAAAAACCAATGATCAGCCCATTCATGCTGGAATGCTTTAAGGGTGGTCCTAATGATGTTTCCTCAAGTTCTTAATTTACTTATTTCTCTAAAGATATAGGAAATTTTTGTTTAAAAACTTGTCTCAATGGATTCTTTATTCAAGCCCAATAAGTCCACTACTAGTATCCCCATAGAACGTAATAACATCAACAAAGAATATTACAGTATAATAGATATAGAAAGAAATCTACAAGACTGGACAATTCCTAATGTTCCAAAAAACAAATATACAAGCATTCTACTTTTTTTTTCTAAATTATTATTTCTTACGAATTATACAATTAAAACAGTAGAAAAATCATTAGTTTAAATAATAATTATGAATCGTTACAACTATTAACAAAAGAAGCAATTAAACATCACAAAGAACATAAATACTCTTTCATACATATTGGACTAGTGCAAGTAGTTATAAAACCACTGTAATACCATGCTCCTTCCTTCTTACGTACGCTTTTCTCTTTCTGACGTACGTTCCCTCTTTATGACATAAGCAAATCTCGAGGGTAGAGATTATGTGAATTGTCTGTACCTTCCATCTAGCGACTGTGAGCCTCGTCATGCTGCCAAACCACGATGGCGTGTTCAAAAGATATTATGTGACTTCTAGGGCACGCTTAGTGTTTTAAATGTACTGAAAATATTTATAAGGAGTATTTCCAGTGTTATTGAACTAAGCTTGATTTTAAATACGACAATTATAATGTTCTTGAAGAGCTCCAAAAATATCATAATTGTCAGAAATAATTTTAATATTATTATTAAGATGATTTCAACTATTTAAAATATTATGAGATTTAAATTATGTTGAAAGCTTTAATTAATTAAATGATTATATCATTTTAAATATATTAAATAAGACTTTATCATTTATTAATAATGAAGAATATTATTTTATAAACTAAAGTTAGTTTAAATAATATTCTACCTTAATTCCTCTAAGTACTTTTAATTAAGTTAATGTTTACGCATTTTCAAATCAGTGTTTTAATCCTCCACTGTTAGATCATTTTGAGGATCCCAAGACGAAGGGACTGGATTAAATACCCAGACCTTTCATTCTCCCTCACTTTTCCTCCAGCCCTCTCTCTCTCTTCCCTCCTTCCAGCGTACGTCGTATGCAGCCCCTACTGTAGCTGAACTGCTCTACTGCTCAGCCCGGCGCCGCCGTGCGTCGCCATATCTCACCGCCGGCACCACCAGCTCCACCTCACTCCAACGAGCCTCCCTACAACAGTCTCTCTCTCGCACGCTTTCTCTTCCTCTCTCCCCCACAGCGCATAGCCCGAATAGGCTTGAGGCTGCTACGCCGTCGTGCGCCGTCCTCTGGCGCCACCACCGCCACCAACAACCTTCCCTTTCACCGGTGAACCTCTCTCATGGAACCCAAGCCATGGGAAGCTCCATCTCCCCCTCCGTCGTACGCACGCATGAAAGAAACTCATTTATGGGTTTCGCACGGCTTCAAGGCCACCGATGCTCCTAGCGCTGCCATGCGCGGCCACCTTGGCCACCGGATACCACCACAGGCACCTCCTAGCCTCCCCCTTCCTCCTCCACGTGACCCACGACCCGTAGCCCCTCCTCCACGCACGGACTCTCCCCTCTCCAACGCACGGGTTTCACACCCTCCACCGCCGTGCGCCGCCACCCACGGCCTGTAACCGCCACCTTCAGCCTCCTCAAGCCACCACTGATCCATCCCAATCACCCACGGCCCCGATTTGCCACCCATGCACGCACACTCTCTCTCACTCTCCCACGACTTCTCATCCACTTCACGGCCTAGATTTGCCGCCGTGAGTCACCATGGCGCCACCTTGACGCCACCAAGAGTTCCATCGCACCTCCCTTAGCCGAACTCCAGGTCTAAACCACCACTTTATGTGGTGGGTAACCACTGCACGTGATGGACAGTCACTGTGCGTGACTGACCGCCACTGCACACGGCCAGATCCGCTGTGTTACGCTCCTTGCCACCATCACAAGGCCACCACGAGCCCTTCCAAGATCACATTTAGTTATCCAAACGCCCAAAACAGTCACCGTACGTGGGTTAGCCGCCACGTATGACCCTTCCGATATTATCGACCGTGACAATCAGCGAGCAACGCACGGGTAATCCCGTCGATGGTATAACCCTTTATCCCTTGATTATTCATGTTAGATGTTGATTAGTTGATTAGGTTGTGAACTGTGTTGTTAGTATTGTAGAGTTTGTTGTATTGTGATATGTCGTGTAGTAAAGTGTTGGGTATTCTGTATAGTGAAGTGTTGGGCTTATCTGTGTAGTGCATTGTGAAGTGTGGAGTGTAGTTGGGAATTGTGTTGTGCAGTGTTGTGGATTGTGTAATGTAGTATGGTTGTGGAGTATGTGCTGTATTGGTGACGTGGCATGTGGAGTGGGAACAGTACATGCTGAGTGTACTCTATGTGTGGCGTAGTGTGGATTAAGGAGAGTATATCTAAAATATACTCTCCTAGCGTATGTGGAGTGGAAAGAGTACACGTGGAGTGTACTCTGTGTAGCGTAGTGTGAAAGGAGTACACGTGGAGTGTACTCCATGTGGTGGATTGATGCACCATATGGCATGTACGCCATAATGGTGATGGGTCGTAGTGTGTATGAAGAGGGTACACGAAAAGTGTACTCTATGTGGTGGAGAGATGCACCATATGGCGAATATGCCATAATGATGATGAGTCGTAGTGTGTATGAAGAGAGTACACGAGAAGTGTACTCTATGTGGTGGAGAGATGCACCATATGGCGAGTATGTCATAATGGTTATGGGTCGCAATGCGTATGAAGAAAGTACACGAAAAGTGTACTCTATGTGGTGGAGTGATGCACCATTTGGCGGATATGCCATAATGGTGATGTGGCGTAGTGTGTGAATGGAGTACACGAGAAGTGTACTCTATATGGTGGAGAGATACACCATATGGCCAAGTATGCCATAATGGTGATAGGTCGTAGTGCGTATGAAGAGAGTACACGAGAAGTGTACTCTATGTGGTGGAGTGATGCACCATATGGTGAGTATGCCATAATGGTGATGTGGTATAGTGTGTGAATGGAGTACACGAGAAGTGTACTCTATATGGTAGAGAGATGCACCATATGGCGAATATGTCATAATGATGATAGGTTGCAGCATGTGAAAAGGGAGTATATGCAGAGTGTACTCCATATAGTGGAACAATGCACCGTATGGCGGGTATGTCATAGCGGTGATGTGGCGTAACGTGTGTGAAGGGAGTACACGAGAAGTGTAATCTATGTAGTGGAGCAATGCACCATGTGGCGCATATGCCATATTGGTGATGGGTCGTAGCGTGTGAAAATGGAGTATACGTGGAGTGTACTCCATGAGGCAGCGACATTCCATGTGGCATGTCGTAGAGATAAGGATGGTTATATGATTGATGAGCGTAGAATGTGGTAATTAGTATCCGGAACTATGGAACAGTATCCCGAAGTAGTTATGGCGCAGCCTGTTGTCTGAAGTGACAAGTGTCACCGTAATGGACTTATGGCTAGGAGTATGAGTGAAGTAGTAGAGCAAGTCTAAGAGTACGCAGCGGAAGCATGATTGGGCAACATCACGAAGTGACGTGGTTATTGATAGTCGTGCTTATAATGGATGGGGAGTTATTGTAGAAATAGTGTAGCAAGAATGTGACAAGATATCACGATATGACAGGAGTACGTGAAGAACCGTACTCGTGATGAGTTAAGGGTTGATGTAAGAATAACGTAGCGGGATGTCAGGTGACGTGACGAGGTCATGGTATGGCTTGGGTGTAGTCTCGAGTTATATGACGTGACATAAGGTGAAGTGGTGAATGGAGTCTTGTCATGTTAAGTGTTGGGATGAATTGTCAAAAGGGACGAATAGCATGAAGAGTCATGCTAGCCGGGTTAAGAGAAGGTTGGTATCGGTGTATGACCTTTGTCCCTGTGAGCAGGTGATCAACGTGTCATATGTTGATCTTAGGTGATAAAGAGGTAAGGTACATGTGTAATCTGGTTAGACACATGTGCCAGACGGATTCACCATATGTAATGGGTAATATGTCATGAGCACAGTTACACAGTGCTTAAGCCTCAGAGTTGGCTTAGAGCCGTGTGACTTGTATGAATGGAAATGAAGATTTAGTGTGGGCTAAGGTGCATGAAAGTAGTGACAGGTGTATTGTTAGGATTGGGATGCGTGATTCCATTGGTCGGAATCATGCGTCGAATGTGGTTAGTAAGAAAAGCAAGACTAAAGTCTTAGTGTCTTAATCCTAAGGTGAATCATGGGTTCACTTTAGTGGATGAACACTCAAGGCAATACCTTGAGTTGGAAAATGTGGTGACTGTAAGTGGTCTTTGAAGGATTTAACATAGTTAAGGGCACGTAAGTGCACAGGATAGAAGGAGAGTGTTCTAAGTAAAGCGTAGTTCTATTTCTAGTTTAAGTTGATTATGCATTAGATAGAGAATGATATTAAGGTTATGTGTATGCATGTAGGTTACCATCTGACACGCACATGAATGGACTGCATGATATGCAAGTAGTATAGAGTCCAGGTAAGTGTTACGTTCATACTCTTTTAGAGTCTTTCTAAAATATATAAAGAAACGAAATGAAATGTTTTTCCTCACGATGCCTTACGAAAAGACACGAAAGACTTTTTACGAAAGAAAATGCTAAGTGTTCAAATGTATACGTATGTACGACCTCTCTTGGCAGCCCCCTTTTTACGCAACGAAAGTATTAATTGTACGTATGTGAATGGATGACTATATTTTCTAAGAAAATCCACGTACTGCACGAAAGGCATGAAAACGAACGCTTTTAAGGATCCTACGAATCGAGGCTTTCACGTGCGCCATGAGGTGATGCTCGTGGATGCTGTGAGAGATGACATTTAAGGTGACGCTTATGGATGCCACGAAAGCCGACGTTTAAGCTCATGTATGTTTTAAAATGAAGTTTTCTACGAACGAACTATTAACGATGTTTTCTCATGAAAAGAAATGTTTTCTCACGAAAACGAATGTTTTCTCACGAACTGAATCTTAAATGAAAGAAAGAAATGAATAAAAGCTCCAGCTCTTTAGAGCTGGCATGAACCAATGAATGAAAGCATAAAATGTATGAAGACACGTAACAGGCACATGAATGAATGAAAGTGTACCAATGAATGGGCAGATTGCAATGCCGGTTAAGTAGTACTGGAAGTGCACCTAGTGTTGCCCCTTATGAAAGGGATTCCCAACCCATGGCCACAAGCAGAGTCCGGGTCCAAAGGAAGACCGCTAACTCCAACACACGGGGTGTAACAGTGTATACTGGCATATGAAAGTGATAAGAAATGATGTATGTATGTATGAACGCATGTATGCATAAACGTACGAATGCACGAACTTTTAAGAAATGAAGGCACTGACGGGGGATACGTTTTACGAAAAAAAAATCCTGTCCAGTGATGTTTTCAAATGAACGCACTTATACATGAATGCACCGCATTCTTGAAGAAATGAAGGCACTGACGGGGGACACGTTTTACTGAAAGAAAACCCCGTCCAGTGATGTTTTCAAATAAACGCACGTATGCATGTAAGCATGTACGTATAGTATGTACGAATGATGAATGCATGAATGAAAACCTATGTTGTTATATTTTAACTGTATGAAGTAATACTTACGAGTCATCGACTCATTTTAGTTTTTATGCATGTCCCTCCCGCTCACAGGAACTGTGTGAAAAGGACGGACACGGCCCATAGGGGAAGAGTACGGAAGTCTAGGCACAAGTTTTAATCGTACGAGGGACCCTTTTATTGTAAGATTAATGTTTTCCGTTGTAAATCTCTTTTTATTCTAAAAGCACATTTTTATGTCATAAACGTAAAGTCTTGCACCCTGAGTATGCAAGTAAAAAGTTTTAAATCGAACGGTAATTCCCGTCGTCCTTTACAAAAATATTTTATGAAAAGTCCCACTATAAGGACGGGCGTTACAACCACTCACCAGAAGTGGATTGAATACCTCAGTATTACTCTGTTTAAGAGATAAAAGGCACTATAATTTTCATGATTCATTACATGGAATGGTAGAATCAAGTTTATTCCAAGGTCCAGTTTATTTTAACTGTTATTCCAATTATTTTCTTTCATTATTTGATGCTAATATCTTACATGTTTTAATATTTTATATTAAAACAAACGGTTTTCAGATGATGAAAATATCACATCCTCTAACAGTAGTATATAGAATTTATTATAAATTAATGAAAATAATATTAGAACCACAAGCTTTTATTACCAATTCAAAAGGATATACATTGTTATTACAATCTAGTACACAAAACTCTACTGTACAAATTTCTAAACAGATCAACTGGAATCAAATCACTCTCCCTAATAAATGACAATTAGAAAACATTACTCCATTACCTAAGATAGAAAATAATTATAAAGATGATCTTGAATATATAGATAAAAAAGCAGACGGAACAGTCCAAATAGCATTTCAACCATTTAGAAGATTTTTTTCACATTATTCTTCCCTAGCACCTTCTAGTTATCAAACACTTAGATATGTTCTTACGTCAATCTCTCGAAATAAATCTCAAAATTTTGACACCAGATCCTAAAGTCTAGATACACATATTCGGGAAATTATTCCCAGAAATATTATTGATACACCAGTATATACTGTTAACCATCCAGATAGAGCATCCACTTCTCATAATCCTGAAAATGAACCTTATTCTCCAACATATTCACAAGTAATTGGAGATAATGCCTAAATATATACCCTGAATAAAGAAGAATTTAAAATTAATAAAGAATATCTCAAATAAGATTATATGAAAGAAGAAAATAGTCACAAATGATTAGTATTTTTCTTAACTTTTATAAAAATAGAAATAGATTATAGTGAAAAAAAATATTACGAATATTTAGAGAAAATACAGATTAATATACATTTCTTTACATGGTTTGATATATATAAATCAAATCAATTATCTACCATAAGCAGGACTACTAACCAATGGATTAAAGGAGAGAATAATCAAATTATTTATGAAGAATACCCCCATTTTGAAGCCATCAAGTTTAATCAAAGAAATACTCAAATATTAGTTTCACCGATTAAAAAACACAATAATACAATAAAAGGTAAAAACACTGATAAAAATATTAATAATATAATCCAGCAAAACAATTACACCAATTTATATTTAAAAATTATGAGTAAACAATTAGAAAGAATTGAAACCCAAATATCTCCTATTAATCTTCCTATTAAAGAAGTAAAAGAAACCCCTTTATTTATTCCCATGAAATTTCATCTTATTTAAAAATTATTTTTTCTAAAAACAAAAATGATTTATTGGAACAAATCTCTAATAAATTAGAAAAACTAACTATTAGTAATACTGCATCTACTTCAAAACAATTTCATATTAATGTATTAAGTAAGACAAACTCACCTATATTATCTGATTCTGAAATTAGTAATATTGAAAATCAATTTAAAAATTTAGATTTACAAATAAATAAGATTAAATGAGATCATATTAATAGTTTTTTAGTTATAGATTCTAAACATCATGTTTCTATTACTCATAATTTGTATCTGATGCCTACTCCACCGGATATGCAATTTGAAGAAAAAGAACATATAGTAAGATCTGCTTTCACACAAGATGTATTATATGAATGGAATATAGATGGATTATATAAATATTAAATATTAAATCATTTCTAATAAATGATTATGGTTGTTAATATCTATAAAAGTAATAGAAAAACTGATCACCAAGTAGTACATATTATTCATAGGATTTACTGACCAATTAAAAGGTTGGTGGAATCACTATCTTTTATATGAACAAAAGACACAAATATTAATTGCATATAAATATAATGAAAACATGTAAGTGATTAAAATAAAAAATGATTTACCTTTAGAAGATGCTGTAAATACTTTAATATATACATTAAATAAACACTTTGTTGGTGATCCTATTCAATTCAAGGAAAGAACTAGCGATTTATTGATTAATTTAAAATGCCATCAATTATCTAATTTCCGTTGGTATAAAGATGTATTTCTAATTAAAGTTATAATCCGAAATGACTGCCAACAACCATACTAGAAGGAAAAATTCATAACCGGACTTCTATATTACTTAGCTCAAAAGGTACGAGAATCATTAGTAAAATCAGATGGTACTATTGATTTTCATAATCTCACATATGATGATATAATAAGTAATATCAATAGAACTGGTTTAACTATGTGCAATGATTTAATATTAAAAAAACAAATGGAGAAAGAAAATAAATTTGTTAGAAAATAATTATGTACTTTTTGTGAACAGTTTGGTTATACCCCATTATTAGCCCATTCAAGAAGATACAAAAAAAGAAAAAGAATTTAAAAGAATTATTCTAACAAAAAACAAAGATACAAAAAACCCTATAAAAAGACAAAAGATAAACAAATATATAATAAACCAAAAAAAAAAATCCTAAAAGGACTAATAAAAAGAAAAAATAAATTGTTTGTTATAAATGTGGAAAAGTTAGACATTATAAATCAAATTGTAAAGTCAAACAACAGATTAATGAACTAGATATATCTGAAGCATTAAAAGAAAAATTATTTGACAATTTCAATAATATCATTTATAAGATAAATTTTCAAAAATTGTATGCTGAAATAACAGTTTCAATTAATTAAGAATTTTCTTTTACTACAATTGCCCTATTAGACACATGAGTAGATTTAAATTGTATACAAGAGAGATTAATATCGTCTAAATATTTTTAAAAAATAAAAGAAATATTGTCTCAAACCAAGGGAATAAAATTAAATATAAATTATAAATTATCTAATGCATATATTTGTAGTAATGAAATTTGTTTTAAACAACATTTATTTTTGTAAAAAATAATAATACTAAAGTAATATTATGAAATCTCTTCCTTACCCTACTTTATCCTTTCTTTGTAACAGAAGAAGAAATTTGTACTAAAATACTTGGACAAGAAATTCAATTTAAATTCTTGTTTCCCCTTGTATAAAAAGAAATTAACTCTTTAAAGGAAATTTCATTAACCAGAGAAATTAATTATTTAACAAAAAACATAATTAAAAGAAAGGAGAAACATATAAGCTTCTTAAAACAAGAATTAAAATACAAAAGAATTCAAGAACAATTAAAAGACACATTATTAACCAAAAAAATTGATAATTTTAAAACTATAATTGAAAATAAAGTATGCTCAAACCTACCCAATGTTTTCTAGAATAGAAAACACATATAATTGAATTATCTTATGAAAAAGAATTTTCTGAAAAAAATATTCCAACTAAAGTTAGACCAATTCAAATGAATAATGAATTATTATAATTTTGTAAAAAAGAAATTAATAATTTACTTCAAAATGATTAATTAAGAAAAGTAAATCACCATAGAGTTGTGCTGCCTTTTATGTTCAAAAAATGCAGAATTAGGAATGAGAGTTTCTCGTCTAGTCATCAATTATAAACTTTTGAATAAAGTACTACAATGGATTAGATACTTAATTCCTAATAAAAAAGATTTATTATCCCAATTATATAATACTACGATATTTTTACAATTTGACATGAAAAGTAAATTTTGACAAATGTAAATTGCTGAAAAAGACCGTTATAAAACGGCATTCACAGTACCATTTGGACATTATGAATGGAACGTTGTGCCATTTGGAGTTAAAAAATACTCCTAGGGAATTTCAAAATATTATGAATGAAATATTTACCAATTTCACTCATTTTTCAATAGTTTATATAGATGACATATCAATATTTTCCTCATCCACATTGAAAACATTTAAATACTTTTGTCGAAATCATTAAACAAAACGGGTTAATCGTTTCATCACAAAAAATAAAGTTATTTCAAGACAAAATCAGATTTCTTGGACATGAAATTTATCAAGAAACTATTACACCAACTAATAGAGCAATAGAATTTGTTGATAAATTTTTAGATTAAATAAAAGATAAGCATCAACTACAAAGATTTTTAGGGAGTCTCAATTATGTTACAGATTTTTATCAATCTTTTCGGGCCATTATGTAAACCATTATTTAAAAGTTTAAAAAAGAATCCACCTCCATGGACAGAAAAACATACCAATATTATAAAACAAATTAAGGCTCATGTTAAGAAATTACCATGCTTGGGAATCTCATCTCCTTATACTTTTAAAATTATTGAAACAGATGCCTCTGACCTTGGATATAAATGAGTTATGAAACAAAAATTAGCAACTATTTTGGAATAGACTGTTCGATTCCGTTCTGGATGTTGGAATCCTGCCCAAAAGAATTATAGTACTATTAAAAAAGAAATTTTAGCTATTGTATTATGTATTTCCAAATTTCAAGATAATTTGTTGAATCAAAAGTTTTTACTTAGAATAGGTTGTAAATCAGCCAAAGAAGTTTTGATTAAATATGTGAAAAGCTTGACTGCTAATCAAATATTTGCTAGATGATAAGCTATATTAAGTATTTTTTATTTTGATATTGAACATATTAAAGAATAATTTAATTTTCTTTTTGATTTTCTATCCCGATAATTCTTATAGGGAAAATCATGTCAACCTCAAAGTCAAAAGTAAAGTCCAAATCGTCCTACGCACGGCCACCATCTTCTCCATATCCTTCAACTTGTCCTTCTGTAACTCCTAGACCATATACGGTATTAGGGTCATTACCGCAAAACATTAGACCGACTTACAATTCATTCTCACCATTAGCTCCTCCAAAATTACCAACCTCCTCCAAAATTGTTTCATCTCCTTCATCTTCTCCTTCCCAAATTATTAATCATCCATTATTATCTCAGCCTTCTACATCTCCTATTATCATTAAATCTCATTGACACCCAGTTTTCCCCATCGAATTTGAAATTCAACACCTATTTGACCCCCAAAAATTACTTGATACTTTTCTTTTACCAGATTGGCATTATGTTCCCAAAACATTAAGAAAATCCAGTATTTTTATGAATTCATATTAGTAGACACCGACTCAATTATTTTTCTGAAATATCTTGTTTTCTTCAATTACAACCTTCTCCACCTGCCTCCTCATTTATTGTTTTTCATAAAGTTACTATTAAACAAGTTCTTACTTTGGAATAATGGAAAAAAAAAATCTCTATTTAACAAGAAAGTCCTCTCATCCTTATTATTCTCCGTATTATGATTATTATGATTACCAGCAAATAATGGCATTCCACTCGTGTTTCACTCCTAATTGGCTTTTCCCCGATAATAGTCTCACACTCTCTTGCCTTTTACCTCAATAGTTTTCCCGCTCAAGTTCTTTAAGAACTAGTTGAACTAAATCAAGATAATACAACCTTGTATTATTCCAACCAGTAATATAGATCCAAGAAACAAGAAACAAGGAAGGAATAAAACGACACGGGACTCAAGGAATTTATATGAGGGAAAGAGTAATTATAGAACAAGATACCAACTACAAATATGTATTCAGCCCCTTTGAGGATAAAACTCAATCAACAAATGTTTTTCTTTGTCTTTGTTGTAACTATGTAGCAACCTTTAAATATGCTACCTCTCCTTATCTTCTTCTCCTTCTTCTTCTTCTTCTTCTTCTTCTTCTTTTTTTTTTTTTTTTTCTCTTCTTTTCTTTTCTTTTCTTTTCCTTTCTTTTTTTTTTTTTTCTCTTCTTTTCTTTTCCTTTCCTTTCTTTTCTTTTCTTTTCTTTTCCTTTCACCAACTGATTTGATCACAAACAAGAATAAGCAGTTGAGAAAACCCTAACAATAACTCAGAAACCCTTGGGCAAGTGATATACAGCAGCCCCTAGAACAAGAGATTTCAGCCAACACAAACCCTAGAACAATGAATTTCAGCAACCCTAACAATAGTGAAGAAGTCTGCTAACCACCACTATTTTTTTTTTTTTTGTAATCAACCCTAGAACAATGAAGCTCTAGAATTAAATATACAAGAAATAAAAGATAGAATAAGACCTGATTGGAAACCTTGCTCTGAATACCAAATGATATGAACCCGCGGGAATGAATTCCCTTGAACCCACAATCAATTTGAAAACTCCCCAAGAAAGCCAAAAATCAAGTCAAGGATGGAGAATCTAGACCCGATGAGAACCCGTTTCAAGAACCTAGATTATATTAAAATCTAGACCCGTTGAAGAACCCGTCTCAAGAACCCAGATTACAAAGGAGGAACGCCACAAATGTTGTGATTTACCTTTGATAAGTTCAAGAGTTCAATCAAGAACAAGAGGAGAAAACTCAACTCACAAATAAAATTCAATATTGTCTGATCTTCAAATGAGGCTACAAGGAGTATTTAAACTAAACCTAATTAAAACCCTAGCCAAAATAAAGCCCATTTTTACCCAAAATGCCCCTGATGAACAGTGTCACGCTACAGTACCGCGGCTACAGTACGGCTACAGTAACGATACGGTACCTCTTAAAACCCTAATTCCTAAAAAGTAACTTTCCAAGTAAGCCCTTGGCCAAAATACAAGGCCTTCTTGAAAAGTCTAGTTCATTGAAAATAAGACGTGTGGGCCAGACATCTTCAAACCCACTTATTCTAAACTAATAAAATAAATCATTTAACCAAATTTGAAGTCTCAAATAACAATAGGCCCTATCTCTAAGCCATGTCTTCCACAGCTTGAATCAAGTGGATCAAAGCTGGTTCTCCTTTTTTCAAGCCCATCTTGAGTGTTGGGCTCTTGCTAGTTTCATCCCAAGTGGATTGCACCAATCCGTGCATTGCTTCCTTGATCTTCTTGGTCCTTGATCTTGTAATTGGCCCATCTAGAATTTGCAAATGATCTTTAAGACTAGGCCCACCTTGGTTCCCATCAGACCCGAACCTCTTCTCCTTCCTCTTCCCCTCCAGGAGATTCTTCAAATTTTTATTTCACAAGATGACAGTCCACCAGTATAAAACTATTGTTCACCACTCATTATTTTCTTCCTCAACATAAAATAAAATTGGATTATGAAATGAGAATATGTTATCAAACCCCATCCCTCTCTCAAAGCCATTATATTTCTAACTCGCCAAGTTTCTGTCAAATGGTGGAAAAAATACAATTATAATCATGTCTTAAAAATGTTTTCAAAAGCTACTAAGACTCCAGAAGTTCTAGTACAACGGAACATATTTTAAACGCAATTAGCATACATTACCAACAAGAAAGATTTGAAAAAATTAGCCGAAGCAATGTCACAAGTTTCAGATAGTGATGATGAAGAAGAATCACAACATCTCGCCAGATTATCTCCATTACAGCAACCCGCATTATCACCAGCCCACTAGGCTTCTCCTTCTCAACAGGCCTCTCATTCTTAGGGTAATTCAGCCGTCTCTCATTCTCAAGATTACTCACCCTACATGGATTCTTAAGACCCATTTGATATGAAATTAGTAAATTATGATCCTCAGATTATATAATTCCTGAAGATTATTAATATCTCAATTAGTCAGTGTGACAGAAGAAAGTCGTCAGAAATATTATCTCCTTAGAATATTATTATTCATGTCAGATTATTGTACATACTAATTCACGTGTCCTCTACTGTGTTAGTTTGTTTTTAGTGACGGCTGATACTGTTCTTGTTTTTAGTATCGGCTGATACTGTTAATGTATTATTAGGATTACTGTGTTGTACTGTTCTAATATCTATATAAAGGGGTTCGCGAAGGAAGAAGAGTATTCAGAATTTCTCATCTGAAGCCTCTTCCTCTCTCGTCCAAACCACTCCACTCTTATCCTCCTCTTCCTCTCTCGTCCAAACCACTCCACTCTTATCCTCCTCACTTTGTAAATCATCATTTCTTCATGTCTTCTACTTCCAACTCCTTTGAGAATTAATTTCCCTGTAAGTATTATGTTTTTAATGAAGAATTTTATTTTGTATATCTTTTTATATTATTTACTTTCTTATGCAAATGGTCGGTTATACCGCCTGCTCTATCTGCTGTCATGCATATGGTTGGTTTTACCGCCTATTATTCTTATTAATATTATATTCTTATTACTATCTATTTATTATTACCTGTGATTTACGCCTTTGGTATCAGAGTCATTGGTGATTATATTGTTATATTATCATATTTTATATTGTTATCTTGCTATTTTATATTGCTGTTTATATTTGAATGACATATTTTATAATGGATAATTATTATGCTCATAGTACTGGTATTTTTTTTGTCTATAGATGTGTATTCTTTTTTTATCTTTTAAATAATGGTTTACATAAAAGAATAGGCAAAATTTCTTTTTTAATAGTACTATTAATTTTTTTGGGCAAGATTCCAACATCTTGAATGGAATCGAACAATCTGTTCCAAATTAGTTGATAATTTTTGTTTTATAATACCTCCATATCCAAGATCAGAGGTATCTGTTTCAATAATTTTAAAAGTATGAGGAGATGAAATTATCAAGCATGGTAATTTCTTAACATGAGCCTTAACTTATTATATTAGACTTATTTCTATACTAATATCTAACTTATTTTTATACTAGGCTTATACTATAGTATTATGTGTTATTAACTTATTATCTTATACTTATTTTTATACTAGTCTAATTAAATGTGTAATATAGTGTTATGTGTTGTTATATTATACTAATGTCTAACTTATTTATAATCTATTTCTATACTAGACTTATTTTTATAGTGTTTAATTAAATGTTATTATATTTTAGTAAATTATATACTAGACTTATACTATAGCAATTGCATTTTATTATACTATAATATTATATTATACTAGTATCTAACTTATTTCTAACTTAATTATATACTACACTCTCTAGTGTCTAATGACATGTTATTATACTTTAATAAATTAGTATTATACGTTATTAACTTATTATATTAGACTTATTTCAATACTAGTACTCAACTTATTTTTATACTTGATTATGTATAGTAGTAATACTATGATGTTTATATATACTAAACTATTATTATGGTATAAGTATATTATTTTATAATAATTAGCTCATACTAATATATTATTGAATTTAACTATATAAGTTTTAGTTATATAACTATATAACTACACTAGTATATATAATCAATATATAGATAAATATATATTTTTATAATATATATACAATATTGGAGTCAGAGTCTGTCCGGCAACACCACTGACTCTAACTCCAATAGAAAAATAAAAAATAAAAAAATTCTGACTCTGTTTTGTCGAAGTCGGATTTGAAGTTTTATTTTCAGATTTTTACCCAGCTCTAGCACCATGTAGCTTATTAAAAAACATATAATCAAAACAAAATGGCACTCAAAAATATAAAAAGATGAAGACTAAAATCTTAAATTCACTCTACCCTTTTATATTTGAGTTTTTAGTTTTTCTTAATAAATCATGTGGTACCATAATGTGGTGCTATGTTAAGAGACAAAATAATTAGTATAAATTAAGGGACATAGTAGCATTATTCGATTAAATTCGTATTAAAAATAATTATTATATAAGTTGATAATTAATCAAATATTCAATTGTGGCTTTAATGACTGCTAGACGGAAGGTGGATTCGCTTAATACATAAGCTAATATCCCTTCGAAGAGGATGCGCAAAGTCAAGTTTTACACCGTGCATGTTTGAAATTGCGGTGGAAAATATAGTTTATAGTTTTAGAATTTATAACTTATAACTTAAATAATAAGTTCTATTATTAAAAAATTATTTACTATTTGATAATCATATGTTTAAATCACTTCCAAACATGTTACATTTGCTTGAAAAAAAATTAAAAAAATATTTTCTGATACAAAAATGACGATCATTTGATTTTTTAAATATTATGACTATATCTTTATAAGTTTGAAAGTTGTAATTATTTAAAACTAGTATAAGTATTTTCATCCATTGATAATCTTTCTAAATTTTGAATTACATTCAGGATTATCCAGAAAAGCACGTTTGAGGACAAGCATCAAAATCATGCTTGTTTTCAAATGTACTTTTTAGCTTATTTGAGATTAAAAAGTATTTTATTATGTAACATCCAAATAACCTAACTTTTTCGTTAAAGAACTTTTAAGAATATTTAAGCATTTTTTAAGACTCCTAACGCAATTCCAAGCATACCCTAATTAATATAAGGATGAAACGTTAGCCTTGCCATATTTTTCAACTCAACAGTACTCCATAGATTTCAAATTTTTAAATTGTTTTTTTTAAGCAAGCAAATAGAAATGAAAACAAATTCATCGACAAAGAAGAAAAGCAGAAATAGAGAAATAAAAGGATAAAAGGAAACCTAAAATGCTTGGACAACGTAGCTATATCCGAGAAGCGAGGCGACCAAGTCAAGGCTCACATCATCCAAGCCAACCAATGAAATTATAATTATAACTAATTATATTTTAAAAAGAGTAATGCTACTCATCATCTATTTTTTCATCATTTTCTCATCATCCTATGATATGATCGACATTAGATGATTGAAGACTACTACCATTCGTGTCATATGCCCATCATCGCTAATTGCATCTGCTTAGAGCCACTTTCTTGAAATGCTGGCATTATCGGGCAATCTTGGATCTTGTGGTTCGAATCAACGCATATAAAGCATGCATCTACTGTTTTCACGACCTTCACTTTTTCCATCTCCATGACCTCTAATCTTCTAGTCAATGCAGCTATTCGGGCTTGAATGTCAGTGTCCTCTAACTCATATATGCCCCCACCAGCAATAGCTCTCAGTGGCTGTGCTGCCAATGAAACTTGATTAGTCTGAGTGTTTCATTGTTGTACGCTCTCAGCAAGATAGTAAAAAAATGGCAATGCTTCATCAGGCTCATTGCTAAAGAATTCTCCATTGCACATAGTCTGAACAAACTACTTGCATTGTGGAGTGAGACCAGTGTAAAAATAATTCACCAACCTCCAGAATTCAAAATCGTGATATGGACAGATGTTCACCAAATCCTTAAATCTTTCCTAGTTGGCCTGGAAAGTCTTGTCAGATTTCTGATTGAACTGGCTGATCTGCTCTTGTAAATACTGAGTTCTCAAAGGAAATTTTTTTTGTAAGAATTCACGTTGCATATCAGACCAACTAGAGATAGAATTAGGTCTCAAAAAATTAAACTAAATCTTCGCTTTATCCTTTAAAGAGAAAGGAAATAAACAAAGTCTAATAAATTCATCAGTAGTGGCTCTATTGATAAAAGTAGTGCAGACCAACTCAAAATCTGTCAGGTCTTGATAAGGACTCTCAGAATCCATTACATAGAACATAGGTATCACTGACATCATGTCATGCTTAATAGAAAAATTAGGTGCATCATAAGGTAAAATAATGCATGATGGTGTAGTGGTGCGAGTGGCTGCAAATAATCCCTAAGAGTGCGTGGTGCAGGTGCAACCATGGTTTGTTCAATTTCAATGTCCTCGTCTGTAGAAAAAACAGAAGATTTATCTATCTCTGGACTGTATACTATTCTCAGTATTCGATGTAACTCTAACCAACCTATTTAAATTGTCCCTCATCCATAACATGAAACATCAGTCCAAATAGTATAAGTAAGGTTCAAGTGACTGAGTAGTAGGTGACAAGTAAAATGTGTAATCAGAGATAAGATAGTGAAATAAACATTTGAGATAAAAATAAAAATAACGAGTCTAAATTTACGTCAAGCAACGAGTCTAAAATAACGAGTCCAAAAACTTGACTCACTAAAAAATGACCAGCACAAAGGCTATCCCAAGTGCAGGAGGTTGTCGCGTAATAATTAGGAATAAATTCCTAGATAGTCTCTCATCAGTGAAAGTTACTTAAAATAAAACTCGTTTAAAATGGTGAAAATATTCACAAAGAGAAAATAAAAATGGTGGTATGTGCAATGAATGGAAGAGTGCAACGGGAATGAAAATGGCACTAGTCATGAACTAGATTCATATTTTTGAATTTTTGAGTGTCGAAAAGAAACGTAAAAGACTAAAAAATTAAAATAACAATCAAGGAATCAACTAAGCTAAACAATCTTAATTAATCTGAAAATTTAATAAACTGAAATTATTTAAGTCCTAATTAAGGTTTAATCAATCTAATATGCAATGAAACCAATAGATTAATAAAACTAAGTTAAGAATTAAATTATAGTAGAAAATAATTGACAAAATACGAGCTGAGAATTGAAAAGTCTCATAATCAAGATTTTAGGGTTCATCTTTGTATTCAAATCACAAATTCTCAAAATCAATCTATAGCAATTGTAATTACTGTTAAATGAAAGCTTAAAAGAGCAAGAAAAATAACGACATTAAGTAAAATAAATAGCAAATAAATTGCCCAAACTTCTAAGCCAAAAATTTTAAAAATACTCCATAAACTTTAGCTGAAATTAAATAAAAAGTAGAGAGTGAAAAGAGCAAACCAAGTAAATATAGATGGAGGTGGTAGGCAATGGGGGCAACGGCATATGTTGGACCCCAGAGAAGCTCTTCAACGGCGACGCTCTATGCGTTAAAGAAAAAAATAGACTTTTCGTTCTTTTTTATCCAAACCCAAAAAGACATTTTTTTCTGTTGCCTTTTGCGTCCCTGGCAAAAAAAAAAAAAAAAAAAATAAGGAACAAAAAGAATTAAAAAATGCTCTCCCCTTTTTACGTCTCCCAACCAAAAAGTGAAAGAAGAAAAAATAATTCCTCTTGTGTCATTTTCCTTTTTTTTACTTTTCTTTGCATTTGTTGGCCTATAAAAAAATAAAATTAGAAAAAAAATAAAATAAAATAAAATAAAAAGGAAGAATAGAATATAAAAAATATGTTGTGCCCGTGAAGGAACATTATCCAATTAAATAACAAGTTATAAAAAGTAAGCATTAACTATGCTATGAATCAATTTAAATCATAACTCGGATTTATGCATCTTAACTATTTTTTCATCTAAAACCAATGAGAATGTAATGAAATAAATAAAATATATGATTCTAAATGTATAAAATATACAATAACTCAGTTCAATCACATGATAAAGGGAACCTAGCCACATACAAATAGAATGAACAACAGTTTCATAAGTTTCCAGAATACCTTCCATATAAGCAAGACATCTTCTCCTCCATAGGCACCGAGTAACAATGATGGGAATGATGCCAACTATAAAACCCACCTGAGAAGAAGAGCTAGCATGCCTAAACCAAGTCCCAAAATTATGTTTCTAAGATTTGCCAAGAGGAATACCAAACAGAGTGCCAAAAAAGGACCATACTTTTTGAGGAAAATACCCTTAAAGACCACATGGTTAATATCTTCAAGATGACCTACATTACAACAATCACATTTGGGAACAAGGGGAATACCAATACGGCGCAATCTATCATCCACACTCAAGGCCATATGCCAAGCCCTCCAAAAATGTATAGACATTTTTAAAGGAAGACTTTTATACCAAATCCGATCATGCCAACCAAGAGGAGAACCTCATATATGAATACAATGCCAAGCAGTTTGGTAGAAAACATACCTGTCTCCATAGGAGTCCAAACAAGAACATCCTTTCCAAAATTAGGGCCAGATAAAGAGACTAAAATCTCATCTACCTTCTCCTGCCCAACTAAGTTCTCCAGAAGATCCACATCCCAACTATCCGACAACCTACACTCTTTAACTTTTAGCAGGGGTGAACCCACTAATGGCATCTCATTAATAAGGGGACCATTATCCCTCCATTTGTCATACTAGAAAAAAAAATCACTTATTCTCTAATATTCCACTTAGAATTATTCAACAACAACGGGATACAATTAGCAATCATTCTCCAAAATCTTGACCCTTTAGTGGCCTCTATTAAAAACCAAGGTTTCGAACCTACATATTTTCCTTTGAAAAAGTTAGCTCATAGAGAATTACTTGTATAAGATTCCAATCAAAACGTATATGTAAGGCTCTCTGAGTGTTTTGAAAATGTCGTAACGCAAGGCCACCTTCTTCCATAGGGTTGCAAATATGTTTTCAAGCCACCAATTTCTTTCTATCTCGCCCATCAGGTTCTTCTCAAAAGAAAGAGCTCATCAACCTGTGAATCTTGGTGATAGTAGCTTGAGGGACTTGTAAAACAGCAAAGAGGTGAATCACCATGCTAGATATAACATACCTTAACAGAACTAGTTTTCCACCGGTAGATAGTAGCCTCATCTTCCAGCCACTGATTTTTTGCCTCACTTTATTCACCATGTCTTCTAGATGAGACTATTTAAGGTGCCCCAGAATAATCGGCACTCTAAGATATTTAAAAGGAAAAGTCCCCTCCATGAACCCAGTATGACTTAATAGACTCCGCTTGCGCATAAGGGAAATTTTGTCCGAACAATATAACGCTGATTTCTAAATATTGATAATCTGTCTTGGCCACCTCTCTTATTGACTCATAATGTGCTGAAGTACTCGAACTTATCTTTGACATCCATTAAAAAAAAATCATTACATCATCAGCATACATCAAGTGAGAAACAATAGGCTTACCTCGAGCCTGATAGAAATGGCCAAATTTATTTTCCCTCACGCTGCCTTGAATCATCCGGGATAAGACCTCTTGTTGAATGATATACAAATAAGGTGACAAAGAATCCCCTTAACAAAGACCAAGACCTCTAGGGAAGAAACCCTTGACCGTACCGTTCATCATAACCGAATACCAAGAGCTTGAAATACAAGAATGCACCAAGTCACATAATTGAGAAGAAAAGCCAAACCTTGGCAATACTGTAATCAACAAAGCCCAATCCACACGATCATAAGCTTTCGTCATATCCACTTTCAGCATAATATTTTTCCACTTTCAGCATAATATTTTTCCCGTGAATTATTTTATTAATAGATTGAACCATTTCCTAG
Organism: Juglans microcarpa x Juglans regia; assembly: GCF_004785595.1. Lineage (NCBI taxonomy): Eukaryota > Viridiplantae > Streptophyta > Magnoliopsida > Fagales > Juglandaceae > Juglans > Juglans microcarpa x Juglans regia. The sequence continues at coordinate 10,347,782 of NC_054599.1, read as the reverse complement.
GTGAGACTAATGTTTTCAACGATACTTCTTCCAGGAATAAAGGCTCCTTGGTCCGAAGATATCAGGCGAGGCAGGAAACCTGTTAATCGATTCACAATAATCTTGAAGTAGATTTTATAAAAAAGAGAACAAAGGCTAATGGGGTGAAACTTATCAAAACCTGTAGGCGAATCCACCTTTGGTATTGAAACCTATTAATAGATTGAACTATTTCCTGGGTGAGTGTAATGTTCTCAAAGATACTTCTTCCAGGAATAAAGGCTTTTTGCTCCGAAGATATCAGGCGAGGCAGGAGACCTAATCGATTCACAATAATCTTGGAGTAAATTTTATAAAAAACAGAATAAAGGCTAATAGGGCGAAACTTATCAAAACCTGTAGGCGAATCCACCTTTGGTATTAAAACCAAATATGAGGTCGTGAAAAACTTGGGAAGGTGCTTGGAAGTAAAGAAATCCAAAACTACATTCCACACATCAACTTTAACCACTTCCCAACAACTTTTATAGAAACCCGAACCAAACCGGTCAGGAGCTGGAGCACTCTGAGACAGAATGGAAGACAAAGTCTAAAAAACTTCCTCTATTGTAGGCGCACGAAGAAGTGAGACATTCTCCTCCTCTGAAATGACGGGATCAATGAACTACTTAAGTCTAGGTTGCTCAACTTGTGATTCCCCTTGAAGGAAAGAAGAAAAATATTCCACTGCCCCTTGGTGAATGCTTTCCGGTATCTCATAAACCATCGCATTTGATCGCATTTCCAGCGCTCTCTTTCTCCTCTTATTGGCAAGGCAAAACATGAAAAAACTTTGAATTCCGATCGCCATCCACCTTCCATTTTAACTTTGCTATTTGTGCCAATCTCATCTCTTCCCATCGCCTCCAACTTGCCAGGTCCAAGACTACCATATGTAATTCTCTTTCCAAATTCTCCTCCCAATTTAGTTGAAGTTGTTGCTCAATCTCCTCAACCTGTATTTCAAGAGCATCAATACGACCCAAGGTATGACCAAAGACTCTTTTATTCCACTCTCTTAATGCCACCTTAGTCTGCTTTAATTTTCTAGTCAAAATCTGAATAGCCGAACCCCCCACCCGAGAAGCCCAAGTTGTCCGAACATAGTCCAAGAAACTTTGGTGATCCACCCACATCTGTTGAAATCGAAACAGGGCCAATCCATAAAAGAAAAGATCTTTCTTGAACTCAATAAACAGGGGAGCATGATCTGAAATAGAACGCGGCAAATAAGAGCAAATAGCATTTGGAAACAAAGCAAGAGAGGAGCTATCCATGAGGGCACAATCAAGACGTGCCCAGGAGAGGTCAAGACTCGATTGCCCATTACACCAAGTAAAAACACTCGCTTTCGTAGCCATTTCCATCAGACCCCCTTGATGAATCCAATTATTAAATTCCTCCATAGCCATACTAGGACGATGCCTACTTTACCTCATTTCTGAATCATTACGGATAATATTAAAATCACCAACAAAAACTCAAGGATCTAATCCCAAATTATTAGAACCGAGATCATCCCGAAGATATCGCCTCTCCGCCATGGTACATTTGGCATAAATCATTGTGAGCAAGAACTTCAAGGCTCCTTCACCTATTAAAATAGAAATAAATTTATTTGCTTGTACAAGTTCTCATTTTGGTAGTGTTGAAAATGAAGTGGATAGAAGAATGAGTTACATTCACTATTAAGGCCTTGTTTGTTTTAAAAAATTATCTCAACTAATCTCATCTAGTCATTACAATTTTTTCAAATTTTCAAACACAACACAACAAACAATTTAATTTTTTTCAAATTCTAAAACAAAAATAATATTAAACAAATAGTATTTTAATAATATTTTTATTCAACTTTCATCTTAATTTATTTTATCTTAATTTACTATCCAAACAAGACCTAAAAATCTAGACTATTGTTTAGACAGCTTGACGAGTATAGTACTTAGTCATGGTTTTATCGAAACATGGAAAGACCTAGTACTCTCATTAGAATATGCAAATGCAAATAAAATGAGTAATTTGACTAATAGATTATAAAAATGTATTGCATTGGATTATGCAAATGTAAAGTAAAAAAAAAAAAAAAAAAAGACTTTTAGCTACAGTAAACTAACTCCTTGGATCATATTTGATATTTACTGTAGCTACACCAAAACTATAAAAAATGAGTTTTTTATGCTGCTTCTGTCTCTTTTTGTCACTTTGCACTTGAAGTGTTGCATTCCCTTGTTAAACGTCTTGCATTAAATTTGTTTTACATTAAATTATTGTTCTAGTATTAATTAATTTTGTTCACCAGCCCATACTTAAAAAATATATAAATTTGAAGCTCATATGGTTCTAGTACTTAATTATAGTTTTGTCCCTATCTAATTATAATTTGATTATTAATTTACATATAAGGGGTAGAATTGTAAAATATGAAAAAATAAATTAGAAAAAAAATATTATTATTAAATTACTAATATTTTAATTAATAGATAGATAATTTAACATGAAATTAAGTTTTGAATAGAATAATCAAATATAAAATTATATGATATTATGTAAATTAATAAATAGATAATTTAACATAAAATTAAGTTTTGAATAGAATAATCAAATATAAAATTACGAGGATGCTCGGAAAGTAGATGTGCTTTTTCGGAAAAGTAAACGTGCTTTTTCGGTTGATTTAAGCACCATTGGGCTCAGGCTTTGATCATAAGAGAAGCCCAAGTGGTCTAGCACTCTCCCGCTGCCTCTCTATCTCTCTCTCCCTTTGGGTATTTATTCCAATGCAACATGCTCAAATTCTATAAAGACTTATCATTGAACGGTAACTGTGGTTCCATGCCCACTGTAATTCTATTCTCTTTTCTTGCAATTTGTATTGCAGTAACCCTGCTCTTCCTTTCTCTGTTGCTTTAAAGTATACTTTGTTTGGTTGCTGAAAAAAACTTTGACAAAGAAATTGAGAACAAGTTAGGAATTCCAATATTTACGGCATCCTTTCGTAATTTTGCATAAAATATTTGAATGAACAAGCTTTCTTCCTCCATTGGTTTATGCGAAACCAAAGAAGATATTAGAGTTGATTGTAAGAGTTTTATTAAAATTATATGTCCCACATATCCATATCCTAATAGGTTTAGACTAGTTCAAATATTATCACTTAATTAATGAGTCATAGTGGAACATGAATACCTCTAGATTTCATGATGGCCATAAGTATATTTATAGTAGTGAAGGATAAAGGGTTCTCACCTACAACATAATTGTGCCTCTAGCCATTGAGAAATACTTGAAGGTGAAATTTCTAGGGTAATCATTATCTCCTAATCAGGTCAAATTCTCCATCAAACTAAGATGGAGAAATGTATGTCTTTTAACTGTTGTTATTAATTATCATGAATCATAGAAAATCGAAAATTCAAATATTAATATTTATGTTAAAATATTTAATATGTGGTATCAGAGATTTTGGTTACATATATTCTATGGTCTTGATAAAATATAATACATATTTGATATATATCACTGTATTTTAATTTAACATCATAATACTCGTGTACTTCTCCCACTAATCGTGTATTTCGCCCTCTTTATATTGATATATTTTTGTAGAAGAGAAACTCGTGATTGTTCATGAAATTTTGTATTGATATTCATGCATCTGTTTCAATTTTTGCTTGGTTTTTTTTTTTTTAATTTCTTTTTTGTGTACCCTGTTGTCTTGAAGAGGAGAGGAGCCGCCGTATGGGTCAACAGTGCGTGGCGTAAGGTGGCTGGAATCCCCTTGCCGGTGACATGGCACATATGGTGGCGCAAGGGGTTGCAAAGCCTAGATTGGATGCTACCCGAGAACATCTTCCGTGGATTTTTTCGTTGATAGAAAACGAAAACTAGAGGGAAGAGTGTCTAACATTATGAGGAGGCCTAAAACCTCCTCATTGGCGTCCCCATGGTGGCGACTCATAGGGTTGTGAAGCCCAACACAAAAACAGCATGATATAACTGAAATAAAATAAAATAAAAAAGAAAAGGGAGGTGGACACTAGCTTTTCCTCATCGGTGACACCCACGACTGTGCTAGAACAAAGCAAGGATGCTCTCTGATGTGGCAGAGCTCAATGTTGACAAAGGAGGAAAGAAAGGACTCAGGTAGGGTTTTTAAACCCATTTTTACTTTGGGCCCATAATGGGCAATGGCCCCAGCCTAGTCCAAGAAACAAAGGACAACGGGGCCAGCACAGTGAATTATGGCCTAGCACGAAAGTAAATAAAAAAAAGAAAAAGGGGACTGAAAGGGCTACCGACCATCATAATGGGCCACAATTTGTGGCCCAGCCCGAAAGTAAACAAAAAAAAGAGGGCCAAAGGAGTTGGGCCTGTACAGTAGGCCCGACCCAAATAAAAGTCACTGTGTGACCCGATCCACAACTTGAACTGTCTATTGAACCGAGTTTTGGCCCGGGTTTTCCGACCGGGTCCAATTCAGACTAGAATCGGTCAGATTATAATATAATATAATATTATTATTTTAATATGATTTATATAAAAAGTCTAAAATTTATTTCCTCTTATGTGCATGATCTTACTGCTCAATAAATACATGAATTATTTCATCTTGATTTTTGGCTCTTATTTAAATTATTGTTAGTATGCCATATATAATTGTTTATCTAATATGGGCAAATGATTTGTACCAAAATTAAGAAAAAAATTGGTTGCCCAAAGGTGCAAGATATTTCTTAATTTTGGATGAAAAATCATTAAACTCCATAGTAAGGTGAGTATGATGGAGGTTACAATTTGTATATCAAAATTCACTCCCAAATGAAGGATCTTGATGATACTACTAATCCATCTATCAAAGTAAGGTTGGAGTGAACAATTTGTGTGTCAAGACCTACTCTCAAAGGAGGATGTTGATGACGCTACTAGTTCATCCATCAAAATAAGATTGGAGTGAACAATTTGTATACCAAAGTCTACTCCCAAAAGAGAATTATGGTGATAAAATTATTTTATCCATAGAATTTAATACTGATGAGAACATTTTATGTATTAAGATCGACTCCCAAAAGAGAAATCTTAATGACACTAATAGTTCATTCACAATTGTTTAAATTTTTATTATTGTTTTTAAGTGTCTAACTCAAAGTATTATTTGACCAAAATTTTTATTTCTTGGAATAAGCATACCAACATCATTGCATTCACAGACTTCATCTGTTCCTGTTTTAAATGGCTTTAATTTTTTTGAGTGGGTTGAGCGAGTCCGATTCACCTTAGGAGTTCTTGACCTGGACTTATCCCTTACGATTCCAAAACCACCACCCATCACTAAGAGTAGTAACAGGGATGTGAGAGAATCACTCAAACAATGGGAGAGATCAAACAAGCTGAGTGTAATGTTCATGAGAATGACCATAGCTGAAAACATAAAAAATTTACTCCCTAGTACTAAGGCTGCCCAAATATTTTTGAAAAATGCTGAGGAGAAGTTTCGGTTCGCAGATAAATTCTTAGCAAGAACACTGATGGCTGAACTTACCACCATGAAATATGATGGAACTAATGGAATGCAAGAGTATATCCTTGAAATGACAAATATTGTTGCCAGACTCCAAACCTTGGGAATGAAAGTAAAGGAGTCTTTTACTGTGCAGTTTATTCTAAACTCATTGCCACCTCAGTATGATCCATTTTAGATGCACTATAATTTTATTAAAGATAAATGAAATGTGAATGAGTTGACAAGTATGGTAGTTCAGACGAAACAAGATTGAAACAACAAGGACATTACTCTGCTTATTTTGTGACTAAATAAGTTGAAAAGAAAAAACACCATTATGGAAAAATGAAACGAATTGGACCACTGAAAGGAAAGGAGCATGCGAAAGTCAATCAGGTTCAACATAGCAGTGACAAATGCTACTTTTGTGAGAAACTCGGATACAGGAAAGCTGAGTGTTCGAAACATAAGGCTTGGTTTGGAAAGAACGGTAAGCCTTTTACCTTTGTATGTTTTGAATCAAAACTTGTAAATGTTCATACTAACTCTTGGTGGCTAGATGCGAGTACTAATGCTCATGTTTCCATTACCATGCAGGGATACCTTACAAGACGTATAGCAAAACCCATTGATCAATTTATCTTTATGGAAAACAAGAATAAGGCTGGAGTTTTAGCCATAGGAACCTTTTGTTTATTTTTGAGTAGCGCTCATTGTTTAGACCTTGATGACACAGTTTTTGTGTCTTCTATGATGCGTTATTTAATTTCCTATCCAGACTTGACATTAATGATTATTCTTTTTCATTCCATAATAGTAGTTTTAGTTTGTTCAGAAACACCTTATCCATTGGTTCTTTTTTTTTTTTTTTTTTTTTTTTTTAATGGTCTTTATCGATTTTGCCTTGATAATACATTTGTCAAAAATATCTATGCCCAGCACCATGAAGCATGTATTAGAACTAAAAGAAACATGATGGATGAAAACTATTATGACTTGTAGCATAAAAGATTGTGGCACACATCCAAAGAAAGGTTCCAAAGATTAGTAAAAGAATGGATACTTTAACATTTAGATTTTACTAATCTTGAAGTGTGTGTGTAGATTGCATTAAAGAAAAACAAACTAAACGTACTGTGTGCCCAAGAAGTAAGGAGCTTCTTGAAATAATACACGCAGATATATGTGGATCATTCTCCACTGAATGTTTTGGTGGAGAAAAGTATTTTATCACCTTTATAGATGACTCTTCATGGTTTGGATTACAAGACGAGGAATGGTTGAACTGAGTAAAATGCATAGTTTGGAGATTATAGGATAATGCAAGGAATTGTTGTGGCTGGTAGGGAACCTTACACGAAGAGGCTTATCTCATGAGATGTTCGCACCAACAAAATAGGTCTTGTAGAGATACCATCGTCTGTTAGACATTATCATCTCCAATATCATATCCACAAGGAAGTCTTTAACATGTGAGACACCTTAAATCTTATAAATACACCACAAGCATGTACTACAAGATAGATTGATGAAGATACTCTAATTTCTCTCTAACTTAACCATAGGATGCATCTCCCATTCAGATCACCTGAAGTTGTTGTTGTTGTTGTTTTTTTTTTTTTAATTGGGGGTGGCAATGGAAGTATTGTAGCTGTTAACATTGTGTTTCATATGCCTTTGAACCAAATTTCAGCAACTCGGGTTTGGGCCTTTATACCTGCACGCTCAATAAAACAAGGAAGATGAACTCGGTGGTGGCTAGGGAGCCTCTGGTGCTCAAGTCAGTAAATCTCTTTAGTAGTTTGTGCTAGAGTGCGAGAGCTTAGAGAGCGTCCTTCGTACCTGGGGGTTGGCTTTTATACGATATTTCTTTGGGGGGAGGGGGGGGGGAGGTCATCCCATACCTTGCCTTAGTGCGCTTATGTCACTTCAACTGTTGTTTGGTTAGAATCCTTTAATGCGGAGTGGCTCTTGGAGTGGCACCATTAATGCGGCATGGAATCCGAGGAGTGGCGTCATTGATGTAGCATGGCTCCCTGAATAGACTTTAGCTTGGAGGTGATCATTGTCGAGTCTTTCCATACCTTATGTCAGGAGATCGAGGGTCTTCCGTATCTCTCACTCGCCTATCTGTATAGGTTCTCGAATGTTAGGTTTCATTGGAAGGTGTCAGGGCAGCAAGTCTCATCTGTCCCTACAATTCGTCTTTCCCGCGTGGGGGTTACTTCATGGGTTGATTTAGCTTACGAGCTGAGTGCTCCAAAGGGGTGCAATCCCTCCTTTATAGAAGGATCGTTGGGCAGGGCTGGACCCTTTATGGTCCCTCGCGAGCGTGAGAAAAGGAGGAAAAATCCCTTATAGTTATCCCGTCAATTCCTATCGGACTAGTCCGGTGGGAATTTATATTTGCCCTTATCTTCTTGTTCTTTCCTTTATAGGTTGTGTCCGTTGAACTTTCATGCCTTGGAGATGGGCGGTTATTACTCTTCCATGCTCCTGTGGCACATCTTAGGCTCTTGCTACTTGATTGAACCCATTCGGCTTTTCCTTCATTAATGGTGTCAACCGACTGTTCCTTTCCTGACTTTAGTGGCACGTTCTCTGGCAATCAGATTTGGCACTTGATTGCATCCATTCGGTTTTGCTAGCATTGATGGCGTCAGTTAGCTCTTTCTCTCCCACGTTGCATCATATGTGTTTCTTGACTCAAAATTGACTACTAGGGGTTCATAATTCAAGGGGTTGGCTTGAAAGACTCAAACGTTAATTCTAAATTGACCTTCATCATATCCCAAGTATATCTCCCATCATACCACAAACCATACAATGATATTTAGTGCCCAATTCAAAAAAATCAATGTTTATCACAATTTTCAGTATTTATTGGCTCTCAATCCTCTCCAAAACTCATACATAAAGATTTAAACAAAAGAGTTCTCTAGATACATGTGTCAAATTACCATCTTACCACAAAGCTTGGGATGAGTGCATTAGAAATTCTGTGAATACCTCAGCATAATGATCAAGATAGGTTTGTTGAATTCACTAAGATGGTTATGTATGAGAATGAGTACACGTGTGAAATGATATATGTGTGATGCTAAAAAACATTCTTACACATGTAAACGTGCCGCAAAATTCCAACAAGTATTTGTAAATGTATAATTTGCACCACCCTCAACTTAAACGAAACATTATCCTCAATGTTTAAGAATCAAAACTGAATGGAGAGTAATTGAAGAGGGTAGAATACACTTGATATTTGACGTGGGCAGCCCGATAAGTATAAGAGATGGCAAACTGAAATGGTGAAATGACACTATCCTGCAAACAAAAAATAAAGAAAACAACAACAAACAAAAAGAAAGAAAAGGAAAGGAAAAAGAAAACAAAAGAAAACAAATAGTAATAGGAAAAACATACTTGCAAGATGTGGTTAAGGTTAGTAGACCTGGTCTGCAAGTGGAATGTCTTTCACTTCAGGAACTTGTCTATCAATAAATATTTTTAGGCTTCGACCATTTACTTTAAAGACCTAGCCATCCTTAGGGTCCTCTATTTCTACCACCCTGTTTTCAAAAATATGTTTCACCACAAAGGGGCCGGTCCACCTAGATCAAAATTTTCCTGGGTGCTTATGAAGTCCAGAATCATATAAGTATACTTAGTCATTAGACTAAACATCTTCCTAACAATATTTTTATTATAAAATTTTTTCATTTTAGTCTTATAAATTTTAGAGTTCTTATAAACATTATTTCTGAACTCTTTTAACTCAATCAACTGAAATTTCCTACGCTTACCCGCATTCAATTTCAAAGAAATACTAACAGGAGAAGTGTCACCTAGGTCGAGAAATGCACGCTTTAAACTTTAGGGTGGTGGTTTCAATTCCAATCTGGGACTCTCCATACTTGAAGGAATTTGTTTTTTACTTTTGTTAGGCAACTCCTAAAATTTCGGTTACCAAGTCTGTGCTTCATAATCTTGAGTTTCATAAAAAATAGTACAAATATCAACATCAGATGAATAACTAATAGTATTCAACTCATAATTAATAAAGAAATATTCAAGGGGATCAGAATCATGAGTTGTGTGAACTCCATTGTCTATGAGTGCATCAATCATGTACGTGTGGTGGCACTCATCATCATTTTTTGGTTGTTTTCTAATATGAAAAATATTCACCTCTAGAGTCATATTCCTAAAAGAGTGTTTCATTAGATCATTTCTGCAATTAATAAGGGTATTAGCAGTAGCGAGGAAAGGTCAACCTAAGATTAAGGGAGTTTTAGAATTAGAGTCAACAACAAAAGTAGTGTCCAGGATTAAGAAATCAACAGGATAATAAAATTTGTCAATTTAGATCAAAACTTCTTCAACTATCCCTCTTGATTTTTTAACTGACGGTTGGCTAATTGAAGCACAACAGAAGTGGGCTTAATTTTACCCAAACCAAGCTGCAAATAAATGAAATAAGACATCAAATTTACATTAGCTCCTAAATCTAGCAACGCTTGCCCAAACTCATAATTCTCAATATTACATGCAATGGTTGGACAACCAGGATCCTTGTACTTAGGAGGAATTCACTGCTTAATTAGAGCACCAACTTGCTCTGTTAGAAACGTTGTCTTCTTAACATGGTGCTTCCTTTTAATTGTACACAAATCTTTAAGAACTTTTGTATAAATAGGAACTTTTTTAATAATATGCAAAAGAGGAAGATTGATCTTTACCTGCCTGAGGTTCTCTATGATTTCATTGCTAGAATCCAAAGTTCGCATATCAGATTTTAAAGTTTGAGGAAATGGTACCTTAACTGGGCTCTTGATTACCACGTATTCCTTGGGCAACTTAGCACTATCATTGCTTTGTTCCTCTTTAACTCTGGCTTGTCAGTTGTTAGGATATATAAGGATTTACCACTACGTATCACAATGACATTGACCTCCTTCAAATTTCCTTAAGCCATATGTTGACCTTGGGTGTGGATTGAGCTTGATAAGGGAACTTGTCATGCTCATTCACACTCAAGGAGCTCATCAACTTGGATAAATGACTCTTTATCTCTTTGTTTTCTTCAACAACCTGCATAATCAAAGATTCAAGTTTTTGATTAGTTTTACCCTGTTCCTTAATAAAAGCATGTAAAATATCTTCTAAGGAGTTCTTATAAGAAGATGATGCATGATACGGTGCACGGTAGGCTCTAGGTGGTTGTGCAGGCTGCTTGTTTTCAGATTTCTAGCTAAAATTGGGGTGATTACGCCACCCTGGATTGTGGGTATCAGAGAAAGGTGTAAAAAACTTCTCGTACATACCTAAGGCATTACATTGTTCCTCATACATTCTCCTTATTTCAACAAATGTGAAGCACTCTTGAGCTAGGTGATCTACCCCATCACACACAAAACACAGTCCAAATGACTCTACACGAGTAGCCATGTGTGTTGGATTTAAATCCTAAGTTTTTAACACCTCTAACTCCCTAGTAAGCATCTCAACTTTCGCTTTTAGTTATCCTCTTCCCTAAGATCGTAAATTCTACCACTATTTGGATTTCCAGCAGGCCGTGACCTATTTGTACTCTCAGTCGCACCAGGTCCGGTTCAAGTGTGAGCTTTTTTAGAAAGCTCATTGAGATAATCTATGGCCTCATTTGGATTTTTCTGCAAAAAGTCACCATTCCACATCATCTCCATGAATTGACGCTCTCTAGGTGTAAGTTTCTCATAGAAATAACTAATTAAGTGCCAGTTCTCATACCCATAGTGATGTCACATAATTAACAACTCCTTAAACCTCTCTTAAGCCTAATACAAAGTCTCGCTATCCTTTTGTGCAAATGTGGAGATCTGCCTTTTCAAAGCATTGATCTTATGTTAGGAAAAATATTTGTTAAAGAATATCTGTGTCATCTCATTCTATGATCCTATGGATCTAGTCTTAGTGAGTACAACTAGCTCTTTGCTCTATCCTTCAAAAAGAAAGGAAAGAACTTAAGTCTCACAACATCGTCTGTAGCATTATGACTATGGAAAGACGCAACTACTTTCTCAAACTCCTTAACATGCAAATAAAGATTTTCATTCTCTAAATCATGAAAGGTGGGAAATAGTTGTATCATCCATGTTTTAAAATCAAGTTGATGAGTGTTGACTGGAAACATGATGCATGATGGTGTAGTTGTGCGTGTAGGGTGGAGGTAATCCTGAAGAGTTCTAGTAGGTTGATCTTCGTGTTCACTCATTTTTTTGAAATTAGATGGATTGCCAAATAAAGGATTTAAAAATTTTGATTCTAACTCTAGCACAGGCTTACAAGCAAATCTACCCAAGGTGTCTCTATATCTGTGCATGCAAGGTAACAAAATTTAACTAAAAATAATACGAAAGGAAAGAAAAAAAAATGTAGCAAGCTAAAAGAGGGAACAAAGTTACCGCCTTTACAAACTACTGAAATAAATTATTTGTACAATTTCTTCCACCGTCTCCCCGACAACGGTGCCAAAATTTGATTACGTCCAAACTAGTATGCGGTGTTATAGTATAATTTAGGGTGTTGATCCATAGGGAGTTAGAAGAAACACAACAAGCCACAAGCTTAAAAGAAAAGAACAAATTATAATTTGACAAAAATCTAAAAATTCTACCTAAAGCACATAATTAAAATGAGATTAGGACACGGATAAGAAGGCAAATAAAGCTTTGGGCTTCCATCAACCGGATCCAATACTCTGACTTTTTCAATCCAAACGATATACACAATTAAGAATTATAGCATCAAATTCCTAATTGGAAGATATGACATTATATTAATCTATTTTCTCAAATTTAATTTTAGAATCTATTCACCCTTTACAAACATGGTTTTCATATATAAAAATGAATATCAGATTTAGAGACGACACTATGTTCTGAAACAATAATGCAGCAAAAGATCATATCAATGACATGAGAAGGTTGTTTAAATCACAATCATATATTCATAATCCTATAAGTCAACAAAATCAAATCATAGCAAGATTTAATATAATTTTCTCAAACTTATAATATCCAAAAAAAATAGAGAATTGAATCATGAAATCTTAAACAATAAAACTTAATCTAGGAATTGAAATATAGTCAATGTATTTTCACCAATCAATTTCCACTCTATACTTTACCCAAGATTTAGCTCTCCATAGAAAAACTAAAAAATAAAAATGGTATTTTTGTCTTCTCTAGATCTGTGCCTCATCCCTTCAAAAACTTCTCCATTTCGTGCTAATGATATGCTTATATAGATTAGGAAAGAAACCCTAATGTCTTCATGATTCCCGCATAAAAAATTGTCTAAATTTTAGGACTCAACTTGGAAGCCATGTATACGCTTTAGGAGTTTGAATTTAGAAATTATTAGTAGAAATAAATTTGTAGCCCTTTAAAATATCTTTCTAACGCATCAAATATCGCATCAATTGGATGTGTGAGTGGAAAGTTTCGATCAAAATACTAAAGTATGTTCAAACTGTCTCCTAGCAAATTTCGGAGTTGGACTTCTTGCGGTTTCCTTCTATGATTTTTTTCTTGATCCAAATTACTCTCAAATCCCATCATTATCCTTATTTATAGAGTCTTACACTCGTTGAACGTTCTTAACTTATTCCAACGTCTTGCCCACTAGAAAGTCCTATTTGAATTTGACTGGGTTTTGACTTGCTCTTTTATAGACTCTAAAAATAAATATAAAAATCCGTTTAGGAACATCTCAAAGTAAATAGAAACTCAATACAATAATACACATTAATTCTTATGATTTCTATTTATATTTTAGTATTTTAGTCTAATAATAGGGTATTTAGTGTGTGCTTTCATACACTCATCAGACTGGAATGAATGAATGAAAGGAAATGAATGTTTTAATGTATGAAACTATGTAAAGGCAATGACTGAATGAATGATGGTACCAATAGACTGAACAGATTACAATACCGAGTAAGTAGTACTGGTAGTGCACCTAGTGCTATCCCCTAACTGAAATAGATTCTTAACCCAGGGCCCACGGGCGCAATTGGATCCAAAAGACCCATAACCCCAACATACGGGATGTAACATAGTGTACCGACCAATGGAACTAATTGCATGTTATGGAATGGTTTATCTTTTTATAAAGGAAGGTACAAGGTGTGAGAAAAATTTTATGTGGAATGAGAACCTTTTTAAAGAAATACTCTATCTTGTAATGTTTTCAAATAATGAAAATGATTATATAAATTTTGTAGAGGGATGATAAATGTATGAATGAAAACCTATATTAGTATATTTTTACAGTATGAAGTAATGTTTACTGAGTATATGACTCATTTTGTTTTTATGTATGCTCCTCTCTAAGAACAAAATGAAGACGATGTGTCTGGATAGACATGGTCTAAGAAAAAGGTGACAAAAGTCTAGGCACATTTTATGTAATGTATGAATGCACATTTTGTAAAAAGGCTTTATGATTTAATTTAATGAATTCTGTTACAAATTCTCTTTTAATTTACATGTTTTAATTTTAACTTTAAAATCTTTTATGTCCTGGGGAGGAAAAGAAAAAATTTTAAAAAGTTCAATAATTCCCATCTTGTTTTCTAAAACTATTTCTTGAAGCTCAGTGCATTTTCAGAAGAAGAAATCTCCTCAAACATCAATCAAAGACATGGTTCTTGATATGTTTGCTGACTTGGAGGAAGTACTTCTAGTTTAGTTTGCAGTGGTAATTTGGAAGATCTAGAAGAAAAGGATTGACCTAATTTTCAAGCAAAGCTTCACAAATCCTATTACTCTTTCTTATCAGTCAAAACAGAAGATGGAAGATATGAAAATTCTGCAAAAACATACCCTAACTTCATCTCCATTGGCTGATAACCTAATTTCATAGTGGGAGGCACCTCCTCAAGGTTTCTATAAGATAAATTGGGATGCTAGTCTTCAAAAACAGAATTGTACAAGTGGAGTTAGTGTGACAATCAAAGATTGGGAAGACAACTTTATTGCATCAATGAGGATGAAAAGCTCCTTATTTCCAGACTCTCACCTTGTTGAATCCTATGCTGCTCAACATGCTGTTCTCTTAGTTGCAAACATTGGCCTTAGGAATATCATTCTTGAAGGCAATACCCTGCAGGTGGTGAATGAACCCAAAGACAAAAGTGAAAATTGGTCCCAAACTGGTCTAATTTCCATGTATACAAGGATCATTCTAAACAGATTCGAATCATGGTCTGTCCAATATGTTAAAAGGGCATCCGACGAGATTGTTCATGTTCTAGCTAATCATGCTTAGTTATTGATGATGTAATCATAGAACTAGAGGAAATTCCTAGTTGTATTGGCCATTTGGTCTCTACTTGATGATTAAATTCATACTTTTCCTTTAAAAAAAAAAAAACACTATTGTACCCTATCTTAAGGTCTTTATACCTTGATGAAATGAAGTTTTTTTTTCCTATTAAAAAAAAAAAGAATGGTTGTTACAATCTAACTATGTTTTTTTTTCTACAAATTTTTTCAACAATCATATTTAAAAAAAATCTTATAGTCATGTTTTAAATTTCCAGAACTGTTTTTTTCCTAACTTTTACTGTATCCAATGATCATATTTTACATAATATATTGTATATAAAATTATATCTATCTTTTTTGACTAATTTTTCCTTATCCAATTGTCATATTATGTAGAATTTAACGGTCGCATTTAAGGGTCTATCTATTATTTTTATCAACTTCTCTTGTATTGAACAATAATATTTAAAACTCTATTGAATGTTTTTTAACAACTTTTCTTGTATCTAACGCTCATATCTAATTTTGTCAAACTGCCTTTTTCAGTTTTTTTTCAACAGTCTCCTTTACCCATTATAAATAGATCCGTAAACTCACTAGTTTTTATTCATCTTCAACTAAGCATTTTATTATTCATGCTTTGTTCTTTTGTTGCTTTTCATCCACCATACCCGTTCTTCTATGGATCCTTCTTTTAATATTGATTGTATCGTATATGACTCTTACTTTGTTATTCATGCTTTGTTCTTTTGTTGCGTAACTATCTTTAGCTCTTTGTTAGTCCTACAACAAGTTTCACATTAAGATTAAGATGGAGATCTAATTCTACGCTTTTCAAGAATTTCCATTTGAAGAGTTTGAAAATATTTTTGTCGTAACACATTCATTTTGCTCATATCTAAATGCAGAATTTCCTTCTCTATCTTGGTCTTCTTGAGATCAATAAATTCAAATCTCTCTTTCTATAAATAATTTTTTCATTTTTAATCTGAAAAATTCAATAAAATATAAATATATAGTTCATTACAAATATTTATAAATCAAAATTCAAATAACACACTAGTTACAATACAATCATACCTAACCTTGCTCATTGGCATTGTTTGGATTTATTACTTCAACCTGAGCTAAGAAATTACAAAACTTGTTGGTGCATTTTTTAATGGTTGACCATTAATTGATCAAGGAGACTAAAGAACATACATGACTAGTAATTAAGAGAGGCTTTCAATAAAGGCTAATACACAAACACACACACACACACATACCTCTTTATAAACCTTTACTACTTATATATTGTTGCAAAAAGACCTTTCAGTTAAATATGATTATAGTCACTTATCCCAATCCTTGTATGAATTAAGCTATTAATTGTGTATCTTCGAGTTAAACCGAACCTATAATCTTTAGGAAACAAAATAAGCATTATTTTACATTAATAGTATGAGGAATATGCATCATACACTAGACCTAAGGGTATCTCGTGACATTAAGATTCCTTGGGTTACAATTCTTTCCTCGCTATAACACTTTGCTCCCCCAGACTTTGTATGACACCCCCAAACTCCGTTTGGGATTTGAAGCCAACCAGAGTTTGGGGGCATCATGTTTACTAGCTCCTAAAAATTCTCGATTTTGAAACACGTCACATAGCTGTGTATTCTCGGTTGCAGCCCTTCTTAGAACTTTTGGGCTTGCATCCTATCAGTTGAAATTAGGTGAGGTGCGAACCTCCCTAATTCCCTAAATTTGGCAGCATACTGCTCCACAGACATGCTACCTTGTACTAGAGACGCAAACTTTTGTGTCTTTTGTTACTTCACAGATTCCGGGAAGAATCTGTTGTTGAACTTCTCTCATAATCTTCCCTAGGTTAAGGCAGCTAGGGTTCCCAACTCCCTTGCTAGAAGCTGCATTCGCATATCCCACCATATACTAGCCTCTCCTTGCAGTAGATATCTGGCATGCAACATTTTTCTGATCTTCAGTGCATCCGCATATTTTGAATGTTCGATTGAGATCAATCATCCACTTATCTACTCTCATGACCCAAACGTTTGGATAACGGTACACCAAAAACTTCTCATAGGGGCATCCCCTAACTTCCTGCATGTGCTCCTGCATTTGCTGTTATTGTTGTTGCTGTCTGAGCATGTCTGTCAACAAATGTATAGCTTCCGTCATTCCTTATCCTCTGACCATTGGAAGACTTTGTTTCTCTTGGTTGTTTTCCCCACCAGGTTTCTGGGTACTTTGGCATGCCCATGTGTTACATTTTGAAACACATGTTTACGTGTATCACATTCATATGCTTAACCCAATACTTTAAAAATTCAAGCCTAATAGGAGACTAAAATTTCGATCTTATATTCTGGTATCAACTCCTAGGAACATGTGGGTTTACCCAGAGACTTATTGCTCTGATACCACCCTGTGATATCCCCAAACTTCACTTGGGATTTGATGGAACTTGCCGTGTCGATACATATAACAGAAGGTTACATACCCCAATTCATGACAGTCAATGATGCAGTACACCTAACATGCATCTAAAACTATGCAGTATTCCTAGCGGATAATTTTTTTTTAGCAATACGCGATGTACCAGAATGTTATATCCCAAAACATAATCATAATATTCACATCTAAAAATTTATCCAACAAGTCTGATCAAAATAAGTACTAAAGACAGAATTCCATAAGTACATGAAATAAAACTACTGAGCTAAATCCTAAGCCGTTCGCGCAGCTCGGCTATGATCTCCAAATAACATCCAAAAAATGGAGGATCGACTCCATCAACTCCTTGTGGGTGCTCCATGGTCTAATCGACCTTGCCCAGCTGGTCGGATCCCTGTCCTCCTAACAAATCGTTTACCATTCAGAAGGGAATGGTTGTTGGGACTGCTAAGTGAGATTTATAAAATCCAAGCGAGTAACGCTCCTAAGCTACCACATTATAAATAGGCATGCATGACAATAATATGACATGTATGCATCATAACATCGACTTGAATATGTGTGACATGACTTGAAAATAACATGACTATATATGAACATAACATGATTTGACTTGAACGTGGCATGACTTGACATGATCATGGCATGATTGTGTGAACATGAGACCTTGTTAACATATACATGTTTGATTACTTGAATTGTAGATGATTAAGGAGTCCTTAAAAGTCGTGTGCTCCTGCTAGTACAATATCACATCACAGACATCTGCACCAGCTGTGAGTACGTCGTGATAACTGAACCTGTAAACGTGTAATTTGGCACCACCAACGATGGGTATTTGACTTCGCTCCGGAAACCAATTACTTAGGTCTTATTCAAAACTTGTTGACTGTACTTTGTCAACCCAGGAGATTCCACATCCAATTTAAACACTCCAGAGTAGACAAATGAGTTCCATTAGGACAACTCCCCATGCTAGCACTTGGAGTCGTGATAAAATAAAAAAGCCCATGCATAACTTAGAAATATTTCACGATATACTCGATGCATATGACATGGCAAGTGACAAATAAACATGAGACAAATAACATGACATTCATGGCATGTGATAGATATTTATTTATTTTTTTGATAAAAGGGATCATATTTCATTCATAATAGAGAACATACAAATTTGACTTAAAAAAGTCAAGTTACATACGTTAATAGCTCCCCAGCACACTTCCGTGGTTGACATGGTCTAGTCCAGAAGATAGATTTCTAAAGACCTAAGTCTAAGGGATTCGTCGTGCATATCTTTGTCCTCGACAGAGAAATAGTAACCAGGTGACAAAACCTATACCCCGACTACGCTAAGTAGGGTGCACCAACCCCATATACCGCCTAAGCGGAGATGGGAGATCACACCGTTTGGACCAAGATCCGAAGGGACAAAATTTTTGGATTTTTTTTTTTTTCAAAAAAGAAAAACAGGACACGAAATAAAATACAATGGAAAAATCACTGTAAAAACGGAAAAGGACAATGCTCCAAGCGGCTGCAGTGGCGCGTGCAGTACACGTGTCACCTGGGAGAAAATCATCGATCGATCTTGGAGGTTCCGGACTCACAGACCCCAGTGGCGCCTCGCATGACAAAGGCAGAAGGCCTTCTGGCGGCCTGAGAAAGCCACTCGCCGAATGTCTCCGATAACTTTTGGCCGCATGTGTGAGCAACTCACCACTCCGTTTAGCGCCGCGTTCGTTAGACTTGAAGATCGGCGACTGGGCAACACCATGGGGAGGCATATGTTGATCTATGGCCGCCGGAAATTCCAGATCCGCGATTCTCCCTTATTTAGCTTGCAAAACACAACAAACACAAAAACAGAACACTACACATAGGGGACGGGGGGAGAGAGAGAGAGAGGGAGGGAGGAAGGAGAAGGAGCCGAAGCTCCCACCCTCTCGAGACAGAACTGTAACGAGAGTTTAGAAGGAGACGGGTTCGAGAGAGGGAGATGGGTTAGAGAGAGAGCCATGATAGATATTTATATACCATAATAAGTGACATGACATGATATATTATAAAAAATATAAGCATAATAAACATGAATATAAAGTTCTTATCACAACACATACATAAAATATCGTGAGTAAGTTAGAAACTAGCTTACAAAAATGTAGCGTAACATAAGCAAATTGTAATAGAGTGTAAGCTAAAATGAGATAATTCTAGGATTAGATTATCTCCCTTAATTTTTCTAATTACAAAACTTACTAACTTAGGGCCAAATTTGTAAAGTTACTTCTCAACTTATGGGAATTTACAAATTTGCCCTTAAAAATAATGATTTTGCAAGCAAACTCGAAAACTTACCAAAATTCATATTCGTCATGTAAATTTCATCCTAACCGAAATATGAATTTAGAAATTTTTAAAACTAATCCCAAATATGCAAACTCTCTCTTGCCCGATTTATGTATAAGCTAAAATCTATGGTTTTGTTGCTACTTGGCCATTTAACACTCTAACATGTTCAAACTGAAATAGAAACTTTAAAAATCACATCCTTAGTTCTAAAATCATGTTAAAACACTAAATCACACGTTCCACAAAAACTTAGACTCATTACATCAAATAAAATGCTAAAACATGAAGATTAGGTCAAATAAAATCAACTCTTGATGTTATTGGTCTAACACTTTCATATCAACTCCAAGGACTCCAAAAGTCTATAAATAACTCTCTTAATATATTGATAATTCAAATATAAGTGATAGCATGCTTGATTAGTCAACCAAGAATCACAAAACACAACATAGAGCACTCAATTTGCATGAAGACTTAGAAACCGAGTAAACATGCTTTTGGACTTGAAACAAAGTGACTAGACCCTTGATTCATGCAATAACTCTTGAAAGAATACAACCATATACCTCATATTCAAGTTTTAACTAGATCTAAGTATTAAATCTAACATGTCATAGCAAAAATTTCATAAAAATACTCATCAAACCCGAGAGCCTCCAAATTAAACTTAAAGCAAACTCTTGCATGTTCATCATCATTCCAACAAAGATTTAAATCATAATTATCCAAAAATTCATTCTAAATGTATAGATCTAAGATCCTAGATCTAGAATCAAAGCCATAAAACTAAAATCATAGAGCTAAAATCACAAACAAGCCAAAAGAAAATATGTTTTCAACTGACCGGTTTCTAACACTATAAAATCATGCAAAACCATTTTATAAAGAATAATAACATGATTTGGTTCAAATCATAACTTGCATATAGTCATGTTAACACTTAATCAAATCAAGATCTACCTAACATTTCATCAAAATCTCACAAAACTCCTAAAGTTCATCATAACCGAATATTTCCACTATCAACACCCATTTTCATCAATCATATCTTCAAGAAACATTTACCAATACTTACCCAAGTAAACTAGACTCAATGCTAGAAAAAATGAAAGAGAATAGAGCTAAGGAAATACTCACAAAGGGGCTGAAACTTAAGGAGCAAAAACTGCCCAAAAATTCTCTCAAGCTCTCTCTTGGTCTCCTCTTGGAAAAAATGGATGAAATGTGCGAGTATGGGGAAAGCAAATGGGCGAGGCGTGGGGTATGGATGAAGGGCTGACTTGGTGGGTGAGTGATTGACCATTTAATGTGAAGATGGCTTGTGAAAATGGGCTGGCTTGTGAAAATGGAGGAGGAAAAGCTCAAGTGTGCAGCTGATTTCCTCCTATTGCTGCTGCCGAGTAGGTGAGGTTGATGTGTGGCTTGTTTGACTTATCATCAAGACACTATCTGAGGCATGGCAGCCAAAACATGGCCTTGTAAGAGTATCCTCATTGGCTTGGCTAAATGCATTTTTAAAATTTAGTCAATATCACATTTTTTTTACATTTGTCAATTCCGTTTAAATTCAATTCCCATATTGGATTAGCCA
This sequence comes from Juglans microcarpa x Juglans regia, assembly GCF_004785595.1. Taxonomy (NCBI): domain Eukaryota; kingdom Viridiplantae; phylum Streptophyta; class Magnoliopsida; order Fagales; family Juglandaceae; genus Juglans; species Juglans microcarpa x Juglans regia. The sequence goes on along the minus strand of NC_054599.1, from coordinate 10,326,550 downwards.
TTCACTCTTTATATAATAATAAAATATTATTAAATTAATAATTTTTTATTTAATTTTTTTATATCATATTTTATAATTCTACCAATTTAGTATTAATAATAATCATATTCTAATTAAATTAATATTAAAAAAAATGATATTTTCAAAAGTCATTTAGTGCTAATAACAAAAAATTGAGATTAAATTTATCTAAAATCTTATCTAAATTTCTTATTCACTAACCAAATATCTAGCAACATACCCATTTCAATGTTAATAAAAAAATCTACACCTACATAATAACCTACAAGTAGTTGGAATAAGAAATTAGTATTTTAATGTTTGGTGAATTAATTGTGGTTCTCCATCTTTAGCCAACCACTGTAACAGAAGTCCAAATTGTTTTAGAGATGCCCAATTCAATGTGAGGTCTTTTTGACACAGATTATCTAAATTTTGGCCAAGCCAATGAGGATGCTCTAAGGTGGTGGGAAGAAGCTTGGGGCAATTGATGGTTTTTAGTGGACTAAATGGAGGTTGACCGAAATGCATCTAGTTTGGGGTTCCATGGGGTTTTCGGTTAGGATTAGTCCAATCCTAATTTTTTCTTGCTCAAAGTAACTACTAAGATGTAGGAGTGGCAAATCGTGTTAACAAGTCGTGTTCATATCATGTAAAGGCATGAATATTATATTATATGGGTCAACACAAACACGATCCATTAAGCTTAACGTGTTAAAATCTCAAATCCTAATACAACTCGTTAACATAACAAGTTGACACGATACGACCCGTTATTAATTAATCAAAAAATGGGTCGACACGACCCATTTCAATCCTTTTATGTTAATGGGTTAAACTGACCCATTTCAACCCGTTTTATCTTAACCTAATTCACATAAAAATTAAAATCACAATATCTTTCAAAAACATAAAACTAACTACTAATAAAAAAAAATATAAACATTTTTCATCTATTAACATTTAATAAAACCGATATGAAAATCCAAATAATAAAGACACAAATCTAAAATAAAATCTAAACAATAAAAGCACAAAAATCAAAATCACAACAATACCAAATATTAAACATAAGTCCAAACTTACAATAAAAAATACAAACTAAAAGTAATATTATTAAAGTACAATCCCAATAATAATAAACACAAACTAAACATTTGATTGATTTATAGAGGGAATTGAAGCATCCTCCTTGATCTTGTTGATATCCAACTCCATAACATCTTCAATTAGCTCCTCTATAATATCGTTCTCGCCTGCTGCCTCAGACATTTGACATAACAAAATAAAATGAAACATGAAAAATCAGCATGATGAGGAACTATACAATTAACAGAATAAGTCTACTGATTTATTTAGCAGAAAGCAGTTATTAAAAAAGAAGGGGGAAAAACAACCTATGCCATCAATAAATCATCTTCACTTTTTTCTTTTCAGATTGGATAGTTAAACCAAAAATATTGCAAATAGATTTAGTTAAAGACATGCTGCTAATATATAATAGTAATGCATTTGTATTACAAGGCAACAACATGCACGCCCTTTATTTATATTCTCGTTAAATTTACTGATTAATTATCAGAATGTAATTGCTGGCACCATCACAAGTACTACTAATGTATTAAATAAATGCATGAGCAACAATAAAAAGATAATAAAAAGAATGTGTTGTGAACCATCATAGATTCACAAGTCTGTCTTTAAACCATACAATTTCAGCAGGTATATTACTAATAAAAAGTTATGGATAAAAGCACAAAATAGAATCATTGTGAACCCAAAACTAATTCTAAAATTCGTCCACAAAATACTATCTTCTTTGATTCCATTTAGATCGACCATGTGCCTTTCTTCCAACTCTTTGGTAGTTCTGTTTTTAATTAAAATCTGTAAAGAAATTCAAACATTCAAGCATTTCTAAGAACAAAAATAGAATAGAACTCTTATGGCACCACTTTAATGCAAAATCGCATGGAGAGTCATAAAAGAAAATTGGAACAAAGAGTACTATAGTGGATCATTTTTATTAAACTTGGCTTCATAGTGCTCAAATTGTAGTCATCTTGTATGTTGATTATGTACAATAATGAATATTCTAGGTTTTAGATATCAGAAGATACACAAACACACCTCCAAATAGTAATGAACATTCGCATCTCAAAACATGACCACATTCTGTTATAAATGCTAGCCAACATAGATAGATTATACATACCTTTTACAGTATACTAGTACTCCAACAACAACTAAGCAACAAGATGATGAAGAAAAGAAGGGGGACCAGCAAAAATAAATAATCCAAAACTGAAAGATAAAATATTGTTGATGAGTTGAGCTGATTGAAAATCTCTGTGAAAAGAAGAGGAGAGGGGGAGACCGATGGACTGGGACGTCGTGAAGAGCTCTATGAAAACGAGCTTTGTGTTTAGCAGATTGAAGAGCTTTGTGTGAGGACGTTGTGAGAGTTTGAGACAGAGAGAGGTCTGGGACACCAATTGAAGAGCTCACGGTAAGGCCGCTACTTGTGAGTTGTGACTGAGGTGGCTTGCCGATGGGTATCGTGGGCGTGGGTTAGGGTTTTTTGAATCTAAGATTTGAATGAGGGGGGCGGCGTGAGTGAAGAGTGAAGATTGAAGAGGGAGCGGCGTGAGTGAAGAGTGAAGATTGAAGAGGGAGTGACTATGTGTGGCCAGTGTGGCGTGGGTTAGGGTTTTTTTTAGTTTTAGGTATAAGGGTATAAACGTAATTTTAACATTTTAAATGGGTTGACCTGTTATCGACCAGTTAAGCAATCGTGTCTTAATGAGTCAACTAGTTTTGATCTGAATCCGTTGTGACGCCCCCAAATTCTGCTTGGGATCGGATGGACTCTGAAGCGTCGGGACATGAAACTCAAGGTTACTTGCCCCCGTTCATGACAATTAAGGATACAATGCACCTAGCATTGCATCTAGAAATATACAATATTTGCAGCGGATAAATTTTTTTTAGCAAGACTATGTACCAAAAGTAATGTATCCCAAAACGTAAACATACTTTATGAAATTCACATGATAACTGGCATCCAAAATGTTATAGTACTTGTCCTACATGTCTGTAACATAAATAGTATTGGAGACAGAGCTCCCTAAGTATGCATAAAACTAAGGTAACTGCTACGCTAATCCATCGAGTAGCTCACACTACTCGGTCAAGGATGTCATAAAACTATCAATGAAATGAAGCATCGAAGCGAAGGGCTCTACGTCTTACCGTCGTTGTCTATTCGACCGCCTTCAGATGATCATCTGCCGCATCTCCAGATCCTGACAGATGATCTACCATTCTGGGAGAAATGGTAGTTGGGACTACCACAATGAGATTTGATTACAATCTCAGCAAGTTAACAGATAACTTATCATACAGTTTACAAATGCAGGCATGACAGTAAATGCATAAATGCATAATTGTAATCATAAATAAGCATAACTTGGCTTGACATATAACAGGGCATGAACTAACGTGACTTAAACAGAGCATGGACTGAACTTAAAATGCGACATGAGAAGAATTGAAATTACGTGAACTTAAACATGACATAAATTCGAACGTGTATTGAACATGAATTGAATTTGAATTAAAAGTTAAATAACATGAGTATGAACGTGAAATACATGAACTTGGAACGTTATTCAATAAATAAGTGTGATTAATAAAAATGAAATGTGGGTGCTACACGGTTCCCTTTAAGTCGTATGTCCCTACTGATTACCGCATCACATCACAGGTATATGCACTAGCTGTGAGTGCATTATCATATGTGCTAGTTCACAAGTATCTACACTTGTTGTGGATACACGTATTGTACGTGTCAATTCACAAGTATCTGCACATGTTGTGGACACATGTGCTGTACGTATCTCGTGTCAGGTATCTGCACTAACACGAGTACGTATAAAATGAAATTGAAATGTATAGGGGCATCATCGGCATTAGTGCCCTTCTTCGCTCCGGTGGCCAGTTAATTATGCGTCGTTTGAATCCCGTTGAACTTTACTTTGTCAACCTAGCAGATTTCACACTAATTTAGACACTCTAGTATAAACAAATGAGTTTTACTAGGATATTATTACATCCTAGCATTAAAAGTCGTGATAAACGTAACCAGACTTCACTGACGTGGAAATATTGGTTTTAAGATACACAAATTATACTCGAGATATAACGTGACATGACACGAAAAGGACAAATGACTTGACGTAATGTAATGTGACATATACGTGAGATGTAAGACTTATCATAATATGAAACAGACAAACAGTATGTAACAGAGCATAATATGTAAAGACAAACATTACGTGACATGACATAACGTGCAACAAAAATATTACGTGACATAGCATAGCGTGTAATAGAATACATTACGTGACATGACATAACGTGTAATAGATAACATTACATGACATAATATATTATGTAACAGGTAAATATTTCATGACAGAATAAATAGTGTGACAGATACATAGGTCATGACAGAATATAACATGCATAATAGACATACATGATATAACATGACATATAGGATAACATAAGTACATAAACAACAGTTTCCATACCCATTACACATACATAATAATCTGACATTAAGTTAAAAACTAACTTACATTGATCGTCGCATTTTACGTGACAATGTACGAAATGTGAGAAACTGTAAGTAGGAGTTTTAAATGTTAGAAACTTAATCACTAACAATTAGAAATATGAAAAAAATATTAACTTAGAGTGAAATTACCATTTTACCCATACCTTAAGGATTTCACATCATAACTCTAAAAATCAACAAAATTTACATTCCTCATGTAACTTTTGTCCTAAACTCAAATATCAACTTATAAAATTAAAACTAAACACAACTATATAAAGCATGATAGGGCCGAAACTTCTAAGCGTCATTTCTCTTGATTTTTATTGCAATTTTATTCAACTTCAAACATATGCTCAAACCAAAATATTGTAACAAAGATCCTCCTATCTTAAGCTTAAAAATAAGTTTAAAACATCCAAAAAAATTATACTCACATAGAAACAAAACATTTTAGAAAAAATATCCAAACTTTTTAACTAAAATACCAACTCTTGAATCTCAAGGTTTGACCTCAAAACATATTCAAGAACTCCAGAAATCCAAAACTTTCTTCTAACATGTTCATAACGCATTCCTAAGAACTAACATACTTTGAATCAACACATAAAAATCACAAAAAAGTATAAAATCTCACTTGAAGTACTAGGCGCAACCACTAAGCCAAAAACAGAAATATTTTCTCAACTTGTTTTGATCAAACACTTGATCTAAGGCATACCATGGTGATATCTTTAAACCAAAACATCAAGTGGTTTAAAAATGTGTCCTAAAGTAGATCCAAGAATTAAACTTAAAATCACATGGATAAAAATAAACCAAAACATGGATCTAGCAGAAAACATCAAACTTTTGACCCAACAGAGTATTCTCTTGCATAAAAATTAATATTTTTTAAACTAACACCAAGAATATTCAACATAACATCCTAAAATGTAGATAAAAGGCTTAGGATTATCAAATAAAAATATCAAAGCCATTAGAGTAAGATTAAACTATAAAAGATCCAAATTTTCTTAAAACATAAACTATTTTTTCTCTTTTAATTTCTAAGTTTCTAGATCTAAGAAAATCTTTCATCAAAAGCTTTAATCATGTAACTAATCTCCAACAAACATTCATATAAATATTTTGACAATACTCAATAGAAATTTCATACCTAGATTTGTCCGTTAGTTTGTTTAAAAACTCTAAAATATAACACATTATCCAAATTATCGCTCAAAATGACCTTTATAAGGTTCAAAGAACTGTTGACCAGATAAATGACTATGAAATAAAATAAACAAGATATCCATGGAAACTAGACTCAAAGATAAACAACTTTTATGAAGGAATTATTGTGAGAAAATACTTACAAAAGTTCCAAAAATGTCATGCAAAAAGCCTTTAGAATCTGTCCGAGAGAGCTTTTAAGGGTTTCTTTCCAAGAATGGGGTGAAAAGTGGTGAAGTGAGGGAAGTGGTGACCTGCGCACCTCAGGTACTTTTGAAAAGGGAGGTATGGGCTTGTATGACATCTCGAGGTATGGTGGTTAGGTCACAAAAAGGTAAAAATAGTGAAGGAGAGTGGGTTGCTGCTGCTTCAGTGTGGAAATGGGGGTGATGAGGTGGATATTTCTCTCACATCAAGGGACTATTTGCGATTGTTGAGGGTAGAGGTTGATCTACCATGGGTGGGTGGAAACTTCCTCAAGAAGCTTTTCCAAGATGGTCAAAATTTGTGGGCCTTAAACAGATGGGCTTCATTTGAGATTTAAAGAGGGTTTGGTTAGGGTTTGAGGTGCTATTAAGCCCAAATCCAATTTTTATTAGCCCAATTAAGTTTCTAAGGTTTAAAGGATTGGATAATGATGCTATAGCATGAATCTGAGGAAGTAATAGTATGTGAAAGTGATTTAATCAAGTGATTAAATACAATACTAGAAATCAGGTCAAATATGGTTTGGAGGCCAATTTTTATTGCCCCAATTAAATTTCTAAGGTTTAGGGTTTGGGGAAACCGTTTAGCGTTTTGGTTTCAACCAAATTTTTAGAATTTCAATTGGGCTCCAACCATTTAGGATTTCAATAGGGTTGAAACCCTCTTTAGTTTGGCACAACTTGGATGGTTGGATGGAATAAGATTTTACTTAGGTGGCAAGATCTCACACCTTGATTCCTTTACAAACCATCTCATGGTTCCTCTTGGTGTCAAGTATCCATCATCAAGTGTGGCTAAGATCTTGTCAAGTGCCCAAATAAAACTTTTCTAACCTAATTTGGATATTCCACACTGTGATTCTGAAAACACTTCACTAGGTGCTACTATTGAGGTCATTATTCACTCCGGAAAAGTGAAAAACAAACTTTGCACTGTAAAATCTTAAATATACACACTAAAATAAATGTGCAATTCTTTTATCAAAATTCAATCCCATAGTGTATCGAAATAAACAAAACGTATTTTCGAACAAACTTTTTGTTCGAAAACTAAAAATGTGATTATTGGGTCATAAAATTCTAAATAATCAACTGAGTCTAATGACGTAGACCATATATCATTCTGACACTTCTAACTATCTCAAATAAATAAAATCGCACTTTTGGCACCATAATGAGTGGCAACATTGACTATGTTGACAGACTAAAACTTGCGCGACTGGTGGATTTGTGGAAATTTACGGAGTTTTCATGAGGTTCCTAAAGCGTAAAAAAATCCACCATTGAATTTCTAGCTGGTTTTTACACCCGTTAAGATTAAACCCAAACTCGTTATTATCGTGTTGTGTTGGGTAAACGGGTCATGTCACGTATTGCCACCCCAACCAAGATGTAAGCGAACGGTAGAGGGTGTAAAAGTGTGTACTTGAGTGGTTGGTTGCATGTAGAAGTGACTTAACCAAGTGGGAAAATACTTAGTCACAACGGCCATGTTTAGGGTTTGGAAACCGTTTAGGGTTTCGGTTAGCCTAAAGGGTTTCAGGGTTTCAGTTTGCCTCAAACCCATTGGGATTTCATTAGGGTTAAAACCCTTTTTTGGTTGACCGAGTAGTGTTTGGTTGGACTGAATAGTGATTGGTGTAAGAGAGCATGATGACAAATTTGATTCACCCTTAATCTCTCACACACTTGATCCTCCTCTTTATAATAGTCCTAGGGTTTCCAAGTAGATGGATATGATTGTGTCATGTGTCCAAATAAAATTTTTTTTCTAGTGATCCATTATATATTTGGACATCCTACATGGTGATTTGATACTTGTTTGAACCAGATGCCACGTGGCTCTCTCTTGAAGGGTTACTATTCATTCAAAAAACTTAAAACTTTTTTATTACACTATAAAATCCTAAATATTTGTACGAGTCTAATGGTGCAATTATACTCCTATGTGCCTTAATTACATAAAAAGGAGAATTTGTTACCATAGTAGATTGGGATTCAACTATGCTAACAGACTAAAACCTAATTGATCGCACAGTTTGTGAAATCCGTTCGGAATTTCATGACCTTTCTAAAGTTTAAAGAAATTCATCTCTCACTTTGCTCGCCTAACACCTTGCTCGCCATCTACTTTGCTCTCCTAACATTACCTTGCTCTCCTTTCCTTGCCCAACTCTCTCCTTGCTTTTCCTCGCCCAAACTCTTGTGCAGTTTTAACCTAACTTCCCCTTACTAAAAACAAATGTTAACCTTAGTCCCCTACCCGTGTAACTCCATTCCTACGCACAACACTCACATTGACTTTCCATGTTTCACTTCCCTTTAGCCTCTTTAATCATGGGTCTCAAAATTAGTCAAGAGTCAATATGTGAAGGGACATAATACATCAACTTGAGAGAGGATGAGAGAAAACTTACTGTGGTGGTGTGCATATATGCAAGGTGAAGATGTGGCAGTGATGCACTGGATTGAATCATCCGAGATGGTTATGTTCAGGCTTATGGTTTTTGGGTCATGGTTTGGGCTCTTCTAAGGGCCTTGAGTCTTATTCTCGGGTTTTAAGTTATTTTCTATCCCACTGTTATCGTTAACCCCACTCTCAACTTCAAAATTCACATACTAAGTTGGGTTTGGATAGACAGTTCAGATTAGATGAGATGTTTTGAATAATAGTTGAATAAAATATTGTTAGATATAATTTTTTAGTATTATTTTTATTTTGAGATTTGAAAATTTTGAATTGTTTATTATATTTTTGAATGAAAATTTGAAAAAATTATAATGATGAGATGAGATAAGATAAGGAGGTTTGTGTATCTAAACCCAGCCTAAAGAACTTATTCTAATAAAATGATAACAACATAATTTACGTATAATATATGATTATAAACCAAAACAGCTAAATCATATAATATAATAATCTAGTAATATTATTTATAGATAATCGGGGGTTATAGGCAGATGTCCTTACAAAGGCCACTATAAACTATAAAGTGAACAAGAAGAAATTTTCAAGAGAAAGAGAGAGAGAGAGAGAGAGAGAGAGAGAGAGAGAGAATAAGAGTGAAGAGATCTACCTTCTAAATTGTGGAGGATGAACAATGGCACGAACCAACGATGTTGATGGTGACGCTTTGGACCATGGTGGTCGGTGGACAATGTTGATGGCGAATTGGCGATATAGCGAGTCAATGCGTGGCGAATGGCATGGTGGTGGAAAGCTAGAAGCATTAGTGATGTAGTCGTTGTCACCCTGTCAACGTGGGCTTTAGTATTTCACCGTTTGAGTCTTTGACTCTTCACTATTTGAGATTCCCTTAGGATTTCTTTTCTAGGGTTTCAACTTTCAATCTTCATATACATTGATAGTGGGATTGTGCGAGTTAGTGCTTGAAGCAGCTCATGAGTTTTCACTTTTCATTTCTCGCAAGTTTCTCTCTCAATTTGTTTTTAAAAAAAAGGTGGTGTCAGGTCAATCCGCCAACCCAATAAGTTGACCCGATATGAATTCGAATAACTCCCCACTTAAGGCCTGATTTGGATAGTAAGAGTCTTTAATCACATCTCATCTTATTTCATCTCATCTTACCTCATCTCAATACCCAAACACTACAAACACAAATATTTTTCAATTTTCAATTTTTTTTTTTTTTTTTTTTTTTTTTTTTTTTTTTTTTTTTATGTCAGGGAACCTCTCCAAGGCAAGGCCATTCGGACCCACTGCTGCAGAGCAAACTCTGGTCTTGTGCACCACACCCTCGAAAGTTTCCTTTCACGGAACTGGTTAAATCGCTAGCTTTTCATCACGAAGTGTGGTCCCAAAGGATTATTTGCACCCAGGAGATGTTGAACTTCGGACCTTGAAGGGAGTGATACCCCAAAATCAAAACCTTCACCACTTGGGCCAACCCCTTGGGGTTTTCCAAAATTTTCATTTAAGCATTACTTAATCATTACAACTTTCCTAAACTTCCAAATAAAATACAAAAAACAATTCAACAGTATAATTCTCGAAATAAAAATAATATTAAGAAATTATATTTTAACAATATTTTAACTTTATAATATTTTTTATTCAACTTTTTATCTCATTTTTCAAAACTCTATAAAACATCTTAACTCAAATAATTTTACTACTATTTATAAATTATTTCATGTCATCTCACTATCCAAACGAGGTCTAACTCTATTTTTGCATGTCATGTTCGTGGGTTGTGTCGAAAATTGACTTCGTATCTAAGGTCTCGTTTGGTTACACAAACCATTTCATATCATTATAATTTTCTTAAGTTTTCATATAAAATATAATAAATAATTTAATTTTTCAAACTTGAAAATAAAAATAATATTTTATTCAATTTTTATCTAATTTCATTTGTGTAGCCATGAGTCATAAATGCACAAAATCAGTGCACAAAGCATGGACTAGCTTGTAGTGTGGCAGTGTATACACGGCAGAAATATCATTGAATTGTATATTTAATTCAATCAGTTCTTCTATGCACAGTCGTCTCATGTAGACAGCGTGCAGTCGGCTGACGTGGTGTTATGCCACGTTAGTTGATATTAAAAAAAATGAAACGAAGAAGAAAAACTTGAAAGCAATTACATTTCATTTCATTTCGTCGTTTCCCACTTCTTATGTGCGCCGTGTGAGATCAAAGTCAATTTTGGGTGAGTTTGCCTAGCTTTTCTTCCTCGTTTTGGTTTGCAGATTGAAACCCATCACTCTGAGTTCTTTCCTCGATCCAACTGCGTTGGGTGCCCAAAGCAAGGCCGGTCTGCGTTGGGTTGGGTTGGGTCAAGGCCTAGCATCCTTTGGGTCAGCTTGGTGGGCTTCATTTGGGTCAGGTTCGTGGACCAGCATCTCGGGTCAGATTCGTGAGCCAACATTTCGGGTCAGGGACGTGGGTCGGTTTCGTGGGTCATCTTTGTCCCCATACCGTCGCCTTCATGGGTCATCTTTATATGTGCTTCAATCTGCAATTTTAACATTTGATTAAATGTTTTGGTCACTAATAAACAATCAAGCATGTTGTGATTTAATTGTTTTTTTTCTTCCATAACATGTTGTGATTTAGTTGATTTTTTTCTTCCACAGCATGTTGTGATTTAGATTTGATATTGTTAAATATACAAGATTTCTTGGCTGAAAATATTAATTTCCTGGTTAAATGTTGTGGTTTAATTATTATGGTTTAGTTGTTGTTAAATATACAAAATGTTTGGAGTAGATCATGAAAACAATTGTTCAAATGATCTTTTTATTTCCTACGCATACAAAAAAATATTGAAGATTGATGTTGTGAAGTTTGATCAGTGTGGCCTTTTAAACAATGACCTTAGGTGAAGGATTATTATTCTTTTTCCTCATGTACGTTAGTTAAATTCTGAAAAAAAAAAAAGCCAATGGATGATTTAGTTGAGAACAAAGGCATCAATCATGTCTGGCATGTGTAAATCTTATTTGATGCTAATCAAATCTTGATCAGTTTTTGTTTTCTTGGAAGAAGTATGTGCAATATTAGTCTTCACTCTTGGTTGATTGAAGTATTTTTCCTAATAACTTATCAAAAATTGACCTTGGATATTGAACAACTTGTATAGGGCATGGGAAAAGGAGAAGAACACCCATCTCCGCTAACATCATCTAGCTCAAATCCCTCAAACTCATTATGTTATTTCATAATTAAAAAACTTATTGCAACTCAATGTTTAACATCCTAATTATTGTTATTATTTTTATGTTAGGACATCCCTCAAACTCATCTACTAAACTATCCAAATTACATGCACGGTAACTTTGAACCAGTGCCTGCATGGTCATAAGCTTCCTTCCCATATCCAGATGGAACCAAAAATCCAAGCAACATTCAGGTGGTTTTTTAACTTCCTGCTTGTTTTTTAGTTATAAGTTAATTATTTTTTAAACAATTTAAATGTTTTAATTTTTTTGTTTTAAGCAAAACGTTGGTTACCCATTTCAATATGGAATGGGACTTTCGAGGCCATTTATCGTTACAAGCTCCGCAACGAGCGCAAGAGTTGGTCAAGAAGATAGACTTGATTGTCTGGAAACTAAAGCACCATGTACTTCTGCTAGAGTAGATGAATAAATTCTATTAGATAGACCAGATGAACGGGAAACTGACGATAGCACTACCGGTACACCACAGGTAGTGCCATCGTCGGATGGTGGTGATAATATTGGGAGCCAAAGTCAGAGATGGAGTTCAATTCGTTTGAAGATTTGCTGAGCTATTATAAGTATTATGCTAAAAAATACGAGTTTGGGGTGATGACACAAAAGAGTAGTGTCAGATATGTCACATTTGGTTGTACACAGGGAGGGAAGGCCTTGAATAAGAGTTCCAATTGATAACAGTCCATAATACACATAATCACGGTCTTAGCCTAATGAAATCCCGCTTCTTTCAATGTAACAGAGAAATGAGTGAGTCTGTTAAAAGAGTCCTAGACATAAACGACTTAGCTGGCATCCAATTGAATAAGAGTTACAGATCTTTTGTCGTTGGCGCAGGTGGCTTTGAGAACCTCTCATCTTTTGAAAAGGATTGTCGCAATTACATCGACAAAGCACGACATCTATGACTTGGTGCAGGTGGTGCTGAAGCACTTCGAGATTATTTTATGAGGATGCAGTACAAGAATAATAGATTTTTTGTATTGATGGATTTAGACGATGATTGGAGGTTAAACAATATTTTTTGGGTAGATCCACGTAGCGGGCAACCTACCAGTATTTTGGTGATGTAGTTACATTCGATACCACATACCTGATGAATAGGTATGGGATACCCTTTGCACCATTTGTTGGTGTAAACCACTACGGGCAGTTGATTCTTTTGGGACTTGGGTTGATTTCCAGTAAGGACACGGAGACCTTTACATGGCTATTCCAAATCTAGTTGCTGTGTATGGATGGTATATCTCCAAATGCTATTATTACTGATCAAGACAGAGCAATGAAAAATGCAATAGCTATTGTCTTTCCAGAAACTCGACATAGATTATGCATGTGGCATATACTGAAGAAGATCTCTGAGAAGCTTGGGTCATATGCTGCCTATAGAAGTGGGCTGAAAACTCAACTGATAAAATGTGTGTACGACACACAAACTATTGAGGAGTTTGAGAAATGTTGGGTCGAGTTTATTAACACATACGACTTACATGAGAATGTATGGTTGAAAAGTTTATATGCGGAGCATGAGTATTGGGTACCAGTTTTTCGGAAAGAACACTTTTGGGCTGGAATGAGTACAACTCAATGCAACGAGAGTAGGAATGCTTTTTTTATGGTTATGTTCATTCAAAGACAAACTTGAAAGAGTTTGTCGACCAGTTTGACAGTGCGCTGAGGAAGAAAATTGAGAATGAAAATCATGCAGAATTTTAGTCATTTAGCTAGGTCATTCCCTGCGTTTCTAGATCTCTAATTGAAAAGAAATTTCAAGAGTTGTACACTAACACTAAATTTGGGAAAGTTCAGCAGCAAGTAATATGTGTGCTCGATTTGGATCCATCTCTACTTACATCGGATGGTGTAATGAAGAGTTATTTGGTAGAAGATGAAGTTCGTATTGATGAGTTCACTAAACTTGTTACATATCCAGTGGACTTTAATGAAGAAGACTGCAATGTTCATGTGAGTTATTTCAGATAAGGGGATACTGTGTAGGCATATTTTGGCAGTATTTAAATCTAAAGGTATAAAATCATTGCCACACCGGTATATTCTAGACCAATGAAGGAAGGACATTAAGAGGAGATACATGTTAATCTGCAGTAGTTATGACATAGGAGATCAGAGGCCAAATGGTAATAGATATTCAATTCTGTTGAATATGTGTTATGGGATGATAACATATGCGGTGGATTCTAATGAGCAATTCGGAGATGCAAAGAAGAGGATACATGAGATGATTGAATGTTATTGCGAGCACACACGCAACAGATCTTTAACCCAAACAGGTTCGAAGGTGACAAATTTAAAAGTCTATTAATTTGGTTTAGTTCTTTATAACTACTTAATTTCTATTATTTAATGATGTCCTATTTAACAGTTCTTTGCCCATAACAGATTCGAATGCTGGTTTTATGACACTAGACACAACTTCAGTTGGTGGTTCATAACAAGTCAAGAGTCCACTTGTTGTTAGAAGGAAATGAAGACCCCCATCTCTGAGGAGAGCATCCAAGAAGGAGACATACATGCAAAAGGTTAAAACCAAATAGAAGAAAGCACAAGTTAGAGGGGAACTCAAACATGTGAATGTTTTAACATTGGTAGAATTAAAAATAAATGTGTGAATGTGTGTTAGATTTATACTGTAAATTTAGAAGAAAAAGTATTTTTACTTGTTACTTTATTATTAGGAAGATAAGAGTTTCAATGTCGAAGATACACCAGCCATGGACATGCGCAAGAATTTATTTGGTCCATCAGAAGTGGATATCACTAATCTTGGATAAGTGCAAGTATCAGAAATAGATCTATTTATCAATCAAACAATTATTTCACCCCCATTCATTATTGATCAATATTTGTATTGTGATAAATGCTAATCATGTAGAAAGTTGAGATGGTAACTTGTCCTGCCTTTAATATTTACTAAGAATTTTATTATTTATAAACAGCCTGTTCTAGACAGCTCAGTAATTGACAGTAGTGGAATCCAGTACAGAGAAACAGTGATTGATATTCAAGAAAGTATAACATTTATAAACTTTACACAATTTAATTGTAATATTTATATGACATTAATATTTTCATATTAATCTTAACATATTTTTTTTGGGTTGGATGGCGCACAACCGGACCTCCCTAGATTGTGATGGATCACAACAGGTGCAAAAAGGTTGAATTTTGATTTTTGCAAGCTTGGTAAGTAATAGGTTTTGTAATTATTTTTGTAAGAAGAAAGCTTGGTGGTATTGATGAGTTTTTGTAATTATTTTGTAAGAAGAAAGTTTGGAGGTATTGAGGACTTTTTGTAATTATTTTGTAAGAAGAAATGTTGATGGCATTGAGGAGTTTTTGTAATTATTTTGTAAGAAGAAAGCTTGGCGGTTATACTTTTTGAGATTATTTTGTAAAAAGAAAGCTTGGTGTTATTGAGGAATTTTTGTAATTATTTTGTAAGAAGAAAGGTTGGTGGTATTGTGGAGTTTTTGTAATTATTTTGTAACAAGAAAGCTTGGTGGTTAAAGTTTTTGTAATTATTTTATATTTACAAAGCTTGGAAAGTGATAGTATTTCTAATTATTTTTGCAAGAAGAAAGATTTTATAATTATTTATATTACTAGTGAAGTTTGGTGGTTTGAGTAGGATTATTATGCATTGACAGGAGTATATCAGGTACATTCAAAGACAAATAGTCAATCGCAACAAATACGGGATTGTGGCTTTCTAATTTTAGTTACTTGCCTAAGTGTAACTTTCCAGGAGTATTTACAGGTACATTCAAAGACAAATGGTCAAGGATACTTTGATGGCTGATGATTTGCAACTTTCAAATGGCTCTCAATGAGAATTAAAATTTATTACAACGCATGATTGGGAGGTGGACCCTTTTGCCTCATTCTATGTTCGGTTGTAGTTTTTTTTTTTTTTTTTTCATTGTGACGGAAGAGAAGACATCATGTGTTGGTCCCTATGCAAGAGAGAAGCATTTGAGGAAGATGTTTTACATGTGCTATATCCCATGGAGGCTAATAGGGAAAATCCTTACATTGCTTCTAGTGATGAATAATCTATTTGGCCAACCATAGCGCTACTGCTTTTTCCATTTAGCTAGATTCCTTTAACTTACATACACAAACCAATCTTTACACAAAGCAGTCCCGCTTTTTCCATTTAGATAGATTCATTTACATTACATACACAAAGCAATCTTTACACAAAGTAATCATTACATACACGGTTTTAAAGATTGCTGGTAATTAGAATGAAAAACTACAATTCAAACTAAACTACAAATTCAGTTCTCTAAATAAATAATAATACTTAATGATACAAATCTAATAACTAAATAACTTATAACACTTCAGCTACAATTCAATTCTCTAAATAACTAATAACACTTAATTATACAAATCTAATAACTAACTAACTTATAACACTTAAATTGCAATTCAGTTCTCTAAATAATTAATAACACTTAATTATACAAATCTAATAACTAAATAACTTATAACACTTACACTACAAATTCAGAATAAGATGTAATATAAACCATTACCGAGTCAATAAATAACAACAAACAACTACAAAAAGACCAAAGTACATCCGGAATAGTGTGCGTGAACGTCTTAAGACAGCTTCTCTATCAAGAAGCACCAACTCTTTTTTCCGAACCTCTTTAGATATACTGTATAGTACCATTTCTATCTTTTTAATGTCATCCACTATCTTAAGGTGCTCAGTTACTTTATTTTCAACATCGCTGAGTCTCTTCTTGAGCTCTTCCTCCTTCTTTGATAGTTCATTTTTTCTTTCTTGTAGCTCTATGCATTGATCATTATTTGCACACTTGAAATATTTACAGTATGGTAATCCCTGATATTTGCACACAAAACAATTCAAATGTTAGACGTACGTAATATTAATCAATTCATTAAACACATTACATTACAAGTCTTTTAGTTACCTTCGTGTTGTACTATGGACACCCTAAAAAGGATTGTCCTGGATTTGCCTTAGTATTTGAGTATCTCAATATAGCTTCAACATCACAGAAGCACAAGAGAGATGTCAAAGTACGTTTGCCAAAAGATGAAGAAGACATTGATGATAACGACATTCTAACATGAACCAGAATCACAATGAAAAGACACACATATCAAAAGACACATAATAAATCAATCCTCTATTTTTCTCAGTAAATCATCATGTTTAAGAAGTCAACTAGAAATAAATGGTCAATCAAGCAATACAACAGAAAATTAAAAAATGTTAGCAAAGTAGCAGATATGAGATTCCATGAAAGACTTTTTAAATCATCCACAGAGTTGAATAAATAAAGTAACAATTTTTTTCCAGAAACAAATGAACACTGTATTTTTTTTTTAGAATAATAACTTGCAAAAAATTATTTCTTATTTTTTGTTAATTATTTGTACTCTCTCAAAGAAACTCATATTCTATCTTACGCGCCTCTTGAAGTGGGTGTAATTCACTGAACCAGATTTGAAGGAAGGTCCCAAATTTGAAGTTGTGTCTAGGTCCAAAAATGAGACCAATTAAGGTCCCAATGGGTCTGTAGGCTTGCTTGGTACTTGTTCTTCACTGAGACTAACGCTCGCTTGCCGAGACTCCACTTTCACATGAGTCGGCAGTTTTGAAAAAAAAATTAAAACAAACACAAAAAGAAAGGGAAATACATAAATAAGTAAAAGTTACTCTAAATTGAACAGTATAGCACTGGTTGTCATATTATAACCAGTTTTCAGTTCAATATTCCAATCATCCATGGAGAATGGAACTTAAGAAAAATAAGCACAACTACTATCGAATTAAATCAAACAATAGAGCCAAAAGAACAAACATTTTACCTGTGTACAAGGCACAATTCATTCACTAGTCCAAGCATAATCACCAGAAAAAACTCCAAACTCCAAGATTTGAAAAGTAAAACAAAAGCAAATAATATACTAAGAAAATAATGCTAACCATACTACTCCTTTATTACAGAAGATGATTCATAAGAATCATACACCCAATCCATTCACTAGTCCAAGTACGATCACCAGAAAAAATTCCAAACTCCAAGAGTTGAAAAGTAAAACAAAAGCAAATAATAGACTAAGATTACATTTGAATGTTGAACATAGTTGAATTGAGTTGAGATGATAAAATATTATTAGAATATTATTTGTTAATATTATTATTATTTTAATGATTTGAAAAAGTTAAATTGTTTATTATATTTTATATTGAGATTTAAAAAAGTTGTAAGGATGAGTTGAAATGAGTTTGAGATCCAAATTCACCCAAAGAAAATAATGCTAACCATACTGCTACTTCATTACAGAAGATGCTTCATAAGAATCATACACCTAAATTTTTATTACTGTAAAAAACATTAAAACAAACACAAAAAGAAATGGAAAAAAAAGATTTGTGGAATTGTGGAAGCTTTTGAAAGACAACTAAGTAGTCTTTTGATTTAATAATGCACGGCACATTCACTAGTCCAATCGTGATACAAGCATTCAAAAGGAATACAATGCACGTATACCATTGGCACAATTCATTCACTAGTCCAAACATGATTACCAGTAAAAACTCCAAACTTCAAGAGTTGAAAAGTAAAACAAAAACAAATAATAGACTAAGAAAATAATATATATGAGCATATATAGGAATTAGGATTAACAATAATTAATATTTATGCGTTGACTTTATTAATTGGTTTTAGATTCCCTGCTATATATGAACAGATGTTGGTGAAAGCTAGCTGTACTAGTGGTTCGAAACCTTTTTAATGGGAAGAATCTCACAGTATATGTATATAAAAAAAAGAATGTGTGGACACGTGCAAAATTGCTTAACCAATTAATTATTTCATGAGATGTAAAATGTGATTCATGCATCATTTTTTTTTTTTTAATTATCATCCCTCAGTTTATATCATCCTTTACAGTAATGTGATATGACAATTATTATTTTATATCATATTTTGAGATGAGAAATGATTGATAATTAAGAATATGACGAATAATATTAAATATTATTTTCAACTCCATGCAGTTTAATATTGATCATGTTTACTTACAAATTAGAACAATATTTTTATTTTAGTAAGCAAGAATTAATATTAATATATTAATAGGCAAAATTGAAATTGGATAAGACATGCATGCATACAATTTGATCAGGACATTCTGGGTCCTTCCAAAAGTCTTCCTGTTCTTTAATTACATACATTGATCTCCAAGAAAGGCCAATACAATAAAAGTTTTTGTAATGCATAATACAAAAGGAATATAAAAGGATGTGTACTTGCCTTCAACCTACACAGGACAGGGGCAAGTCTCTTCCTTGTTCCTTGATTACCTTCTTTTAAGATTAGAGTTTCGGGATGAAGGGAAAGGAGTTGTGTTAGGGTTAGGATTAGGGTTAGGGTTAGGGTTAGGATTTCGGAATGAGGGAAAGGGAAAGGGAAAGGTTAGGATTAGTGTTAGTGTTAGGGTTTCGAAATGAAGGGAAATTGGCTGGATTAGGGCTAGAGTTTCGGGATGAGGGAAATGGACTGGTTAGGGTTAGGGTTAGGGTTAGGGTTTCGGGATGAAGAGAAATGAGCTGGGTTAGGGTTAGGGTTAGGAGGGAGGGAGATCTACTGGGTCATCTTCGAGGAAGGTGAGAACTCGGGATGAAGGGAAATAGAAGGGCTTCAAGTGAGAGAAATTGCATTTTGTAAATTTCTTGAGGGTCTTTGAGACACAGAGAGGAATGAAGGAAGGGGCTTCGCCAATGGAGAGAAATTTCTTGAAAAGGGTCTTCGAGACACAAGGACGAAAGAAGGAAAGGGCTTCGCCGCGACACAGAGACGAAGGACGGAAGGGGCAGTTGGGGTGAGAAACAGAGAGGTCTCAAAGAGGAAGGAAGGAGGGGCTTCGCTGCGACACAGAGACCAAGGATGGAAAGGGCAACTGGGGTGAGAAATAGAGAGGTCTTGGGGTCGAAGAAACATGTAGAGAAGGAAGATGTCGAAATATAGAGAGAATGAGGGAGAGCTGGAGAAATGGGGGCAAATTATAAAAAAATTAAAACGAAATAAAAATAACATTGTTTGCATTTTTCCACGTCAGCGTAGTTCACGTGGGGCTTGCACAAACCGACTACATCTACCTTTTTTGTAAGAGTAATGCTAGATACAAATCCCAAATAGACAAGCCCCATACAAACCTTTTTTAAAACAATGAGTCCCACTAATAAATAGATTTTTTTATACTTTTTTAAAGTGGGATCCACTTTTTTACAAAGATTTATATGAGACTTGTCTATTTAAAATTTGTAGAAATCATTTCTCTTTTTGTAATTCAATTTCTGGCATTCCATTTTACCTGTACCTTTCGACTTTGAGCCACATAAAGCCCTACTCTTCTTTTACCTGTCGTTTCAAGTTTTTGTTTTTTGTTTTTTCGGTTGACGATTAAAACGTTGGGGAAAGGGATTGGAAACACGTTTGGAGTTCCGGCAGGTATACGATATATGAAATTAATAATTTTTTTCTTCCTCCGTTTCTTTCTTTGAAACCAAACAGAATGTTGAAATTGATTCCCAATGTTTTGTTTAACTTATGAAGAGTTGCTTACCACTTTTTGAAACGAAGATTGTTAGGAGTTTATTTTCTTCCTCTCGAAAATCTTTGCAACAACACGGAAAAGAAACTATTGTTTTTTAATTTCTTCTTCTTATGTCATTTTTGCACCTGAAAAATCTAGGTTTCAGAACTCATTGGTTGGGTTCCGAATTGGAGCATCGACTGCTTATTGTTGTTTTGAGAGTTGTTGGTTCTCTGCCGAGGCTTCTTGGTTGAATCTGCAGCATGGTAAGCCTTCTTGGTTGGTTATTTTACCTGTTGGTAATGGTTAGTAGCTTAAAATCTTCGACCAAGTGACCCCCTGATGAGATTGAATATACGAAGAGTATTTTTTGCTGTGTATTCATCCTAGTTTTATCCTCTTCGTTTAAAAACAAGTGTAGATGGCCGAGCTACGAAGTATGGACCTAGCTGTCGTACTGGGTTGTTTAGGAGTGCTCCTTTTTTTTTTTCTGGAATTTAACTTACACTCTCTATGAGATTTGGACCCACCACTGACCACCTCCAGTTTAAGGAAGTGGAAGTGCCATTTGGACTACAGCCCATTGTTTAAGTGAAAAAATATTTTTAGCTCTTGAAGTTGCCACCTCTATATATAATCGGAAGATGAAAATATAATCGATATGTTTATTTTTTGTTCTGCTTATTATCCATTGCAAAACGATGAGGTCCCAGGTGAACTATCGTAATTACTATTTCACCTTTTTTTGTTATTATTATTGTTGTTATTTTTTCCTCTTATTAATCCTGGTTTATGTATCAATGCATTATTATTCTGTTTGTTTTTTTGTTATTCTTAGGAAGTGTTCAAGAGGGCCATCCTACAGCCTGGGCCACCTGAAAGTTTTGCACTACAAACAGTTCAGGAAGTTGTAAAACCTCAAGTAAGAAAAATAGAATTCTTTTACGGGAGCTAAGTTTCTATATGCGGGTATGCTTATTTGAACAAAAATACAATATAAGTATTTGTCTCTTCAATTGTAAGCTCGCATAGGAGCCCTAGCTCAGTTTATTTGAGTACTTGGAGTTGTGAAAAAGATGGTGTATGCAAACCTTCTTACGAGCCTTACTTTCTCCCAAAAAGAGGGAAAAAAGACAAGAATTTGGAACCTTTAGAAGTTTTTGGTTTTTGTTATGTCTCCTAGTTTTAAATTGCGTTCAAAGCTTGATCCTTAATGGGAGTTCTGATAGGCTATTTTCTGGACAAGTTAAATTTTAACTAGTGTTCCTCAGTGGTTTATATGATGTGACAGGCTGCCAAACAAAGCTATTGGTGATTTGCATGTTTGTATTGTTAAGAGTTTTCTTTTTCAGCCTTCATGGGTGATTTTTTTTTCTTGACAGAAACAAACAAAACTAGCCCAGGATGAGAATCAATTGTTGGAAAATATTCTTCGGACTCTGCTTCAGGAACTGGTGGTATGTTATACTCTCTGGTACTTGTTTGTTCAGTAAGTTTAATTGTTTAATAGTTTATGTGGGTATACTCTTGGACTGCAGTTGTTCATATCTTTTGTGTATGAACAAAGAAGGGATGAGTTAGTTATTTTTGTAAATTATCATCTTCTTTACTCCATGATACAGACTGCAGAAATATTTGATGTGTTTTGTACCTGTTTTTCCTGAAAAAAATATGTACTTCCTTTTTTCTCAAATATTACAAAACGTCACATGTGTTTGATATAATCTCTATATCCTGAATATACTTGAAGACATTCAGTTTAGTTCCAGCCACACCATTTGGTCCTGCTTTTAGATATTTTATTTGGAGGGCAGGGAAATCCATAATTTACAGTGAACACATTAAATTTGTCGGCAATAAATGACAGCCACTTCATTATGTCTTCTGTTGTCATTTTGGTTCTATGATTTATCCTTTTGTGTATTGTCAACAATAATTTACATAGCCACTTCATTATGTCCTCTATTGTAAATCATGTAAATTGGGGCTTCTTACTTTATTTGCCGAATGTATGTGGAGTTGGGATAAAATGTGTGTCTGGATTTAACAATGCATTTCTTTAAGTTTGGTTCTCAATATTGCTGGCCGGTACCCCCATGGGTGTCTCTAACAGTTTTCGAGGCATATGTCAAATGGACATTTTATTCCAGTTACTATTTGCTATTGTCATGGAGGTTGAGCAGAATGATGTTGGGTATGGAGCGCATGGATTTCTTGTCTGGTTTTACACTGGGCTCTAGAAATGGAACCAGATCCAGTATCCCTCATTTACTCTTTGCTGATAAGACACTATATATTTTGCAAGGCCAATCTCGATCATCTATTCTATTTGCAGAGCTTACTTATACGTTTTAAAATATTACCTGGTCTGAAGGTAAATTTGGCAAAGTTGGAATTGCTCCTGTGGGTGAAGTTGAGAACGTGACTAGCTTAGTGGATGTTTTGAGGCGTAGGATCTCTTCACTTCCCATGACATATCTTGCCCTTCCCTTGGGAGCTCCCTTAAATAACAAAGCTATATGAGATGACATTATTGAAAAGATGGAACGTTAGCTAACTGGATGGAAGCTGATTTATTTATCAAGGGTGGAAGGATTACATAGACTAAAAGCACACTTTCCAACTCGCCCACTTATTATATCTCTTTTCCCACTTCCTTTATGAGTTGCTAAACACTTGGAAAAATTATAGTTGGATCTTTTATGGCAAGGGATTGGGGGGGGGGGGGGGGGGGGGGGGGGGCACCAAGTTCCATCTTGTTAAATGGGCTAAGTTTTATTTGCTGATTGAAGAGGGTAGGCTAGGGGTGAGAAATTTAATTCTCTTTAATTGGGCACTTTTGGGTAAATGACTTTGGCATTATGCCTATGAAAGGGAGAGCCAATGAAGGGTGTTAATCAACACAAATCATTGAAGCATGGGAGGAGGAGGTTTGTGTTCACATGAGATGAATGGGTCTTTTTGATCTGTTCCTCAGAAAACTCATTAGAAGAGGGTGAAGTGGGCTTCCCAGTTCACTAGATTTATGTTGGGTGACGAGTCAAAGATATGCTCTTGGAATGATGTGTGGACCTGTGGTGTGGTGATCAATCCTTGAGAAGTACATTTCCAATTTTATTTATAATTGCTTGTATGAAGGAAGCTTATGTGGCGGATCAGTGGATAACTATTATTCTAGCATGACTCTACTCAATGGGTGTCATCTTCACTAGGGAGGCAATCAATTAGGAGGTGGATCTTTGTTCATCCTTATATGAATGGTTATATTCATATAGGGTGGGATGAGATGGCGATGATAAAAAGGTTTGGATCTCCCATCTAGAAGGGTTGTGTTTGAAGTGAAGTCATACTTCAATGTGCTATGTAATCATGTTAGAACTCTTTTCCCTTGGAAGCTTATTTGGAGAATTAGGGCTCCCCCAAGAGTGGCTTTCTTCATGTAAACAATGGCACTTGAGAGAATCCTCACTCTGGACAACGCAAGGAGATATGGCATGATAGTTAACCCAGTGTTGGCAAAAGTGCGCTTAAGCACAAAGCCAAAAGCGCCAAGTTTGAGTGCTTCCCTTACCAAAATCGAGCCGCATGTACAAAAGCCCACTTTGGTAATTTTATTTTGCGTGCATTAAGACCAAAAAGCACGCTTTGGTAATATTTTTGAAGAAGTATAAAAGATCAATTCAAGACCCATAAAACAAATATTCTTAAGTTAACATAGAAGCGTGCTTTTACGGTGTCGTTGGTGGCGGTGAATCAACCGCAAACACGTTTGTACATGGAGGTCCTTCAGTAGTCGCTGACACCAGTGCACTCCCAAGAACAAAATAAGGGAGGACGGTATGACGTGTTGGCTACCCAGGGAGGAGCTACTGCAAGCCATGGAAATGGATATGGTCCTGGTATTCGTGCAGTAGTACAACAGGTGCTCAGTGGCAAGATGCTAGTGGCAAGTGCGCTATTGGCTTGACAGAAGATGGCGTGCATAGTACTCTGCTGGACATGAAAAAGCAATTGGTGGCAATGCAAGAGAGGATGGATAGCCTAATACGGTGCGTTGAGGAGAAATAAGAGTTGGGCTTGGGCTGTTTGGAACGTGGACCTGGCAAGATATCAGGCTTTAATGTGGTAGATGGGTCGTTAAGTACGAACCAGAGGTATAACTATCCTGGGTCGATCCAATAGGCTTCAATCCGAGGGCCAAGACAAAGGGAAGTCTAAGGCAGGTCCGGGCTGATCCAATGGGCTTCAGCTTGTGGGCCAAGACAAAGGAAAGATGAATGCTGGCCCCGGTAGACTCGTATGGAAGATCCGTGAAGGCAGCAATGCAGGGAACTTTGTTGGAGGTGGTGCCAATAGACTCACGACTGGCCGAGGAACCGTCGATGGCGGTCAAGATGGAGATGGAGGACACAATAGTGGTGGAGTCGATGGCAGTGATAGTAATAGAACCAGACATGGGTCACCACCATTCCTCACTATCGGATCGTTAGTTTTCCAGCACAGTATGGACATAAAGGGACGGTGGGTAGTAGAGATTACGAGGATTCGAGTTTCAGGTTGTATCCTCTTTGGTGAAGGTTCTTCAAACAGTGGTTATCGATCAGGAGCTGTGTACTGAGGTTCGGGGTGATGGGGATGTTGGTGAAGGACTCTTACAGATGCTAGTTCCTGTGAATGATATTCTTGAGTGGGAGTGTAGGTCTATCTTTGCTGAGAAGGAGACAAGGGCACTGATGGAGTCGTAGTGGGCAACCAGGGAAGGGATTGAGATGGACAGGGAGCCTATACCTCTGAATTCTTTGCCATCGTGTCAGTCTACTGCCTCTGACTGGGTTATACATAAGGTGAAGGAAATCCAACATTGTGTGGGGATTGAGTGTGACGGTTTTGAGGATCAATTCATGACTTTGCTAACTGTAACACCCTTTCCTGTAGGTATGAAATGTTACGTACATTTGTAGTGTAATGCCCAATAAAGAGATTCGACACCATAGGGGCAGGCACATTGGTATTAATAAATTTTTACTTATAAAAAAAAAATAAAAAAAAGAGATTCGACACCATAAAAATATACCTCATTTATTGAACCATCAACTAATTTAGCATAATAGAGTTTCATAATATAAAGCTACAACATACAAATAACATAAACTAGTTCTATGTATCAAAATCATTTATTCAACTGCCTAATCATAACTAGATCCATGTGGCACTGACACTTACTCAAGGTATAAGTCTTTGGAAGAATAATCTACTCTTGGCATTCCCACACTGTATCCACAAAATCATCATCTGGGACATTAAAACATAAAACAGAGAAACAAACAAATGAGTCGAAGACTCAGTAATAGCATATCATACTGTAAACTTAATTTAGCTTAACATTAGGCGTAATTTTGAAAACTTACATACATCGTCACACATATACATAATATATAGATCATTCATTAGTAGCATAAGCAGAATGAAACATAATTATGGCAATACATGTAACATGGATGCATGAATGACTGACTCCATGCATTTCCTACCATTCGTACATAATTTATTCATCTTGTCTTTCACTTATTTAGTGGCAATCATAACATGTGTGCATTGGTCCAATTGTTGTTGACCATATGCAACATTTCATAATATATGGTGAACCATGCTTGAGTCCGTGACACCGTATAACGTATCATAACATGTAGTGAACCACGCTTGGGTCCGTATTATCACATAACATATGGTGAACCATGCTTGGGTTTGTGGCACCGCATAACATATCATAACATGTGGTGAAACACGCTTGGGTCCGTGTCACCTCAAAACATCATAATAAGCATGTGGTGGACCAAGCTTAAGTCCGTGGCTTGCACCCACCCATAACATAAGGCCAATCTTAAAGCTTGCTTGTCATTAATGTGTCTTCTTACTAACTTTCGTAATGCATATGAACATGTTGACTTCTCAAATTTACATGGCATGACATGCTCTTGTGCATGACATAACATTAAACATAGCCTATTAACATGAGCCTCATGCAACATGGCATAGCATAGACATGGCATAACATAATCTAAACATTACATTACCGATAAAAGAAAAATAATCTAAACATTACATGGCATACATGTGATTTTCATGACATATCATCCATTCTTACAACAATCCATATCAGCATGGTATACATAGTCTCATTCATAAGCATATCATTGTAATTCATCAAGGATCATGAAAAGGGGCTAACCTTGAATTGGTTCATAGTGTAGCATAGGTAAACATCACATTTTTCATGCAAAAACAGAATATTTACAGCGCACTTAAAGTTATGATCATGTTACTTATCTCTTAGCATTGCTTCCGCAATCTCACTTCGTCGTTCGTTACCTATATGAAGCACTAATCGTCACTACGTTTCTAGAAAACGTGTCGTAGCATTTGACTTAATTAATCACATGCTAGGGAAATTAATCTAGTAATATTTGGTTATATACTAAAATTAATAACTACTAATATCAAATATCATTTAAACGCTAATATCATATTTAATCTTTCAAATATACTTAGTTGCGTAATTTAGGCTTTTTACAAGTCTATTAGACAAGCCGTGGAAATCTCATTATATAACAGAGGTTTAATCACGTTCAAAACGTTTAAGAAAATAAAATCTGAACTGTTATAATATACTGCTGTAAATTGGTAAAAAGATTAATACTTAATAACATAATTTAACTCCCAAGTATTTTCTGAAAAATGAGGTTTTTGGACTAATATTTGCCCAAGTAAAACCAAGCCCATGTAAAACAACATACAAGGGTGTTTCTGAAAAATACAACCAGGCCCAACCAGTTTAACAACACAAGTCCAGGCCCAACCGATGGTGTCCTCTAGATGATTCTGGCGAGGAGAGTGTGTCGGTTTGTGTGAGGAAGACTACGGTGGCTTTTTTGTATAGGAGGGAATTTGGTTTAAAATTGCAATGGGGTTCTGGCTGCAAGAATATTATGGGTTTGTTGAAGGAAAATTGTGGGGAACAGAGAGTATAAATGGGAGGGTTTTGGTGCATGAATTAGTTACCAATTAGGAAACTATTCAGACTTGGAAATCAAACAGAGGGATATATGGGTGTGCAGAGTGGAAGAATCCCACTCATATAAAATCACCATCTCGAAACAAATCTTATAAAAATTACTAAAAATACTACTAATAATAAGAATAATAAAAAATAATAATTCTAAACCCTAATTTAGGACCCGTATTTTACACTAATTGTCATTGAAGTAGGACACGCTCAACTCAAGAAATCTGGTTCCAAAAAACAGAGGGAGCTCAAGAGATTAACTTGGTCTACCAACTATGAGCGTAGTTCAAACAGAGAAAGATCCAAAGGAAGGGGATCTACATTTTCTTTATGAAGCCCTAGATTGTATCTTGGAATGTTCGAGGGCTAATAAGAGTTTTCGGATAAAAAATTTGCTCTGTGAGTGTAAGCAGACATCGTGTACTTGCAGGAAACTAAGATGGAATGTTAGGAGCTTAGGATTGGTCGGAGGAAATTGGGACTTGAGTAAGTAATTCCTGTGTTTGGGTAAAACGGCTGAAAGATTGCCATTTGAAGGAATAAATGAGACGCTGTGTTTAGTGGTTATCGAAGCTGTTCATTTAGGGCCAATGCTGTGCGTTTTATGCCAGCCTTTCAGTTTACAATAGTCTATTATTTTATTATGTTTGTCTACAGTCATTTTAGCTTTTGCACTTTCTGTTGGGTGGTTACTTTGAGTGTGCTGAGTGAATTGTAAAAGGGGAAGGATGGTATGGGGAGGATCATTCTGGATAATTTTTAAAGGTTCCATTATCATTCATGGAGTTTTTGGGTACCTCTAATACCCTTTGTACAATCTCAGACGTATGAATCTTGTGAGTATAATTTCTATCACCTTTTCTTCTAGTCAATTTATGCACTGTGTAATAGATTAGTAAGGGGGTTCATTATTTCAAGAAGTACCGTTCGAAGCTTGTGGAGCTGTTGATATGTTGATTGGGTTAATCTTGCATCGGTTGGGGCCTCAGGTGGAGTAGTTATGTGGGATAGAATGGTGGTGGATAAACTTTCGCTGGAATTTATGGGCCGACATTGGACAACAGTAGAAACATTTTATGGGAGGAGATAGCTGGGTTACATAGCTGGTGGGACTTACCATGGTGTAGAGGTGGGGATTTTAATGTTATAAGATTCCCAAGTGAAAGATCGGGAGAAAGTAGGTTGCGGCCAGCAATGATGGATTTCTCGAAGTGTATTTTCAACTTGGGGTTGGTGGACATTGCTTTTATGGGTGGCGCATACATGAAAAGTGGTCTAGATTGGACAGATTCTGAGGCTGTGTTTGGGTAGTGGAGTATTCAATATTTTATCATTACTTTTCACATTTATCATTACTTTTCACATACTTTTCACTACTATTCACTACTATTAAATATTTTATCATTACTTTTTCACTACTATTCATAGATCATCTGAGATCACCTCACTACCCAAACATACCCTTAGTCTCCTCGGAGTGGGAAACTCATTATTCGGGTTTATGTCAAAAAAGACTACCTTGACTCTATTTTGATCATTTTCCTATCTTGTTGGATTGTGGTCTTTAGGGAGGACAAAGATACTTTAAACTCAAGAATATGTGGCAAAAACAAAAGGTTTTGTGGAACGAGTCAGGCAAATAATGGTCCTCCTATCAGATCCATGGCACCCTTAGCTCCATTTTCGCAAGCAAATTGAAAGCTTTAAAGAAAGACTTAAAGCTATGGAATGTGCAATCTTTTGGAGATATAGGCGACCGCAAGAAGTCCTTATTGGAGGAGCTTCATGAGGTAGAGAGGGCACAGGAGAGACGGTCTTTTTATTTGGAGGAACTATCTTGGAAGACATGGCTAGTTTCAGAACTAGAGAAGGCTACCTTATTGGAGGAGATCTCATGGCGGCAAAAAATCTCGAGCATTGTGGTTGAAGGGAGATTGAAGCATGAACTTTTTCCATAGAGTGACCAACTCCCATAGGAGAACTAATACCATTGAGATTCTGAACATAGATGGAGCTGTTTGCATGAAGGTTCCTGTGATTCAACATGTCGTTGGTTTTTTCGAACAGTTGCTTACCGAGCAAGCTGGGTGGAGGCCAAAGCTTGATGGGCTAGCCTTTGAGACCATTGAGCAGCAGAATGTCTCTTGGCTGGAGAGGCCTTTCAAGGAGACAGAGGTTCATGAAGTGGTGAGGAAGATAGTCAAAGACAAAGCACTTGGTCTAGATGGATTTTCTATGGGTTTCTTCCAATCATGTTGGGATGTGGTGAAGGACTTAATGAAGGTGTTCCATGAATTTTTTTTGGTTGGAAAATTTGAGAAAAGTCTTAATGCCACTTTTATTGCACTTATTCTCAAGAAGATTTTGGCATTGGAGGTGAAGGATTGTCGGCCCATTAATCTTGTGCCTGGAGTGTACAAGATTATCTCCAAGGTGCTTGCAAATCGCCTAGGGGAGGTTTTGTTGATTATTACGAAACCCCAAAACGCATTCATACGAGGAAGAAAAATATTGGACTCAATACTCAACACTAATGAATGCCTAGATAATAGATTAAGGGGAGGTTTGGATAGTGAGTTGAATTGAGTTGAGATTAGATAGGAGATGAGAGTTGAAAGTTAAATAAAATATTGTTAGAATATAATTTTTTAATATTACTTTTGTTTTGAAATTTGAAAAAGTAGAATTGTTTATTATATTTTGTTTGAAAGTTCGGAAAAGTTATAATGATTAGATTAAATGAGATGAAATGAGATGAGATGGTTTTTGAATCCAAATAAAGCCTAAAATCTGGCAATCTGGGTATCTTATTCAAGTTGGATATGGAGAAGGCTTACGATCACGTTAGTTGGGACTTCCTACTATACTTGCTTGGGAGGTATAGATTTGGAGAGAGGTGGTGCTCTTGGAGAGGTGGTGCTTGGGAGGTGTGTACTTCCTACTATACTTGCTTTTGGTGAACGGCAGCCCAATTGAAAGCGCTTAGTAGAATTATCTCTGCTATGGTTAACAATGGCCTTTTGGCTGGATTTTCAGTTGGTGACATCAATCGGGGTACTCTTAACATTTCTCACTTGTTGTTTGTAGATGATACTTTGATATTTTGTGAGGCAAAAAAAAAAAAAAAACTAGATTCAGGCAGTAAGGGCACTTCTACTTTGCTTTGAGGTTGTATCCGGTTTGAAAGTAAACTTATCTAAGTCAGAGTTGGTCCTAGTTGGTAACGTTCACAACATCCGGTTGTTGGCCAACACTCTTGGATGTAGGGTCTCCTCTTTTCCTATGACTTACCTTAGCCTTCCTTTGGGGGCCGCCTCCAAGGCTAAATCCATTTGGGATGTAGTAATTGAAAAGATTGAACGTAGATTGGCAAGTTGGAAGAGATTGTATCTGTCGAAAGGTGGTAGGATTACCCTAATAAAAACCACTTTGTCCAATTTACCAACTTATTTCTTGTCCTTGTTCCCCATTCTAGTGAGTGTGGCGATCCAAATCGAGAAACTTCTTTTGGGGGGGGGGGGGGGATGGAGCACTAGGGAGGTACATGAGGTTTATGGAGTGGGAGTATGAAAGCACATTAGACGAGGGTGGGGGTGTTTGCCTCTCGCCATACTAGAATAGTAATGGGAGACGGCTCAAGAATAAAATTCTAGCATGACTTATGGTATGGAGATAGCGCCCTTAAGGACTCATTCCCTATAGTGTTTAGGATTGCACGTGAGAAAGAAGCATCAATAGCAGACCTCATGGAGATGTCTAGTGACTTAGTCTGGACTGTTAGTTTCACTAGGGCGGCCCAAGATTGGGAACTGACATTTTGTGGTGGGTACCTGCTAGAAAAGGTATATTCTCAGTTCGTTCTTTCTATAAGTCCCGCACACAACCGTAGAACAATCACTTTCCCTGGATAAGGATTTGGAGAAATAAGGGGCCTCCCAGGGTGGCATTTTTTGCATAGACAGCTTCTATGGGAAAGGTTCTGACGGTGGATAATTTACGAAAACGTAGGGTGATTATAGTGGATTGGTGCTGTATGTGCAAAAAAAGTGGTGAGAGTGTGGACCATCTTCTACTACGTTGCAAGGTTGCTAGAATGTTATGGGAAGATGTCTTCAGAAGGTTAGAGCTAGCCTGGGTTATGCCTGCTACGGTAGTCGAGCTTTAGCATGTTGGACAAACTTGGGCAGTATTCCACAAATCACAGCTATGTGGAAGATGATTCCTATTTATATTCTTTGGTGCCTATGGCAGAAATGAAATGATCGGACTTTGAAGACAAGGAGCGTTGGAGGAGATTAGATTACTTTTTGTTAGAAGTTTATTTCTATGGGCCAAAGTTGTAGATTTCAATGGCCTCGATTTCATGATTTTCTTATTTCCATTTCTTCTTCCTAAATAGGTATTACCTCTTTTATACCCCCTTGTATACTTGGGCTATGCCTATTCTTATTAATACAATTGTTTGCTTATAAAAACAATATATATATTACCAAGCTTATTTTAACATAGAAGTCAAAACCTACAATTCGTGAGCTCTTTTGATCATGGGCTTTTTGGTAGCTTTAATTCAACCATGGACATTAATTTGACTATGGCTATCAAAACTCATAAATGTGTATAGTCAGTAAATAGGAGAGAACTATATGAAATGCCATGTTTAAATTTTACGTAATTAGTTGACTACTTAATTACCATCTTGCTTTTTAAACCTTTTATTATTGTATTTTTAGATTTTTCTTATTATTATACATCATTTTAAAAAAAATGTGTGCTTTACATCAGTTAGGAATGCGCTTGCACTTTGTATTTTTCGCCTAGACTCTAAATAGCATTTGCACTTAAGTGCACCTAACGCTTTCACCAATACTGGGTTAACCCAATGTTGCTTGTGTAGAAAAAAGTAAGGAAACGGTGGATCATCTTGTCTTGCATTGTGAGACTGCATGCGTCCTATGGAGCATGATATTTGATCTCTTTGGGATCAATTGAGTGATGCCTTCTCAGGTGGTGAGCTATTATCATGTTGGAAAGGGCAGTTTAGCTGCCAACAGTGTATTGCTCCATGTAAGATGGTTCTGTTGTGCGTACGTACTATGTGTCTATGTAGGGAAAGAAACGAGTGTAATTTTGGACTGTGAAAGATCGGTATCAGAGTTGAGGGCCCATTGGGTTGCTTCCTTTTGTATTTCTAGTTTCAGACTTCATAGCACTTTTCCCTTTTGTTTGTTGAGTGGATCCATGTATATTTCCTGTGTAACGGGATAATGCCCTTGTCATCATTAATAAGATTTATCTTATCAAAAATTTATTTCCTCTATCATCTTAAGAAAATAAACTCAGTGGTAGATCTGCTTATATTGATTTTTCTAGTTCTATGGTCTATCCTTTGATGTATTCCTTTAGCTTCCTTTTGCATTTTCTCCTGTTCTTCTTTCTTTCCTTGTAAAATTTGATTATGATCCCTTGCTTGCTGTTACCATTTCAGAGGTTAGATGCATTTCATCACTGTAGGAAGTACTGTTGAGGATTTTTCTTCACCCTTATTTAACACAGAAAAGTCCACAGAACAAAAACAATATACTTTTTTTCATCAGCTGGACAAGTATTAGATTTTAGACATATGGGAGTTCTATTAGTCACCAGATTTCATCACTGAATAAAATTTTGCTTGTATTTGCTACAGTCATCTGCGGTACAATCAGGGGAGCAAATAATGCAGTATGGGCAATTGATTGATGATGGGGAAACTCAGGGTCATATTCCTCGTCTTCTTGGTCTGTACAGTTTTCTTCCTGTTATACATGAGGTGTTCTGTAATCTGTTTCTGATTGTCTGTGCTTAGATTTTTTAGAAATTAATTTCTTTCCTGGTAGGGGATAAAAATGTAGAAAATAACACAAATCCAGTCTCTAACACCATCTTAGGATGCAATTTACTTGCTGATGACATATAAGCTTACGATGATGCAAATTAGGGTTTATCCAAAAGTTCACAATTTAAATTTAGTTATAGTTTTATTGCTATTTTTCTTAAAAAATATGTAATCAGTTTTTCTTTGTAAAATTTAATTCTTGACTCTACCATTTTTTCCTGTCAGACATTGTGCTGTATCTTTGTGAGAGAGAACATGTTGAAGGTGGCATGATATTTCAACTGTTGGAAGACTTGACAGAAATGTCTACAATGAGAAACTGTAAAGATATTTTTGGTTACATAGAGAGTAAGCAAGATATTTTAGGGAAGGTAACCACTTTTTCTTTAATGGATTTGTTTATTTAGTTTTCTGCCTGGTGATCATTGTAATCCTTATTTTTACTTACATTTATATCATAAAATTTGGCTGCAATACAAACAGCAAGAGCTTTTTGCTCGTGGGAAACTTGTGATGTTGAGAACGTGCAATCAACTTCTTCGTCGTCTATCAAAGGTTGTAAGAAACCCATAATCATTGCTGTTTGCTATGTTTTTTGCATTATTTGTCTTACATTTGCCTCTTTCCCATTTAACATTGTGGTTTCGGTTATATTGGAAGTGGGTAGTGCATTTGCTTATCTAAGTTACATCTTAAGCTTGATCTTGAAATGAATTTATTTTATTATTGATACGCATGCACTAACATCCTGAATGTAGAAAAGAACATTTCTACTGCGTCCTTTTTTTGGAAGGAAGGTTCTGCCCAACTATGCTTGTTCATACTTTTGTTGAATGGGAAGTTAGAACTCAACATTTTAGCATTAGGCAATTAAGTAGCTGCTTTGGAGTTCTTTCTGGCCTAAGGTTTGAGCCGTGGGTTGGCAAAAACTGACCGACCCTAACTAACCAGTTTTGGTAAGTTTCTGAGGGTCTGACCTCATGTTCATATTAACAAAGAACTTCAATAGTGATTGTTTAAATTTGTAGGCGAATGATGTGGTGTTCTGTGGGCGAATTCTCATGTTTTTGGCACATTTTTTTCCATTATCTGAACGTTCAGGTACTTACTCTTAGTCAACCTTGACTTTTCACCTTAATTTTGTTTGCTCTTTTTTTGGCCTTATGTTACTTTGTTGATTTCATTTAATTTCTCTCAGCTGTGAATATAAAAGGAGTTTTTAACTCATCAAATGAAACAAAGTATGAGAAAGACCCTCCTGATGGTACTTCCTTTCCAAACATCATTTTGGCTTCCTTCAATGTCAATCTATATCTGTTTTTATTTACTGTGTACAAGTTTCTTTATGAGCGAATACACCAATCAATTTCCTGTTTTTCCAGGAATATCTATTGATTTCAACTTTTATAAGACCTTTTGGAGTTTACAGGTAAATTTTCCTCACTTGGAAGCATGGCTAGCCACTCCCATGTATATTGCTGTTGTGCTTTTGAGAGGTCTTTATTGCCAGCACATATAAAACAACACCATAACTACTCTTCTGTGGTGACAAATCAGACTTTTGTTTCTTTAAAAAAAAGGGGAAGAAACCCTGTAACTTTTATTAAAAGGCCTCACTTGTGGCTCCCTTGGTAGAACCAAAAAAATCCTATACATTTTTTAAACTCATTTACAATGTATCTGAGGTGTCTCAGCTCTATCAACTACTAGAGCCCCTCTGCACCTGCCAAGGTTGTTCTTCACATTTATAGAATTCTTTAGATACTTCTCTTGCTCCTGTTTTCACCAAATATCCGCCACTTGATTCGATTCATGTCTAAAGGAAAAGATCGTGGGCTGTCTATGAGAAGATATTTGCTCCCAAAGCTCTACAAGAACCATGGAACACAGCCTTTGCCACATAGCCAATCAGCTAATACTCTTGATTTAGATTCAACTTCAATGTCGGCAAACCCATCTGCATGCAGTGTCAACCCATCCAACAAACCTTGCACGTCTGCCATAGAGTTAGTACCCTCCCCATAGGAATTTAGTACCCTCCCCATAGGAATGAGGAAGGCCAGCAAAAAACCATCCCATCTCATCTCTCACCACCCTCCCCCACCACATAACTGATTACCCAAGCTGGACCCATCTACATTCAACTTTTATTTACCATATATCGGTCTTTGCCACTTCAGAAGACTTACTCTTGGACATCTCACTTCTATACGTGGTAGCCCTAGATGCTGGATCACAGAAATATCTGATGGAGAGACGGAATTTACTTTGCTCAACATGGTCATAATACTAGCTAACATTGACTTTACTCTAACAGACTACTCTACTACTATTCATTATTTTATTATTACTTTTCATCTACTATTCACTACTATTCAATATTCTATCATTACTTTTTCATTACTTCACTACTATTCATAGAATATATGAGATCATCTCACTACCCAAACGCAACCATCCTCATTCCCTTTTATCCCATCTGTCCTTGCTTTACATCTAACCTATAGGCACTAGCTTATAAGAGGGGAGGATTCCAAGCACATACTGAGTTGAGTTCAAATTGGCTTTGTGAAACCACTACATCATCCAATCCCTCCCCTCCTGCCTACAAGCCAGCCTAAGCCCGAGAAGTCCTTCAAAGAAGCGAACACCTTCAGAAAAGTCACCAGCACAATACATGGTCCTGTATCTGACCAGTTGTCATGCCAAAAAGAAAAATTTCCTTCTCTCACCAACCCTTTTGTATCCTTCAAGACCGAGGGAATAAGAAATAGGCTAGGTCTTCACAGATTTGAGTCATGTCTGGAAGAAGCTATTAAAGATGGATGAGAAACTCTAAGGTACTTGGCTGGAAAGTACTTTGCCCACAAAGAATGTCCATACATAAACTAACATGCCGGTTTATGTGTAGGGCTTTTTTTAACTTCTCCCAAGTCTTAACCCCTAGGGGTTGGTTCAAGTGGTAAAGGCCTTGGCTTATCTCTAGAGACCATCGGACTGGGGATTTTCTCCTTGAATTACCTGATGTGCACTTGTGGGAAACTCTTTGCCGAGGGCCTGTGCACCCCCGGGATTAGTCGAGATGCTGTTCCTGGACACCCGGTGCCAATAAAAAAAAACTTCTCCCAAGTCTTGAATTCCCAATCTATTGGCTTACATACTAACCATTCAACCCACTTCCTTTTTTGTGTGCCTGCAGCATCCCCCCGGAAGAAAGTATCAAATATTCTAGAAATATCTTGCTTTACTTTCTATGGAACTTGAAGCACCGACAAGAGATGTGTAGGCATACTCAATAACACATTTTATCAAGACTAACTCCCCATCATTCTAGAGCAAACACGACTTCCACCCAGCTAGTTTGTTTCTTATCTTTGTCACTAAAGGATCAAGCATAGAGGAAAGCAACTTCCCATTATGAATTAGAATACCCAAGTGCACGGTAGCTTAGCTTCCATAAAACCATAACCAACCTACCAATAGCTCTCCTAGTGGCCGATGCCTTTGAAGAGAAGAACATAGCAGACTCTGATTTATTCACAAGCTGCCCCGGGACCTTCTCATAATACCTCTGAACCTCAAACAATGATTTTAAGGATGATTTGGCACCATTCACAAACACCACCAAATCATCTACATATAGCTGGTGAGACACCGAAGGACAGCCCCTATTCTCTTGAAATGTCCTTATACTTCTGGAGTCAAAAGCTCTATGCGGCAACCTACTCTGAACTTCTTCCGCCAAAATAAACAGGTAGGGTGACAATGGGTCTCCTTGCCTTAGACCAACATGAAGACTTGAAAAGTGAGGGGTTGTTATACAGACCATTAACATTCATACAATTGCCCCCTGTGCTCATGGTTGGTGATCTTGATGATCATCATTGCACCTGAAGCCTCAGTGAAACCTCATCATAAAGGAAATGGTCATTACTAGGCACACATCTATTGAATCATCCTGGTGTTGTCATCTGTCATCTGTCATCCGTCAACCATCATCTGTCAATTCTCATCTGTCATCATACATGACATACAATCATCCAATTGTTTCTCTTTTTCTTTTAATCATTGCCTCGTCTTTTCTTATCTTTCAGTTATTCATTTATCACAATGATACATTTACATGACATGGTAAGCGGAAGCATTCATAAAATTTCTTTACAAACACATGCTTTTATATGGAGAGGTACATCAATGGGGCTACAAGTAAATAGTCATTTACATCATATAATAATTCAATCCAACATTTTACAGCAGGGAACATTCAATACAACAATTTACAGCACTGAACATTACAGTGATGCAAATACAAAAAAGAGACATGCTCATGATTACCTTTATATTACTTATCAAAAAAAAAAAAATGATTACCTTTATAATAAATAAATAAAGACAATCTTTTGTACATGCGTGCATTCAAAGGTGCGATCGTAACTACTTACCATTTTGCTTCTTGTAATGATGAGCACATCAATAATACCTAGCAATACTTATATTTGTGTCAACATTCTAATCAAACATTTACTACCTAAATTGAAGAATGAGATTTCATCTAAAAGGAGCCACGTGTGACACCTTATTGAATTGGTGTTGACACAAATATAAGGATGTGTGTCAACAACAACATGATTGTGTGAGCATGTGGTATTAGGAATATTTTTAACACACTTTACCCCTTGAAAATTTCTTTCTTTATGTCGGAGCTGTTATAATTTCATGCTTGTATGAGCATGTCAGAGCAGAATTTGCTCGTATGATTACCCTGATCTCAAAAACATGTGTGACATGGGGATTCAATACCTCTATTGAAAATTGTCTCAGTTAGACAGCTTAGATGGATGACGTATGTGATGTTTTCATACTTTGGCTAAATTTTTCTGATGGATGTCTGGGCTTTCAGGAATATTTTTGCAACCCTGCTTCTTTAACTCCTGCTCCTGCAAAGTGGCAGAAATTCACATCCGGTTTAATGGTAAACCTTTCATCTCCAGATAGGTTTTATGATCTACTTGATCTTGATGTTTCATTATTTACCTCAATTATTCTTTTGGATTTTGAGATGTATAGATTGTCTTGAATACGTTCGAATCTCAACCATTAAGTGATGAAGAGGGGGACGCTAATAACTTGGAGGAAGAAGCAGCAAATTTCAGCATTAAATATCTTACAAGCACTAAACTGATGGGTTTAGAAGTAAGCAGTGTTTAGAAGCTCTGATACTGATTCATAAAAGAATTTATATTTCTTGACTTTTTAAGAATAGCTTCAGTCTTCATTTAAAATCAGTATATTTATATAAATATATTTTGGGCCACAGTTGAAGGATTCAAGCTTTCGACGCCATATTCTGGTGCAGTGCCTCATATTGTTTGATTATCTGAGGGTAATGTTTATCTGAAGGTTTTAATTAAAATCCTTATATGTGCCTTCTGTTTTTCTGTATCTGTACAGTAGATTATGAAACTCTTATTTGCTTGTAGGCTCCAGGAAAGAACGAGAAAGATTTGCCATCTGAAAGCATGGTTAATGCTCTTTCCTATCTTTATCTTATGTTTGTGTTTGCCAACATCCTGCTTTTTGTTGTATTTTAGCTTATAACTTCAGAATTGTATAGTAATAAGGATATGTTAGATGTATCCATGGGTGTGTAATACTTTACAATAGACTTGAATGATTCTTTGTTGATTCCAGAAAGAAGAAATAAAATCATGTGAGGAGCGTGTGAAAAAGCTGCTTGAAATGACTCCACCTAAAGGGAAGGATTTTCTCAGTAAAACTGAACACATATTAGAACGAGAGAAGAATTGGGTGAGCATGCTATCAATCTTCCCCACCCACCCACCCTTCTCACTTAAATATTTTTGAAATTGTTTTGTTTGCTGTCTAACTCAATTGGTACCAAATCTCTTGTCCCTTAGGTGTGGTGGAAACGCGATGGTTGTCCAGCATTTGAAAAGCAACCACTAGAGAAGAAAACAGTGCAAGATGGAGCTAAAAAGCGGTATGGAAGTAACTGAGTATGGTCCTTTGACTTTTTTTGGTTCTAACGACAATAAATGCTGGTAAATTTTGATGGGTTTTAAGAGGTATTCTTGGAAGGATATAGATAAAAATCAATCATTTCTTTGTAATCCATGTTTCTGGGGCTTAAACGAGGCATTGGGTGATGGTGTTTATGCAGTGGTCCTTTACATCGGTATAGGAATCAGTCAACTGAAAATTATGATGTTTTAAAACTGAAATGAAAATATTGCTTACAAGCTTTATCCTTGTTGATTGAATGAGTTTGGACGTAACTTCATGATTTTTTTTAACAACGGGGGAACCACCCCACGGCAGAGTCCTTAGGACTCATCCATGGAACCTATACCCCCAGGGAGACTAGCACAACAACCTATGCCATGGCCTCCACTTAAATCGCAGTTTGATCCCAAAGGGAATTGAACCTGTGACATGGGGCACATGCACACAAATTCGCCCTTAGAGGTTTGTCTTCCAATGAGTGTTTAGTTTCTAATCATTTGGACTTTTTTGTCTCCACCAGTGTGTGGAATGAAAAGTTAATTTATTCTGGCAATATTTGAGGAGATACGAGAATATTACAACTTTGGTCAGTGTCTTAGGGGTTAGCTATTTTTGGAGATGGAGTATATGGACATTTAGTATAGTTAAGGACACGTATCTTTTGTTTTCAGAGTAGGAAGTTATTGTGTCCAACTCAGATACGTGCTGAGAGCATAGGCTATGGCATCTAGTTGCCTGAGTGTCAATATGGCTATTCTGAGGGTGTTTACCATGAAGTCAGCATATGATACTGTGTAAACCAATCGAACCATTATGTTTTGAGAAATGCTGGGTCTACAAAGAAAATTACAAAACGAAAGCTTTTGCTATTATCTTTGTAGACCCATCATTTATCTTATGTTTTCTTCTGCGTTGCTAAACCAATCCAACCATTATGTTTTGAGAAATGCTAGGTCTACAAAGAAAATTACAAAAAAGAAAGCTTTTGCTATTCTCTTTGTAGACCCATCTATTCTCTTTTGTTTTCTTCTGCATTGCATTATTTCGTTCTTCAAACTCATGCTTACAATTCAAAATGAAGACATTCCTAGCATATATCGCTTTACTATTGAATGCAGTACTTCTAGATTTACTTATACATTATGTGTTTGTAATACTGCAGTAGACCAAGGTGGAGACTGGGAAATAAAGAACTTTCTCAGCTGTGGAAGTGGGCAGATCAGAATCCGGTGTGTATTCTTAAGCGACTTCTCTATTTCTTAACAGGCAACAAACTAACCTTATAAGGTCCCTCTTGTGCAAGTTTTACTTCAAAAGTGTCTCCACGTTGGACAGTAGCAACCAACAACTTTATCAATGATGATATGTTGCTTGTGATTTAACCATCTAGTAATTATCTTTTGTTGTTAAATTTAGGTGAGGCCCTTTTCCCGATTTATAAAAAGAAATCCAGGTTGACTTTGACAGTTACAATCGGAAAGTGTTCATTACTAAAGTCTTAATGCAGGATTATGGTGGATAGTTAGAATAAAAATAATACGAGGTAGAGGGCTTTGCCTATTTTAATAAAATTCTTATTTACTGATAAAAATAAAATAATGAGGTATAGGATCTTTTGGGAATGAGTGGTCTGCCAGACCAGAAAGGGGAATTAAATTTATCAAAAAAAAGAGAAAGGGGAATTAAATTTATCAAAAAAAAAGAGAGAGGGGAATTAAACTTCATTCCTTACACTTTTATTCATTATGCATTCATTTTGTTAAGATTAGCTAAACATATTTCTACACTAAACCAGGAAGTTCAAAAAGAAAAAAGAAAAATTTGAAAATTTGGGAAGAGGGACAGGGATCAACAACTTAATGAAAACTAGATGCACACCCGCACCATGTACAGGAAAAAGTCCTTAAATTCATTGTAGGAAAAGAAAAATAAAAAAAACCATGATTCAATGTTGTAAATAGTAGAGGTGTAATCGGTCCGGTCTAGTCTTTCTTGGAGGAGGATTTTGGACTGGACCGATTCTTTCGGTCCACCAAAACACTGGACCAGATTATTAAGCCTTTGGGCTGGACTGGACCGATTTTGCTCGGTCCGGTATGTCTTATCGGGATATTTTGGTCCGGGTCTTTTTTTCTGCTTCTTTTCAAGTTTTTGACCAAAAAGGTTGTATAAAATGATAAAAAAAAAAAAAGTAATCAATTGAATGATTTAATCTAAGTGGTCTAACTAAAAATGGAAATTGATGGCTAGGTCAACAATATTATACAAAATACTTAAATGAAAAATGAAATACTTTACTGGGATTATAAATGTAGTTAGAAATTCTTCTATTACTTATTTAATTATATTACTATCTTGATTTCAACGAAATGTTTCAGAATTTGATTTCGAGTTAGCAACTTCTATTTTTTTTTATTTCTTTTTTAGTCCCTTCCATCATACCTTAAGTCTTATATATTTGAATAATTCATTATTTTAATTAAATGTAATAAATTAATAAAGTTAATACTATGTGTATTATCAATAATTAATAGTTAATACCCTATCTTAAAATTCTTAGCCTTCAATGTTTTATATAATCTAAGCATAAATAATTAGGTTAGAAGAAAATTACATAATTACTTGCTTTCAATTTATATAACTACTTAAAAAAAATCTAAAATATGATGTAAATTTTTAAATAAAAATTTATATGGTAAATTCGGTCAGTCCAGTTCGGGGTGAAAAAACCCCACCTTGAGACTGGACCGAAAAATGAATTTCCCTACTTTCTTGGATCGAGACCGACTGGTTCCTTAATCGGTCCAGTTCGGACTGACCGAAACCGGTCAGTTTCTTTGGTCCGGACAGGAATTGTTATACCCCTAGTACCTAGAATTGAAATGGAACCCGAAGGGTCTTTTGGGAAGTGGAAATTGAAAGGCCTTTTGTGAATTGAAAATTGAATGATCCTTTTATGCAACAAATGACCATTTAAGTAGTAGGGGGAGTGTAAGAGATGGGTAAGTGAATGATCACAATGGGTGAAGTGGAAAGTTTGGTGTTGTAATTAAGACAGTAATAAAATTAAGGAACCAATAAAATAGTAAAAAAATTAAAGTAATTTGGAAATTGCTGAGGTGGCTTGATGAGAGTAAAGGAAATGTTTCACAAATTTATAGGTAATAGATTGTTTTCCCGTGGAAAATTTTCCTCACTAGAAAACACTCATCTCTTTGCTTTGCATCAGAGTTTTAACAACTTTTTGGAAGTTCTTAAGTAGCTTGTAATTTAGGCGTTAATAGCACTTATAATAACATCGAGCGAACTTTCTACTGGCGCTTCCTCTGATCGCAAACAGTGCCAGAAATTTTCCCGCATCGGCCCAAGCCTGTGCTCTATGGCATAAGCCTCCTTGAAAATCTGCCAAAAAACTATAATGCATCATTGTCGGGTTGGGTCATCAAATCGGGCCGACACTAACAAACTAGGCTCCACAAACCCAACAAGGTTTTCTCTCCAGTAACTCTGTCAATAACCTCTTTGGTTTAGCCTCTATTCCTCCCAAATCAAATGATATCTTGCTCTGGCCTTGCAATTGTGACAGAAGTTGGCTCCATATGTTACACATCCTCGTCACTTACAGTTGTTTTTGAGAAAAAAAGATGTGCAGCTTCATTCTT
The DNA here is from genome assembly GCF_004785595.1 of Juglans microcarpa x Juglans regia. Lineage (NCBI taxonomy): Eukaryota > Viridiplantae > Streptophyta > Magnoliopsida > Fagales > Juglandaceae > Juglans > Juglans microcarpa x Juglans regia. The sequence continues at coordinate 10,283,573 of NC_054599.1, read as the reverse complement.
AAAATGAACTTGAAGTAAGGGAAGGTTAAGGAAAGGTCAAATTTGGTTTTTGATGAGGCAACTGTCCCTTCTTAGCTTAACATTAGAGGTGAAGGGACTTGATGATACCATTGGAGAGAACCAATGGATTGCTGAGGAGGTACGGGATTTGAATATGGATTTGGCGTTGGTACCTTGTGTAAAGGAATGCCTAGAGTCGGGAGTGCAGTTGGAGACTATGTCTGGGGATATTGTGGCTCCTCTGGTCTCTCTTCCTCCAATAGTGGATTGGATTTTGCCTAAAGTTAACGAGATTCAGTAGTTTGTGGAAATTTCACATGGAGGATGTGAAGACCAATTTAAAGAACTAATTACTGCGATCGAGGCAAGCCGCACACTTGAAACCAAATCAAGTTTCAAGAAAAGCAGGGAGTTATAGCGTCTTTTTTCGGCAATCAACTACGACATGAAGGGTGGTAGCTCAACTAGAGGGAAGTCTAAGGCTGGTTTGGGGGGTGAGACAAAAGACAAAATTCTATTCTCATCTCATCTCATAATTACATATTTTTTAAATCCTTATACAAAATATCATAAACAATTCAACTTTTTCAAATCCCAATTTAACTTTTTCAAATCCCAAAACAATAATAATATTAAAAAATAATATTTTAAACTTTCATCTAAAACTAAAAATTTTCATCTCACCCCCCAAACCTGCCCTAAAGGGAGGGCATTGTGAAGACGGGAAACAAGGGGTTGGGGTGGGGTTTTTGGGTAGAGTTTTAGTTCTACGGGAAGCAAGGGGTTGGGGGTCGGGCTTGGTGTATTTTGGGTTGTTTTTCACGGACTTTTTGGGTTATTAGGGGTTTTCTATTATGGGTAAGGTGTTCTCTTGTATACATTCAGTATACTTGGTTACTCATTTTGATATATATATTTTTACTTATAAAAAAAAACAATTATGCATATAAGAATTTAGTGTTCTGGAGAGAAAAATAAAAAGGATGATAATTTATGCACTAGTGTTATGAGTCATGACAGCAGAATGATAGGACCAAGTTGATATTATTTTATGTAAAATAATTTTCTAATGCAAGTAGGGGGACAAAAGGAAGTGGAGCACAGATGAGGTTGAAGCTAGAATATGGTGTAGGTGAAACCCAATAAGTTGCAAGCCATGGTCTGGTAAGGACTTAGAGAAAAGGTCGGTTAAGGATAGCGGTTTGCTTGATTGTGGGCTAGTATTAGGATCTCAGTACAGAAGTTAGCTACGTGTTTGCAGTGCATAAACCAAACTTGACACACTGGACGGAATGATTCTTGAGATAGGCAGTCCAATTAAATGAAGGGAACTACTTAGTGGTGGTTGGTTTATGCCAGCCACATGGGACACATCTGGTGGCAGAATGGCAACCATTTTTTTTAAAGCGCACAAAACATATCTTGAAGTGTTGAATTTCTTGATATTAGCCGACTTTTGATTATGTCTCGTTTACTTATGAATATATATATATATATATATATATCTTGAAGTGTGGATTGAGAATAATTTGAGACCCAGAAATTGTTGTGAGAAAATCCCTTCTGAAAACACACATGGAACACAAAAGAAAACAGTTGAAAAAAATTTGCAAAGCATGGCATATATGCGGTTTGCTCAATGTGAGGTACATCCATTTACGTTACACTATAAGACAAAATAGGATTAATGAACAATTATTTTTTATAGATAAAGCATTATATATAGCCCTACATGATTAGGGTTAACCAAGCACAGAGAAAATTACTGGTAAGTGTCTCCACATGATTGTACAGATTTTTAAAACCCTTTGCCCGGTTTTTGCCAACCAGACATCAGACTCCATAAATACAAAATAAAACACTTAACTTAATTGGAATTTCAAGCTTTTTTTCTTATGACTGCTACTAGATATAGCCTGCCACTTTGACTAGGTCTTAGATTATTTATTTATTTATTTTTTTGATAAGTAAGATGATGATTGATTCTATTAATTAAGAGAGTTAGATGAAATCGCGTAGTATAATCTTAATAACTCGTAATTTGTATCACTGGCTATATACTTATAAAAAAAAAAAAAATTTGTATCACTGGCTATATTAAGTCTGTCTATTTGGTTGGAAGGTTAAATGATCTCCTCCAGTGGTGTGTAAATGCTCTACGACTATAATATTCTTTTTTTTAATAGTTTCATTCATGATAAAAGAATATTTAGGCATAATTGAAGTATACAGGGAGTGTACAATAGATACACCCAGTGAGAGAGGGAGAGGAGGGCAAGAAAAACCTGGAAAGTAAGCGAGAGAGACATAGGTGGGCTGGCTTACACAGGCCTAGTTTGTTTTCACAAACCATCTTATCTCATCTCATATAATCATTACAACTTTCCTAAACTCCCAAACAAAATACAAAAAATAATTCAACTTTTTCAAATCCCAAAACAAAAATAATATTAAAAAATAATATTCTAATAATTTTTTATTCAACTTTCATCTCATCTCATCTGTGTAACCATACGGATTAATCACCACACCCAATCTCTTTTGTTCTTCTATAATCCAACTCCGGAACTCTTGTTCCCCTCATTAGAGTTCCATCCAAGCCACTTACTACCATATTTCATCTCTATTACTGCACTCTATTGGCTGCCTTTATCATTGGATAACACCAGATGTGATTATAATAGTCTTATACTCAGAACATTACTTTTAAAAAAAATAGTCTTAATACTCAGAAGTATTTACAAATGTACTTGATGTTATAGCCTTGATTCAGCACTTCTGGAATTTTATTTATATATTGCTTAGGATCTTATTAACGTGTTCAGGATGCAATGACTGATCCTCAACGTGTCCGAACACCTTCCATCATGGAGTACTGGAAACCCTTGGCTGAAGACGTAAGCACCCTTGCGTCATTAAACTCCAATTAACATTTAAATATGATATGTTTGAATTTTTTTTCTCCCTTTCATATAACTAAGTTACCATTAATGTTTCTTCTTTGTATCTAGGCCTCATTTCATTGTCAATTTTCAGAATTACTCATTTCGTCTTGGAATTACAGATGGATGCATCAGCTGGAATAGAAGCTGAATATCACCACAAAAATAATCGGGTGAGTTTTAGTTCTTTGAACTTCACGTCCAATTTTAGTTTGATGTTAGTCCATAGAACTTCACATTTAATTTAGTTTGATGTTACCCTGAAGATGGTCCTATTTTCATACATGTTACTCTTTAACTATTTTCAAAGGCTTTATCACATGCTTGGATGTATGCTGTAGAGCATGGATTTTAAATTGCAATTAGCATTGACTACTGGCCTGCAACTTAATATTCAAGCGTATTTTGTTCTCAGAATGGTCTACTTTTTCTGCAGGTTTATTGTTGGAAAGGTCTTCGATTTTCAGCTAGACAGGACTTGGATGGATTTTCTAGAGTATGTTTAATTTTAGAAATGTATTTTTAACTTGAATATTGTCGAATAATCACTTAAAAAATGAGTTTATGTACATTTGGCTGCAGTTTACAGACCATGGGATTGAAGGTGTTGTTCCTTTAGAACTTTTGCCACCTGACGTTCGGTCAAAATACCAAGCAAAGCCAAACGACAAGTCTAAGCGTGCTAAGAAGGAAGAAACAAAGGGTGCTGCACCTCAAGTTGAGGACAATCAGGTGGCTTTGCAGTATTTAATTTTCCAGTTGAGATGTTTTATTTTTCAAAATGGTGGATTATGATATTGGCATGAATTGAAGGTTTGCAATGGTGCCTAGGTTTGAAAAGCAAGTTGTAAAGTGAATAATTTTGTTTGCTCAATATAGAAGTAACGAAAAAAAAAAAAAAAGGCACCGGGTTTCCGAGAACAAAGTTTCAACTAATTCCGGGGGTGCACTGGCCCTTGGCAAGGAGTTTCTAACAAATGCATCTCAGGTAATTCAAGGGGAAGTTCCCTCAATCTGATAGCCCCTAAAAATTGTTTGCACCCAAGAGGATTTAAACCTTAGATCTGGACGGAGCATACCACCAAGATGAAAGCCTTTACCACTTGAGACAACCCCCTAGGGGTTAAAAAAAAATAGTTTTATGATGATTACATGTGCCACAGAGAGGTGTTTTCAAGAATTTATCTTTTTCGGACGAGAGAAAGAAAGAGAGGGAGGTATTGGAAATTATTACGAGTTAGCATGCCGCACAAGGGGCTTTTATAACACAAAACTCTGGTGTTTTTACGTGCCAAGTTGTGGGTTTGGGCACAAACAGCAATAGTAATAGATAGTTTGGGAAAATAAAAGATTAAATAGTGGTGTCAGCCATTATGTCAAGCTCTTAAATTTTAGACATTGATCAGCATATTTATGTCAACATCAAGCATAGGAAGTGGTGTAAAGAACGATCAAATTAGAAGCCAAACATGAGCATACCCAATAAGATTTTGTAGGCATCAAAATAGACCTCAAGAGAGCAATAAAATATTTGATGGTTCAGTTAAAAGAGGGAATTCTCATTCAGCACTTTATACTGTGTTTTTAACTCCAGAGATGACTGAAAATTTTGATATTTGGTGACATAAAATGACCAGTGATTTTGAGTGGATGTTCCTTTATGCTCAGGGCTCAAAGAAGATTTATATAGCACCTCTCTTTGATGAATCACCTCACCATTGTTCTAGTTTTTCTTCTTGAGATTGTATAATCGTTTATTTTTGGACATAGATTGCTACTCCTGCAAGTGAAGTTGATGGTGAGGGAATCAGAGCTGATCTTGAAGCCTCGGCAGCACAGATGGATATTGATGCCACGGCAACTGGAAATATATCCCAAGGTGGCACTCCAACACCGGATGAACATCAGAAGCAAAGTTCCGACACTGATGTTGTTCAAGAGGCAGGTCAGTTAGAAGCTGATGCTGAGGTTGAGACGGGAATGATAGATGGAGAGACTGATGCTGAAGTTGATTTAGATGCTGTTGGCTGATATGGTAAGAGTTGAGGGACGTTCTTGGTTGCACTTAAATCTTTGATTAAAAGCATGTGCGCATTGTATTTTTCCCACCACAATGGCAATTTTTCTGGTGTTTTTAATGTAACTACCAGATTTTGGGGAACATTAATGCCTTTATTGGAAGTGTTTACAGAGTGCGCGCGCGCGCACGCGCACGTCTATATAGATATGTATGTATGTATGTATGTATAGCCAGAGTGGAAGTGCAATATATTTCGAAAGTAGGTATCCTAAATAGATTTTGGTGAGGGCTTTGGACAGAAAGCAACTCAAAAGTATTTGGCGTCAGCCCCTGTACTGGAAGACCTGATTCCAGGAGTTAAAACGTTTCGAGCCATTTCTGCAGGCCTCCTGCTTTCCTTTATTAGATCATATGCAGTGGCGGAGATGGGGACTTGGGATCTCCAGTATTCTAAAACTACAGAACCAAATGCGTTCACGCAGGAAAACGAATGTCTTCGATTGTTCGGAAGATATATTGAGAAAAAGTTTTGGCCCTGGTGCTGCCTAATTTGTACTCAAATGGTTTTTCAAAGCATTTTTAACAGCCGCTTAGATGGGTGTTCTTGACCAACTACTACGGAAATTAATTGATTATAAGCTATGCCTTAATGTTCTGAAGTTTATCCTAATCCCATTGATCCAGCATTAAGCATTATATTAAAGATTGTTTGGTTGCCAATCGATGTTGGAGGCCCATGTCTAGTGGTGCTGCTAGTTGGTTTCTACTGAAATTTAATATTCAACAATGATAGGGGACTTCATTTAATTGACAAATTCATATGGTAACATCATGGGAAACTCATACAAGGTGTATTAAACGAGACTTGCACATTATATAACTGTAACTAGCATGGGATCTAGGGTTTCTAGATTGCTATGATCTTTGATCTCCCATGTAGAATTCAAAATTTGTGAAAGGAGCATGTAGTGGAGCACCTTTGGGCTCTACTTGAAAAAGACTAGTAAATAGGGATCATTATAAAGAGCAAGAATTTCTCTTTCAAGTAATGTGAGATTTCATACACAATTCTCACTATTAAATGGTCTCTTAAAATTTTCTCAAGAAAGGAAACTTTTGCACATTTAAATTAATAAAAAAAAATTGAGAAATAATTAAGCATCCATCATTCTTTGATAGATTTTAAAACTCTAGTCAAGAATAAAAAAAATGTCATTTTTTAATCATAGGTTACCTTCAAGATATTTAGCATATTTAGCTTTTTAATCATTTACAGATACAAGCGTGAGACATCATGTGTTGGACTAGATGGTTCTTTGTGCATGAATCTTGTTGGGCTTTCATTTCTATCGAGAAGTTTTTACACTTACAAGTTAGCGTGAAAGTTTTTTTTTTTTTTTTTTTTTTCTAAATTTATATTATTGATATGAAAAACTTTGATTTATAAGAAATAGTCTCGTTTGTTTTTACAATTCCTCTCAGTTCATCTTATTTAAACATTACAATTTTGTCAAATTTTCACATAAAATAAAATAAACAATTCAACTATTTCAAATCTCAAAATAAAAAATAATATTAAAAAAATATATTTTAACAATATTTTATTCAATTTTTAAATTTTTTAATTCATCTCATCTCATATGTGAGACTTAATTTTTAAACTTGTTTTGTTAGTCAAATCCTATCGTATTAACTATTAACAATGCAGAAGATATGTTTTTCACAGCAATTTTATAAATAGAAGTTTTATAAATAGAAGTTATCTTATCATTAGGCTTGAATATTTTAGTTTTGTCCACTCATATCTTAAGGGGCCCTTGGATGAATCTATTTGGTTTGTGCTTGTCTAATGTCTTGTATTCGAAATGTCATACAGTTAGGGATGTTGACTGTTGCGTCGGGGGGAAAGAACAAATTAAAGTAAATGAGATCCCTTGGCACCACAAATTAATATGTGGCTGTGGTCCTCCTACTCCACCCTCTTGGAGTCTTGCGGCACCTTTGTCTGTTTGTTGTCACACGTTATCCCCACACTCAAATCTGACCAACCAATACCTTTATTTGGCCTTTCCCCACTCTTTCCCCTCACATGTGCTCAGCCAACTTCTCCTCAATTCACCCTACAGTCACATCAATGTTGAATTTATGTTAAACCTCCATGTGTCTCATTGAAATGACCAAAATAGCCATTTATCTTGATGAAGGTATTATATTGGCAAGACAACTAAAGAAGATATTATTAATTGTTCCAATGGCTCTAAATCATTTGAATATAATAACATCCGTCGATGCCGATCGGTCTCAATTGATATTATTGGTTTGGATAATGCTAGGGTGCACAAATGTGCATTTCATGCCCACCAGTGTAAATGATTTTTTTTTTTTCCCTTAAGTATTTTTTAAACATTCTTAATCATTAAGAAAAAAAATATAAATTCACTAATAGTCACTTTCTCAACTATTAAGAAATATATATATATATATATATGAGTGGACACATTTGATCGTCATATTTGAGAGTCGTATTATCATTTTCCTATTGGTTTTACCCACTAACCCAAAACACATTCATAGATAGTATTTTCACCCAAATTATTTTTCAAACACAAGCAAAATTAACCAAAACTTTTGGTAACTTCAAATTAACAAAAAAAATAAAATAAAATAATTAGTTTTACGTAGAAAGATGTGTAAGCACTTGTTTAGTTTTGAGTTTTGAGAGTTTGATTAAACTAGTTTTAAATTATTTTGAACAAAACATTGAATGTTTGATAAATTTATAACAAATGTTTCATGCTTTTAAAAAATGCTAAAAGCCCACTTTTTTTTTTTTTTTTAAAGGGCAGTGCTATTTATACTCACAAAAAACTTATATATCCATGCGGCTTTCTCATCTACACTACTTTCATTAAAAATAAAATAAAGTATAAGAGTGTACAACAAAATACTTCAAGTATAACTTTTCCTCCACGAGTTTATTCCTGCCTAATCAAATAATCCAGCAAACATCAAGCGTCTCATTTTAGTAAAGTGTATTATGTAAAATAAACTAGAATAATACTAAAGAAACCTAAATGCTGACTCAAGATATAATAAAAATATAAAGAAATTATGTGCTTATCAAAAATTGTTTGGGAACCAACTAACGAGGCCTTGTGCACGGCTGGCCTTAAAGGTTACCTTTTAATTTTCATGAAATTGTCACTTTCAATTTGAAGCATGTAACACTTGTCATCATATAATAGGAGATGATCTAATCATGTGAGTGTCTCTCCATCTTACAATAAGAAAAGAGAAAAATTGTAAAAAGTCGTGCGAATAAATAAGTTTTTGTGAGTAGATTTAGCATTTTCCTTTTCTAAAATACTAAAAATTGAAAAATGCTTTCAGAAATATATATATTAGTATATTGTGGAAATGAATTTGATCGGTTTGGTTGGAGCGTCACTTGGATTGAAGTATATATTGTTACTAAATTTCAAATAGATTTATTTTAATCTCTAATATTTGAGATGGAGACCAAACCTAGGAAGGAGGCTGGGAGCACATATTTCATTCATTCAATTTCAATCCGAGTGGGGTCAGTCCAGCTGTTTTTTGTCTGCTTCTCGCCAAACTTAACCAAAAGAATCGTTTTAGGGCATTAAAGTTTATGAAGCAACTCACCACTCGCCAGGTCACACGGCACCTCATGCCAAAACCCAAATTGATCCTCATCTCCAAAAAGTGAGACCAGATACTGCCACGTGGTCCAATGTTAGTGTAGTTTTAGATGGAGGGTTTTCAGCCACCAATCCAATTTTTAAAATTTGCAAATCTTATCCATTTCCAACTTGCACATTATCTAAGCCAGTGTAGTCATCTTCCTTTAAGTTTAGATTAACAACATCATTCGTGAGATGATCAGTAGCTCCTGTATCCGCATTCCATTCAGTGTCCCAAGTGTAGTTGTTGCCATTGTTCATTGCTACCATTGCTTATTTTGATGGCGGTTGTGGTGCATCCTGATAAGACGGATTAAAGCGAAAATAACACTTTCTAGCAGTGTCTGAATTTACCACAAACTTGGCAAATGATAGGAGGTTGATCATTGTTTCGGTTGGTTGAATTATAGCCGCCACAATAACCATGCCCCCTTCCTCGAAAGTCACTCCGTCCATTTCGTTGAAAAGGTTGTGACTGTCGCTGAGCAACATTTGCAGAAGGTTGCTGAATGGTAGGAGTGAGTTGATGCCGAGAAAGGCAAGCTTCAGTGGTCAGCAACAGGGAATAGATTTCTTCGAGAGTGATACTATCTGTGCGTGCTGAGATTGAGGCCACAAAGCTGTCATATTCATGGCTGAGACTTGCAAGAACATATGTTATAATATCATCACGAGTCATTGGTTGTCTGGAAACTGTTAATTCATCAGCGAGCCTTTTGATGAAGTGAAAATAGTCAGTGGCAGACTTGCTGCCTTTGGTTGCAGTTGCGAGTTGGGTGCAAATTTGCAATATGCGTGCACGAGATCGTGGTGAGAAAGTGTCATCCAAAGCATTCCAAACAGCATTGGAAGTTGTATAATTAACAACTTGAGCAAGAAATGGTTCTGATAGGGAAGACATTAGTGTGCTTAGAATGAGGTTGTCTTGACGAACCTAGTGAGAATAAGCAGGATTTAGTCTTTTAGAGACAATGGTAGTTTCAGGGTGAGGAACAGAAATGGTTTTAGGTGGTTTGGGGGTGGTACCATCAATATACCCGAACAGATCTTGGCCTCTGAAATACGATACCATTTGTGCTTTCCATAGGAGATAATTGTCTTGGTTAATTTTAACAGTGACAACGTTAGGCATGGAGATGACTGAAGGGTGGTTGAGAGTTTGTGTTTCAGAATTGGTGTTGGAGGGATTTGAGGAAGACATTTTAGATGTTTGTCTTTTGTGGCTCTACTGATACCATATAAGAGAATTCAAAACAAGGGAAGTTGAGAATGATAATTGTTTTTCCTTGATGAATATTCTGTATACGTACAACTTATATAGTAATGCATTTAAATTTGAACTCTAATGAAAATATACATTCAAAACTAGTAATACCTGTACAATATAATTTTGGTAGGATCATGGGATCGTGCCTTCCTCAATTTTAGGCTCTAGATATGCTGCTAGGATTTTATCCCAATTGCTACAATTTTGTTGCTGCATTCACGAAGGATCTCATGGGATTTTAGTTGCTGGATTCTCGTTGTTATTGTGATCTCTCAGAATTTCAGTTCCTGCATTTTTGGGTTGACTAAGTTCCTGATCTTCATCCTTGATTTCAGTAACAGTAAGCTGATTCTCTACAAAACTAGATAGTTGGATTGTTTGTTTGAATAGTTTCTATAAATGAGGTTCCATTGATCGAGTTAATGTTCGTTATTCATTTTAATTTGGCAAAACATGTAGACACAACCTTTTCATAATTATGTTATAAAATGAATGGCATTTTCATAAAATAACACAGATTTAGTAAAGGAAGGAAGATTTTTTTGAGAAGTATTTGAAGGCATCAGAGCACAAGGTTTCTGCTAACGTGGCCTAGGTTTCTTTTTTCTTTCTGACTTTTGCGATAGCGTGGTTTCCTCTGCCTGGCTGCATGGCCTCTCTGGAGGCCCCGCTGGAGTCTCAACCTCCAGCGGCCCGCCCTTCCTTTGCCGATATTGTGGTGGATTTCCCAAAACCTCTCCTTGAGGTTGGTATTCCTATGCGTTGACCTGGCTTCAAAGATGGAGAAATGTTCTTTCATTTCTCACCAGAGGAAATCGAACGCTCAGCCTCACCATTTCGATTTATAGTGGTTCTGAAATTCTTGAGGAAACGTCCCTCTCTAGATCGTATTCGAAAATTTATCAAGCTGCGTTGGGGTTTGACGATACAGCTAGTGGTGGGCGGGATGAGGAAATTGGCCAATGTGATGGTTCGATTGACGAATGAGGAGGACTTTTGCATGGCTATGGCGCGGGAATTCTTCGACATTGAAGGAGTGCCCTATCGCATTTTTCATTGGTCTCCTGCTTTTGATGAGAATATTGAACCTGTGAATGCTCCGGTGTGGTTGTTCTTGCTGAGGTTACCCCCAAATTTTTATCACATTTCGATGCTGAAAATTCTTACTAGGGGCTTATGGAAGGTTTCTGAGGAGAGACAATGCCACTACATGTGTCTCTCGGTCAGAATGTGCTAGAAGTTGTGTGGTGATGGACATCTCTCAACCGATCCGTAAGGGATTTTGGATTGGTTCCCCTGGTGAATCTGGCAGTAGTTACCAGGAGGTTACTTTTGAGACCCTCCCTGCATTTGTCATCTTTGTCATGTTCAGGGGCACACTGAGTCTAACTGTAGAAAAGAAAACTAAGGTAGGAGAGGAGGGAGTTCAAGTGAAACTGAAGAGGTCTAAGCCAGTATGGTCTCAGGTGGAGAGGCATGAATTGGATTAGCGAGAGAAGTGAAATAAACGAAGGGAAGAAATTTTGAATAACAATAAATAGAGGTAGAATTTCAGGGCGACTAGTGATCAAATCATGTATGCTTCTAGTGAAGGTATCTTGAGGGATTTTGGAGAAGGTCATGACTCAAGAAATGGTGTGCATAATGCAGGTACTGTTGAGAATTCTGTGGAGGAGGATGAGGGGGCTGCAACTCCTCGAGAAGCTTATTTGAATTTAGCTCAGAATCTGCAAACTCCACGTAGCTCTTTAAAAATGGTGGATGAAATTTTGGAATATGAATTAGGTCGTGTCGCGCAACATGTTATTGATGAGTTCGAAGGGGAACATGCTGAGGAATCGATTGTGGATGTTGATGCTGTTGTGTCGGATTTTGAATGCATGTTAGAGGCTGGAAAAATTGCTCAAAAGGATTATGATTCTGACACGAAGATGGGGGTAACAATTCGAGAAATTTTGGAGTCTAGGAAGGTGAAAGTTGGGGTGAATCGCGGGGTCACTACCCGCTCCAAAAAATAGCGTTAATTTATGTTTAACATCCTTAAGTGGAATATTAGGGGTATGGAATATTAAGGGAATCCCGTATCATGAAGTAGTTTAAACCACGTATTGTAGCAATTATGGAACCTTTTTTGGATGTCAAGAATATGTAGTTTTGGGTACGACGTATGAAGCTTTTTAACTATACTTCGAATGCATATGTGGGTGGAAAAATCTGGCTGTTTTGGGATGAGGGCATTCAATTTTCCTCAAGCCTGGTTTCTAACCAGATTTTATTTGGTTGGTTCTCGTGTGGGGGTAACCGTATATTGGCTTCTTTTGTTTATGCGAGTTGTTTTAGGAGGATGCAGCTGGACTTATGGAAGGATATTAGTAACTTAGATAGTGACGGTCAGCCATGGTTCTTGGTGGGTGATTTTAATATTATTTGGGAGGATGGAGAGAAGGTGGGAGGTGCATATCGGGTTGCTATGGCTAAACAATATTTTAATTCTTTTATTCATGATTGTGGCTTGTTAGAGGTTCCTTTTACGAGATCTAAATTTTCCTGGTGTAATGGTCAATCGGGGCGTCGGCGTATTTGGGCTAGGCTAGATTGGATTCTTATTAATCCAGAGTTCATGTGCAGATTTCAGAATGCAAATATGAAATATCTTCCTCGTACTTCCTCTGACCATAGCCCTATGTGTTTTGAGTTGCTGCAGGATAGGAGTTTCTTGGGTCCAAGTCAGTTTCGGTTTCAAAGAATGTGGGCTTCTCATGAGGATTTTCTCCCTCTAGTAATGAGAGTATGGGATTCTAATATGAATTGTAATGCTTTGCATAGGGTGGCCATAAATTTATCTAAGCTCAAATCTGCCCTCAAACTATGGAATGTTTCAACTTTTGGGCGGGTGGAGAAGGAGATTCAAAGGGTTGAAGACCAACTGGTTGGATTGGAGAATGAAGTTGCTAATAATTATTCTGAGAATGTTGAAACTCAGTTGATTCTATTAAAGAAAAGCATGAACAATGGGTAGATAGAGAAGAGATTTTATAGAAGCAGAATCTTATCTTCTTTAGTTTTACAGGATGGATCTTCTCTACAGTCTCCTGGGGAGATTCATGATGGCACCATTAATTTCTACCAGAAAATTTTGTTTTCCGAGCTGGTGGTTAGTGATGAGACTATTTTTTCCCTCATTCCTAAATTGGTGTCGGAGGAGGAGAATGCGGCTCTTATTCAACCTCCGTCTTTGGAGGAGGTTAAAGCGGCGCTTGATTCCATTCTGGATGATAGTTGACCTAGACCTTGTGGGCTTTTCAGCAGATTTTTTCAAAGTAGCTTGGAAGATTGTTCAGATGGATGTGTGGAAGGCGGCGAATGAGTTCTTTGTTGGCTACCCTTTGCCCACTTTCTATGGTGCTACAAACTTAGTTCTTATTCCAAAAGTGGAGAAACCAGATAATTTTACTAAATTCCGGCCTATTAGCTTGTGTTGTGTGGTGTATAAGATTTTTTCAAGATTATGGTAAATTGGAAGTCTTCTATCTTAAGTAAGTTGATCTCTCCTACACAATTAGATTTCTTAAGTAATCGTAGTATTTTTGAGAATATTTTCATTGCTCAAGAATTGGTGACGGGATTGGATAAAAAGGTTCATGGAGGGAATGTGATTTGTAAGATTGATATGGAGAAGGCGTATGATCGGGTTAATTGGTGTTTTCTTCTTCGAGTGTTGAAGGGTTTCAGTTTTTCCCCAAGGTGGTGTGACCTCATTCTCCAATGTATTTCCTCTCCTTCCTTTTCAATTATGTTGAACGGAGTTTCCAAGGGTTTTTTTTAAGGCTTCACGTGGTATTCGACAAGCTGACCTGCTTTCCCCTTATCTTTTTATTTTATCGGAAGATATCCTTTCTAGATTATTGGAATCGCAATTTGTTTTGGGTACTATTAAGCCTTATCACTTGTCGACTTCCTCTTTAAGGATTTCACACCTTTTTTGTGCGGATGATTTGTTGCTATTTCTGAGAGGTGATACTTGTTCCATGCGGGGATTACTGAAAACATTGAAGTTATATGAGGCAATCTCGGGTCAAAAGATGAATGTAGAAAAATCAAGTTTGTTTTATTCTAACAAAATAAACTATACTAGGAAAAATCAGTTGCTGCATATGTCGGGTTTTAATGAGGGCAGTTTTCCTTGTTCTTACCTTGGTGTTTCGTTGCATACTGGTAGGCTTACTGTCTCTATTTTGAAACCATTAATTGAGAAAATCCAGAAGAAAGTTGCAGGTTGGAAGAGAAATTTTATTTAGTCTGGTGGAAGATTGGTGCTTTTGAAGCATGTCCTTAGTAGTGTGCCGATTCATATTCTCTCGGTGTTGAAAATTCCTTTACTGGTGTTTAGAGAGATTCAAGGTATTTTGTCAAAATTTTTATGGGGTTTCAAAGATGGGAGGAAAAAAAGAACTTGGATTTTTTGGAGGAAAATATGCAGGTCGACAATGGAGGATGATTTGGGAGTGAGGTGTCTTAAGGAAGTGCAGGATTCGCTCTTGCTTAAATTTGCATGGAAGTTGGTTGGGAATGATTCTCTTTCGGCAAATGTTTTTAAAAGTCATTATTGAAGAATATGTCCCTTTTTTAAGCTTCTCAGTCTCCTCGTGGATCTTCTTTTTGGAGGTGTGTGATTGCTAGAGTTCCATTGCTTTTTAAACACGATTTATGGAAAATAAGGGAAGGTAAAGTAAATTTTTGGTTTGAGCCATGGCTGCCATCTGGTGTGCTTGCTGATAGAGTTCAAGTGCTTGATTCTCCTTTGCTTCATATTTGTGATTTGCTTTCTCCACTCGGCTAGAATATCCCTCGTCTGTTAAACTTGGTAGGGGAAGATCTTTGTAATGAAATCCTTCAAGCTAATGTTTGGTTGAAACAGGGTACAGACAACTTTATTTGGGCTCCTTCGGCTGATGGAAAGTTTTCGACTAAGGGAGCATGGCATATTTTGAGACTTGTCTCGACAAAGCCCAGTGGGCAAAATGGACTTGGTTTTGAGGACTTCCTAGGAAAGTTTCTTATATTGCTTGGAAATTTTGGAATCATGCGCTGCCTGTTGATGAGAATCTTAAAAAAATTGGTATTTATCTAGCATTTAGATGGTATTGTTGTGTGGATAGAAATCAGAAGAACACTTATTTGGCATTGGTTTTTTGGCTGAAAAAGTTTGGGAATTCTTCTCGAAGAGGTTAGAGGTTAGATATAGAAGTGGGCAGAGTATTTGTGATCGTGCTTCTCTGTGGTGGGCGAAAGCTAATAGTTCTTCTCAACTGGGGATTGTACGTAGGCTTATGCCGAGTTTGGTTATTTGGGGTTTATGGTTGTTTAGATGTAAGATTTCTATGGAGAATCAGACTGTCTCTTGGGAGAATATTGTGTTGGCTATTTTACTTCAGATTCATAATGTTTTTCTAGAGCCAATGAAACTTAAGGCGTGTTCATATCGGGACCACGACATGCAACGGAGTATTAGTTGCCTGATTATTACACCGAAGCATATTAAAGCTAGAGCTTTTGCTTGGCAACATCCAGAGCGTGGGTATTGGAAGTTAAATATAGATGGTTGTTCGTTGGGGAATCCTGGGCTGTCTTGGGGGGGGGGTGTGATTTGTGATCATAGAGGTGATTTTTTGGTAGGTTTTTCTCACCACTATCAACACCAGACTAATGTAGTTGTTGAATTCTGGGCTTTAATGGATGGTCTCAGGTTATGTAAAGAATTGGGGCTATCAGGGATTATGGTTGAGATAGATTGTTTGATGGTGGTTTCATGGATTCAACGTGGGGAATGCTCTTATTGGTATTTATGGGATTTTTGGGAAGAAGTTATTGATCTTCTTTGAAGTTTTAATGCTCCTATTTGCTATGTTTTTCGAGAATGTAATATGGTGGCAGATTATTTTGCCAAAGAAGGAGCTCATAACTCATGCATGGATCTTTGGGCTCATAGTCATCTTCCTCGTAGACTTAAATGTTTGTTGTGCCTTGACAAGTGGTCTTTACCTTATGTGCTCCTAAGATAAGGGATGCAGTTGGGTTTTTTCTTGAGCTGGAGCAGATTCGTTCCAGGTTTTGTTAGACTCTCATTGTGAAGTCGGCTATTTTATTTTAATTGTTTTTTTTCCTGGTTTGTCATTCTTTGATTTTAAGGTTGTCAATATTTGGTCTTTATTGGATTTTACCATGTTACCACGGTATTCCGCCGCCATAAATGAGAGCTTTTAATAAATTTGGAAAGGGGTCACTCATGGACATATGACATTGTCTCTATTTTTTTAAAAAAAGGTAACATTTGATGCCAAAGTTAGTAAATATTCTTAGAGTGTAGTAAATAAGTAAGAGAGTCTAGGGATCAGAGAGAGCATTCTCGTACATGGGATCTGTTATTTATACTACCAATCTAAGGAGCAGATCGTGCCTGCTTTCATGAAGTTCGTGTTCCCCATACTGTTGCTTTTGTCAGTCTTTAAATGCGGTGTGGCTCTGCGACGACGTCATTAATGTGGTGTGTTGTCCAGGTGGCGAAACCATTAATGCGGCGTGGTTATCCAATCTTCTCCTCTTAGTCTTCTTTCCTTCTGGTTCGTTCATGCCTTCTTAGTCAGTAGATCAACAGTTCTCTGTATATCACGCCTACCGTGTGGGCGAGCACTCGATGACTGGACACTACTCAAGGAGTTTTCAGATCGATGAGTCTCATCCTCTATAATACCATCCCTCCTACATGTCACGTACAAAGGATCCTCCTAGTGAATAAATAAGCTTTTGTGAGTACATTTAACATTTTCTTTTTCTAAAATACTAAAAGTTGAAAACGCTTTCAGAAATAATGCATAAGGCTTGAAACATCCGTGACAATTTTAAAAGCACTTTGACATATGTTTACTATGCAATAGTCAACTTTTTAGTTGTAAAGCTTTTTGACAAAACATTACACTTAAAAACGTTGTTACCAAACTCTATCTCTTGTATTAATCTCAAACAAGCTCTAAAACAGAGGAGGGATACCGTTATAAACCATAGATAAGAATGAGATAAACACAGAAAACTAAAATATCAAGACAGAACTATATATTAGTCTATTATTGAAATGAATTTTATCGGTTTGGTTGGAGCATCACTTCGGATTGAAATATATTATTACTAAATTAATTTTTTGGCATAAGTCACTATTTATTATTTTACATTTTATATATTATAAAAAATATTCACATCTTATAAAAAAAATCTTTATATCTTATAAAAAATTATAAATATAAAATATAAAAATAAATAGTATCTGATAGAATTTTTCGATCACATATTTAAATATTTCATTCCATTTCAATCCGAGTGGGGTCAGTCCAGCTGTTTTTTGTCTGCGTCTCACCAAACTTAACCAAAAGAATCGTTTTACTTTTCTGTCCCAACCCAAACGCAACAGATCCAGGGATATTTAGGGCATTCAAGTTTATGATGCAACTCACCTCTCGCCAGGTCACACGGCACCTTATGGCATTATGCCAAAATCCAAACTGATCCTCATCTACAAAAAGTGGGACCAGATACTGCCACGTGGTCCAATGTCAGCGTAGTTTTAGATGGAGGGTTCTCAGCCACTAATCCCTACCTAAATCCTCAGCCACAAAACTGTAAACTCATTTCACTCTCTCCTTCTTTCTGTCCAAGTTGTGCTTTATTAGACTTATTTGCTCATTAAAAATACTAAAATTGGGCTTATTAAAACCACACGGCTTGCCTCAAATTAACTATTAAGAAATATATATACATATATATATATATATATATATATATACATACTAGTGAAGGGCAAACACGTGCATTGCACGTGTGCCCAATTGCATAAATATAAAAAAGTATTTTTAAAAATAAGAAATTTCTTTAAAAATATGTAATAATAAAAAATAGATTAATATATATAATTATGAAATGTAATAGTTTTAACTATATTTTAAATTTTCTTATTGTTCATAAAAAATATCATATATACTATTTGCAAAATATTAATGATTGCAGATCCAAAAGTGACTATTAGAGTTGATATACTATTATCATATATTTCTAAATACACTTGATATCTAATAATAGTAAATAAATTATTATTTATTAATATTAAAAATTAATATATTCTAATTATAATGTAAAAATTTTGAACTCCAGAATATGAGAAAGAATGTTCACCTTAATTGTTAAGTCTCTATTTTTTGGCAACTATAATATAAAACATTCTCATTTTTTCCATATTCAGTTGTTTTGTTGCAACTAATCTCAAAACACAATTTGTTGCAACTAATTTCATTAAATTATTATAATTTTTTTAAATTTTTATATAAAATATAATAAATATTATAATTTTTAAAAATTTTAAAATAATAATAATATTAAAAAATAATATTTTATTTAACTTTTAACTTTCATCTCAATTTAATATCCAACCTATCCAAAAAAAAAAAAAAAAAACCACAATATTCAAACTCACCTTAATCGGCAAAAGAGCAAAAACACGTGAGAGAACCTTGAAAAAAATAAATAAATAAATAAAGGGGTGTAATTGATGAGAAAACTGTTCATCCCCTTACTTATTTTCAAATAAATGTCTATTTGAAAATAAATTTCATTTCAAAATTTTTATATTATTTCATTGTATCTTATTTCATCTCGTTTTCAAACATAATTAAAATATAAAATTTTTAAAATAATCATTAAAATTTTTTCAAAATTTTAAATAAAAAGTAGAAAACAATTCACTTATTTGAATGTCAAAACAAAAATAATATTCTAAAATTATATTCTAAAAATATTTTAATTTTATAATTTTTTCTTAACTCTTTTTCTCTTCCAATTAGTTTTATAAAATTTTATCTCAGGGCTAGTTTAGAGCACAAGACAAAACACAAAATGGATTGAGATGGTATATAAATAGTAGAATAAAAGTTGAATTATTTATTGTATTTTGTGTGAAAATTTGAGAAAATTATAATGATGAGATGAGATGAATTGAGGTGAGTTTTGAATACAAACGAGGTGTTGAACTCATCTCATCTCATTGTTACACATTTTTCAAATCCTCATACAAAATATAATAAACAATTCAATTTTTTCAAATTCCAATTCAATTTTTTCAAATTTCAAAACAATAATAATATTAAGACATAATATTTTAGATTGTGTTTAGATGTTGAACTAAATTGAATTGGATTGAGATGATAAAATATTATCAAAATATTATTTTTTAATATTATTATTATTTTAAGATTTAAAAAAACTAAATTATTTATTATATTTTATATTAAAATTTAAAAAAATTATAATAATAAATTAAAATAAATTTATAAATCAAACAAAATAAATTTTTAAATAAAATATAAAATTCTCATCTCAACTCTCAATCTTGCATTAACAAAACTCTCTCCTTACATATTTATATTCAACAAAGTAAATCCATTAAAAATTCTTATTTACATGCATCTTACATGCGAGTTCAAAAAATTTAAAATTTTTGATTTGACTTGCTATCCAATTCAAGTTCAAGTCATCATTAAAGTAAACCATCAAAAAACAAATACTTCACGCATGATCAATACACTCTATTCCAGCAAAACGTGACCTCTTTTAGCCACGGGGCAAATTGGTCTACAAGCGTACATTCACATGTCTCGAGATCCTCGAATTCCTAAACAGGATCACTTTTTATTGTTTCTAGAAAAAACTTCGCTCGTTGCAGTGGAGTCACAGCCTCACAGTGTGATGTATGACCTAAATCCATCTTTACAAAATGCCCCTCGTCTTTGTCCGCTATTACTGACTTTGACACACAACACAGTAACCTTAATCCATAGCCATAAGAAACCAAAACGTACCCTTATCGAACCGTCCGAACTCAGAACCTCTTATGAAAGCAGATTGGAAGACCCATTAGTAAACCTAGACCAACCACCCACCTTTGCAGCGTCAGAAACACACAGAAGGTAAAAACTCTGTGTAAGTGTCCAGTACGTTTCCATTGTGAGAGTGGAGGGTCCAGATCATTCCCTGCTCCTCTTCTGCCTCCCCAACCTCCAGCTTCCACAAACCGCATTGTTGGCCATCACATGGGTTCAAGCTCTCCAGCCGAGTTAGGAGGCTCATCATCTGCCTCTCCACCCATCTCGTCTTCCATATACGAAGTGAAGTATTTGATTCTATTTTTATTCGTTATTCTCTATGGTCAATTCCCTCTCTATCAGATTCTTTGAGCGTGACGGCATCGTTGGGGCCGCATGGCCAATGTCAAGGTCTCCGGCCTAGCAGCAGAATAACATAGCGGTTTCACAGAGCAGAGGGAGAAGATTATTCGGACTAAAAATATTTAACTGGCAAGAAGAAGTAGAAGCAAGCATACCACGCTTTGCAGAGATTGACAAGTAGAGAACCAAATTTGGAGGAATTGAAGGATGACAATCACTTTTATACTAAGTCGCAAGCGGTGAAAGCGGTAAAAAACAGATTAAAAATAGAATCCGATAATAGCTTTGAAAGTCGTGGAGAGCTTCGGAAGCGGTGGAAAACAAAAGGAAATCAAAATCTGAAGATTGAGGCTTTTATAGGAAGCGGTAAAAAAGACTTGATTTTATTCTTAAATCCACTCGGTGCAGGTAGTGATAAAAAAATTTATTTAGATTTTATTCTTAAATCCATTCGGTGCAGGCGGTGATAAAAAAAAAAATTATAGATAACAACTGGAATAGAAATCTATAGAAGCTGCAGAAACCAGAAAACGATGGAAAAAAA
This sequence comes from Juglans microcarpa x Juglans regia, assembly GCF_004785595.1. Taxonomy (NCBI): domain Eukaryota; kingdom Viridiplantae; phylum Streptophyta; class Magnoliopsida; order Fagales; family Juglandaceae; genus Juglans; species Juglans microcarpa x Juglans regia. Next base: position 10,262,831 of record NC_054599.1, on the reverse strand, counting down.
ATAATAATAGAATCCTATAAGAGTTGCGGAAGCGGTGGGAAACAAAAAGGAAATCACAATTTGATAAAATAGTTGTTTTCACATGAAGCGGAAAAAATAAATTGATCTTATACTCTAAAACATTCAGTGCAAGTGGTGGTGCAAAAAATAAGAACTTGAAACCAGAAGGATCGACGTTTTTATAGGAAGAGGCAAAAGAAATTCGATTTTATACTTTAAAGCGTTCGGTGCAAGCGGTGGTCCAAGCGGTGATAAAATAAAAATTAAAAAAAGTGGAAAGCAGAACGTAAGAAAAGTGAAGGAAATGCCAGTAAAATGAATTGAAAATTGAGGATAAAATTGGAAAAAAGAGATGGACGACACCTGCTTATTGACACTTATTATATATAAGATATATATATATATATATATATAGTAATACTAGAGAGAAGCCATTGTAGCAGTGTATACTTTATACTCACTACATAGCTGCTTCTAGTTGATTATTTCCACCACTCACCTGGGGAGATGTGTGGTCTAGATGATGCCACATTATATGTGCAAAATGGATGTTCCCAATAGTAACTTCTATCTATATTTATTCATATATATATATGTATATGAATGGACACATTTGATATAGCCATATTTAAGAGTGGTATTATTATTTTCCTATTAGTTCACTAACCCAAAACACATTCTAGACATAATATTTTAACCCAAATTATTTTTGAAGGCAAACTTAACCAAAACTTTTGGTAACTTCAAAATTAACAAAAAAATAAATAAAATAATGAATTTTACGCAGAAAGACGTCTAAGCACTTGTTTAGTTTTGAGTTTGAGAGTTTGATTAAACAGTTTATAAATTATTTTTCAAAAAAAGCATAGAATGTTAAATGTTTGATAAATTTATAACAAATGTTTCACGCATTTAAAAAAGGCTAAAAACTCACTTTTTTTTTAAAGGGCAATGCTATTTATACTGGCCAAAAACTTATATATTCACGTGGCTTTCTCATGTACACTACTTTTATTAAAATAAAAAATAAAATATAAGTATACAATGGAATACCTCAAGCACAAGTTTTCCTCTACGAGTTTATCTAGCCTAATCAAATAATTCAGAAAGCCTCAAGCGTCTCATTTTAATTAAGTGTACTACGTAATCGTCCTAATCACTTAGCTCCACAACAACAGGAGGATCCTGGGAAGTTCCCTCACGCTCGGCCCTGCTAGGCATAGCGAAGGAGGCAGAGAGGGAGCGGCCTTGGTGTGGGGAGAGGTGGACCTGGCTACCCCCTTTGGGTTCCTGGTTGCAGCAGAAGGGACATCTCCTTGACCTCCCCTTGCTTCCCTTTCTTCTTCTTCTTCTTCGTCACCCGATTGCAAGAAGAAGTCGGGATGCTCTCATTCTTCTCTCTCTCCTCCTTTTTCTCCCTCCTTGCCCGTGGCCTCGGAGGGACCCTACTCTTCCTCCCGGCCCCCTGCCTCTGGACTCAGCTCTTCCTCTCGGTGCTCGGCTCCCTGACTTTGCCCTTCTCCTTGGTGCCTGGCCTCTAGAGTCTGCTGAGGGACCTCATGGGCCACCGCCTCCCCCAAGGTATCTTTAAAGGACATGAACTGCTCGAACATGTTGGGCCCACGAGGGGGAGTGCGCAAAGGAATTGAAGAAGTGCGCTTGAAGGTCGCATGCGTCCTCCTTTTCCCCGGAAGGAAACAACGGGTCGAGGGGGAGGGGGGGGGGGAGGGACCCAATGGAAGCAGGTCATGGACCCTTGAATAAGAAGAAGGCCCAACGGTGGAGCTCGAACTGCTCGAAAATGATGTGGTCTCCCACGTTGAAGGGATCGGAATCTCCAGACGCAAGGGCTATTGCTGCCCCTGTCTGCGAATGCCCTAGCCCCGAGGCATCTCTGCATGGCTCTCAAACTCCCAAGGAAGACCACAGAAGGAAGAGGAACCCCCGGCCTCACTACTTGGCTTCCTCTAAGGCGGATCATGATGCACCTTTGGTCATTTCACCCAGCTACCAAAGGAGCTCGAGACACGTTTTCGCCCCCGGGGAGAGGGAATCACCCAAGAAGCTCCTATCGATCGCATACGAGTGATTGAGGATGGACAAGAAATTGTGAATGTTCTTGTCGGAGAGGGTCTGATCAATCTGCGCCTCGTCAGGATGGGCCCTCCCCCAAGCTATCACCGTCTCTAAATGAGCCTCCTCCCTCCGATTCAGTGTAAGTTCCAGATTCTCCAAGGAAGGGAGGAACCCCCAGAATGCCTGAACAGGATACTCCTTCTGGGCGGCCTCCCCCCTCAAGGTACTCCCAGTCTGAGCCCAACATGAAGAAAAACATCCAGGACCATTCATTTATGCTCGAGTGACACTGCTTGAGTGAAGCAATCTTCCGGCCAGGAGTCCATGCATGGAAACTGCAAATGCTCGTCAGTTGGTTGTTGATGCGATATACCGACAAGAACTCCCGGGCTGTCAAGTCGGAGTACTCCTTAGCAGTCCCACTAAGTGCTATCCGGAAGATGACGCAACTAGATACCAAGAGCTGCCATGCGTTGGGATGGAGTTGCACCGGGGCCAGCCCAAGGTAATTAAGAACCTCGCAAACCAGATTGTAGAATGGAAGACAAAGAACATTGGCAAACATTAATTGGAAAAGAGCCACCCGCGACGCAGTGCCGTCAGGATTCATTGCGTGCTCGCCCTCGGAGCAACGGCGTCAACCTTGGGTGGCATGGCAATAGTGAGAAGCGATGGAAAAGTAAGAGGCGGAGGAAGGTCACAATGGAAGAAGAAGAAGGAGACGGTGGCAGAAGATGAACGAAAGGCTTGAGAAGGAGAGTAAGGCACGACGGTTGGAGAAGGAACTTGGAGAAGTGGCGGGAAGAAATGGAGGAAGAAGAAGGAGAAGCATGCTTTATATAGCAGAGGAAGGTTGGAGAGTGCATGGGAAATGAATCAGTCATGACAGTGATGACGTCAGTAAATGCCATGAGGCTCCTAGTAGCCGAAGCGACGGCACAAATGGCAGTCGTTGTGTCAAGTGAGTAGGGGGCACGAACCAATGAGGTCCCAAGACATGGAGAAAGAGACAGCCAGCATGTCCAATCAATCATCGGGAGGCGGAACGACCATGGGAGACGAGGAGAGGCGTTCATTGAACGGGCAGATGGCCTTGGGAACCCGAATCTGTGGAAGCCGAACGGGTGACATCGAGAACGCAACTGGTGGACGGCCCACTAAAGACAAAAGACAGAAGGGAAATGGGAATCGGCGAATCGCATTCATCAAACGGATAAATGGCCTCGAGAACTTGAAGTGACGGAAGGCAAACAGTCAACACCATTATTGGGGTTGTTTTGAATTCCCACCACATGTTTGTGATAGGAATTTGTGGGGTACTGTGAGGGGAGCCCATCTCAGAAGGGCCCAGGCCCAAAGAGATCAAGCTACGGGAACCCCAGGCCCTCGGATGAAATCCTGACGTGGGCTAGAAGCCTAGACCAGGAGACCACGCATTGAGCCCAGAACCGTAAACCTATCTGGAAAGGCTTTGGCACCAAGCTCGAATACGCTAAGAGCCCCGTCTCGGGACTCGGTGACCTACCGAGCTCTGCCATAAGGAACCGTGCAGACTACCCCACTGTGCGTAGACGGCTGAACGTGCCCATTGTGGGCGCGTCAAACGCAAGGCACGTCGCATCCAATGCGTGTGACAGGAGACCTGACACACAACGGCGCGCTGCCAGAGTACGTAGGATGGCTTGGCCATGACTTGACACCCTGTCTTGGTAGGATGGTGGCAATGGATTTGACCGAGCACGACCTGACATGCCACGATCTCTCTTGGCAGTCTGAGCTGCAAATTGACACACTGTCACAGCAGGAGGAAGAGTGATGGCAGGTCAGGTACGACCTGACACTCCATGACCTCCATCGGTAGTAGAGTCCGAATTAAGTATAAATAATAGCCATCCCTCCTATGGGAAGAATCTCTGAACACTTTTTGTCATTTTCTCCTTATTCTAAGCTTTCGCCATTACTCGTGTGTTCTTCACTAACTTTGGAATCAAAGCTACCTTGGAAGTCATTGGAGTCTATTCTCCCTCCTTGTTGTAGGTGGCGTAAGATTGGCAACTGTGACATTGCTCCGGATGTGAAATATGACCTCAATACTTTACGTTTAAAAACGTTGTTACTAAACTCTATCTCTTGTATTAATCTCAAACAAGCTCTAAAACAGAGGAGGCATACCGTTATAAACCATAGATGTCTGGAAGCATCATGAAATAAATAATGTTTTTGATACAGAAGTGAGTCAACGATCTTTCGATTCATATCCGATGAGAAAGTCATAGATGTCAGTGGTGAAAACTTGTGAGAGGATGGAGAGAGGATTATATTAATAAAAAGAAAAAAGAAAAAAAAGAAAAAAAGAAAAGAATGAGATAAACACTGGAAAACTAAAATATCAAGACAGGACTATATATTAGTCTATTATTGAAATGAATTTTATCGGTTTGGTTGGATCGTCACTTCGGATTGAAATATATTATTACTAAATTAAAAATTTCTTATTTACTATTTCATATCTCACATCTTATAAAAAAATATAATTATTTTTTATAAAAAAAATATCTCTATATCCTATAAAAAAATTATAAATATAAAATATAAAAATAAATAGTAATTGATGAATAAAATTATTTTACCACATATTTGAATATTTCATTCCTTTTCAACCCGAGTGGGGTCAGTCCAGCTGTTTTTGGTCCGCCTCTCACCAAACTTAACCAAAAGAATCGTTTTAGGGTATTAAAGTTTGAGTAATTGTATATATTATATATATATATATCGATATATATAATATATAAAAATAATATTATTGTAAAATTTCCTATTATGATGCAACTCACCGCTCGCCAGCTCACACGGCACCTCATGCCAAAATCCATACTGATCCTCATCTCCAAAACGTGGGACCAGATACTGCCACGTGGTCCAATGTTAGTGTAGTTTTAGATGGAGGGTTCTCAGCCACTAATCCCTACCTTATTCCTCAGCCACAAAACTGGTAAACACATTTGACTCTCTCCTGCTTTTTGTCCAACTTGCTTTATTAGACTTATTTGCTCATTAAAAATACTAATTTGGGCTTCTTAAAACCACACAGCTTGCCTCAGTTTTTCCAATCTATCTGAGACGCTCTAAAGCTCCTGCACCAAGTATAACCAATCCATCAAAGTTTCACTCATTTCTATAGGTATTCTTGATCTGAGTTGATTTCTCTGTCTTGAGTCAGGAACTGGGTTTTCCTCATTTTCTCATTTACGCTTCGCAAGGTGACTGTTTCCCTTGAACTTCTTTCTACTTCTAATTGAAGCATTTATGTTTATCTGCATGATAGAATACACAATTCTTGAAGATTGGTATTGTTTGTAAAATTCTTGTTCTTTACTTTTTCGGTGATACCTTGCTTCTTGGGCTTCAATTCTTTTTTTTGGGTTAAATTAAAGTTGTTTTTTGGATGCTGAGAAAAAGCAGGGAAAGAGAAGAAATTAAGCTTCCAAAGTTTGAATTATCATTTGAGAATATATTATTCTGAACCTTCACTCAACTAAGCTGCATACATATGCTCGTCTTGGTGGAGGAAAGCTATCCTTTTTTTTTTTTTTTTTCCCATTAAAAATAAAGAAATTGATAGGGTAAATCAATTATTATTCGCCTTGTTTCCCTGGAATATTATGAATTTCTTACTGATAGCTACTTGATACATCTGTTCTTGTAATCTGATTCTGGAACTAGGTTTAAACTGGGTAATTTATACTCATTTTCTTCGGTTCTCCCTATGTTATAGTTTATCGTTTGAAGAAAGAGAAAAGAAACAAAGGATAGAACACTTTATGTCTATATATACACGTACGCACGTACGTAGTATGTATGTATGCATATCAATATATTATTCTTAAGGCTCTGTTTGATCGCCTCTAATACATAATCTTTCTGTTCTGTCTTAGATTAAAAATTGATTTGTATTCCGTAATGATAATTTAATCTGTAATTGATTTGTATTACTGTTCTGATTGCTACGGCTATTCAATCTTATGCTCGTTTCCTTTTTTCTTTTAGATCCCAGATCGTGTCTCATGGATTGGTATTATGGGAATGGAATCGATGAGCTTGTTGTCCCTCAATATCAAGACATATCAGATAGGCTCCCATCGCCTGACAGCTGGTCCAAATGGGGGACAACTACATCTGAAAGGATCGGGTCACCTAACAAGTGCTTTCTCCAGGAATCAAATTTGAAGGAACAAGAACTCAGCTTCGATGGAAACAGTTTATGCAATGAAGTTGAGTTGGATACTTCCCATGATAAAGATGATTCCAATGGCTCGAGCATATGTGAAGGATTGTTGGAGGGGGCTTTTTACTGGAGATCACCTTCACATGATCGGCCGGACTACCAGCTTGATGACTTAGAAGGAGTTGAACAGACGAATGACATTTTCTTGTACAAGCGTAACATCTGGGATAAACTTGATTTACTGCATGTAGGAAATGACGTCAACTGATTTAACTTGACATAAAAATCTATTGCATTTTCAGATGCCCAATTGCAATCAGGACTTGGGCCATTTAAAACCATGTCACCATTGATATGATAATTAAAATCTGAAAAGCACGAGCTAATCACTTACCATCAGTTTTGTCAAGGACTTCCCATACTCTTTGATGGTCGTTTTTCAAAAATACATTTATATATTGTGTGCCACTTGCAAGTTAATTGAGCCATTCAATATCCAAACAATGTCCAAAGCGCTGCATGTTATATTCATGTAAATGATGTATTCATCTTGTTTTTTGGACTTAATCTCTTCTGGTTACCCCTTAATGCAGGAGCTCCTTACTCGAAGATCTTCCTGAGATGGAAGCTATAGATGAGTCATTTGAATTTTCTCCCGAATCCCCCCATTGTGGTGGGCTGTCCAGTGACAATCTAGATTCACGAAGCATGTGGATTGATGTAAACAACACCGTGGGAAAATCAAAGTATCCCAAAAGACATGCCTTCTCTTCATTAATGGGGCGGGATAATCAAGATGTAACTGCTGTGCAGTTTATTCCATGCAACTCAGAGCAAATGGATTGTGCGCCAATAAAGGTTAGTTTTTCCCATCTGCTGGGTAAATTATAATTTATCAATTAATATTGGTGTTACAAAACCTGGACTAGAATGCGTAGTTGAATGGCTGGAACTATTAAGTGGTCTGGTTTCAGTCATTAACTGCTGGTCTGCAGACTAGCCTGATCAATGGAAAACGTAAATGCAATCATAAATTGAAGAAGCACATATTGGATGACTTTGTTGATAGTACCGCTTTTGCAATACCAAGTTTAGCTTCTGGTATTGGCAGGTATTTTGATGTTTGGATTGCTGAAATTTTATCTTTTCTGCCCATTAGCAGGAATTTATGGTTCAATATGGCTTCGCTTTCTACATTCAAGATCTTGAAATCTGTCGCGGTAGTTAGAATTTTATAACAGTTAGTTTTAGGAGTAATGGTATTCACCATCTTATTAATCATTGTCCTTCTATTATCCCCTGCTGTGGCATCAAATTATTATTAAACTATTCTTATTTTTCACTCATCTGTCAATCATTTGATATTATATGAGAGGATGATGAAGAATAACAATAATTTCCTATTTTAATCCTTAAACTTCTGAAACTGAAATTTTTTTATATATCTATATATTTATTTCACCTTCTTCCATTTGGAAACAAGTTAAGAGAACCAGGCTGTGGTTGTTCTTGAGATTTTCCCCAGGTGGAAATATTTGACAAGAACTTGAAATTAGTCCACCAGGTTGTGCGTAAGCAGGATGATGTAGTAGGTTCATTTTGTAAAACCTACTGTAATAAACCTGAACAGACTAAATGCTTTCTTAGTATTTCTACCTGGAAATGGTATTCTAGAAACAGAGTCAGTTTCGGTTGTCAGAATACCTCACTACTATTTATTATTTTATTATTACTTTTCACTACTATTTATTACTATTCAATATTTTATCATTACTTTTTCACTACTTTTTCACTACTATTCACAGAATACATGAGAATATCTCACTATCCAAATGTGTGAAGTTTGCATGCTGCGTATCATCCTTTCATCAGGGTACACATAATCGAACTGCAGAGAGGGAGGGAGGGAGGGAGGGAGTATATGTTCTCTCCACTATTATCTGTTCTACTTTTATTACCAAAGTTTAGTTTTTCGTTACCTGTTACGAGACATGAACCTTGGTTAGTCAATTACTTCGATTTTCTTAAGGGGCAGTTTGGAGAAGACATTGTCTCATCTGAGCAGAATGGCTTGAATGAAAACTCGGGCCAGGAAAAATCACCTGAAGAATCTGTATTGGAGGAGCTTGAGATGGTGATGGCACAGGTGAAATTTTTAAGAACTCGAAAGCTTTTTATCTATATTACTATTGGTAAACACCATTATATTGCTCATCAATGTTTCTCTATTTCACTTCAAGTAGTTGACGGAGAAGACTCAGATTTGCTTTCGAGATGCTTTGTACCGCCTTGCAAAGAATTCGGAACACCATGACATGGAAACACAGGAGGAAGGTGGATATCTTGACACTGAAAAGCCCCCTCCATGGACACTACATGATATAAAAATGAGGTAAAATTCAATTTCACTGCATTTTTTTTGTTGTATTTCTATATTATTATGTAAAGTCTTTCCAGAATTCCCATGTAAGCTACTCACGGTCATTGACATTCCAACAGCCAAATTACAAGCCAGAGGCATCACCGGTGGCAATAGGACAGATCTTGTTTCATTGTTATGTTTCTATTCCATGACAGCCAACCATTGCTTTGATTCCTGAAGAATTAATCTTATTCTAACAAAAACTAATCCACTTCATTCCAAGTTTTAAAAATTCCTTCTACTCTCACATGGATTAAAACTTTTTCTGTTGCATTGACAGTTAGATAAATGCTTTAGTCACAAAAAGATTTCACAAAAGTAAATTATGGCTTGATGTGGTACATTAGATTATAAAGTTAGTTTTATTGTAAAGTAAATTTAACGTATCACATGAAACCACGTTAGTTTGTAAATTTACTTTTGTGAAATCTCTTTGTGGCTGTAGCACTTTTCTAACGGTTAGTCCCATTACATTGGCATATGTGGTTGTTAGGCCCCTTCTTGGGCAATTAGTATCCATGTAATCTGTATGAAGTCTCCGGGTCCTTGTCCTGGTTGCAGTTGAAGTTGGCCTCTCCTGATCAAACCTCAATTTATATGCATGCAGGCCTGCAAGTCAGAAAGCGATGGAATCTGAGACCAATGCCATCGACCGAGCCGTTGCAAACCTCATGTTCAATGACATGGACTTCAGTGTAATAAGAGAACATTCCAGTTCAGCATCAGTTAACTTCACCGGAGTAATTGGAGAAAGGGAACCACCAGTAAACTCCATGCAAAATGTCGTCAGATCAACCAGACCAATGCGCTACAGCTTTAATCAACCCAAAATTCAACATGTTTCACACCGATCAATTTCACAAGGTGATGCTGAAGTTCCAAGACTTGCTCAAATAGACCGGGACAATGAGTTTATGTAGAAAATTCTAGAGCATCACTACAGAGAACACTTAAATTACCTACTGACGAAATGCCTGCAGGGAAGAGGAAATCTTTCATACTGGAGTTTGGTTCTCTGACATGATTGTGGAGGCAATCTGCAGATTGTCATGAAGGCAAGGATCCGTGCAACATGATCTGTGTGTACTGAGAGAGCGTGAAACAATTCTTAGAATTGCTTTTTACCATTTGCGTATGTATATCCTTTGTAATTACTAAGATGGCTTGTTTAGTTTAATGCTACTCAAGAGAGTTTAGTTTACTGTTGCATAACAAGAAGAACTTGGATAGAAGTTAACTTAATGAGCAATTTACATCCAAAGTTTTCGGGACTGAAAGTTACGGTTAAATATTATACCATATTTGGGGTTCCCTTAGTGAAACAAGGGATGAACAGAAACATGTGCTATGCCCTACTGGCCACCATTTTAGAAAAGTCCACCAACATATGCTTTTCGAGTCTTTCAACTCAAAAGCATTACAACAAAATACAAAACCGAGTCCTCTCCTTGCAGGGTGAGGTTTTTCTCTCTAGGAAGAGTTAAGTCTCTTAGACTAGCTTGGCTGGTTTGAAGAGGTTACAATGGAGGAGGATTTAGCTAAACAGTGGGAAGGCCTATGTCTCACTGAGAAAGAAAAAGGGGTAGTGGTTTTACCTTCCAACTCTACTGCCAAAGCTTTGCAACATGGTAAGTTTTGTTTATTGGTCATGATTATAGCAGAAAGACCAGTTAACCGATAAGCATTCAAGACTACTATGACCAAAGTATGGAGATGTGAGAGTTGGTTTCAATTCTTAGAAGTTGGTGTGAACAAATTTCTGATCGAGTTTAACCAAGAGAAGGATTTCCAGCATGTTATATGTGGCAGACTATGATCCTTTGACAGATGGTTGCTGTGTCTTCAAGTTTTTGAAGGTAATCAATCCATAAATGAAGTTCCTTTTAATAAAGAAGAGTTCTGGGTTGCTGTGTCTTCAAGTTTTTGAAGGTAATCAATCCATAAATGAAGTTCCTTTTAATATAGAAGAGTTCTGGGTGTAGGCTTATAATATGCCTCTTGCATAATACATGATGTTGGAGTCCATATTGGTGAAAATATTGGTAGAGTAATAATAATCCAGGTTGATGACAGAGGCATTGGCTTGGGGAAGTTCTTGAAGATAAGGGTGGAAGTGAACATCTCATAAGCTCTCAGGGGGGTATTCTTAACTTCAGAAGGCAAGAAGACTTGGGTCCCTCTTAAATATGAACGTCTGCCTATTTTCTGCTTTAAGTGTGGGGTGATAAAGCATGCTAAGCAAGGTTGTTTTGTTAGCTCACTTGGAAGTAGTAAGCTGCAATATGGGGTGTGGATGCGAGCACCAACAATGAAGGAAAGTGACAGCACAAATAAGAAATATGGGGAAGAAGACCTTCATCACAATGAAGAGGGACAATCATGGAGGAAGGGAGGGGAGGACATGGATGAAGGTCCAAACAACAATCCTGAGTCAAAAATGGATTTTCAGGAAACTGGTATGTCTGATGTTAACATTGCAACCACTATGATGACAATTGAAAAAAATGCTTTCTCTTAGGAATTATGCAGAGACAACCTAGAGGCCTTTCAAGAAAAGATTGAGTGAGCCTTTTTTGGATAGTTATGAGCAGACCTTTAATGTAGGAGGGGCTTGTCTCATGCAAGGCATTGAGGAATCAGATTGTCCAAGGTATGAGCCAGTGTAAAGGTAATGGCCAAAAGTCAACCCTGGGCCTCGAGAGCAACCATGACCCGAGGGCCTAAGCTTCATCCTTGGCCCATTTTGTCTTTGACTAGGTCCAAGCCCTAGAGAAAATTAAAAAAAGAGCTAGTTGGAAGAGGAAAGCCAGGGATAAAAGCTTTGAAAGTCTCTTAGCTGGTTTAGGGGAGAGTAATGCAAGCTGTCCAAGTGGCCCCAAGAGGGATGTTGCTCAGACAATTGAAGAAGATGCAATACAGGTTACTAAAAAAGCAAACAATGTGGTGGTGCTTGATGAATGCGCCAATAGAATTGGTGTGGTGGTGGTTGGTGCACAACCCCACCCTATGTAATGAGTTGTCTAAATTGGAACTGTCGAGGGCTTGGGAACCCTCGGACAGTGAACAACTTGCATCTCATGGTGCAAAATAAGGCTCCCAACTTTTGTTTTCTTAGTGGAAACAAAGTGCAATAGATTAAAGGTGGAAGCTGTCAAGAGGAAGTTGAATTTTGAAAACAGTTTTGTGGTTAATTCGAAAGGTTCTAGTGGAGGCCTGGCCTTCCTATGGAAAGAAGAAATAGAAGCAGAGGTGTTGTCATATACTCAATACCACATCTCATTTTTAGTTAAGGGTATGAAGGAGGGTGTTCCCTGGCACCTAACTGGGTTCTATGACAATTCAATCACAACAAAGAGGCATGAAAGTTGGCAACTGCTACAGACACTTAAACCTACAATCTCAATAGGATGGTTGTGTGTAAGTGATTTTAATGAAATATTGAGCTGAGAGAAATGTGGAGGGCCTTTGAGACCTTATAATCAAATGGAGGCTTTTAGAGGTGCTGTGAACAGATGTGGACATACTTTGGAAGCAAATTCACTTGGTCAAATGGTAGGCAAGGGGAGGCCTTCACCGAAGAAAGGCTTGATAGGGCTTTTTGTAATAATGCCTGGTCAGACCTTTTCAGTGACTCGAGATTTTTCACTCTCCCTACACTTAACTCAGACCACAATCCTATATGGATTGTTATGGAACAACTGCAACCTATTGTAAACAGATACCTAAAGCCTTTCAGATATGAGGCTAGATGGTCACTAAGGATGAATGTTTTAAAACTGTTGAGGAAGCTTGAAGGATACCTAGGTTGGTTGCAAACAAAATGCAATTCACTGCTGAGGGTCTCAAAAACTATACACTAAAGCTGTCACAGTGGAGTAAGCAGACTTTTGGCAACTCAAAGAGAGAAGTCAGTGAACAAATGGACTATCTCTCCAAATTACAAGAAAGGAACACATGCCATTTAACTGAGGACATCAAGCAAGTGCAACAAGGGGGTACAAAATTCTTGAAGCTGAAAATATCAAGTGGAAGAAAGGGCAAAACAGAGATGGCTGAGTGAGGGAGATAGAAATACAAAATACTTTCACCAATGTGTTGCACATAGGAGAAAAACAAATGGGATTAAAAAACTGGTTGATAGCAATGGACAAGTAACTAGCTCGAGAGAGGGAATTAGTAACTTATTCCAAGATTATTTTATAGATATAGTTACCTCCTCTAACCCTAGCAATCCTGTAGCATGCCTTGCATCCTTGAAGGCTCAAGTGACTTCTACACAAAATGATATGCTGACCAAACCTTATTCCTAACAGGAGGTTGAAGAAGCTCTCTTCACATGAATGGCTTAAGCTCTCCAGGACCAGATGGATTTCCTGCAATATTTTATCAAAAGCACTCGTCAATAGTGGGACCCCAGGTGTGTGAAGCTGTGTTGAATGTCTTTAATTCACATGGCAGCTTGGGAGACATCAACAACACATTCATTCCACTTATTCCAAAGAAGAAATCCCCTACAAAAGTGATGGAATTCAGACCTATCTCTCTCTGTAATGTATTTTATAAACTCATCTCTAAAGTTATAGCCAATAGATTAAAGAAGGTGCTTCCTTGTATTATTTTACATTTTCAATCTGCTTTTGTCCCCAATAGACTAATAATTGATAATGTAATTGTTGCTTTTAAGGCTTTGCATACAATGAAATGTAAAATGATAGGAAAAGAAGGTTACATGGCCTTAAAGTTAGACATGAGCAAGGCCTATGAAAGATTGAGTGGAGTTTTCTAAGAGCAGTTCTCTACAAATTGGGGTTTTGCAGCCAATGGGTGGAACTAGTGATGAAGTGTATTGAAACTGTCTCCTATGCTCTTCTAGTGAATGGTGACCCTTAAACAGAATTTCTACCTACTCGAGGCATAAGACAAGGTGACCCATTGTCACCCTATCTCTTCATCTTGTGTGCTGAAGCATTGAGCAATCTGATTTATAAAGCAGAGAAAGGTAGGTTGATACATGGAATACCAGTTGCAAGAGGTCAGTTAAGGATTTCTCATCTCTTTTTTGCAGATGATAGCCTTTTGTTTTGTAAGGCAACTATAGTGGAATAGAGTAGGTTGATAAGCCTATTAAGAATATATGAGATGGCATCTGGACAAAGACTAAACCTTGAGAAAACCTCCATCATCTTTAGCAAGAACACAACTAGACCTACTCAAGAATACATCCTATCAATTGCTGGTATGAGGACAACTATGCCTTATGAAAAGTACTTAGGATTGCCATCTGTGGTGGGTAGAGATAGACTTAAATCCTTCAAAGGCATATTGGATAACATTAGAATGAGGCTCAATAATTATAGAGTTAAAACTCTATCTCAGGTAGGGAAAGAATTTACCTCAAAGTAGTGATCAAAGCCCTTCCAACCTATACCATGAGTGTATTTAAGCTACCTACCACTTTACTTTAGTCCAGCAATAGTGTCATCTAGAATTTTTGGTGGCGTCAGCAAGAGAAGGAGCATAAAATCCACTGGATATCCTGGAAAAGAATGGGGGCAAGCCAAGTCAGATGGGGGTTTGGGTTTTTAGGGATCTTTAATGCTTCAACAAAGCTATGCTTTCCAAGCAGTGTTGGAGATTGATTCAAGACCCTAACTCTCTTGCTACTTGAGTTTTAAAGGCCAAATACTACCCTAACTCGACCTTTCAGACAACTAAAGTAGGCTCTAAGCCTTCTTTTGTGTTGAGATGTCTGCTTAATGCTAGACATGTAGTAGAGGCTGGTTGATTTTGGAGCTTGGGGATAGGGTCTGAAATTCTAATTTGGAAGGACAAATGGCTAGACCATTCTAATCCTAGCAAAGTCACTAGTCCAGTCAAGACCCTAGAGGGTAATACAACTGTTGCAGAATTGATTGACTCTGAGGCAAAGATGTGGAAAACAAAATTGATACAAGACATTTTCAAAGAGGGGGAAGCTAACATGATTCTAAAAACTCCAATTAGCACTATGGAAACTAAGGACATAATCATATGGCATGGGACTATGGATGGCTCCTTCTCAGTAAGGAGTGCATACCACATGGAGAAGTCAAGGGAGGTGGCATTTCAAGTCAAGCATCAACAAGCAACATATTTAAAGATGTTTGGAACAAAATTTGGCAACTTCATGTCACACCTAGTGATAAAGTTTTCTTATGGAGAGTCTGTTAGGAGGCCCTCCCCACTCAATCCAAGTTGTTCAAGAAGAAAGTGGTGAATGATCCTCTATGCCCCATCTATTGCAGGGAAGAAGAAAGCATCCTCCATGTCTTGTGGAGCTGTGAAGCAGCAATGGATGTGTGGAGTCAATGTTCTAAAAGGCTTTAGAAATGCACTATCCCTCATTCCCCTATGTTGTTGTTTTTTGATTCATTAACTATGGTACTGAATGAAGAAGAATTGCAATAATTTGTGGTGGCGGCAAGGAAGCTTTGGTGCAGAAGGAACTCCATCTTTAACAAGGATTTTTCTCATCCAAACTCCTTTGTGAGGGAGGCAAGAACATTGTTAGACATGCTGTCTAAGAGGGATACTGATCACAACAGTAGAGACACCGAGGTCTGCTCCTCTGTTGCTCTATGACAGGCCCCTTCATCGAAATGGTTTAAGATTAACTGGGATGGTGCAGTGGATAAGGCTAATGGATTGATTGGCATTGGAGTGGCTATTAGGGACTGTGCTGGCCAGATCATTGCCACAATGAGGCAAAGGAAACAGTTTTTTCTGGACCCCTTATTAGCTGAGTCATATGGAGCTTTACAGGCTGTTAAACTGTGATTGGATCTTGGACTGCAATAGATTTTTATTGAGGGAGACTCACTGCAAGTCACAAAGGCATTACTAGAAGATAAAAAAGCTTGGAGCAGTTCAAGCATGTTTATGAGTGAAGCAACGTCATGTCTTAAGCATTTTGCAAAGTGGTAAGTTTCTCATGTTAGGAGAAATGACAATTTTATAGCTCACTTACTTGCAAAAGATGCTCTTACCATTTCTGATTTAATTGTAACTATGGAGGAATCTCCTCCTTGTATATCATAAATTTTATAATGGAATGGCATAAGGGTATTTCCTTAAAAAAAAAAAGAGTCTTTCAACTCGGTCCTTAAATCTTGTTTGAAGACAGTGGTGGATCCAGAAATTTGCCTTTGGGGGAAAATTAGTGTTAGTCATTTTGATATACTAACTTAAATCCAAGGATTTCTTTGAAGCATTTCAACCAAATCAGTTTGAAAAAGATCACATGTCAAGGACCTGCAAGGAAAGATAACAAGACTTGTGATTACAAGAGTCCTAACTACTAGAATTTAATTATAGGGAAATTTGAACAAAACCCCATGTTCTTATGCCCATTTACGATTAGCCTTGTGTGTTTTTAGGATTAACCCATTGTTATATTAAATAATTTGGATAAGATCTCTTCGTCACATTTTCCGTCCATCTCAAATAACGAATGACACATGTCATCCAATGAGCCGCCATGTATCAAATTGATTTTTTGTTATTTTCAAAATTCAAAATGAGATTAAAAAATAATTTTTATTAAAAAAAAATTGGTTTGTGGGAGGGGACGTCTCCCCTCCTCACTAGCGGCCAGCACAGGTCCACGGGTGACAGAATTTAGCCACCGTGTGGGTTACTAGATCTAGCCATTGGGGTGGCCGACCAACTATAATGTGGCTGACCACCATGGGGCAGCCAAAGTATGGCCATTGCGTGGATGGTTGGCCAACTTTGACATGGTTGATCACCACGGGGTTGCTGGCCAACCCTGGCGTGGTCGACTATCGTGGTGGCTGAATTTGGCAACCCCAATGGTCTCGCCACATGGGTGGTCGGATCTAGCCAACCACCCACATTCTTTGAAAATAAGAAAAAATAATTTGACACGTGGCGGGTTCATGGGATGACACCTATCATTCATTACTTGAGATGGACAAAAAATGTGATCTGATTCAATTTGTTTAATACCATGTAGGATTAGTCCTTTAAACAAATACAAAGGGCTACTGATCATGCTCTTTTAAACTCCACAATAGGATTGCATATTGGTCAAGGTAATGATGCCTTCTGTAATATTCGTTGGTAATTGATTATTTTCCTACAAATTACTAACGTTGCAATAGTTGATGTTTTCGACGAGTCCCATGTCATTACTTTGCTTTCCCATCGACTCGTCATGGTTGGGATTGTCAGTGTTCGTAACAGGTTACTAATCATTGCAATAAATTGCAAACGATATAATGCCCTTGCAATTTCCAGCTTTTCCAACCACTCCATCTCGACGTTGGAAGCTTTCTTCCAACCATATGATGCTTGTTGAAACAATCTTGTTTCCCAACAGCCTTGTTTGTTTCCCAACTCCTCTCAATTGATCTCATCTCATCTCATTTAATCATTACAGTTTTTCTAAATTTTCATACAAAATAAAATAAACAATTCAACTTTTTCAAATCTCAAAATAAAAATAATATTAAAAAAATATATTCTAATAATATTTTATTCAACTTTTAATTTTAATCTCAACTCATATCATGATCTCATCTGCAAAAACAAATGAGGTTATTCAACCAAATTCAGACAGCGGTTAGTCCAACTATAGCCGCTTATAGTCGTTGGGTTTTTTTAATTTTCATTGAGAAGCAGGGACATTGTTGCTGCAAGAATGTAGAAAACCAAAGTATTTTTACAATGACTATTGTCAAAATATATTGTAATACGAATTTGTAAATTAAGAACTACCATGCGACCCTTACATTCTCTTGGATGAGTCTTAGAAATGACTTTGATCTTGCTATATGGTTTGAGTGTGTTGATTCCCGATTCTTTCTATTATGGCTCGATAGTTTCTGTGCCAAAAAAATCATCAATAACTAAGACCTACACTACCCCATATCTAATCGTCACAACTACATGCATGATCACATTCATTATATAATCTACATGGTGCAATTATCTTATTCCAACATGCACCCAGAACAGTACGTGTTTGAAGTAGATACATGCATGGTATTCATGACAAATGTACATCTAAACACATGTAGATGGAAATCTGAATCTGTGATCACTAGTTTCACTCAACACATGCCATTACATGAAGAAAAGCTTTAACTGGATCAAAATCACTTTGTCCCATATGCAAACATGATAGGTTTTGTGAAGTCCTAACACTCAAGACTCCAATGCAAGTGATGTAAACCGATGAATATGATCTGCATAAAATTGGTGGATATATATGTAACAGCCCGCTAGAAATTCATTAGTGAAATTTCTATAGGCTTTAGGAACCTCATGAAAACACCGTAAGTTTTCACTATTTGACCAATCGTGTAAGTAAAGTTTATCAGCATGGCCAGAGTTATCACTCATTATGGTGCCAGAATTGTGATTTTTATTTATTTGATGTAGTTAGAAGTGTCAGATTGAGTTATGGTCCGTGCCATTAGACTTCGTTGATTATTTAGGATTTTATGGAGTAATAATCTCACTTTTAGTTTTCGGGTGAAACGCTTGTTCGAAAATGCATTTTGCTTATTTCGAGGTACTTCAGGATTGAATTTCAATAAGAGAATTGCACATTTAGGTTTGTGTGAATATTTAAGATTTTACAGTGCAAATTTCATGTTTCAATTTCCTGGAGTGAATAGTAACCTTTATAGTAGCATCTAGTTTAGTGTTTTCAAAATCACAGTGTGGAATGTCTAAATTAGGTTAGAAAAGTTTTATTTAGACACTTGGCAGGATCTTAGCCACACTTGGTGAATGGTATTGGACACTTGGCACAAAGAGGAACAATTAGATGAATTGTGAATGAATTGAAGTGTGAGATCATGTCACCTAAGCAAAACCCTATTTTTTCATCTGATCAACCAAATTGTGCCAAACCAAATAGGGTTTCAACTCTAAACCCTAAATGGTTGGAATCCAATTGAAAACTCAAAAGTGTGATTGAAAATTGAAACCCTAAACGGTTTCCCCAAACCTTAAAGTTGGCCTCCAAACCCTATTTGATCCAATTTCGAGCATTATGTTTAATCATTTGATTAAATCACTTTCACATGCTATTAATTTCTCAAATTCATGTTATGACATCATTATCCAACCCTTTAAACCTTGAAATTTTGATTGGGCTAAGAAAAATCGGATTTGGACTTTATAGCATCCCAAGCCCTAACCAAACCCCCCCTTAAACCCCAAATTGAAGGCCACTTCGTTGAGGCCCGCCCAGGCCCATGAATCTTGGCCACCTTGGCAAAAATTTTTGAAGAAGTTTCCTCCCCACATGGCAGGCCATCCACTGCCCTTGGCTGCACCCAATAGTGCCTTGATGTGAGAGGGAAAATCCACCTCATCACCCTTCATACTACATAGCAACAGTAGACAGTCCTTGCCCCTCTATTCTTCACTTTATCTGACATAGGCACCTCCAATCAAGGGTCATTCAAGCCCATACCTCCCCCCTCCAAAAGTCTAAAGTCGTGCAAGACACACTTCACTTCATTTTATCACTTCTTTATCTCATTCTTAGAGAGAAAGCAAAAGAGCTCTCTTGGACAGATTTCTGAGTCATTTTACATGGCAATTTTAGACCCTTTGTAAGTCTAGTTTCCGATTATATCTTATTAGTTTCATTTAGTGGTCATTTGATTGGTTAAAAGTTGTTTTAACTATGGAAAGGTCAGTCTGGGCATTAAATTGGCGAGTATGTTATATTTTGAAGTTTTTGACAAAGCTAATGGACAGATCTTGGTCTGAAATTTTTATGAAGTGTTGTCAACGTGTGTTTATGAATGTTCATTAAGAATTTGTTGCATGACTAAAACTTTTGACGAAAGAAAAAGATTTAGAAATTTAGAAACTGGAAGAAGAAAAACAGTTTTTGTTGAGAAAATTTGAATATTTCATGGTTTATTCTTACTCCAATGACTTTGATATTTTTATTGGATGATCCTAAGTCTCTTATATGCATGTTCGGATTTTATTTTGAAGATTTTTGGTATTAGTTTCAAAGATATGAATTTTTTTATACAAGAGGATACTCGGTTAGGCTAAAGGCTTGATGTTTTTGGTAATTTTTAGCCATGTGATTTTGAATTTAAAGATTGGACCTATTTAAGGACACATTTTTAAACCATGGGATGTTTTGGCTTGAAGATCTAATTCTTTTAAGTCATAGATCAAGTGGTTGATCAAATCTAGTTAAGAAAAAATTTTTGTCTTGGGACTAAGTGTGGAGCCGAATACTCCAAGTGTTGTTTTGTGATTTTTTGTGACTTTTGTTAGATGATTCAAAGCATGATTGTTCCTAGGATGATGTTATGAATATATTAGAAGTAAGATTTGTTTTTTTTTTTGAATTCTTGGAGATGTTTTGAATAAGGTCAAGACTTGTGATTCAAGGGTTTGTTTTTAATTAAAAAATTTGGATCTTTTTACTAAAACGTTTGGTGGTGATGATTATTATTTTTTGTAATGGATGGTTTTAGTATGTTTTTAATCTTAGGATAGGAAGATCTTTGTTGCAAAATTTCGATTTACTCATGAGTTGTGTTTTGGTGGTTTTTGGAGTTAGGATGCAAAATCCTTAAGTTAGGGGTAAAATGGTTATTTTTTCATATGTAGAGGGTAAAATAGTAATTTTACTCTAAGTAAAATTTTTCCATGTTTCTAATTGTTGGTGAATAAATTTCTAACTTTTAGAATCATTATTCACATTTCTTCGTAATCTCGTTTGAATTCTTGTAGAACGTGACGATTGAGGTAAGTTAGCTCTTAACTTACTATCAGTTTACTATGTCTAATGGGTAAGGAAACTACAGTTTATGTGTGTATTTTATCATATTTTCCATGCCATGCTATGTCATTACATGTTTATCCGTTACACATCACTTATGCTGTCACAAAATACTTATCTTTTACACAATCTATTCTATCACGTATTGCTGCTATCTGTTGCAAGTATGTCAGGTCACGTAGTATTTTCTATTACATCTTATACCATGTTATGAAATGTTGTCTGTTACAGGTTATGTCATGCTACAAATGTTGTCTGTCTCAAGTACGTCATGTCTTTCAAAGTATGTTCATGCCATGTTACTCTATGTCAGGACTTTTGTGCTTTCGTTTCATATCACGTTTCATCTCGAGTATAGTTTGTGTACCTCAGGAATAGTCTTTCAAGTCATGTCAAGTTCATGTTCATGTATGACCTCGTGCAGTTAAGTTATGGTTCAGCTCATTATTGTTACTCAATCATGGTAACCCTATGGGACTACTCTATCATGGTAACCTCATGAGATAAGACTACTCTATTATGGTGACCCCATGAGACAAAGATACGTTTCAAGTTCATGTCCATGTTAGATTCCAATTTCATGTATCTGTTCATGTCACGCTCATGTTTGAGTCAGTTCGCGTTCAATTTCACGTTCACGTCATGTTTACGTTCACATTCATGACACATCAAGTCTAGTCTCAGTTTCAAGTTCATGTCATGTCAAGTTTCCAGTTTAGTTCACGTTTCAGTTCAAGTTATGTCAGTTCATACCATGTTATGTCAAGTTATGTTATGCTTATTATTTACTTTGATTATGCATTTATGTATTTACTGCCATGAATGCATCACAACCAGTGTGGAAGTTTCCTGTTAATTTGCTGAGATTTATAATCAAATCTCATTGTGGTAGTCCCAACTACTATTCCCTCTGAATGGTAGGCGATGTGTCAAAACTAGGATAGGGAGCGGACACGGGCAGACTAGAAGAAGTTGACTAGACGCGACGAGATGTGGAGCGTACAGCTTCCATAGTTAGATTTTTGGACAGTATTCTGGCCTCGTTAGTTGAGTTACATTAGTTACTTTATGAACTGGCTCAATGCTATATTTTGGTAATTTAAACATAGAGCCCGATCTCCCATGTTTTGAGATTATAGTTTTCTGAGATCTATATTGTAATCGTGGATGTTTATTTTGTTAAGTATGCATGGATTGCGCTTTAATTATTTGAGATATTATCAGTTTGGTGCACAATATTGCTCAAAGAAAAAAATTATCCGTTGCGAATATTGCATAATGGTAGATGCATGTTAGGAACATTACATCTTATATGTCATAAACGAGGGCAAATAACCTTGTGTTCCATGTACCGGCACTTCAGATGTCCGTCCAATTTCAAACAGAATCTGGGGGCATCACAATATATATGTCTACACACACACACACACACACACACACACACACACACACATACACACATATACATCTACACCTATTTACCTGGAATGTAGGGTTGCCCAACGTTCACACAACTTCCGCCAAATAGGTGCATCGACCAATTTGCACCCGATAGCCAATGCTAAAATGAAACACGGGGTTGAGAACACTTAGGATAGGCAAGATGTAAGAAGTTATCAGCTCAGTTTGAGTCTTTGGTAAGAATATTAGAATGCATACTCATTCCTCTATTATAAAATTGCACTTCTCACCCCATTTGGTTTGAAGAGTTTCCCATTATATTGACAAGTTATGAACCATATATGCTAGGGTTTTACTCCTAACAGTACTTAATCCCTTGTAGTGTATCATACACAATTTTGATAATATTTCTCACCATCACATGCTGAGTTAGCTCCTCCACGTCACTTCCAGAGACAAATCTCCAACTGTCATGAACCATGTTAGCATGGTGCTTCACAATCCATGTTATCTTCTAGGAATATATCTCAACATTATCACACAAGGGTCAGGTATGGCCTTCTTGCATTACAAGAGGAATGGGTCTCAACTTTCAGAGTTGATCAAAGAGTCTACTTCTTGCTACCCCATGCCCTTGCTTCCTTGATGGTGGCACTAAAAGTAAAACACAACGTGTTTAAATACACACACACCCTTATATGTATTGCGCATTGATGCTATAGATATATTGTACTTGAGAATTATATATATACCATGACTTCCCATGACATATAATTTGCTACACAAGTTCATTAACCCTATTTGTCCCATTCTAACCATCACACGTTGGATGTAAATTAACATGTATTTACCAGTATGGTTAGAAGTGGCATCTTCATAATTTTCAGCCTCCTCAACATCATTCTCTGTGACGCTCCTAAATTTTGCTTGGGATCGGACAAACTCTGAAGTTTCGGAACATGGAACATAAGGTTACATGACCCCATTGATGACAATTAAAGTTATAATGCACATAACATGCATCTAACAGTATGCAATATATGTAACAAATAATATTTTTATTTGAATAAATAAGACTATACTAAAAGCTATATCCCAAAAACATAACATGCTTATAGCTTCATAACATACTGATAATTGTAATGTTACAAAACTTGTCCGTCATGACTGTAACATAAATAAGTATTAGAGTCAGTGCTTCATAAGTACAATACTAAAAAGCATAACTACTGAGCTAACTCGTTGAACTGGAGGATTGAAGTAATAATCTCCTTATCATCGCATTGGGCCTAATCGACCTCATCTAGTCTGTGCAAGTTGGCTCTCCAGATCTTGGCACGTAGTCTACCTGTAACACCCCACTCCCCAATGAAGACATTTTTAGAATTTTCAGAGAGTCAATATGCTACTAAACTTGACTAAAAACTTTTGTTTTAATGACGCGCCAGATGCGAAAGATTCCATAAATAAAACAAACTTTATTAAATACTTAAAACCCAAAATAGAGTCTGCGGAAACACTTGTTTAAAAAAAATACAAAAATCTCATGTGCATATCAAAATAATTTATTTAAATCTTAAATCATAAACTGAACATGACATAAACTATCTAGGCCTCTGCCTCACCTCCCTGGGTCAAGTCCTGTCTTATAGTCTTATCCTTATAAATGTCATCACCTGAGGTGGTTTAAAAATATAAAAATATACAAAAATGAGTCGAATACTCAATAAGTAACACATCATACAGTAAACATATTAAACATAAGGTTTCTTGAAAAATGTGCATACTCATAAATACATACGTAAATAACATGAACATAAACATGAACTTATCATAGGCCGATACCCACTGTTGACCCCTGTGAGTTAGGGTTAGCAAATCTAAGTAGATTTCAATTCCGCCCGTGGCCGCGGGTTGTGGAATCCATACTTAAGGAAGACATATTGGGTGCACTACCAACATGTATGACCTGACAATGCAATATGCCCATAACATAGGTACCGTCTTCATATCATAACATAGGCCATTACATATCTTATCATTCATACTTCATTATAATCATATTTGCATACTTGTTATATCATAGATTTCAAATGAAATTGCATTCTTTCATAAATTTTAATGATACATATTTTCTCACATAAAATCATGATTTTTCATAAATATTTTGATGCATAAATCTTCACATAAAATCATGTCTTTTCATAAATTTTTTGATGCATAACTCCTTTCATAAAATCATGAATTTTCATAAATGCTTAATTTTTCACAAAAAATCATGGATTTTCATAATTTTATCATGATTTGGGTACGTATAAAGGGGCTTCCAATGGAGGGCGTACATGCATATATTTTTATAGAAGACATGTCGTCTACCGTACATACGTGTAAGGGTATGATCATGCTACTTACCTTGAAGCGCTAATGCACTATTTTCAGTGTGTAATCGGTCGCCTATAAAAATAAACACGTGATTTGCATAGATTTTTAATTAAACATGTGATTTTATTTAAAATCTAAACTACTAAAATAACCTATATTTCCTAAACGTAAAATCTTCTTAACACTAAATTATTCTCAACTTTTAATCCTAAAAAGGCAGGGGCATTTTTTGTAATTTAACTATCCCACCTAAAATTTGTTAAACTGGTTTCATGCATTCTGGAATTGACTTACGCGAGATTCTGGAATTGACTTACGTGAGAGGTAGTGGCTTACCGTGAGCTGGGCAGCACAACGTGAGGCTAGGTTGTACTCCACGGTGGCAAGCATAGTGGCGACTTTGGCGAGTTGGCTCACTGAGAAAGAGAAAGAGATGAGAGAGAGAGAATGGAGAGTAAGAGAGACAAGATGAACGAGAGGGGGAGGACACGACGTGAGTGAGAGGAGGCAGGTTACTGAGAGAGAGGGCGGTTGTATTTTCACTGTGCATTCTGGGGAGGTGCTGCCATGCTTGGAGGTGTTGATTGCTATGGTGGTGGAGGGTGGTTCACGGCTGGGCAACTTGCAAAGGGAAGAGCCGTGCTCTGTTTTCAGATGCAAGAACATAGGTCTTGCAGTGAGGTTAAGGGTGTTGTTTTCTGACATGGGTTCACGGCTGGCTTTAGTGGTGAGGTCTGGGTGGTTGGCTTGGAGTCATGGTGGAGCAACTACAAGATCCTCTGAATAAGGTGGTGCAACACAGGGAGAGAGAGAGAGTGAGATTTTACTATCAAGCCAAAAGCAACAGAGAGAGAGAAGGGTGGCGGACGACATTGACTTACCGGAATAGTGCGAGGGAAAGGTAGGTGCCTGGTCGGCAGTTCTGTGGCTGCAATCAGGTGATCCGACTCTTCTAGCGGTCGATGGAGGACTGAGTAGGAAAACACAATTGTTTTTAGTATTCACAGTAGAGAGAATGACGTGATAGTCTGGGGACATGAGGGGCTGGTTGCGGCTTGAGGTTTCTTCACGCATGAGATCTAACCGTATGTATGCATATATATACATATAGATGATAGAGAACCAAAAAATAAACACTTGGGAAAGAGACGTGTATGGAGTAACAAAGGCTAGGCGTGCATGCAGAGGAACAAATGTGCATACGGAGGGAGCGGACGCGATGAAGCCGTGCACGCAATGAAAAATAATGGACGTGAATTGTATAGAATGTGGAGTCTGATACAAGATCTCACGAGCTTGGGCTTTTTGGCCCATTTCAAGTATTTGTGCCACGTCTAATCCTTAAAAGAAAAATGTTTGTTCCATAATTCCTCAGCCCATACCAAGATTCCATCCAAAACAAAAATATTTAATAATATTAACTAACATGGCAAGCCCAATAAAATTTTGATATCCCAAAAATAAAAATCTTAGGCCCGTAGTCTATTCCAAAAATATTCGAACATTTCAATTAGCCCATTAACCTAATTTAGGCCCAATGAAATTATCCATAATTTATCCTCAA
Organism: Juglans microcarpa x Juglans regia; assembly: GCF_004785595.1. NCBI lineage: Eukaryota > Viridiplantae > Streptophyta > Magnoliopsida > Fagales > Juglandaceae > Juglans > Juglans microcarpa x Juglans regia. The sequence continues at coordinate 10,236,931 of NC_054599.1, read as the reverse complement.
TAATATTGGATCGGGTCGTTACATAAGGTTTCTTGAAAAACGTGCATACTCATAAATACATACGTAAATAATAAGAACATGAACATGAATTTATCTTTCACTTATTATAGGCCGATGCTCACTGTTGATCCCCGTGAGTTAGGGTTAGCGAATATAAGTAGATTTTGATTCAGCCAGTGGCCACGGGTTGCAGAATCTATACATAAGGAAGACATACTGGGTGTACTACCAGCATGTACGACCTGGCAATGCAATATGCCCATAACATAGGTACCGTCTTCATATCATAACATAGACCGTTACATATCTTATCATTCGTACTTTATCATAATCATACTTGCATACTTGTCATATCATATTATAGATTTCAAATAAAATCGCATTCTTTCATAAATTTCTGTGATACATGTTTCCTCACATAAAATCGTGATTTTTCATAAATATTTTGATGCATAAATGTTCACATAAAATCATGTATGGATTTTTTATAAATTATTTTAATGCATAACTTTCACATAAAATCATGACTTTTCATAAATCTTTTAATGCATAACTCCTTTCATAAAATTATCAATTTTTATAAATAATTTAATGCATAAATCTTCACATAAAATATGAATTTTCATCATTTTATGGTGACTTGGGTACGTAAAAAGGGGCTTTCAATGGAGGGCGTACAAGCATAATATTTTTTATAAAAGACACGTCGTTTAGCTTATATACGTGTAAGGGTATGATCATGTTACTTATCTTGCAACGCTAATTCACTATTTTCGACTCGTAATCGGTCGCCGTGAGCTAGGCAATGCAACGTGAGGCTAGACTGCATTGGACGGTGGCAAGCGCGGTGGTAACTCCATTGAGTTGGGTGACTATGCAACTGAGAGTGATGAGAGAGAGAGAGAGAGAGAGGGAGAGAGAGAGAGAGAGTGAGATTACAGGAGGGAATAAGCACGACATGAGGGAGAGAGAGGATCCAACGTGAGACCGTGAGAGGCTTGCGACGGACTAGGGTGCCGAATTGCCCTTGACGATAGTTTTTGTGGGGTCTCGACGTGGAGGAACTCTCGGAGAGGGTGGTGTGCAGTAGCTCATGTTGGGGATGTACGTGCTCTATTTTTGGTGTGAAGAACAAGGCTTGTTCATGTATCACGACTGGGCTTCATCTTGGTGGTTCTCGGTGCAGCTATGCGGTTGTGGTGTGGAGGAGGTGGCCTAAACAAAGGCTTTCGATGGTGGCGACGTGGGTGCAGGAACTGGGTGCATGGATCTGGTTTCTGTGGTGGTTCACGGTAGAGGCAGGAATAGCTTGGACATTTGTTAGTTTGAGGGGAGGAGGTGGCAATAGCTGAGTGGGGGCCGTGAGCTGTGAGGGAGGAGGGGATGGTAGGTGGTTTCCAGCGTTCTATCGGGCTGAGGGGAGGTGGTTTGTAAAAGGGGTGTTGTGCGTGAGTGACTTGTTGTGCGTGCATGAGTGAGGAGTCCAGAGAATTAAAGTGAACTTGAAGAAGAATGTGATGCACGTACTGTGCATGGAGTTCAGTATATATAGGGAATCGATTTAGGAAATATAGCGTGAAGAGATTTGTTAAGTTGTAACTCTGTTAGGATAGACTTCTATTGGGGCGTGAATTTTAGTAGAAAGTGGAGATTTGTGTGGCTTAGAATTATAGAGAAATCAGTATTCTAACTGGTTTGGATTCATTTTATTGGTTAAAATTCAATAATTTTAATTGGATTTCTACATTATTAGTCTCTTAATTTCTTTTAAAATTCTTAAACTTTAAAATAAAAATTTTGGGTCTTTGGGCCTAACTAAATCCCAAGAATTAATCATTCGTAGCCAATCCAATATGGCCCATAAAAAAAATCCAAAGACTTACCAAAAAAAAAAAAAATCTGAATAGCCTATTCCAAATTGGCCCATTAAACCTAATAATGGGCCAATTTGGTTAGAAATTTCAGTAAGTCAACTACCAACTTAACTAGCAGTATACAGATGCATGCATCATAGTAAAATCACATGAATGCGATGTGACATGAACGTGAATGTGCGGTGACATGACTTGAAAAATAGCATGACATGTGTTGACATAAGTTGAAACTTGACATGGATTGAAAACTAACATGAACTAAAACTGACATAAATTGAACATGAACTTGGAATCTTGTTTAACATAAATAAGTTTAATTAAAAATGAACACGTCGATGCTAGACAGGTCCCCTTGAACTATGTGCTCCTGGTGGTAGCGCATCACATCACAAGCATCTGCGTCAGTTGTGAGTATGTCATGATAACTGAACTGTTTAAATATTAATAAATATGAGATTGGCATCACTGGCATTGGGTGCCTGACTTCGCTCTAGCATGTAGTTACTTAGATCCCATTTGAAACTTGTTGATGGTAATTTGTCAACCCAGGGAATTCTACACCAGTTTAAACACTCCAATATGGACTATGGAATTCCACTAGGATAACCTAGTACTTGGGGTCGTAATGAAATTAAAGGACTCCACTAACTTGAAAATACTTTTCGTGACTATGCATAGGACATGACGTGACGTGCAAAAATGAACGTAGATGTCATGGCATAACATGGCATTTAACAGATAAGCATGTACTTGAAATGATTGACATGAAATGGCATATTGGAATATTTACAAAAATCATAAGTGACAAGAATATGATAATTATGGTTTACCATCGTACATACAAAAATACACCGAAAAGTAGGTGAGAGGTTAACTTACTATGATTGGGCATGATGTAAAACTAGCGTGAACTAAAATGAGATATTTCTAAGGGTTAGAATATCCCACTAATCACTTAGAAACATAAAATTTTCTGACTTATGGTAAGATTGCCATTTTACCCCCTACTTGTGGGATATGACAATTTTGCCCATAAATTAAGAATTTTACATACTAACTCCAAATCCAACCAAAATTCACATTCTTCATGTAAATTTTATCTTAAAACAAAATATCTAATCAGAAAGATTTAAATAAAAACACAACTATACAAATCATGCATTGGCCGATTCACATGAACTAAAACTAACATGAACTAAAACTGACATAAATTGAACATGAACTTGGAATCTTGTTTAACATAAATATGTTTAATTAAACGTGAACACGTCGATGCTAGACAGGTCCCCTTGAGCTATGTGCTCCTGGCGGTAGCGCATCACATCACAAGCATCTGCGTCAGTTGTGAGTATGTCATGATAACTGAACTGTTTAAATATTAATAAATATGAGATTGGCATCACTGGCATTGGGTGCCTGACTTCGCTCTAGCATGTAGTTACTTAGATCCCATTTGAAACTTGTTGATGGTAATTTGTCAACCCAGGGAATTCTACACCAGTTTAAACACTCCAATATGGACTATGGAATTCCACTAGGATAACCTAGCACTTGGGGTCGTAATGAAATTAAAGGACTCCACTAACTTGAAAATACTTTTCGTGACTATGCATAGGACATGACGTGACGTGCAAAAATGAACGTAGATGTCATGGCATAACATGGCATTTAACAGATAAGCATGTACTTGAAATGATTGACATGAAATGGCATATTGGAATATTTACAAAAATCATAAGTGACAAGAATATGATAATTATGGTTTACCATCGTACATACAAAAATACACCGAAAAGTAGGTGAGAGGTTAACTTACTATGATTGGGCATGATGTAAAACTAGCGTGAACTAAAATGAGATATTTCTAAGGGTTAGAATATCCCACTAATCACTTAGAAACATAAAATTTTCTGACTTATGGTAAGATTGCCATTTTACCCCCTACTTGTGGGATATGACAATTTTGCCCATAAATTAAGAATTTTGCATACTAACTCCAAATCCAACCAAAATTCACATTCTTCATGTAAATTTTATCTTAAAACAAAATATCTAATCAGAAAGATTTAAATAAAAGCACAACTATACAAATCATGCATTGGCCGATTCACATTAAGGCTAAAAAGCTTGATTTTTGTTGCAATTCTTTCAAACCTCAAACTATATACTTAACTTATTTATGCAACACTAAAAAAATCATATCCTATGTTCTAAGATCATGCTACACAAATGATTACACAAAATATATAAGTGAAAACTAGACTCAAATAGAAACAAATCATATGAAGGAAGTTTTGTGAGAATCAACTTACAAAGGCTTCACAAAAATGGAGCAAGAGCAACCAGAAAAACAATCAAAGCTTCCACCCGAGGTCTCTCCAAAAAAGTGAAAGAAAATGGACCAAAGGTTGAAGGGATTGCATGGGGTGTCCTTTATAGGAGGATAGGGCTGATGGGGGATAGATGAATGACCACTTGATGGGGGGTTTTGCAGCAAAAACAGTGGGCAAAACCTTGGGCTACTCAGCTCTGGTATTGGGCCACTGCTACCGAGAGGGGTGGCTATTTTTGGGTGGCTGTTTGGCCTCGTATCCATGCACTATTTAGGCTAACATGTCAGCCATGGGACTACCTTGAGTGGTGGGAAAAACTTCCTCATGAAGCTTTGCATTGGTGGTGGTTTTTGATTGGCCTAGATGGGCCTAATTGAATGGGCCTCACTTTAGGGTATTACTGGGATTTGGTTTAGGTTTTCTTTTTTGATTGAGCTTAATTCCAATTTTCTTGACCCAATGAAATTACCAAGGTATAAAATAATAAATGAGGGTTAATAACATGTATTTGAGTGGTTAATAGCATGTGAAAAGTGATTTAATTAAGTGATTAATTATTTAAGCCAAAATCAACCATTTTAGGGTTTGGGGGAAACAATGTAGGGTTTCGGTTTCCTCCATGGTCTTGGGGTTTCACTTGGGTTGAAATCCTCTTTTAGTTGTCCACAAAGTGTTTGGTCAAATGGAATAATGTTTGGCTTAGGTGGCATGATCACAATGCTTGATTTTGTCTTTCATTCCTCCACATTTCCATCTCATGGTTCCTTTTAATGCCAAGTGTCCTACACAATTAACCAAGTGTGACTAAGATCTTGCCAAGTGTCCAATAAAACTCCTCAAAGCTACTTTGGACAATCGATATAGCGATTTGACAATCGTCTAAACTGGGTGTCACATGGTGCTATCCTGGGTGCTACTATTCACCTAAAACCTTGCGAAAATTATTATTGCACCATAAAATTTTAAATAAGCATACGAGTCTAGTGGTGAACTTTGTTCACAAAATTCGACTCCTAAGTGTCTCGATTAAATCAAAAGGCATTTTTTAGCACTTTTCATCCGAAAATCCGGAAACATATTATTGCATCGTAAAATCCTAAATAATCATATAAAACTAATGGCCTAATTTTTTATTTTTTTTTCCTCAAACTCATACTCCTAAGTACCTCAAATAATTAAAATGATACTCCTGTCACCATAGCAGGTAGGAAATCAACTATGCTGATAAACTAGAACTTAGCAGTTGCTTGATTAAAGAAACTCATCCACTGAATTTCTGGCCGGCTATTACACGCTCCATTACGACAGACAGAGCTTGTGTCGTCCCATCGTCCCTATCCGATGATGATGACGAATCTGATATATTTCGACCATATAAGTGTCTCATAGGCAATGAATATGGAACTTCACTCTTTGGCCCCCTCTGTTACTCTCATCTCTCCCCTTCCAGTGTTCCTGCTTAGTCCTCCATGGCAAAGTACCATCTTCAATGTCTATTCAAACTTGTACTACACTACCATTCCAACATTGTAATATTATAAAATGAAAAAATATTCTAGTAGGTAATGAAATTTTCCAATATACTTCCACATTACTCATAAGTTAAATGTTAAAGAAAAATGAGCTCCACTCGGTCTATAGATATGTTTAAATCTCTAATTGTTACCGTCACTGTCTATTATTATTACTTCACAATTGCCTTTGCAAATTGGCTGTTAGAACATAGAAAATATGAGGTTTGTGAATTTTGGGGCTTGATTGTAAATAGTGAAATTTTAGGGCCTTAGTGGTAATTTTGGAAAAATCTAGGGGTAGCTTTGTAAATACCAATTTTTGAACCCTTTTGATTATGAATATCTTTCGTATTGGTTCAAGTGCTAACTTAGAATACCTTTGTTTTCAGTCGTATCGATTCTCTAACTTTGGAAAGTCTGTAAGTTAGCTTCTAGCTTACACCTTGATAACTTATTTATGATTTATTGATAAATGCCACATTCATGATATAAATATTATTTTGAGCATGAAACATTATGTTATATGATACATTGAGTATTTGATTGCGTACATGACATATGTAATTTTCACCATTTTAGCATATCATATGCAATTGTCATTTTCACATGAAGCATACCTTACAAGCACATGTCATGAGAAAGCATTGCATGAAAAGAAATTTTTGTCAAGACTCCAAAGGCTAAGATGAAGAATTATCCTAATGAAACTCCTCTGTCTACTTTGGAGTGAATAAGAATGGAGTGGAAACCCTTGGGTTGACAAAGAATAGTCAATGGGCTTTGAATATAATCTTTTTAAGGAATACCAGAGTGAAGTCATTTATGGCACTTAACATTGGTGGGTGAATACGTTATGTTGAATGTTATGATATGTTGAAATGTTATGTTATGTTACCAATGTATTGAGAATGAGTCTGCAGATAACGTAGTTTCAATATGAGTTGTACTACGGTCACCAATAGGCACTCACAATGCATGTGGAGAACTATAATGATACCATACGTTATGATGTTAATGTTAAGGTTAATGATGACTTTAACAATGATGAAAAGTTATGCTTTTGAAAAGATGAATTGGAATGTGTTCTCTGTAAGAAAATGTGCATCAATGTTTTTCTGAAAATGTTGGGGAATCTGGATGGGAGACAAATACTGATTTTCTACATAACATGCATCTCAAGTTTATCATTTATCATGTATAATTTATCTTTGTGCACATTGTCTGTTAATTTACTGAGATTTCAAGTAAATCTCACCCATTGTGGACCCACTGTCATCCATCAAAATGATAGAAGTTGTGTTAGGATAGTAAGAGGACAGACAAGATGGACCAATGGATATGATTGGTTGAAGAGGAGCTAGACCTTGATCGAAGATTAAATCTCATTTTAATGTTTATTGCACTAACTTTACATATGATAAAGCGTATGAGAGAGTTGATCTAACTATTAAAACTTGGTTTAAGTATTTGTATTAAGGATATGCTATCTTTAAGTTTGAACTTATGATGGTTATTAATGAAATTGGGATGTTTAGTTCATTATGGCATGAGTTTTATTTTAGTCACCCTTATTCTGCTGTGATTATTGCATATTGCTAGTTACATTCTAGGATGCACTGCATATTAATTATCATAAACGGGGGTATGTAAACTTGTGTTGCATGTCCCAACGCTCCAAGTCTCATTTCCATCCCAAGTAGAGGTTGGGGGTATCACACACGGTGCCCTCATTTGGCCTTGTCAGTAGTTTTGGATTGGACTGATGTCTTGGCTTTCCTGTTGACCTGCTCCAGCACCACCATGGTCTCTCTTTCGAATTGCTTCCTTTGCTTCCTGACCTCAAGGCGAGTGAGAATCTCAAGGGATCAAAGCACCTAGGCTTCCTTCTCAAGTTCTCCCCGTTCCTCTACAATCATGGCGGCTAGTTGGTCAGCCCCTTGAGATATTAAAGGTGTAAGAAAGGAGAGAAACAAGCAAAGTAATGAGGGAAAGAATGGCTGCAATACCTGCGAGAAAAAGCTCCTTAATTTTTCATCCTCCTGCTTAATGGCCTCAGCCCTTGCCCTGTCAAAGCCTGGTCCCATCACCCCAGGATCGCTTTCGCCAGCACATAAAGAAGGCCTAATGCCTCTTAATTTGCATAAGGGGTTTGGCAGAAGATTAGATAGGGAGGCTAAAGGGCCCAACTTCGATGGAGCCGCCCCTTGGGGGACCCAAGGCTCCCAATGTTGGCATCTCCTCGGAAAACACCCTAGAGATGCATCGAAGGTGGCCTCCCCCTTTGGGGAGGGTCCCAGGACCCAATGTTCCCTGCTGTAGAGGCTTGCTGAGAGATGGGAGACTCCTGCGCAACCTCCATTTTAGAAATGGGATGTTGAGCGACAGGAGACTCCTACACGGTAGCACCCTTAATGCTCAAACTAGGTGCTTCATCACCCACAATGATTCCATCAACCACCCAGACCTTGACGTCGCGTTGGAAGCCACCACCTCGAAAGCTCCCACCTCAACTTGGGACTCTCAAGCCAGTGAGTCAGCCATCTCCAGAACGTCCTCAAATGGCACAACTAGCTCACTAAACTCTCTCGGGGCAAGTTCGAAGAAGGCTATGAAGACGGCCATCTCAAGATCGGCCTCATCCCGACTAAGTTCCCCGTCAAAATTTGGTCGACTAGCGGGGTAGAACTTGAGATCGTTGTTTGGGTTGGAGCCACGTGACGGCACATCAACAGTGGAAGGCACGCCACCTGTGGGGACTCTAGTCTCGAGACGGAAGGTGTTGCTCCCCCCAGCCCTCGCTTAGGTGGCGGTGACTGAAATGCCGGTACATGCAACACATGGCTACATACCCGTTGTACATGATAGATAAAATGCAATGCTCCTAGGTATAGTAGCAGTATGCAATAATTAATGCAGTGAAAAATATAAGGTTCATATGAAACTAGGCAATGCCAAAAGCAATTGCCATAGCACATGGTACTATAAGACTATGAAGGATATGTTCATTGTCTCCCAAAACAAGGGTAGCTAACAAAACCTTTTTCTGCAAAAACAAGGGACCGATCACAAAAGAACTTAAGTCACTAGAACATCCAAAAAATATTTCCTGGTACAAGAAAAAGGTTCCTTTTTCTTTCTTTTTTCTTTCCACAACTAGTCGGGCTTCTTCATTTTCTCTCAGAATCGATCATTGTCCTGATTCCTTAATCTCTTCAGCTCGTCGATGAGCTACAGTGCCTTAGAAATGAGTCGGTCGGCGTTATGTGTTCTATCCAACAAGGAGGGCTCCGATGAGCTTTCATTGTCCTTTTGTACCTCCTCACTGGTCAGGGGTACCGTAGTCCTCTTGCGTTTCACCATGGGGTGATCTTCTAAAACTATCACAACTTCTATCATTCTGGGTAGGGAATGGTAGTCAAAATTACCACAATGAAATTACGAGAAATCTTAACAAGTAAACATACAACATACAATGATTAACATAAGCATACGAGTGACAAACAGTGAAATGCATGCATGAACATGTACTTGACACATGATGTGACCCAAAACTTGACTTATGCAGTTGACCATTTTCAAAAGACATGTAACAGATTCTTTGGACTTTTCGAAAAAACATTCTTTGACATAATTTCATATCTTATCATATCATGTAATCCATATCGTATTGTATCATATCATGTCATATCACGTGATCCGTATCATGTGAGCTTCTTGCCTTGTTCTTATAACACATGGGGGACACATCACGGCTCCCCTAAGCACCGCATGTTCCTGCTAGTTACCACACCACCAATGGTCTACACACTGTGGTGAATGCATTTTATTCATATTCATTATAATATGACAGTACTTCGTCAAGTTATTAGCCTTAGTAATGGAACCCACTAGCGTTAGGTGTTATCTCGCTCCTACATCCTTTACAAAAAGATCCATTCGAGCCCTGTGGACAGTTCTTTTGTCAACCTTGTTGTTACAACTCTATTTTTAAATACTCCAGAGTGGATAGAGGAGTTCCATCAAGACATTCCCCCGTCCTAGCATTTGGGGTTCTAATAAAATATTTTTAGATACTTTTCTTTTTCTTTTAAAAATTTCATTTATCCAAATGCATGTGACATGAGACTTAAGATGTGTTCCTTCTTATACTTGATGTGAGACACATGAAATGCCGTGCATGAAATCATCAAGCATAACATATTCAAATCATGGCATGATATCATAAGACATATGAAATATCAAACAACTTCATGAACATAGAAGAACATGAATTGGCCGAAACATCAAGGCATGTAACGTAGAGAAATTTCACTTTAACATGTTCCAAACTTGAATCATAATAGATAAAAGTCATGGCAATAGTGAAACGAACATGACATCATGAAAACATCACATAAATCCAACATGCATAACCTTACAATAACCGAATCTTTATGACACATACAATATCAACATGTCCTCGAGCAAAACCGAAACATGTGCATGTGAATCATGGAATTTTCAATATAGATCCGAATCATATAACCTCTTTCATGATCTTATACAAAGTTGAAACAACATATTCAACCAAGTAAAATATAGATTGACAATCAAAGGTAATCAATAACAAAGAAGGATTTACACAAATATATATGCATGTTAACCAAACTAAGTTGGATGTTTACTTACAAAAATTCTTCAAGAAAATACTAGCAAGCTGTAATTGGAAGTACAACTTGTTAGAACAAGGTTTTGAACCCTAATCCATGTGCGTGAGTGTGTGTAAGGTTTCTAGGGTTCGTCACATGTTGTGGGAAATACTTCAACCTTTCGGTTCTAGGGTTTTTGAATATGAAAACCCTTCAAGTTCACGTAACCATGTCTAGGTTATGAACATATGAGGTGTGTGTGTGCTTGGCCGATTGTATAGAGGATGCAAGTCCTCAAAGTTTCGGCTTCTCCTACCCTTGCAAAACCCTAAGGTTATTTCACTATCATACGTGATCCTTCGAGAATCTCAAACTCTTTGGAGATTCTATCATCTTCTTGAGTGAGGTGTGAGTAGTGTGGAGAAAGATAAGAAAACGAGGTCCTTACCTTGGATTCCTTTGTGCTTGGTGTCGTGGTCCTTCCTTGGATGTAGAGAATAGTTGTTTTTCTTGTTTGGTGGAAAGAAAACTCAAGAAAGTGAGGACAACACCAAGTAATCGTGTGAGAGAGTGTGGAGAGGGTGAGAACATGCAAAATCCAAAAATGACAAAAAGAAAAGCCCTTGGGCGTGTGGCTCCTCCCCTTGTTATAGAACTCTTCCACAAATCCTATTGGTTGCTAGAGATCCATTGCATGAAGGACAAGTGGGGTGTGGCCTTTTCCCCTAGCTGAATGCCTCTTCATCTTTATCATCATTGGATTGCTTTGGGAAGACTAAAAGGCACATAGTGTGGCGTGTAACCTCTCCCTTAACTGAACCTCTTGGTCTTCTAAACCCTCTTTTCTTGTCTAGGTGCAATGTACCTTAGGGAAAAAGAGTAAAATAACTACAAGTGTGTGTGACATGGCATAGGCATGTGTGTGTGCCCTTGTCGTCCACTTGAAGATTATTCATCTTCTATTGCTCCTTCTCTAGGTGGCTTTTTCGAATCCCCAAGGCTTTCTTATGAAACCCTAAAGTGACAAGTGGCTTATGAGTGTGTGCTTGAGTGTAGTGGCTGAAAATCTAGGGTTAGGATGGTCATTATGCTCACAAATCCCTTTCTCTTCCTTCTAGAAACTCTCATCTATTAGTGCATGATTGACAAGTGGCGAATTGTAAGGAAAACACTTGAGTGTTCGTGTGGGTGAGGTGAATCCGAAAATCCCCTTTGTCCCTTGTGCTTCCCTATGCAATTTCTTGAAAAATATCCCCCTTTGTCTTCCCTAGGCGCTACTTCCTGTGGAGATCTTCTTGGAACTACAAGCAATTGCCACATGGCATGGGGTGTGTGTGTTAGTGGGTTGGCTGAGTGGGCTTTGGCCTCCTCTAGGTCATCTCATCATTCCTTTCTTCTAGAAGCCATCTTGCATGAGGGACAAGTGGCAAACTGAAGGGCTTGTTACTTGGGTTGGCGTGCATGCCTCCCTTGGCTTGCCAAATACTCTTCTCTCTCTCCCATAGCCCACTTACATGTCGAGATTCATCTTCTGTGTGACAATTGGCACAATCCTTATGGCTTAGGCATGTCCGTATGTTTCTTCTAGGCTTTTTGGGCTCAAACCCACCTAGTTGGCCGAATTTTTAGGGGTTTGAGTGGCCCTTTCTCTGGGCTTTGGATGCTACTACAAGTCCAATGCCTCTATCTAATGAGACCTAATCTCATGGCTCTAAAATAATACTAAAGCAATGAAAATAATTATGGATGAAATCTAGCTAAGTTTTGGGTTATCACAGAAGGGCACTTCAACTGACCAACCACGCCCCTTTGTAAGGCCAGAGACCTTCGAGGATTCTCTAGGACTTGTACGGTCGGAAGGCACCCCCTTAGTCTGAGTCTGACCCGAGCCAACCCTGGACACACCACTAGGAGCTTCGCTATCAATGTGAGGCCTTCTCGCCCTACCTCCAGTCGTTGGAGGACTGGAAGGCCTCTTCTGACCCCGAGGTGTAGAAGACTCCCCTAGAAAACGCTGCCCCATGACATAAGAATAGTCGGGCGTAAGAAGATGATGGGAAATCTTAATGTTGGTTAACAAGGAGTTCATCCAAACGTCATCGGGATGAATTTAATCCTAGGCCCTAACAATCGCTAGCCGGGTTTCCCACTACTTGGACAAAATGATAGAGATGTTCTTGTCATCTGGGACCACCCCCCAAATGGCACAAACGGAAATTCTTGATGGACAATTTCTCTATCTGGAAACTCCCAACCCGAGCTTGACATGAAAAAGAAGTGCCTAGACCAATCTTTGATATGAGAAAAATGCATCTCCAGGTGGGCAACTTGTTTTTACCCCACGCCTTGAAGCTGCACAGGTTGCTGTCAAGGCGTAGCACGTTATGAGTAATGAGAAACTCCCTTCCAGTAAGATCAGGATACTCGTCAATCACAGCGCCCAACGCTATGTAAAAGATCACATAGCATGAGACCAAGATTTGCCAAGTATTTGGATGGAGCTAAGCGGGGGCCAAATGAAGATAATCCAGAACTTCGTGAATGGGCCAGCAGAAGGGTAGTAGTAACCCATTTGCAAACATTGAAGGAAATATGCTACCCTTTAGGATTGACGACCGCAGAGCAGAGGCCAGGGACCTCCAAAACCGCCAAATCATGAATGTCGTAAGTCACCCTTAACAAACAGAGGTCCACAGAGGAGGCCATTGAAGACCAATTGCACCCCTCAAAGAATGGCACATTCCCACCGGTCTCAAGGGGTACTGAGCTCTCGGAGCCGATAGAAGCACCTTCGGTATGGACTGAGTGAGTTTTCTTTTGGGCAGGGGGCGAGTTTTCTTTTGGGCAGGGAGTGAGGAGTTCTTGGGGTCATTGATAGAGATGGAATGAAACCTTAGCTCTGGAAGGTCACACGCGGAAGAAGAAGGCTTGAAGAAAGACAAGAGAGAAGGTGAAAGTGACAGGATGAACAGAGCTTAAATATAGGACTGACGTCGGTTGGACTATCTCGCGTGTTGGAAGGACAGGAGTCACCAAAGGAAAACTGTTTGGAAAGGATCTCGAGATCTCTGCTACACGTAATGATGAAGATACTGAATCGTCGTGCCACCCTGGCCACGACGAAGAAGGGCACGAGCAAGTAACGAACATGCACCAACCAACTACCAGCAACTTGAGCTTGTTAGAAGCCCAATACCCACATGCAGGAAGCTTAACTGACACACCTTAGGGGTGGCCCACACATGCCGCTTCGAGTACCTTCACGAAAAATGACGACTTAAAATCCCTGTATGCGACGAGGATTTGTGGGGTAACTGGAAGGGGATTCCCCTCTTGGTCAGGGTTGGCAAAAGCCCTTGGGCCTCCTCATGAAATGAACTGAATTGATGTGGAATAACCATGACATAAAGCTGAACGTGAAACTGAACATGAATTGAACTGCAATTGAACGTGAACTGAACTGAGACTGAACTTAAACTAAACTTGAATTGAACTAAAACTTAACATGACTAAATATAAAACTAAACATGAGCTGAACGTGAAACTGAAATGAATTCTAACAATCAATATTATTTCTCCATTTGTTTTGTCAGGAATATTGAACAATCAAAATGATTCCGCCCAACATATTCCGTCAGAGATACTTAAACATTTAGAACGATTACACCATGAGTATTTTAAATGAGATATCCTAACAATCAAAATGATTACGCTAGGAGTACCTATTAATATTTTGAAAATCAGAATGATATGCCACGAAAGCAATTAAGAGAGGTATTCTAACAATCAAAATGATTACGCTGGAAGTACCTCATGTGAATTATCAATGGAGATACTCGAACAATCATAGTGATTACGTCACGAGTATCCCAACCTTGACTAACTAAGAAAATACAGTTTTCGAGACACACTCTGTACTTGAGATATGAAACAAGATGACAGACGACATGACATAACATAACATGACATGTATGTGAGATGAATGACATGACATAAGATGAAACAGGTAAACATTTCATGACGTAACGTGTAGCATTTCGTGACATGGCATAACGTGTAACAAAAAATATTTCGTGATATGGCACAATATGTAATGGATAAAATTTCATAACATAGCATAACAACTAACAGAAAATATTTCATGACATGGAACAAATAATATTTCGTGACATGACATAATATGTAACATATAACATTTCATGACATGGCATAATATAATGTGTAACAGATAACATATAGTGACATGGCATAACATGACATAACATGACATAGATAATAACATGAGAACATAGCCAACAGTTCCCTTACAACATACATACACAGAAATATGACAGTAAGTTAGAAGTTAACTTACAGTGACTGTCGCATTACGGAGAAATGTGCGAAACATGAGAAACTGTAAGTAGAGATTTCTAAACATTAGAAACTTCATCATTGATAACTTAAAAACATGAAAATACTATCTTAGAGTAAAATTACTATTTTACCCTATACATGTGGGAAAATGACAATTTTACCCATAACTTAAAGATTTTACATCCTAACTCCAAAACTCACCAAAATTTCTCATGTAAATTTTGTCATAAATCCAAATATCTAATTAGAAAGATTTCAAACATAACACAACCATGACAAACACACCAAGGCCAAAACACACATAGGCCGTTTTTTCTTATTTTTGTTGCAATTATATAAAAACTCATTTCTCATGCTTAAACCAAAATATTGCAACATAGGAAATTATATCCTATGTCCAAATAGCATACTAAAAAAACCAAAAAAAAATCCACCTCACTAAATCACAAAACGTTTTAATAAAAAGTTTCAAGCTTTTTCACTAAAACACAACCCTTGATTCTCATGGTTTTATCTCTTTTTAAAACATCTCCAAGAACTCCAAAAGTTCAAAAACTTTCTTCCAATATGATCATAATAGACTTCTAAGAACTAACAAGCTTTGAATCATTAAGTAAAAATCACAAAAGTTACAAAAATCAATTTCTAAACTTTTGGCTTCAACACTTTCTCACAAATCGATTTCCTCCAGGATTGGTTTTGATCAAACCACTTGATCTAAATCATTTCATCAAAATAATCATACACCAACAACATCATATGGTTTAAAATCATGTTCTATAGTAGATCCAAGCATTAGATTCAAGATCACATGGTCAAAATTAAACCAAAACATAGATCTATCCAAAAATCTCAAATTTGTAATCTAACTGAACCTTTTCATGTATAAAAAAAAATCATATCTTAAAAAAAATCAAAAGTCCTCAAAATAATATCCTAGCATGTAAATGAAAGTCTTAGGATCATCATATAAAAATATCAAAACCATTGGATCATGTTTTCTCATCCAAAGATTCAAGCTTACACAAAATAGAAATTGTTTTAATCCTTCTAGTTTTCAACCTTTTTAATATAAGTAAAAATTTCATCAAATGCTTATAACAGGCAACTAATCCTCATCAAAATTTCATATCAGCATTTAACCATACTCTATAAAGAAAATCAGACCAAGAGCTTATCAATAACTAGGTCAAAATTATCAAAATATCATACACTATCCAATTTATCGCCCAGACTGACCTTTCCATGCTTAAACTAGCTTGGTACTGATCAAATGACCACTAAAAATCAACATAAAATATATCCACAAAAACTAGACTCAAAGAGTAAAAACATTTGTGAAAGAGACTTTATGGAAAAATAATAAAAAGCTTCAAAGAGGTCACACAATGGGAGCCAAAAACTTAGCTCGAGAGTCTCTCCTGTTTGCTCTCCAAGAAAATAGTTGGAAAGTGATGAGATGAAGTGGGAAGGACTTGGACGCCTTTTAAACTTTTGAAGGGTGATGGGAGGCTATGAAAGACATTTGAATTGATGGTTGTGTTAGCCAAAAAAGGGGGCAAAACCATGGGCAATAGTGAATAGTTTTCAGCTAAGGAAGCTTTCTTGTGAAAAGTGGTTGGTGAGGTGGATTTTGGCCTTCTGATCATGCACTATTGGGGCTGCTTTTGGTAGTGTTTAGTCAGGCATGCAAGGGGGAAACTTCCTCCACAAACCTTGCCAATGTGGCTCAATTTCGTGGGCCTTAATGGGCTTTAACCGAATGGGCTCCCATTTAGGGTTTCAATAGGGTTTGGTTGGGGTTTTGATTTCTATCAAGCCCAAATCTAGATTTTCTTGGCCCAATAAAATTACTAAGGTTTAAAAGAATAAATAATGAGTTCATAGCATGAATTTGAGTGGTTAATAGCATGTGTAAGTGATTTAATCAAGTGATTAAACACTAAGCTAAAACCAGGTTCATTTAGGGTTTGGAGGCAAAATTTGGAGTTTGGGGAAACCATTTAGGGTTTCGATTTCAACCAAGGTTTTTAGGTTTCAATTAGATTCCAAGTGTTTAGGGTTTCTCTAGCATTTAAACCCTCTTTGGTTTGTCACAAATTAAGTGATTGGATGGAATAGGGTTTTGCTTAGGTGGCATGATCACAGAGCTTGATTTTCTTCATTTTTTCCATCTCACGGTTCCTCTTGGTGCCAAGTGTCTAATAATATTCACCAAGTTTGGCTATGATCTTGCCAAGTGTCGAAATAAAACTTTCCTAACCTAATTTGGACATTTCACACTATGATTTTGAAAACATTGCTCGTAGGTGCTACTATTGAGGCTACTTTTCACTTCGAAAAAGTGAAAAATAAAATTTAAACTGTAAATTCCTAAATAACCATACTAACCTCAAAGTGCAAATTGTTTATTAAAATTCTACTCCGAATGGCCTTGAAATAATCAAAACGAGTTTTCGAACAAGCGTTTCGTTTGGAAATTGAAAGTGGTTTTATAGAGCCATAAAATCTTAAATATTCAAGTGAAACTAATGGCACATACTGTATCTCATTCTGACACTTTTAGGTACCTCAAATAAATAAAATCTTGCTTCTGGTACCATAGTTAGTGGCAACACTGACTATACTGATAGACTAACACCTATGCAATTGGGTGATTTGTGAAAACTTTCAAGTTTCAGGAGGTTCGTAAAGCCTAAAGAAAGAGGGACCACTTCAGCTCATTATATAAAACCTATTCCTAGGACTGGGTACAGTAAGTTTTTTCCTTGGCCTTTTGCTTCCCTCTCATTCTTTTTCTGTTCTTATAATCATATCCAAACTAACTTAGGCGTTGGAGGTGTTGTTCACACCCCTCCCAGAGCCCAAATTGTCATTATTTCACAGGGATTCACCGCAAGCAGCTAGGAATGTGGTAGATATGAAGCACGTCATCAGCACTTATCCATGACAGCCTTACACTATTGGATAGGTTGGGCAGCATTTCGGATGCCCAACTTCTTTTTTTATTCCTTTGTAGCTAAGATTTTGGCTTTAGAAAAAATATTCCCTCCAGTCTGACAGCTTATGGGAATTACAGCCAATGGATGAAATGTGAGGACCGCACTGATGTAAGGGAGAGATCCCCTCTTGAGGGCAAAAGGCTAGCGACAAGGAGGCAATTGAGCGAGTAAAGTGTAGCTAGTTCAGGAGAAGAGTGAGGAGTCCTATATAGAAAGCTTGGAAGACACGGTTCAACATCGGGCGATGAAGGGCTGTTCGTCTCACACTAAGCGAGCAAACGATGTCCTAACTGTTCTAAGGCAAGCAATGGGAAAGGACAAGCTTGATGAATCTTCGGTAAAAACCTGCATGTCCAAGAAAAGAACGAACTTCCCCCACACTAATGGGATAAGGTAAAGACTAAATAATATCAACTTTGGCTTTATCTACCTCAAAGACCAAATAATGCCTCCATATTTGGCTGGGAGCTAAGTTTTTGGGCTTCATTTTGTGAACGACCGAGGTTGATTTTCAGGGAATAAATTCCCTTTCAGGTATATTTTCTTGTCTAATTTTTCTATTAGAGAAACCTTCATGCATAACTTTTTGGGCTTCATAGCTTTCTTGTTGTTTGTACAATAATTTTTTGTCACTGTCAATCTAATTTCCATGTTCTTCCTTAAGGTTTAATTTTGTATATATGCATTTTGTGTACGCGGTGATCTAAGTTGTGGATATTAGCATAATGCAAAATTCGTGGGTGATATTCGTACAAATACAGTCTTTTTCTGTTAGCATTTATGGCCCTTTTTGGTACCTTCTAATATGTAATTAAGTGATTTCTGTGAAAAATGTTGCTTTGTTTGAATGTGCATTTCTTAGAGTTTTTGTGGGAATTTTTTTGCTGATCATGAATTAACTATACTTTAACTCTTTCTTTTGTATCAATATAGAATAAATGCCTTTTTTTGTTGCCCTTCGATTTTTTGTTTTTGATATATGCAAATACTTAGATCCATCCCTCTCATTTTTGTATGATATATTGATCATCTATTTCTATCAAAGATAGAAAAAATTTTAATAAAAAATATATAAAGTGATTGAAAGAAGGATCAGGAGAAGCATTTGTTTTTATTTCCATTTATATGTATGTTTTACCTCAAAATGGGTGTCCAATGTCTCCAATATCTATCTATGTTTGTGACAGGCTTGGTGCAGCAACTTCAAGCTTGGTTTTGACCTTGATGCAGCCAGTATCTCTCAAAACTAAGAACATGAAAGTTGTAGAGATTTTTCTTGGTATTCTATAGCATCTTAAATCATCTCAATCGGCGCTCGGATGAGTGAGTTATTCCCAGATTACAAATTGATGCCGAAACTGTCCAAAATTACCCAATTAGCTTTATTTTCATTTAACGCCTCCATTTGCATCCTAAATCAAAATAAAATAATAATGAGTACATTTAGACACCAAATAAGTATAAAAGACTAGACATTAAGGGAGAAAAATACGACATTTTGCATTCTCATCAAGAAGATAGAATTTTATTTACATACCATGTAATTTGTAGACTTGAAGACGTTGATAAATAAGGAGGAATGGGCAATAATGCGATGGTTGCGTGGTCTAAAGGGCAGTAGTGCGATGGTTCGTGCGACTAAGGTGGGCTATGAAGGTCTGAAAGGGTGCGTCGGTCTAGTCTGGAGGTGGTCCTGGAGGTCGTACTGCGTGTGGCAGTGGGGTGAGGTGGGTGCGTTTGATAGTTTTGGGTTCACAGGAGAAACTGTCATAGGAGTAGAATGGATTTTGATTTTTCCTTTGCTATGATGTGATGCGGTGTAGGAGTTTTCTGTGCTTAGGTGATGTGTCAGCTTATTATTGGCTTTTATTAAAGTCAAGGCATCATATGTTCTGTTCCAAAGAGGAACTGGCATAAGAGATATGTGTTTTTGACTTTATTTACATAAACTTGTGCATGCATATCCATCTCTATTGTCTCTCATTATTAGTACTGTCATGGGTTTTAACTTGCTGAGGTTTCATTGAAATCTCACCGTGATAGTCCTACTATAGTTTTGCTCCTCTGAGGTGTAGAATTTGATGCTGATGTAGCCTAAAAGAGTTACCCTGAGGAAGAAAGACCATCCCGGCCGGAGGAATTGCCATGGGGGCTTGTCCTATTTTAGAATTAGTATTTCTATAAATTTTGCAATGTTTATTGTAGTTGGGTGACTAATAATTTATGGTTCTTTATATTTTGATGTTAGTAATGAGTTTATAATGGTATGTAATTATATTTGGGACAAAGCTACAGTGACATATGGATTTTATTATTGATGAAAGAGTGTTGTACACTTATCTAGTACTACTATATTAGTCTCTGACTAATCCCCTTTACTTATTCCGTTGCAATTATTGTTACACACGGACACACAAGATTCCCACGCCTAAAAAGGAATATAGCCAACCAACTCACATCCCGGGCACCACGGTTCCTCGACGGAGAACTACAGCAGGTGCTACACTAAATACCTGTACAAAGCTAACGGGCGACCAAGACATATAGCAGCAAAACCTCACCATCCTGCCGCTATGTACCTTAGTACTAGCAAGACAAGCTGTCGACACCGTAGAGACATGATCATGCTCAGGCATAGCGCCACCATATCACCTAAATGGGTGCTAGCCAACTTTTCAGGGCTCGTGTTTGCCGCCTTGCTCAATCAAATGCCCATGCCACACCAATGTAGCGCAACCATAATCTTGCCTAGGCGCCCACTACCTCACCAAGGAAAGTGCTCCTTCTCATGGGTGGAAACCCTGATTTTTCAATCACACATGGAAAAATGATTTTGTTAGCATCAAACCAGGGACCAACTAGATGGGATAGGAATGAACCTCAAGATTGGAGCAATAAATGCATAAGTGACCTTATGGATCATTTTAATGAATGAAATGTAAAGCTTGATAAGTATTAAATGAAGTATGTACCGCCTTGCTTCAAAGTATGGGCAACCAAATGACAGTTACTGATCGTTAGATGTAAGAGAGCATTTAATGCGGTCTCTTCAATGTCAAACATTACAGGGAATACTTCCCCCTGTTTCTACAACTAGCAGATAAACTATTAAGCCTTCTTTCTCTGTTATCTTCAAGAATTTTGACTAATCTTCAAAGTGTTTGAAGCTGGACCATTCCACCTGAATCTATTGTGTTGTAGGTTTTGAAGTGAGGATTCCAAGGAAGATTTTGCTAGGGGGTCAAAAACTTTATCGACAAGGTTAATGAAGTAGAAGATATTGAGGTTATTGCTATGTTGCTATTTGTAAGGTGTACAAATGAGTTCCTATTTAGAGTTAGTTACTTATTCTTGAAAGTGACTGGTTGATTAAGAGTGGTCTGAGGCCACCAATTCCACTTCCTCCACTTTATCAAGCATGGGTAACTTGGTGCATGATAAGATCTTTTGAAAAAAATATCCTAACTATGAGGTGTGTCATGTAAGATAAGGGCAATGAAACAGTTCAACTAGTTAGATATGCATAGTAGGTGAATGATTTTGGAGATCTTTTTTAGAGCTTAGTAGGCAAAATATACTTGTGGTTGATATGCTCTGATCTTTTGGGATTGTCGAATGAAATTCAAATGACAGTTGTATTTCAAACATTATACACAATTTGTATCTCAATCAATACATACAGATGGTATATAAGAAACTTAAAGAGAAAAACCTCAATTTATATAAATGTTTTTATTCTCTGCAATTTTTATTTAGATAATACTTTTTTTTATCAAATAGAATTATTTTTTAAATCAAATTATACTATATGAATTATGTGTGATAGGAAAGCCTTCAAATAGAATTATTCTTTATTAAATCAACCAATAAGCGAAATCAATAACCTCGAGTAAACAAGTTCAAGAAAGTTGCACCAAAATATATATGTTAATTTGTCATTAAAAAATTAATGATAGAATTAACATGTCACGTGTTAGCTTTGATTGATGACGTATATATTGATGTCACGTATCATCCAACCAAAAATTACCACGTGTCCTCTCGTTAGTTTTATAATGGAAAAGTGACAGAATATATTTAAAAACGTCTCCTCTCACGTTTTTTGTCAACATCACACTTCCACATAACGCGTCTCTGGTATCTTCTGTTTTCTTGATCTTTGTTTTGTTTTGGCTTTTTCTGTCGGAATTTAACCTATAGGGAATGTCCAATTGTCCAATGCAGAGGTAATACTGTACTTTCTTAGTACAACGTATTCCACCTTAGAAATCCAGCCTTTTTTCCACTTGTTTGTATTCATGATTTCATTGCCCTTTTCTATTCCGCCCAGTGCGCCCACTCTCAAGTCTATCTCTATTGACTATATTCTCTCCACCGCGGCACCGCCTCCCCTTATTTTATCTGTGTATTCTCGGTTTCTCCGAAAACAATGGTGACCCCCCGTCCATGTCTTCTTATTTTCACCCTTTCCCTTCCTCTGTTTCTCTGCTTCATTTCCTTCTCTCTTCCCGTCCACTCCGACGATGCGCAAGTCATGAACCTTCTCAAACAGAGCATCAACAACTCCGACTCTCTCCGATGGTCCGACCCCGACCCATGTAACTGGGATTACATTAGATGCGACGGATCGAAGCGGATACTCGTCATCCAAATCAAGGGCTTGAACCTCAGTGGCACGCTTCCCAACGAGCTCCAGAACCTCTCCGCCATGACCCAGTTCGAGGTCCAGCAAAACCAGTTCACCGGCCCATTCCCCAGCTTTGCAGGCCATGGCTCCCTTCTCACAATCATAGCCCACACCAACCGATTCACTTCCTTCCCCACGGATTTCTTCACCGGCATGACGGCCTTGCAATCAATAGCCATCGATTACAACCCCTTCTCTCCCTGGACCATCCCGGAGAGTATTAAAGACGTAACTTCGCTAAAAGTCTTCTCGGCCAACAGCGTCAATCTCACCGGTGAAATCCCAGACCTTTTCGGCACTTTGGTAAGTTTGGCGGACCTGCGTTTGGCCTTTAATAAACTCCAAGGCGAATTGCCTCCGAGCTTTGCGGATTCGGGAATTCAGACCCTTTGGTTAAACGGACAGCAGGGTAATAATAAGCTTAATGGTACAATTGCGGTACTGGCCGATATGGAATTCTTGACTTCTGTTTGGTTACATGGGAACCAGTTCACGGGTCCGATACCGGACTATTCCAGAGTGAAAGGCTTGCAGGATGCTAGTTTTAGGGACAATCAACTAACGGGAATTGTTCCGGCGTCATTTGTGAATCTTCCAAACCTTAGAACAGTGAATTTAACGAATAATTTGCTTCAAGGTCCGCGGCCGACGTTTGGTGGGACTGTGAAACTTGACATGAGGGAAGGCAGCAATAGTTTCTGCACGGAAAACCCCAGTGGTTCCTGCGATGGGCGTGTTAATGATTTGCTATCGGTTGTGGAGGCGTTCGGTTACCCAAAAACTTTAGCTGAGAATTGGAAAGGAAATGATCCTTGTAATAACTGGAAGGGGATTGTTTGCGTCGGCAATGGCAGCATTACGATTGTTAATTTTCAGAGAATGGGTCTGTCGGGGACGATTTCTCCGAAGTTTTCTCTGCTTGCGTCGATGCAAAAATTGGTTCTGTCTGATAATAATCTGACGGGTACCATCCCTACCGAACTAACGACATTGCCTAATCTTAAGTTTCTCAACGTTTCAAACAATAAACTGCATGGTAATGTGCCATCTTTTAGAAGTAATGTGGAAGTCATTACAGTTGGGAACCCTGATATAGGAAAGGAAATTTCTCCACCGGGTTCACCTTCCAATCCAGATGGTGGTGGTGATGGAAATGGTAAGAAAGAATCCAAGGGTGGTGGAGCGATTGTGGGGGGTGTTTTCGGCTGTGTTGGCGCGTTGCTATTAGTTGGGGTTGTTGGTTTCTGTCTGTTTAGACGAAAACATTATCGTTCTGGGAAAGTACAAAGCCCACATACTGTTGTAATACATCCGCAACATTCAGGTGAACAGCATGCCTTGAAGATCACAGTTGCTGAGCGTAGTGTTAATGGTGGAGCCAATGAAGCTTCCAGTCTCGGAAGTAATGGACATGGTGACATTCACGTTGTGGAGACTGGTAGTATGGTCATTTCCATTCAAGTTTTGAAGAACGTGACCAACAATTTCAGCGAGAAAAATATATTGGGTAGTGGGGGATTTGGAACTGTTTACAAAGGGGAGTTGCATGATGGGACGAAGATTGCAGTGAAGAGAATGGAATCGGGGGCAGTGGGTGAAAAGGGCCTTTCTGAATTCATGTCTGAGATTCAAGTTCTTACTAAGGTTCGACACAGACACTTGGTTGCTCTTCTTGGGTATTGTCTGGATGGAAATGAGAAGCTTCTTGTCTATGAATACATGCCTCAGGGGACTCTTAGTCAGCATCTATTTAACTGGAGAGAGATAGGGTTGAAATCACTTGAATGGACAAGAAGGTTGACCATTGCCTTGGATGTCGCCCGGGGTGTTGAATATCTACATGGTTTGGCCCATCGAAGCTTTATCCATAGGGATCTTAAACCATCCAACATTCTTCTTGGAGATGATATGAGGGCAAAAGTTTCAGACTTTGGATTGGTTCGACTTGCTCCAGAAGGAAAATTCTCAGTTGAGACTAGACTGGCTGGAACTTTTGGGTATCTCGCACCGGAATATGCAGGTAATCTTTCCTAAGATTAGAAGTACTAAATAAAGTTCTACACTTTTGGATGCACAGAAAAATCTGTAGTTCATTGTCCTTGAAGTAACCAATTAAAAGAGACATTGGATTTTAACTATAGTCAAGATGTACATGTCAAACAAAGTAGGTTAGGAAAAATAACCCGAATAGGGAATGAGGATGCAACAAGGTGAAAATCAATTTGAATATCACATCCTTATAGAAGAGCCATTTTGTAGTAGAGTAGGAACACTGGCAATAGTTTTTATGGAATTGCAAATGGCAGTACATTGTCTACTTCACGAACTACAATTGAGGGTTCCATTCTGAGAAAACAATTGTATCGATGTAACTGACTGAAAACAACTTTCAGGATGAAGTAACACAACGAGTGATGGATCTGTTGTCACTATGTATTATGAAGATATTGACTTTGGACTTAAAACCATCTCTCTCTGGTTATAGAGGATTAGAGGTCAAATAATGACCGCTCAGCCTCCCATACTGACTTCATGGCTTGTTCTGTAGTCTGTTTTGGTGCATTCACTTTGATTACTCCTTCACATTTATTTTGATTACTCATTTTTGTCTGTACCTTTGTTTATTTAGTGTCTGTTTTGTTGTTGGTTATATTTAGATACCAAAGGTTTAAGATAAAGAGTTGGCCTGGGAGAAGTAATCGGTTTGTAATTACAAAGTTGACCCACTTGTTAATCAACTTCTTTGATTAGTTTAAGCTAGTATTAGAACTTTTTTTTAATCAAATACAATGGTAACTAAACAGAAGTCCATTTTCCATGGAAACTCTTCTCATGTAATGAACAAGTCCTAAAGTAGATGTTTGTTATTCATATGCCAAACTATGCCCCTGCATCCCTCCCTGTTGCTTGATATTGTACCATAGCAAGTACAGGTTGTTCTGATTTTGCTTTCTGGTCAATTATCAATTCTCATGGTTCTGACATTAAAATTACATGGTTGACTTGGCAGTGACTGGAAGGGTGAATACCAAGGTTGATGTTTATAGCTTTGGTGTGATTCTAATGGAGCTGATCACTGGTAGAAAAGCACTGGATGAATCCCGGCCTGAAGAATGCTTGCACCTTGTCGCATGGTTTCGCAGAATGCACCTTAGCAAGGATACATTCCAGAAGACCATCGACCCAACTATAGAACTGGACGAAGAAACCTGTGCCAGCATTAATACTGTTGCAGAGTTGGCTGGTCACTGCACTGCTAGGGAGCCCTATCAGAGGCCCGACATGGGCCATGCAGTGAATGTGCTTTCATCTCTTGTTGAGTTCTGGAAACCAACAGAACCAGATGCCGAGGATATGTATGGAATTGACCTTGATATGCCATTGCCACAAGCACTCAAAAAGTGGCAGTCATTCGAGGGAATTAGTAATTTGGATGTATCTTCTTCTTCGTCTTTCCTTGCTAGTGGAGACAATACCCAAACCAGTATTCCAACTCGTCCATCCGGGTTTGCAGAATCATTTACATCTGCAGATGGACGTTGAAGCGTGGAAATGAAGTTGGATTATTCTTGATGGCTCTAAGTGCTTTATCTTGTCTATTCCCTCTACCCTTTTCTCCTTACTCCCTTTTTTTTTTTTTCCCTTTCGGGAGGTTGTCCTCTATGCCTGTTTTATTCCTATAATATTTAAATTTTGGATATTGTTCTAGTATTTCAGAAGCTCTAGACATGCAAATAGGCGGATTATACAGGAGAAGCTGATCTTTAATGATCATCCATTTTGAGATTGACATTGGATACAGTCTACCTAGCATAAAGAAATTGTTCAACAGTTATGTGCACAAATCGCCATAAGATTTTGATGGCTTTACTTAAATTCTATAGAAATCCTCGAAAGTTGTTCTTTATTCGCGTTAGTTCTATGCTGCTGTCGTTACGTCGAGTTGATATTGTTGCACAGGTGTTACTTTTACCAAGCTTTTTTTAATTATTCTTCCGCTCAAAATTGCCTTGAGAAATTTGTGACAGGTAACTCAGCCGGACCTTGTTAGCTTCTTGCAAAATCTCAGAAACTTTTAAGAAATTTAATACTACTGACTGCTTAGTATTATGCTTCTGAGCCGTTTATTTCAACACGAGAAGAACATGAATACTAAAACTCATGTTTATGCCCTCTGTTTTCTTTTTGTTTTGTGCATTCTTATCTGAGTCTAGCATTACGAGTTGTGCTATACAGAAACTCTATATTCTTGTATACTGTTTAAAAATATATGATTTTATTTTTTTATTCTCATGCTTCATATTTTATATTTCATATGTTAAGAAATATGAGAGTAAAAAAATAAAATCATATATTTTTAAATGGTGTGTAGGAGTGAGACTTATGTCTAGAATTTTTTATAACATTACAGTTATCTTCTTACATCAGTTGAGTTTGAAATGTTGTCATATGTGGATCTCATATTTTATTTACTTTTTTCAAAGTAATTATGCGACGGTTGTACAATTTACGATTGTAAATATATTTTATCGTCATTTTAACAGTGAAGTTTCGAATTATATATTATGATGGCTCATGGTATGCATCATACGATTCATACCGTGTTTTTTTAGAGAGAGTTTTGTACAGATTCAATTAAAAAATAATTCTACAAATTTGACGTGATTTTATCTGATTTGTTTAATCTATTTTATAATAAAAATAATTGTACAATCTCACAAATCACACATTAAATTACGTCAATTTATAAAATTATTTTTATATAGTGCCTGCACCTGTGTGACTCTTTCTGAAATTGGGATACGAATTCGAAGCGATAATAGATCCATTCAAGTTCATCATTTGACTTGTGTGTGTGGTCTCTTGCACAGGTTCGGTCTGTTCTGGATGTATTGATTAACCGAACTGATTCAAGTGGGTTTTAGAATTGTGAGAATTAGAACCGGTTCACCAAGGAAAACGGAATTTTTGGTTCGATTCGGTTTTACATGGGTCATTTGGTATTAGGTTTTTTTTTTTTTTTTTTTTTTTTTTTTTTTTTTTTTTTTTTTTTTTTTTAACCCAAATGAATAACTTTTTTAGCCAAAATATGAATTTTAGAGTCAACAACATTATTTTCAGTTTAAAATATATACCATGCATATAATCAAATAAATGCTAAAAATAATTAGTCAAAATACACTAATTAGTCTAATTATAGCACGCATACAATAATACCTTATAAAACCTATTAAAAATGCACATAACAACATTCCTAAGGGCTAAAAGCCTAAGGGCATGTTGGGAAACTTAGAGTATCTTAGAATTTTATTAATAGTAATGAAATAGTTTGAATGAAGATATTTTATTGAGTTTTGGAAAATGATAGAAAAAATATTAAATAAAAATATTATAAATTTTAAAACTTGTTTGAATATAATTTTTATTTTAAAGTTTGTAAAAGTTGTATTGATTCTTGTATTTGAATAATGATTAGACGAAAATATTGAGAATTTGACATTGAAAACTATCTTATATTTGAAGAATGTTTGAAAATGAAATTATGAGAAATTTTAAATTTTGAGTGGATCCAAATAAGCCCTAAAACATGCAATAAATTACAAACAAATAAAGCTTAAAAGCAATTAGGCAACATAAAAAAAATCTAAAAAAGAAAAATACCCTAAAACAATAATATATTAATAATCTAGTTCAAACTAAATTTATGTTAAGGAAACATAAATAATAAGATTAAGTCTCATTTAGAAGTTGAATTAAGATAAGATGAGATGTGAATGATAATAAAATAGTTTGTGAATAGTAGTGAAATTATTTGAGTTAAGTTATTATATTATATTTTAAAAAATGAGATAAAAAAATTGAATAAAAATATTATAAATTTAAAATATTGTAATAATATAATTTTACTTTAAGATTTAAAAAAATTGAATTATTTTTTATGTTTTGTTTCGATTCTAAATCATGAGAACCGAGACCCTTTTTTATGAATTTTCGGGCAAGGAAATCGAAATCGACCAAATCGATCATTGAACTGGTATGATTCGTGTAGTTTGGTCAGTTTTTCGGATTATTCTTCCACCCCCTACTCTTGCATTCCAAAAAGAAATTTATATCAATAAAAAAAAAAAGAAATTTATAAAAATAGAGGAAAAAGGATAAATTCTAATTTGCCCCTTTATTCATTGTATCACTTATGCAATGGTAGATTGATGATAATTCCTCTAGAAAAAGAAAGTTTTTGAAAGATTTAGCATTGGCTTCGTCAAAATTATTTTTAAAATTTGATAAAAAATGTATGTTTTTTATAAATCTAAAACCACTCTAACCATAAGCCCCACATTGAATTAGTCAAAATAATAATATAATATTATTTTTTAATAATAATTTTTCTTTTATATTTTACAATTATACTAACTATATATTAATTAATAATAATATTTTTTCCTTTATATATTTCAAAACTAATTACTTATTAACTAATAATATATTTTTAATTAATAAAAGTAAAAGGACGATCAAGAGAACTAAAAATTTTAAAAAATGAAAATTGAAAAACGAAGCAAAAGTAATAATTTTTATAATAAATTATTACTTTTAAAGATGAACAGTATATTTTTAAATTTAAAAATATATTTAAAATTATTGTAACTCATAATTTAAATTTTTATTTTTTGAAGAAATCAATATAAATATTTTATCTATATTTCTTTAAATTTTAAAAAATGTGCTATTATAAATATCAATCGTGGACGGATGGACGCAATTAACATATCATAAAGCATATGCGGTGGTATTGATTGGTCTTTTGATATTGGGTGAAATCATTAAATTAAAATCAGAATAATTTATTAGTAAAATAACTCACATATTAAATATAGAAGGGAAAAATGCATGTGCTATATTTAAGCAGAACCGTAAACGTCGGCGAGAACGATGATAAAGTAATTTAAAAACCTCATTATTACGACAGCTCAAAAGATGTCTGACAAATCCATGCCGTCCAGTCTGTAACATGGAGGCGTAATAAAATCATACGTGTTCGGCTTTCAATGGGTAGTTGCATGTACATTGATTGCCTGCCAGCTGCATTATTCCTCGTTCTAGAAACGCTCCATTTTCACAAATCCTTATTTTGCTAATATTTCTTATTTCACGTTGCTTTTCCCCGTATATTCTAAAGTGGTTTCTCTTTCATTTAATTTTTACAAGTGATCAACTTTTTATTTCATTCAGTAGGATAAGGAATAAAGGTTTGTTTAGAAAGTTAGATGATATCATTTTATCTTAAGATTTTTTATAATTTTTTTTTTAAATATCACTTCAATATAAATGTATTTTAATTTCAAATCTTTAATTTTTTCATTTAATTATTCTCTAATTATTATAATTTTTTTAAACTTTTAAATAAACATAAAAAAAAGACATTTTTCAAATTTTAAAATAAAAATAATATTAAAAAATATTTTAAGAATATTTAATTTTATAATATTTTTATTCAATTTTTTCTCACTTATTTTCTAAAATTTAATAAAATATCTTTATTCAAATCATTTCACTATTATTCATAGATTTCTCGTATTATCTTATTCTCTAAATGTTCCCTTAATTTTTACAGGTGATAAACTTTTTATTTCCTTAAAGTTTGTTCAGGAAGTGAGATGATCTTATCATATTTCAAAATTTCTTATAATTTTCATCTCAAATATCACTCAAACACAAATATTTTTTTAATTTTAAATTTTTAATTTTTTCATCTAATCATTACCTAACCATTATAACTTTTCTAAACTTCTAAACAAAACACAAAAAATAATAAACTTATTCAAATTTCAAAACAAAAATATTATTAAAAAACTTATATTTTAACATATTTTAATTTTATAATATTTTTAATAATGTAACTTTTTCAAAATTTTAAAATAAAAATAATATTAAAAAAATATATTTAATAATATTTTAACTTTATAATATTTTTATTCAATTTTTTTATCTTATTTTTTAAAATCTAATAAAACATCTTAACTCATATTATTTTATTACTATTCATAAAAGCTTTATCTCGTATCATTGCACAAACATACGAAGTAGTCATAAGGAATAGACTTCTTGTCTCATACTCTCATTTGAGTTTATCTACATAACCTATTATCATTAATAAAATTAAGAATTACTTTCACAAAAGCAAAGTTTAACTTTGCACGAGTTTATTCCTCTAAGTTATGTTTGGATATTGAAGTGAATTGAATTGAATTGAGTTGAAATGATAAAATATTGTTAAAATATTATTTTTTAATATTATTATTATTTTAAAATTTGAAAAAGTTGAATTGTTTATTATATTTTGTATTAGAATTTGAAAAAATTATAATGATAAGTTGAGATGAGTTAAGAGGAGTTAAAAATCCAAACGAAACTAAATTTGAAATCCTATCAACTTTGACAAAATTTTTGCGTGCATGCTAAGTAATCGAATCGTAATGAATGAATGAACTAGATTACTCCAAACTTTAATTCCGTTTCCATCTTAGTATTAAAAATAAGAAAAATTATAGTCATCATCTTCACATCACATATTATATATAATTTTTTTTCCTACTAAATATGTAATATATGAATGAAGAGTAGAAGAACTCAATTAGTTTGAAAAGATTAAACTAACTTTTTTAAAAAATAAAATAAAAATAAATATAATATGTAGTATGTGAGGATGATGACTATAATATGTGATATGTAAATATGTGAGAATATGTGAGAATATGTGAGAATATGTAATATGGTAGGTTATTAAATAAAGACAAATTTTATTTGCAATCTGAGTGAGAGACTACGTGTACAGTTTTATTGATGAATATAAAAAAAATAAAAAAAATATCATTTTAAAATATATATATTATTATATTTTTAAATTTTTTATAAACATAACTGCATAAACTTATATTATAAGTAATCTCCACTTAAAAATTGCATTCAGACTAACTCTTAAATAAAAAAAAAAAAAAACCAGCTTGACGCAAAACCAAGGTGATTGAAGATGACTATCTTTTCATGCTGTTTGACACGTGTGAGAATTTAGGCACGATTGAAAAGGAAAAATTCCTTTCGGAGCAAAGAAAAAAATATCTGAACAAATGACAAAGTCATACAATCCTATCTATAATCTAATGCAGTGGAGAAGACGTATTATACGTAGTGTGAGGATTCGGGGTTCCATGTTGTAGATGCAAACATCTGCAAGCCATTGTTTGCTATTACTAGGCCACCACCGAGCGTAACTGATATATTTTCTAATGCCTATACTGATCATAAATCTATGTGGTGGAGGCAAGTATAATATGGATGCAATTCCTTGTTTGGATCTAAATTTGGAATTAAAACATAAAAAAAAAAAAGAGACAGAAAAGAGGAAGATATGCATGCCCTTGAGATTATAAGAGCATTTCTATGAAGGGTTGAATGTTACATGACCAAATCTATGAAGGGTTAAACTCTTGATCTCATTAGGTAGGATTAGGGCTAATCAGGATAAGGGATAGAAAACCACAAGAGAGGAAAACTGTCTCGTTTGTTTACATAAATCATCTTATCTCATCTTATCATTACAGTTTTTTAAAACTGATACAAAATACAATAAACAATTGAATAATGCTACTTCTCCCAATGATGGGTGGTCCTGATATGGGTCTCGATAATTTTTTCTTTTTACTTAGTGATTAAGGAAGTATTTTTTAATGATATTATGATTTTGTTTTTTAAAAAAAGGTTTAAGGATATAAAAAATATATGGGAAAAAAAAAGACATTTAGCCTTCTTGGAACTTTCAACTCTCATCAACTCTCGGTAGATGTCTAAACAATTTAACTTTTTTAAATCTTAAAATAAAAATAATATTTTAATAATATTTTATTCAATTTTTAACTATCATATCATCTTATCTCATCTCTGTGTAACCAAACGAAGTTTTGGATTTGTATCTTTAAATAAGAGATGTTTTGCACAAAATGAAAAATCCAATTCTATTTAGAATCTAGGCTCCAACAAAGGAAAAAAAAAATAAAAAATAAAAGAAAAGAGAGACGCGATGACATGGTGCCACGTGAAAACCACGAAATTTCCACTTGGCAGCTTCATATAATCCCTAATGAACCTCTGAAGAAGTAACATTATTTCACCCTATGTGCACCCCAACACTCTGACAAAATTCTTGCCTCCAATTAGAACAATCCTAGGATGCTACCTCAAAATGTCACATACACCTTCACATGACCCCTCCACAACCACTACTTGTAGACCCTATGCCCAAGTCTCTGAATTTTGCCTCCCAAGCTGCCCAATCAGCCTCCAAGACCAATCCCTCTCTCGTGTCTGTCCTACATTAAGTTCTTCTGACTTAGTTTGGATAGTAAAATTATCTCATTTCATCTTATCTAATTATTACAACTTTTCAAAAATTTCAAATAAAATACATAAATAATTCAATTTTTTCAAATCTCAAAATAAAAATAGTATTAAAAATAATATTCTACTAATATTTTATTCAATTTTCAACTTTCAACTCATCTCAACTCACTATCCAAACCAAGCTCGTTAACATTGTGAGAAAACTTGATAACTTAGAGAATCCTTCCATGAGCCTCCAATAGTAACCATCTAGTCCCAATAAACTTCTAACCTCGTGTACCATGGTAGGACACTACCAATCCACGATTGCTTCAATCTTGCTCGGGTCAACCATGACTCATTCTCTGGATATCACGTGACCAAGATATTTAACTTCTTCCAACCAAAACTCACAGTTGTTGAGCTTAGAGAATAGTTGATGTTCCTTGAACTTTCCTAACACCATCCTCAGATGATCCTAAACATTTTTTAAAAATACTAGAATATCATCTATGAACATCACCACAATCATATCCAAGAATAGTTGGAATACCTTGTTCATAATATCCATGAATATTGTTATGGTTGTAGCTAACCCAAATGGCATCACCGTAAACTCAAAATGGCTATACCTCATTCGAAACTCTGTTTCTAGTAATGTTGCCCACCCTAATCCTCAACTGGTGATAACTAGACCTAAGATCAATTTTAGAAAATACCACAGCACTTTGCAATTGGTCAAACGAGTCATCTATCCTTGGTAGAGGGTACCTATTATCTATTGTCACCTTATTCAGTTCTTGATTATCAATGCACATCCTAAGGGTCCCATCCTTCTTCCTAACAAACATCATTGGCTCTCTCCAAGGTGATATACTTGGCCTAATAAATCCCTTTGTTAACAATTCCTACAATTAACTCTTTAGTGTTTACAACTCGGTTAGGGCCATTCTATATGGTGCCTTGTGTATTGGAACTGTTCCAGGTTCCAACTCAATTGAAAACATGACTTCCCTATGAGGTGGTAGAATTGAAAATTCTCCAAACACTTCTAGGAACTCTCTTAGTACTGCTATATACCTCATACCTCCTTAGGCTCTTTCTCCTTGAATGCGAAGTGTACTAAATAGGCTTCAGCCCCACTCACCAACTCCTTCTTGGCTTATAGTGAGGTAATTTTTCTCTACATTGATTGCGATCTAATGCCCCAGAATACTCTATCTTTCATCCGTGGCACTCAAAATGTCAAAACCATCCTTTGTCGGCAATCTATACTCTCAAAATTCCTAAATAAGCAAAATTTGCCTAAGATGACATCAAAGCCCAATAACTCAAAAACTAACAGATCCGCTTCCAAGATAACATCGTCTATCTACAAAGGACACTCTGCAACCATTTGGGTGGAAAATACAGTCTCTCCGTTAGGTAAAACTACTAATTTTGTTGCATGAGTTATGCCTGGAGACCTCTAATCCTAGTGCACACAGTGGATACGAATGACTGGGATGCACCCGAGTCAAATAGGGCACTCACGCGGTACTGCGATATTCTAACTCGTCCAGGAATGACCGAACAACTCGTTGCATACACTATGCACCAAAAATCATTAACTAACTAACTAAAGTTGGGGTTTCGTACTTGTGATGATGCTTGCTTCCTGGGTTTCTGGGGCATCCTTGTTGATTTCTCCTCAAATAAAGGCGTACACTCTTGCTTGTACTATCTGCCTTTTGTCTCCCCATCCTCCACCAGGGCTGGTTCACTACACTGGCATTGCCTGAGAGTGGGGTCTGGTGACACTTTCCCTCATGAGCCCTATGATAAAGACCACATATTGGTGTTCTTCCTCCCATGAACACCTCGAGAGTAGTTTGTGGGCGTAATCCTATCCTCGACATAAACTTATGAGGGGAACCCGAAACTATTTCCCTTGCCTGTGAACGTTCTCTTTAGGCCAGTCAAAGCGGCCAATGAATTATGTTGCTCACGTTCGGTGATAGAGGCCACGTGTACCAACTTCTGAAAATCCTTAATCTCCAAACATGCTACTTATGCCTTGATATGCGCTTGTAGTCTTTTTTGAAGCCACTCCGTTCTCATGCCCACCATAGAAATGAGGTGAGGGGAAAACCTTCGTAGCTCCATGAACTTAGCAGCATTTTGCTCAACCGTCATACTGCCCTTGACCAACTTAGCAAAGTCCTTCAACTTTGCTGTCTTATGTTGGTGCGAAAGTATCGGTCGTCAAACTCCTCCTTGAATCTTTCCCACGAGACCCCTACCCTTGCTCCCAACTCCATGGTATGAAGTTGTCTCTTGGAACCCCACCATAGTGACGCCTCTCCATGGTGCAAGTAGCTCGCGTAGAACATGTTTTGACTTTTGGTGCAGCCACACACCTCAAAAGTCCTCTCAATATTTGTAATCCACCTCTTCGCCTTCATAGGATCTTCATTACCAAGAATCATGGGTAACGATAGGCCATAAATCACTCATATGTGCACCTCGCTGCTCATCCCTGCGGGAATGGACTTGATGAATTTGCATTTTTAATGAATAGAGCTCGTGTTACTACTGCAGCACATCCGATGTAGCGCCCTATCCCTCATGAAAGACTAGGTAAGGTTCCGTGGTGCCAAGGATGCTGGCCGATTGGTCAACACCCTAGAGGAAATTTAGGCTTGTAGTCTCAAGGGAAGTACACATGTAAGCAACTCAGTTTATGACAATGCAATGGAATGTAAACAGAACACGTTGTGGTGACAACATTAGGAAGCACGTACCAGAATACTGAACTTCATGCAAAAAAGGGCTTCTTGCCCTTCATTAAGCTCAAAACATTACATCATCCTGAGTACATAAAGTTTATCGCCATAAGTGGCCGACTAATTATAAATGAGCGCTAGGCTCAACAATGTACATCCTACGAAAGATAGGGTAGCTACGGTGTGGTGCTAGGATAGGTCCTAGTCACCTTAGTCATGACTCAAGCGGGATTGACTCTTCTTCCTTAGGCATCATGCCAGTGTCTATACCTGCATCAAAATCTATTGTCTCGAGAAAAAAAATATACGTAGGTTAGGCAGCTATGACAAGATTGCTAATGAGAGATAATGCTATAAAAAATGCTATGAAAAAATTTCATATAAATACTGGAAGAACATGTATATGCGTGGAGAGGAATCACCCTTACTCTTGCAGCTAGGGGTGTAAATTTAAACCGGGCCGGTTGGCCCCATTTTGAACCGATCTGGTCTGGAACTAGTTCTTGTTTTATGCAAACCAGTCAGAACCGGTTCGGTCCTAGTTCCATGGTTTTCGGGACCAGACCGGGCCAACCCGGTTGGGGAAAAAAAATATATAAAAATTAACATTTTATATATATATATATATAAGTTTTATACAAAATTAATATTATACAAAATATTTTATATATATAAGTTTTATATATAATATGTAATTATATATGAAATTTTTATATATAATATATATAATTATATATCATATATGAAATAATTTTATATTATAATTTATAAATTATAACATAAAAATGTTAATCTTAAATATCAACATTTGTAATTGTTTGATCATATATTATTAATATAATTATATATAAGATAATGTCATTATAATTTATAAAATAAAAGTTTAATATTAAAGATGAAAATTTAATTGATCATATGCTTTAAACATAAAAAATATATATTAAATTATTAATAACATTTTATATATAGCTATACTAATATATAACTAATACTAATATATTATATATATATATATATCTAAATAATCATTATACTAAATAATCACATATAAAATAATGATATAGTAATAATAATACTAAATTACTATACTAATACTATCACTATAATACTACAATAATATAGTTATAATAAATTGAACTCACTATAACAATTAACAAATACTAATATAATAATTAACAAATTCATTATAGCTATAGTTATACTAATATATAACTAATACTAATAGTCTAATATTAATACTATTATATAGTCTAACTAATACTAATATATAGCTATACTAATAGTCTAATATTAATACTATTATATAGTCTAATATATTATATAGCTATACAAATATATAACTAATACTAATAGTCTAATATAGAAAGAATAGAATAGTCTCCTCTCTGGCTTGCAAACCAGAGGTGGCGAAATAGTTGGGGTCTACTAATTTCTAGCTAGGTCAGTTATGGTATATGAGGAGGAAACTAGGATGGATGGGCTTGAGGACCAGTGGAGGAATTTCAGTTTGACGGAGGAAGAGGAGGTGGTTTTGGAAATAGACAGCAGTGGTGGTGAAGAGATATCATGAAAGGGTGACAGAAGCCTCATTGGGAAGGTTTGCACAGATAGAATTGTGGGAAAGGATCTCATCAGAAACACAATGGCAAAAATATGGAGGATTGGTAAAAGGGCTATCTTTCAAGAAGTCAATAAAAATGTTTTCACTATTACATTTGAGACCCATGCGGATATGCACAGAATTCTGGAGGGCAAACCATAGACGTTTGATAATGCTTTGTTTTAGTTATGGCCATACGATGGTGTTATGTGACCAGGAAAACTCAATTTTGATAAGGAAGTGTTATGGTTGCAAATACATGACTTACCTTTAGGTTGCATGACAATAGAATGGGGGACTCAAATTGGAGGTTCTATGGAATGAGTTCTAGAAGTTGATGTTGAGGAAGACGGCATTGGATGGGGAAAATGTTTACGGGTAAGGGTGGAGGTCTTTCTCTATAAAGCCATCGCAAGAGGTCATTTGATAAGCTATCAGGCTCACAGTTCAGGCCATGGTTACTTGTTGAAAGAATCATGAGACAACGGTCATCTTCTTCCAGTAATGGTAGAGGAGAAGGGGGGAGGGAGGACGAGAAAGACAATGGAAGGATGGATGTAGAGACCACTGCAAGCAGCCCAATTGAAGGGCTACCAGAGAAGAGAGTGGAGCAAGGCCAACCTGGCAGCACCTTTCCTCTGCTCCAAAACCCTAGAATAGTACAAAGGGGAAGCACTATAGCCGTAGGGAACAAAGAGCTATTGTCAGCAGAATTAAAGGGAGGGGATGCAGTATTGGGAACAGTTCCTTCCTCAGAATCGGGAGAGAAATTCTCGCAAGATTTGCAAAAGGGGGATGCACTTTCGACGGCAAAATCTGATGGAGGGGAGAATGATAGGTAGGAAATTGTTTTTGAGACTCAAATATGGGACGGGCCTGGGCCAGGGAGTGGGCCTAAACCTAACGTAGGGCTGGAAGTGGAAGAAAAAGGCCTTAAAGTTCTAGCCTCTATCACTCCAACGGCTAGCAACCTAGAAAAGGAAATACATGAGTAGTCGTGTTCGGTTCTAAGTGCTCGAAGGCAATGGGAGGGTCGAAAATGGAAGAGGTGTGCTCGAGTTAAAGGAAATCCTCCATCAGTACCCTTATCTCATCTTTACCCTAGGAAAAAAGGGTACGCAGATGTTAAAAAGGTTAGCTCAGTTCCTTTCAAAAAAAGTAGGAAAACTCGAGCGGATGATAAGCTGATGGACAACTTTAGCCCTGTGGAATCAGTGGTGGCTGTGAGTTAGCCTCGCCAATATCAATGAAACTGTTAAGCTGGAACTGTCAGGGGCTTAGGAACCCCCGAATAGTTCAAAACCTTTGCTTGATTGTGAAGGATAAGATGCCTGATTTGGTTTTCTTGATGGAGACCAAACTGTCATATGTTAATGGCCTCAGGGTCACAAAGAGGCTAAAGTTCGATGGGTGCTTTGTAGTCGAGGCCAGAGGAAGGAGTAGAGGACTTATGCTTTTGTGGAAACAGGAAGACCTAATAGAATTGGTAAATTACTCCCAACATCGTATCAATGTATTTGTTAAGGATGTCGTATCAATATATTTGTTAAGGATGAAAGGTGCAATTTTAAATGGTTACCGTCTTGTTTTTATGGTCAACCATCTTGGAAGCTACTATCTTCATTCAAGCCTATAAATGGGGGATGGGGAGTTATAGGTGACTTTAAGGAGATATTGCACAAGGAAGAGAAGTTGGGTGGGGGGGGGGGGGGGGTGGGGACCTCGATGTGAAAGACTAATGAGTATGTTTAGGAAGGTGATGGAGGAAGGAAATCTCTTTGATTTGGGGTGGAGGGGAAATAAGTTTACCTCGTGCAATCTTCATGAAGATGAGTCTTTTACTAAAGAAAGACTTGACCGAGCCATTGCTAACAATGTTTGGAGAGTTAAGTGCCCTGAGTTCTCAGTGGAAACTCTGCCTGCAGTGTGTTATGATCATAGCCCAATGCAATGTAGTAGTAGAGGGCCTTCAATCCGAAGGATTCATAATTTCTCTAAGTATGAAGCAGGCTGGAATAAGGAGGTGGAATGCAGTGATGTTGTTTATGAAGTTTGGAAGGGTAGAAGTGGGGGCGGGGGGGTCATTCATATGGATAATGTGTTGTGTAAGTTGGAGGCAACCAAGAAGGGACTAAAACAATGGAGTAAAATTCTAGTAAGGGATAGAACCAAAGCCATTCGGGATATGACCAAACTGTTAAGCAAGTTGCAGAATGAAGAAGGACCTGGCAATATGATTCAACATAAAAGGCTACAACAAGAATTAGACTTCCTTTTAGACCAAGAAAACACATGGTGGAGACAAAGAGCAAAGAGACATTGGTTGATAGGTGGGGATAGAAACACAAAGTTTTATCATGCATGTGTGAATCAGAGGAGGAAAAAAAAACTCGATCAATAGAGTCTCTGATATGAATGGGGCAGTTTTTATTGGGAAACCTGAGATAGCAGATGGCTTTAAGAGATACTTCTCTTCAATTTTTTAGTCTTCACAACCAGACTCAGATTGTGTGGATTAATGCATTAAGGGGATTAATACAAGGCTGTCAACTGAAATGCAACAACACTTGGAGAAGGATTTTATAGAGAAAAAGGTGGAAGAGGCCCTAATGCAAATGTCACCTTTTAAGTCTCCTGGGTCCGATAGATTTAGTGCAGGCTTCTACCAAGAACACTAGAAACTAGTGGGGATCAAGGTGACTCAGGCAGTTTTAGAATTTCTCAGAACAGGGAAGATGCCAAAGGACTTAAACCACACCCATCTAGTGTTAATCCCCAAGGTAAACTCCCCTAACTCAATGCATGAATATAAGCCTATCTCCCTTAGTAATATTGTTTACAAACTGATTTCCAAAGTCTTGGCAAATAGAATGAAAGGTGTGTTGGATAAGGTGATATCTTGGAACCAAGGTGCTTTCTTCCCCAGTAGATTGATTACATATAACATAATGGTGGCTTATG
Source organism: Juglans microcarpa x Juglans regia (assembly GCF_004785595.1). NCBI lineage: Eukaryota > Viridiplantae > Streptophyta > Magnoliopsida > Fagales > Juglandaceae > Juglans > Juglans microcarpa x Juglans regia. Next base: position 10,196,834 of record NC_054599.1, on the reverse strand, counting down.
AGCTACTTTATACCATGCACTCTAAACAGAAAGGCAGGGAAGGCTCTATGGCTATCAAGCTAGATATGTCAAAAGCATACGATAGAGTGGAGTGGGTTTTTTCTAGAAGCAATGATGCTCAAGCTTGGGTTTGGAAAGAACTGGACTTATGTAGTGATGGAGTGTGTCAAGATTGTCTCTTATGCTTTCATGACTAATGGGGAAACTGGTGAAATTATTATACCATCCAGAGGCTTACGTCAAGGTGATCCCTTGTCACCTTATTTGTTCTTAATCTGTGCTGAAGGCCTTATTTGTTCTATTGTACAATGCAGAATCTAAGGGTCTCATCAAGGGGGTGGCAGTGACAAGGGGGGTTTGAGGATAAACCACCTCCTTTTTGTTGACAACTATGTAATATTTTGTAAAGCAAGGCTGGTTGAATGGTACCTTATCCGTGACTTACTACTTCTATACGAGGGAGCATTAGGCCAAACTCTAAACAAAGAAAAAACTAGTGTCTTTTTCAGTTCGAATATTAGGGTAGAAAATAATCAACAGCTGGAAAACCAACTCCTCAGCAGGTATAAAGATCCTTACAAAGAGTGTGTTGCAGGCTATCCTAGCCTACACCATGAGTGTATTCAAATTGCCTGGGCTGCTTCTCAAAGAAATAGAAGGTCTTTCGGCTAGATTCTGGTGGTGCAATAAAGGTGAGGGGAAAGGCATCCATTGGAAATCATGGAGGTCATTGGGAGAGGTAAAAAATCAAGGGAGTCTGGGGTTCAGAGATCTCAACAGCTTCAACAAAGCTCTCCTAGCTAAACAAATATGGAGAATGATAAAAGAACCTAATTCACTAATCTCTCTAGTTTTTAAGCAGAAATAGTTCTAGAAGTGTGACCTAATGGAGGCTAAATTGAGAGGTATTTCCTCTTTTATTTGGAGAAGTCTATGGTCCAGCTTGAAGTTGATTAAGGAGGGGGCTATGTGGAGGGTTGGTAATGGAAATAACATAAAGGTCTGGAAGGATAAATGGTTACCTAGCCTTGTGACATATCAGATTCAGTCTCCCATCAATATACTGGAATCCGAGGCCAGAGTAGATGAATTGATAGAAGAGGGCAACTGTTCTTGGAAGAAAGAATTGGTGGAAGCAGCTTTCAATGAAGATGAAGCTCAAGTTATATGCTCCATATCAATTTGCAATAGAGGTTCCAGAGATAAGTTGATATGGGTGGGGTTAGAAAAAGGAATCTTCACTGTTAAAAGTGCATACTTTTTGGAAACTATGATTTTGAACAAAAAAGTAGGAGAAGTCTCGACAAGGGGGGAGAATCAAGTGATGTGGAGAGATGTATGGAATTTAGAATTACCTGGTAAGGTTAAAATGTTCATGTGGAAGTGTGTTAATAATATTCTTCCTACAAAAGATAATCTTTATAGGAAGAACATTATTGAGAACAACCTTTGTCCACTATGTACATGAGAAGTGGAAACACTAGTGCATGTTATGTGGGACTGCCCTGCTAAAGTAGATGTATGGGGAGGAGAGACCAGCAATTTCTGTAAATGGAAGAGATATCAACCTGATTTCCAGCTATTGTGGGTTGAGATGAGGAATAAGCTGAGTAAAGAGAGTTTGGAGTTGGCATCAGTCATGTGCTACCAGCTGTGGGTAAGAAGAAATGCCTTCATTTTCAAAACCAGCTTATGCAGCCTGGTATATAGGCTAAAAAGGCTCAAGTTGATCTATCTTTTTTTTAAAGAGACCAAATAGACCTGTTTAAAGAGTACAGAAGGGACTCATGGGAGAGAATCAACTCAAAAATGGAAGCCACCTGCATGACCATATGTCAAAGTGAATTTCGATGCAGCCTTTGAAAAGGCTAATGGCAAGATGGGTATGGGAGTAATCATCAAAGATTCAGAGGGCAGCTTGCTAGCTGTGGTGACAGCCTCCAAGGACCACATCTCTTCAGCTGCCCAAGCAGAAAGTGCTGCACTTCATAGAGCTATGGACCTTTGCACTTAGCTTGGTTTAAACCAAGTTTGTTTTGAAGGGGATGCCAAGGTGGTTGTGGATGCAGTGAACTTCAAAAATGAAGATAACTCGTGGCTTGGACAAATGACAGAGGAAGTGCAACAGTTGATGAAAAGCAACCAAGCATGGAACCTTAATTTTGTACACAAGTCAGCAAACAAAGCTGCTCACATGGCAGCAAAGTTAGCAATTAGGGATGTTTGTGAAAAAGTTTGGCTAGGGGATGGCCCCCCTGAGGTCTTAAACTCAGTCTTGGGAGGCAGTTATGTATGATGTAATTTTATCTGATTAATGAAATCATTATCTTTCAAAAAAAAAAATAATAATAGTCTAATATAGACTATAGTTATAGTTATACTAATATAGACATACTAAATCACTATAACGAATACTAACATATAACTAATATTAATATATAGCTATATTAATAGTCTAATATTAATACTATTATATAGTCTAATATATTATATATATGGCGCCCCCAGCTCCCACTTGGAATTGGACGGTGACTGAAACGCCGGGACATGCAACACAAGGCTATATATCCTCGTACATGACAGATAAGATGCAATGTACTTATGTATACTAGCAGTATGCAATAAATTGTAGCGGAATAAGTCATTTAAATATCGTACCTGAATAAAACTAATATCCCAACTTCTTCATTCATAGCTCTAAATCACACTTCTTAGCAATGGAATATCAAGTTCTTTGTTTACACTTTAACAGAACAAGTATTCTAAAAAGGCCTTAACAAAGAAATCATTAAAGCATATTTCTAATCTCAGCTATCTCCAAGTAGGTCATGACTAGATCCATTCTTTCCTCCGGGTTGAGCTCATCCTTTGCCTTCATCATTATCTTGCTCGCTACTCCTGGTCTTGCTAAAGGTTCTACCATTCTGGGTTGAGAATGATAGTGAAAACTACCACAGTGAGATTTCGAGAAATCTCAGCAAATAAACATGCAACATACAATAGTTAACACAAGCATACAAGAGGTATATCATGAAATGCATGCATGAACATGTACTTGACTTATGCACTTGACCAAAACTTGACTTGTGCACTTGACCATTTTCAAAAGACTTGTAACAGAGACTTTAGCTTTTCAGAAAAACTTCTTTCTTAACTTTCTTATTCACGTTGATCTTAATCAGAACCTCCCTTATCGAACATATCACAAGATTTGCATCAAGTGATCCTTATCATATCATGAGATTTTCATCAAGTGATCCTTATTATATCACGAGATTTTCATCATGTGATCCTTATCTTTTGAGCTCTTATCCTTGTTCAGAGGATGGATACAACACGGTTCCCCTTTGCATTGCGTGTTTCTGTTAGTTACCGCACCATCAACAATCCGTACATCGTGATAAATATGTCATAAATAGAGATTCATATTAACTCGACTTTACTTCATCGGGTTACATGCCTTATGCACCCACTAGCGTTAGACGCTTCCTCGCTTTGACATTTTTTGAAAAGAATACATTCGAGGCTCATCGATGGTACTTTGTCGACCTAGGGGTTACCACTCCATTCTTAAGCACTCCAGAGTGGACATATGAGTTCCACTAGGACATTCCTCCGTCCTAGCACTTGCGGTCTTGATAAAACTTTTAAACCCTTTTCTTTGAAAACACTTTCTTTGAAAACATTTTTCCCCAAATGCATGTGACATGAGACTTATAACATGCGTACTTACACTTTACATATGAAATATGAAATGCCATATATGGAATAACCAATCATAACATATTCAATTCATGGCATGATAACATAGATCACATGGACTATCAAAGCACATACTTGGATCTATGAAAAAGTGCCTTGGATGAAACATGTAAGTGCTAAAACATGAAGAATCATCACTTGAATATGCTTATTCTTCAAACATATTTGCTTAGAAATTAAAGCAAAGCGAAACAAAACATAAAATCATGGTGTTTGGCCCAGATCCGAAACTTCTAAGTCATAGTATAGCCGAATCATCAAGTAACACAAATCATCAACATTGTTTTCCTTAGAGCCGAAACATGCTAAGGACATTCTTGCCATTTTCATCTAAAACCGAATCATACCATTCATGTAATATTCATATTCTAAGATCATATGAGCATATTAAAACAAACAAACAACCAAGAAATAACAATCAAAACAACCATAACAATGAGATGATTTACACAAATATATACAAGTATTAACCGAGAGCAAGTTGAGTATATACTTATAAACTTTTCCTTGCTTACAAAGAGTATGTCGAAAATATTGAAGAGGAGGCTCGGTTTAACCAACAACTCTCGGTTTTCACCATTGTAGTGTGTTAGGCTATTGGTTCGAATTTGGTGTAGCTAGAGTTTTGGGTGTGTACATGAATGTAGAGGAAAAGAAGTGAATAGGGTGAGAATTTCATGTAAAGCCCAAATCAGAAAATGAATGGGTGTTTACATACTAAAAATAGCCCAAACTCTCTCTTTCTTCTTGCTTTAGCTTTATTGCCAAGTGGATGGCCTTAGATTTTTGGCTATTGCATGTTGTACTGGCATATGGAGGGTCTGCATGTTGGACAAGTGGCATAGCTGATGCATGTGGGACAAGTGGCACCTTTTCTTATGCATGTGAGACAAGTGACGCCTTTTCTAAGCTATAGGGATTCCAAAAGTATTATTGGAAAGAATAATCTTGCTAAGTGGCGTGACTCATTGGAAATTTGAAGTCCTCTTCACTTTCTTAGGAAATCTAAGGATATCCTTGCATGAACGCCATGTGTCGAAGCCCCTCCATTTTCTCTCCTTGGGAAATCCAAAAAATCCTCTACATGAGTGACATGTGGTGTAGTATCTTGTCAAAATTCGAAATCCTAAGAGGCTCCTTGGGCATGCTCCCCCATATGGTCCAGATTCAATAAATCTCTAGGGCAAAATTGCCAATTGATAACTCCTAGCCCTAGGCTTGAATCTTGTAGACTTGTGCATGCTTGCCAAGTGGCAAAAGGCATGTAGGATGTGGGTGCGTGTCCCCCATGCGTCCTTCCCTTTCCCCATGCACCTTTTCCTTTTCCCATGTATCTTTTCCTTTTTCCCATGTGTCTTTTCCTTTTCCCATGCATGTCCCTTACTCTTCCCTAAGCAAGAATCTTCTTCTTCCTATGCAAGTTCCCAAGGTGACTCTTTCACTTCCTTATGCTTCTCAAGAACTCAAAACATGACATGTGGCAATGTGGTGGCCGAAACCCTAGGGGTACAAGGGTAATTTTCATGCATTGTCTCTTCCACTCCCTTCTAGAACCTTTTCCTCTACTTATGCATGAATGACAAATGACAAAATATCAGAAAATAACTTGTGTGGGCGTGTGGCTTTGGGATCCAAAAGTCTCTTAGTGTTCCATTGTAAATCCTTTGAAAAATCTCATATTTGTCTTCCCTATGCAAAATCTTCTTGGAACTCTTCACTAAGAACAAGTGGCATGAGGTGGAGGTGCTTGTGAGGGTGAGTGGGGTGCACAACTCCTTGGAATGTGGGTAGGTAAAATGGGCATGTGCTAAACCCTACATCCTCCTCCATCTTCTTGTTGGTACTTGTGTAGTCCATTGGGGTTCCCCATGTCCCCTCATTTGTTTCTCATCCACTTTTACATTCAGGTTTAATGTATCTAGATGTCAGGTGTTCATGTGAGACATGTGGCATGTGCGTAAGTGAAATGGGCGTGTGTCGAACCCTACATCCTCCTCCATCTCTTTAGCTTCTTCTAGAAACCTTCAAGCATGTTTGCCAAGTGGCACCAATGTGCTAACCTAGGTGCTTCTTCCCTAGGTTCCACTTCCCTATGCAAGATATTGTCCTTTCCCAAGACAAAACTCTTCACCTTTCATTTGCATGCATGACACTTGGCCAACTCTTCTAGAAAGCCAAATCCTCCCTTGCTTCTTCCACTTTTTCTTCTAGAAATCCAATGCATGCTTGACAAATGTGATCCTTGTCTTTTCCCAAAGTTCCAAATGATAAGTGATTTTCCTAAAATGACCAAAAAATCCTTTTTGAAGCCAAGTGGCACCATTTCCTTGCCTAGAGGGTAAACTTGAGCCTTTCAATTCCAAAGTCCTTAATGGGCCGAATTCCTATAGGTCTTTTCTTTTATTTTTCTCTCATGGGCTTTTTAACTTAGAACTCCAACATCCAATCCAACAAAAATAGAAAGTGGCCTAAAGAATTTTTCCAACACTTAGCCAATAATCCAAATAAATAAATAAATAGATAAATAATATCCACAAGAATTACAAATGGAATCTTAGCAAAAATCCAGGGCATCACAATATAGCTATGCTAATATATAACTAATACTAATAGTCTAATATAGACTATAGTTATACTTATACTAATATAGCTATACTGAATCACTATAACTAATAGTAATAGTCTAATATAGACTATAGTTATACTAATCAATAATCACTGTAACTAAATCACTATAACCAAATCACTATAGTTTATAACTATTAACTATGTATTAAATGAAAATATCCATTTTTTAGGCCTTACAAAAAATAGTGATGTGGCAAGGGGATTTTTTCTCTCGACTTTTGAATGGTGCGTAGGGTTTTTGCATGGTGATAGCTGCCGGCCCACTGCCTTCAATGGCAGGGCAGGGCAGGGCCCTGGAGGGGTCACGGAAGAAAGAAGGGGGATAGGCCTGGGTGGAAGGGATGAACATTCTCCTTCAGCGGGACAGGGGGTGTGTGGTTTCGTGGATGTGGTTGCTGCGAAGTTGCAGCTTTTGCCAGAGGTGGTTCTCCCTTTGCATGAACCTCGGTTTCAGGATGGTGAGATGTTTTTTCTATTTTCAAAGGTGGACATCCAACAATCTACTAAGCCATTTCGGTTCTCGGTGGTTTTGAAATTTCTTCATCGTCGACCTTCGTTGGATCGTATTCGTGCTTATATAAAAAATCAATGGGGGCTTCAGTTGATGCCAGTTATTGGGCAATTGTGTAACCCACGTAATGTGCTGGTTCGGATGGCAAAGGAGGGGGATTTTGTCAGTGTGATGGCTCGAGGAAATTTTGAAATTCATGGAAGTCCCTTTCTAGTTGCTCATTGGACTCTGGATTATGTGGAAGATAAGGACTCTCCATGGGTTCCTATATGGTTGACTTTGTCAAGTTTACCTACCAATTATTTCTAGGAATCAATGTTACGTAGTATTGGGAATGGATTTGGGCGTTTTTTGAAGCTAGATAATGCTATGACATGTGTGACTCGCCCTGAGGCTGTGCACATATGTGTGGAAATTGATGTTTCGCAACCTGTGCGTCATTCTTTTTGGTTGGGTGCACTAGGGATTGCGATGAGTCACTTTCAAGAGGTTGTATTTGATTCCATACCAGCCTTCTGTGTTTTTTGTAGGAAGCAAGGTCATTTGGAGGCAAGATGTTCTAGACGTGAGCATACCGAGCCAAGGAAGAAAGAACAGGTGGGGTTGGTTCATGGCGAAGGGAAGAAGATTAATAATGTGAAAAGTACGTGGAAAGAGGTGGGGCATCGGGAGCGTGAGAACGAAATCATAGTTACAACAAAGGAGGTGGGGGAGGCCTCGATGTCTCACTGAGAATTTATCTGGAGGCTATTCAGGAGCGACGAGAGAACTCAAAGGGGGCTCTCATGGTATCTGGTTTGTCTCGCAAGATGGGGTGGTATTTGAGAAGTTTATGGAAGAGGGCAGAGTAGAAGCATCACAGGGATTGTGTGCAGAGACAGACATGGTCCAGGCAGGTGGGGGCCTTCGGATGTGTTATCCGCGGGGGTGGAAACCCAGGTAAAGGTAACGCCTTCAAAAAATACGAAAGTTGGTTTGAGATCTCAGAATCGGATGAGGATAAGGATGGCCCTGAATTGATTGGAAATTCAGAACCACAAAGTTCATTGTGTTTAGTGGATAAAGTGTTGAAATTTGAGTTAGGTGGGCTCGGTGACTGGGATTTTTTTGAAGGGGAGGAGATGAATAATGTGGGCGTGGGGTGCAAGATTAGGTCAGAGGGCGAGTTTGAGGAGGATTTGAATGAGTTAGCAGCAAAGTCCTTTGAATCTGATCCTGATATGCATATTCCTTTGAAAAAAGTGAAAGGGGTAAGAAAAGAAAAATCTATAGTTATGTTGGAGCGTCATACTCGCTCCAAAAAATTCTTGTAATTTTTTTTATGTATATCCTTACCTGGAATATTAGGGGCATTCTTTTGTCGAGGAGTAGGCTTCGGCGTATCTTGAATAAAAGCAGCCCTTCGGTGGTGGCCATTCTAGAACCGTTTTTGAATTTGAATAAATGTAGCAAATGGGCAAGAAGGATGAAGTTGCCATGTTATTTAAATAATGTTGAGGCGGGTGGAAAATTTTGGCTTTTTTGGGCAGAGGAATTAGAGTTTGAATTGATTTCAATGTCAGATCAAGCTTTGAGTGGATGGTTTGTTCATGGGAATTATCGGGTGCTTGCAACTTTTGTTTATGCCAGTTGTTTTTGAGTCAAAAGATTGGTGCTTTGGGATTTTTTAAAGGGGCAAGACTTTGGTGGACTACCTTGGTTCATTGGGGGGGGGATTTTAATATAATTCGAAATGATAGTGAAAAGGTGGGTGGACTGTTGCAGGCTTCTTGTGCGAAGAGAGAATTCAATGACTGTATTCGTGAGTGTGCTCTGGTGGATCTGCCTTGTGAAGGGAACCGTTTGTCATTGTGTAATGGGAGATTAGTTGGTAGACAAAGTTGGGCTCAGTTGGATAGAGTTCTAGTGAATTTGCATTTTTTGAGTTGCTTTGGGAGTGTTTCAGTTTCATATTTGCCGAGAACATCCTCGAATCATGCTCCGATGTTGGTAAGGCTGGTTTGAGAGGAGATATCGCTTGCTCGGCCTTTCCGGTTTTTTTGTATATGGGGCTCCCATGAGGAGTTTATTCCTCTATTGCAGTCGGTTTGGAATTCTCATATTGAAGGGTGAGCTATGTTTCGAATTAGTAAGAAATTGAAGTTACTCAAAGTTGCGTTGAGATCATGGAACCAGGCAGTGTTTGGTCGCATTGATGTGGAATTAAAAAAATCGAAGGAGAGCATTGTTAAGTTGGAGGTTGATCTTTCTCGAAATTTTACGTCCCAGACGGAGGTTGAGTTACTGAAGTACAAGCAGAAGCATATTAGATGGCTTCACCGAGAGGAAATATTAGCCTGTCAAAAATCAAAAGTGAAATGGCTTGCTGAAGGAGATTCCAATACAAGTTTCTTTCATGCTTCACTATAGGTCAAGAGAAAGAGCAAAATAATTTAGAGGATGTAGCTTGAAAACGGAGGAATGTTGGATTCACAAGATGCGGTGCATGAGGGAGCAGTTTTATTTTTTCAACAGCTTTGAGTTTACTTGCGTGGCAACCTCCAGAGAGAGGGCGAGGAAAACTAAATGTAGATGGAGGTTCTTGCGGGAATCCAAGAGATGGCGGTGGGGGAGGTATTATTCGGAATTACAAGGGGGGAGTAGTGGCGGGGTTCATGCATTTTTATGGTCATGCCACAAACAACATTGCCAAATGTAGAGCTCTTCTTGATGGGCTTCGGTTGTGTAGAGATTTGGGAGTGCAGGATGTGCTAGTAGAGACGGACTCATTGATTTTAGTAGGTTGGTTGGCTTTGAGTGTGTGCAAATATTGGTTTCTTTGGGATTTCTAGGAGGAAATTAAGGCTATTGCTTGTGAGTTAAATGTTCGCTTCATCCATATTTTTAAAGAAGCAAATATTGTAGTTGATTGTTTGGCAAAGCAAGGAACTTGATGTATGAATTCTGTTTTTTCTAAAGTTGACATCTTCCCAGGATTTATTTGGGGATTGATTCGCATGGATAAACTAAGTATCCCTTGTCTTAGATGTTGAGAGATTTCTGGTATGTGTGGGATGTTATTTTTTGGTGGATTTTTGGGACATCCGTGTAGTGTTATGTTTGGGGAATTTTTCTAAGTCCTCTTGGGATGTTTTTGTTTTACGGTATTCTTCCATCATAAGTGAGTGTTTTTAATAAAGTGGGTAGGGGTCACTCTTGTACATGTGACCTCGACTCTTTCAAAAAAAAAAAAAACTATGTATTAAATGTATTACAAATATATATAAATTATAATTATCAATTTCCCAAACCATCAAAACCTTTTTTAATGATCATTTAAAAAAAAAAAGAACAAAACAATTGAAAGTTGAAACCAAAGGAAACGACGCCATTTCCTCTCACAATTCCAGTTTATACTATAAAACGTAAAACAATTTCAAACGGCACCCCTCTTCTCACTCTCGTCACTCGTCTCCACCTCTCTAGTCTCCCTCTCAGCTCCGTCTCTCTACCTCCCCTCACCGATCGTCGCACATATAGTGAGCTCATGGCATCACTATCGTCGTCGAACCTCCCCTCACAGACTTACGACCTCTCCTCACTCTCATCTCTCATCCCCGCCTCTCTAGTCTCTGCCTCTACTCTACCCTCTCGTCTCCGTTTCTCTACCTCACTCTCCATCTCTCTACCTCCCCTCATCGGTCGTCGCACGTAACGTGAGCTCACGGAATCACTATCGTCGTCAAACCTCTCCTCATAGACTTACGACCTCACCTCACATCTCTCTGTCTTCAATTCCTCACGGTAATTTTTCTCCATTATTTCTTTTCATTTCACTTATTTAAGTTATTTGAAATTAATTCAAGTTATATGAATCATTAGGGTTTTGTGATTGTGTTTGTGTTATTAGGGTTTTGTGATTGTGTTTGTGTTATTAGGGTTTTGTGATTGTAATTCTGAAATTACCTGAAAGTGCAGTTTATTGTTGATGGGAAGCTTATGTAATCTCCCCCTCTCCATATACATTGAACTTGAGTCCGTAAGTTGCCAATGGCTAGAAGTCTGTGTTTGTGAATATGGATTAACTTTTTTGAATTTATATGTGTTTTGTGTGTCTTCGTGTGGTTGTGTGTGTTTGTTTATATGTATGTGTGTGTGTGTGTGAGAGAGAGAGTGTATTGGAACATTTGAAACTTCCGAAGATAACTGAACATTTGAATTTATGCGTGTTTGTGTGTGTCAGTGAATATGTCTGTGTGTGTGTGTTTGATAGTTTGTGTACATGGATAGTTTGTGTATATGGATAGCATTGTAAAACAGATTGTGTGTTTTATATGTGTGTTTGATAGTTTGTGTATATGAATTTTTTTAGTAAAAAACTGGAAACTGGTAAAACCGAAAATACCAGTTTAAGAGGGTAACCAGTGCATAATCAGTTTTGAAAAATGCAAAACCGGTACATACCAGTTCGGTCCTAAATTTTGTTCAAAACCGGACTGGACTGATTACACCCTTACTTGCATCCTCAAAACCTGATGTGGAATCACCCTCTTAGTGAAAACATATGTATATAGATAATATATATATATATATATATATATAAGCATGACAAGGAATCACCCTTTTGGGACATTGCCTTTTCTTTATACAAAATAGATAAAAACACAATAGAAATATAATGGTGAGGAGTTATCCATCTCCATATAAGTAGACAACTTGTAAAAACTAGTATTCGGCCTATTTAGGCCAAGTATCGTTCGTTCTCCACACAGTTGCTTGTCACACAGATAGTTGTTCATAGGCTTTGCTCGTAGGCATTCATTTGCCACACAAGCCCTCATTTGCTCATAGTCACACACACACAAAAAATTGTTGCCCTGGGGATGCTACTCTACTGGCCACAACCAACTTGAAGCCTAAAGAAAGTCATCTCTTGAATTTCTGGTGGGCTGTTATATTTTCCCCTACTAAGTACTAAAAAAACCATACTAAGCAAAGGAGAAGATGCTGCTCACTAAGCCTATTATCCATCACAGGACGTATTGTCGTTGGTTGGTGTGGGCAGGGGTGAGTCGATGTCCATCGGCATAACATGCTGCGACAAGTAGTAGAATGCATAATCATCCGAATCCCATACCATGTTACCAAAATGTCCGGGGTGAAAGTGTTGCTCAACCACCTCGTTGCTGCTTTTTGGTACATGACCTTCCACGAGCAGTCATCCGCGGTGAGTAGATGATATAGATGAGCTTGACATCATGGGTTCAAGATTGGTGGTTGTGGCGTGTTCTTCTGCCGCTCGGCTGGATTTAGCTCCGTTTCGTGCCATCCTTGCTTTGAAGCTATCCTGACCCATCCTAGTGGGCAAGTGTAGAGGCGGGTAATGTTCTTCACGAGGCAGCCTTCCTCACATAACTTGCACCATTCCTATCTATATCCATTAGATGTGTTCATAAAATAACTACTAACATATAAGAGAAGAATATAACACTCACAAAGGTTTCTGCCTAAACTGAATTAGTTCAAGCCTAACCATCTAGGACACTGAATCTGTGCCTAAGCGAAGCCACTACTTTCCTTTCTGCTTAAATTATTATTTACCACATATATTTCTATCACTGAGATCCTGTCGTTCGTTAACACTTTCTCTCTCTCTCTCTCTCTCTCTCTTTCTAATCAACAATTTGTACTAAAATTCCTTCTGTGAAGGTAGACTGAGTCATACCAATATACTCTCTAAATCTAAAAATTCAGTGGCTAATCTCTTTAAACTCTTCCTTAGAAGAATAGATGTGATACACTACAGTTGGAAAAATTTTAATCTATATACAACTGAATCCACTTTCTCTATTTCCTCAAGGAATTCTATCTATCTTGGACTAGTTTACTCCTTAATAACCAAAACGAATTGTTCCTCCTCTTAGATGGTACCTTGATAAACGATCAGGCATTAATCTAAACTTAAGGCCTTCTCTCTTATGGTAGGCAAAACTCTTATATCCTTGAAGAGTTGTTTCTAATTCTGACTCTAATCAAAAGGATCTGTTCCTACTGTTGACGTAAATCCATAGGACCATGATTTTACTCTCCCCATATTTGGCTCCAATATAAAGGCGATCTGTCTCCACAAATATAGTGCTTCACCAAAGACCATCTAATGGTGGTCAGGTAAAACTATTATCATAAGTGAATCCTACTAAGGCAATTGCTTCTCCCAATCACATTACTCTTCTGAATACAAACTCCATTAGAATAAAAACAACCTCCAATACGTTGAATTTTAATTCATCAACCTTTAATATCCTTCCACTTACTATTAAAAGGTATTCTATGTTTACACTAGTAGGAACAGTAATACTTCTAATGAGAATTGTTACGCTTACCACCTGAGTAACAATTCGGCTTACAGACTGAACACTCACGCAAAATCACAGTCACTATGAATCGCTTGAAACCAACAACATACAAGCTATAAACATCAATGGCCTAACATTACACCAAAATAACAATAATGCAATAATACCCTCAATTGCAATCCAATCAACCTTAGCTAAGCTTAACAGTACATAGGTGTTAGAAAAAAACCAGAAATGGCGTCTGCTCCATATGTTCTTGGGGCATCAGCATCTCCCGGAGTGATAGCGTACACTCAAGTTGGTACTGGAGGCTGTGGCTTTGGTTTGGAATCTCTGCGGGGAATAGTACCATTTCTTCGAGCTCTTTTAGGACAACATTTGATCAAGTGGTCAGGTGGGCCACATCCGAAATAGGGTAAGTTTGCACTTGCCTCCATGGTTCTTTCCGCACATCCCACATATTGGGTATGTGGTTGACATTGGGTTTCTAGTCTCAATGCCTTTTCCCTTATCTGGTCCAGTAGACATCTTCTTCCTTTATGGGCTTTGTCCAGATACATATGGTGAAGTCCTCCTTCATTCCGAAATGATCTCAGCAATCAAACATTTCTACTATGCCTCTGTTATGGCAGTGACGTTTCAGCTCCTAGTAATTTTCTATTCTGTGACAACCCACTTGGCTATGAATAATAGGCGAAAGTCCTCCTTGAAATTTTTGCACCTGCATCCTCTTTGTAGAGATCAAGTGAGGTGCGAATCTTCCCAATGCCATAAACTTGACGCGTACTACTCCACAGTCAAATTTCCTTGAGTTAAAGATGCGAACTCCTGCGCCTTCTATTGTTTGATAAAATACAAGAAGAGTATGTTGTCAAACTCTTATCTAAATCTTTGCTATGTCAATGCAAGGAAGGTTCCTAGTTCTCTTATTAGAAGTTGTCTTCGAGTATCCCACCAAATTCCAGCTTCTCCTTGGAATAGGTATCCAATGTATAAAACTTTTTGGTCCTCAGTGCATCCGCATATCTCGTACATCCTTTCAAGATCAATAATTCATTTCTCTGCCCTAAGAGGTCCTTCATTACCAGAAAAGTTTGGGTAATGGTGAATTAGATACTTCTCATAGGTACAACACTTAACTTTGGGTCTAGGTACATGCACTTGCTGCAGTTACTGATGTCTAAGCAAGTCATTCAGCAGACGTACAACTTCAACTAATCCTTGCCTTCCATCCATCAGGGGATTCTGATTGATATCCACTAGGGTTTCGAGGTATCCTACTGCGCATCATGTGTCACTTCCTGAAATACACGGGCATGCGTATCAGAACCATGTACTAGCTCTTATACTTTCGGAAATTCAAACCTAACAAAGACTAAAATTTCAACCCTAATATTTGGTGCAACTCCTAAGGACATGTGGTTTTAACCCAGAGACCTATTTCTTTGATACACCTTGTGACGCCCCTAGATTCAACATGGGATCGGACGAACTCTGAAGCATCGGGATATATAACTAAAGGTCACTTGCCCCAATTCATGACAAATAAAGATGCAATGCACCTAATATGCATCTAGCAATATGCAATATTTGCAGTGGATAATTTTTTTCTTTAAGTAATACTATGCATCAAATAAGATATATTCCAAAACATTGAAACATAATTGATAAACTAAATGTGATAGACGTTCAAGATTACAATATAAATCCAAAATGTCTGTAATCATAAGAGTATTGGAGATCGAGCTCCTTAAGTACAAGCAAGAACTAAAGCAACTACTAGGCTAATCCATTGAGTAGCTCGCGCAACTTAGTCAAGGATCCCATAATATTAATGATAAATACAAGCATTGAGGCTATGAGCTCCACGTCGTGCCTTCGCCGGCTAGTCGACCGTCTCCAATCAATCAACTTCTGGTGCACCTCCTGATCCTAACACATGGTCTACCATTCCATGGGAATGGTAGTTGAGACTACCTTGGTGAGATTTGATTACAAATCTCACCAAGTTAACAAACAACTTAAATTGACAATTTAAAGATGCATGCATGATAGTAAAAGCATGAATACATACATGATCATAAGCTTGACATGACTTGAAATTTAACATGGCATGAGTTAGCATGACTTGAACTTGTTGAGCATAGACTGAATTGAACTGATGGGAAATAAAGCATGTCATAAATCCGAACATGGAATAACATGAACTGAAACTGAATATGAACGTGAACTGAACTAAACGTGAAATTGAATTGGAAACTAAACATGAATTTGAAATGAAATTGAAATGTTCTGAACATGAAACTGAGCATGAAACTTTTCATGAACTGAACATGAAACTGAAATGAACTGAACGTGAAACTTAGCATGAAACTGATCATGAAATGAAATAAATTCTGACAATCAAAATGATTTCGTCAGTTGTTTCTTCATGGATAGTGAACAATTAGAATGATTATGTCCAACATATTTCGTTAGAGATACTCAAACAATCAAAATGATTATGACATGAGTATTTAAATTAGGTACTCTAACAATCAGAATGATTACGTTAGGAGTACCTAGTAATACTTTGACAATTAGAATGATTACGTCAGGAGCATTTGATTAGAGAAATTCTAACAATCAAGATGATTATATTGGAAGTACATTACATGAATTATAAAGGGAGATACTTGAACAATCATAGTGATTACGTCACGAGTATCCCAAGCATGACTAACTGATAAAATACTGTTTTAGAAATATACTTTGTACTCGAGACATGATGTGACGTTAAACAAAATGATAGATGACATGACATACGTAACGTGACATATACGTGACATGAATGACATGACATAACATGAAACAAATAACATTACGTGACATGACATAGCATATCGTGTAACAAACAAATATTTTGTAACATGACTTAACGTGTAATGATTATGCCCAAAGAATAATGTGGTAGTTGTACCACGGCTTTGAGGTGTCGATTCCACAGAGAGACAAATTAAAAGAATAGCAGAACGAACAAAGAAACTAAAGAAAAATATTAAACGATTAATGGAGAACAAAAATTAATTTTAAATGCAAATTAAAGTGAAGCAAAGTGACTAAAGGCAAAAATACTTAAATTTTTGACGAACAGTAAAGCGTCAGGAATCTCTTGTAGAAATCCAGTATTTTAATTATTCTTAATTCATTAAATAACTCAATTGGAAACTCAATTTCCAAAATTCTCAATCGGAAGGTATAGATTTATAAACAAAAATTAAACCAAATGTAACCCTTTGAAAAATCATTCACCACTTTTAAAATACATAAATTATTATACCTATTGAGAAAATCCAATGACGATAATATACTCAGAGAGTGATATTGCAGTAAAAAATTAAATCAATATAGATAAATAATTGATCCAAACATAATCAAAAAACTAATCCATTCAATAGAAAAAGCATGACTGAATCCATAAATAAAATAACTTCTATGATTATTCGGAGAAGAAAATATCAACAATGAATTCAGAATGATAAAAGAAAAGAGTTTTAGTAATTGAGAATCAAATGCAAGTTCATCCTTAGCCTTACTTGAGAATTTAGTTACCCATAAATATAATGGACAACAAAAATCTCAAGAGAAAAATAAAGCAAACGGCGGCCATAGAAATTAATTTCGTCTCCTCGTTCTTAGTACTAAGCTATCTCCCTCTTCAAAAACTCTCAGTTTTGTGCTAATGAAATGCTTATATAGGATAGGAAAGAAACCCTAATATCTTCATATTCCCGCATACAAAATTACCTAGATTTTAGGATTCATCTTGGCAGCCACGTATGTACTTCAGTAGTTTGAATTTAGAAATCAGTATTAGTGAAAAATTTGTAGCCCTTTAAGATATCTTTTCAACGCATCAAGAATTGCATCAATCCAATATTTGAGTAGAAAGTTACGATCAAAATACTAAAATATGTACAGACTATCTTCTAGCAAATTTCGGACTCAATTTTTCTCTTGATCCGAATTACTCTCAAACCTCATCATTATTCTTATTTGAAGAGTCCTACACTCGTTGAAAGTTCTTAGGTTGTTCCAACGTCTTGCCCACTTGAAAGTCCTTTAAATTTGACTGAGTTTTGACTTGCTCTTTTATAGACTCTGAAATTAAATATAAAAATTTGTACGTCTTCATCTTATTATAACATATCATATACTAAGTTTAATTCTCGTGGTTGGGTTGTGCTATCCCCGGTGGCCAAAACAGGCAGTCTTATATTGTGAAACTTCCCATTTTTCAATCTTGGAGCTCCAAGTGTGCACATAGAAAAGAACACATAAAAGATCATTTTGTTTCCAAAATGGGTGCACTCATATCATATCATATCATATCAGGTTGGTACCAACCATATCACGTGAATTAGTATCATCATATCAGAACCATATTCAGAATCAGAATCAAAACAGATAAGTATGCCAAAGGTTTTTCATATTCATATCATATCAAACCACGTGCTGAACATATTCATATAATTTCCATTTGGTCAAAAACAGATCCAAATAATTTTCATATCACATGTAGAAAAATTCACAGATATAATATTAGCTCTTTTGCACATTTCAGAAAGATGTCAAATATTGCTTTTGTTTACACTATTCATGTCAAAAGCATTTCTTTCACTTTCATATAAATATATATATATATATATATATCTCATGAGTGAATGCAAACATATATTGAGGTTTTTTTCACCTTTTCTTTTTAGAACAAAATGCAAATGTTTACAAACCAACCTCAGTTCATTTCTTTTTATGCAAATCTAGCATAAGAATCCCGTTTACCTGGACTTCTTAGCTTTTCGAAAACTTCCTCAACAAGACCAAACAAAAATTAATCATCACCTATAAGATAATCACATAAATTTTCATAAATTTTCAATCAATCTCGTGTTTCGATATTCAAGCCTAAACTTCTAAAATAACCTATTTTTAATTCCTCAAAACCCAAAATTTTCATCATTCTTAAAATACCAATATCACTGCCTAAACTCATCAATATCCAACTTAGTAACTCTGACTAAAACATTAAATTCTAACCTATTTACGTTTGAAATCTTACTATAATTTATAGTACTAAATAACATAACTATATCGAAATCATTCTAAGTAGAAAATCATACTTAAATAAAAAAAATATTCTTTTAAAAGGATTAAAAATAAAATTTTTCACTTACTAATCATTCTAAAAATTCATCAGTATTTACTTAATAACCATTCCGATAAAAATATCAGTCTCTTAAAAATACCAACTTAACAAAATAAACTCACATGTGCCTAAGTCTAAAAAAATAAAAATCACATGCAACCCACGTTTCAATTGCAAAAATACAAAATCCATTGATGTTCTAAACAAAAAGGGCAAAAGGGTAATAACACCCTTCATCTACAAGTTACACAAGACACACACAGTTCCCTTTTTAAGTAACTATTATCAACAACAAAAATAAAAACCAGTAGAGGAAAAAGTGAGTGACCGCAGGGAACATACCCAAGGAAAAAAATTTGAGGTAGCGGCATCGTGGGAACACGACGGCGTGAAGCTGGCGGTTGGTTACGGTGGATGGGGGTGGTGCCTAGTCACTGGCTGAGAGAGAAAGAGGGAGCGACGAGCAAGAGAGACACACGGTGAGAGAATGAGGGAGAGGCCGAGAGAGAAGAACAACCAACCAGAAGTGGCATGAGCTTACGGGGGACTTGAGGTGGCAAGCGATGGACTGGGATGATGGGAAGTCCTCACCGACAGTTACTGTTGGGGCACAGCGTGGTGGAGCTCTTGGTGGAGGGAAATTGTAGAGGCTTGAACGTTGCTCTGTTTTGGACAAGTAAAATAGGGGATTTAGGGGCTTGCAACAGAGGCTACTGGGGTGTTGGGCCGTAGCTCTGTGTGGTTGAGCACGGTGGTGAGGTCTGGACAAAGTCTCGCAGTGGAGAGTGGATGTCAGTTTGGCCTTCTATGAAGAGGAGAACAAGTGGCAGTTAATCTAGAGATGAGGTTGCTTAACATATATATAAGATATAAATAGTAAAGAGGTAAAACCTAGAGGAAAAGGGTGAACAGACGTGCATGAAAATGAAGGGTGGATGTGTAACCGTGCGACGTGAATTCTGGAGACGCTTCCACAGGCCTGGGCCTGGCAGTAGGTTGGTTCTTACATCCTCCTCCCTTTATAAAAATTCCGTCCTCGAAATTTGTTATAAATTGTCAAAACTCCCATTGAAAAGTCGTGGTACTTATCTTGCATTTCTTCCTCCAATTCCCAAGAAGCTTCATTAGTAGCGTGATTTTTCCACAACACTTTAACCAAAGGAATAGTTTGGTTTCGTAACACTTGTTCTTTCTTTTCTAAGATCCAAACTGGTTCTTCCGCATAAGTCATATCTTCTTGAATCTAAAGTGGTTCATAGTCAATAATGTGCGCCGGGTCGGGTATATACTTCCTCAACATGGAAATATGAAATATATTATGCACTCCCGCAAGCGCCGGTGGAAGTGCTACTCTATATGCCACCAGTCCAACCTAGTCAAGAATCTCAAATGGCCCAATATATCTTGGGCTCAACTTGCCCTTCTTTCTAACTCTCATAACTCCTTTCATCGGTGCTATTTTAAAAAATACTTTATCTCCAACCTCAAATTCTAACTAGCGGCGACGTTTATCTGCATAACTCTTTTGTCGGCTCTGAGCTGTTTTCATCCTAGCCCGAATGATATCTATCTTTTCTGTGTTTTGCTGAATAATCTCTGGCCCCAAAAGTTTCCTTTCACCTACTTCATCCCAATACAATGGAGATCTACATCTTTTGCCATACAAAACCTTGTAGGGTGCCATCCCAATGCTAGCCTGGAAACTATTATTATAAGTAAACTCGACCAATGGTAAATGACGCATCCAAGTTCCCTTAAAATCCATCACACATGCCCTCAACATGTCTTCCAAGATTTGAATAGTTCTTTTTGATTGTCCATCTGTTTGAGGGTGAAATGTAGTACTAAAACTTAACTTAATACCCATTGCCTCCTATAAGCTTCGCCAAAACTTGGAAGTGAAACGAGGGTCTCTATCCGACACAGTAGATACCGGCACCCCATGCAACCTCACTATCTCCCGCACATATAGCTCAGCTAGTTTCTGTAGTTTATAAGAAACTTTAATGTGCACAAAACGAGCAGTTTTCATTAAGCGATCCACGATCACCCATATAGCATCTTGTCTGGTCAATGTCTTTGGTAGGCCTGTCACAAAATCCATAGAGATATGCTCCCACTTCCACTCTGGAATCTGGAGTGGTTGTAATAATCCTGCTGGTCTCTGATGCTCTGCTTTCACCTGTTGACAAGTTAGGCACTGTTCCACAAATTTAGCAATTTCTCTTTTCATACCATTCCACCAAAAAGACCCTCTCAAGTCTTGATACATCTTGGTACTCCCTGGGTGAACTGTATATAAAGAACGGTGTGCTTCTTCAAGAATTACCCTTTTCAGTTCTTCATTAGCTAGCACACACAATCTACCTCTAAACCTTAAAACTCCATCCACGGAAACGCTAAAGTCAGATTTGCCCCCGTTCCTGACTTCTTCCACTAGCTTCACTAACCCTGAATCCACTTTCTGAGCAGCTTTGATTCTATCTACCAAGGTTGGTTGAACTATCAAACTGGCCATGAAAGTACTCGTATCACTAGTGATGGCCTCAATACCGGCTCTTTCTAGGTCCATTAACAACCTATGTTGAGTGGTAAAGGCTGCAACTGCCGGTCCCATAGACTTCCTACTTAAGGCGTCGGCTACAACATTAGCTTTGCCTGGGTGATAATTGATGGTGCAATCATAATCCTTGATCAACTCGAGCCATTTCCTCTACCTCATATTTAATTTCTTTTGGGTGAAGAAATATTTCAAACTCTTGTGATCTGTATAAATCTCGAACTTTTCCCATACAGATAGTGTCTCCAAATCCTAAGTGCAAAATGACTACACAAGTTCCAGATCATGCGTGGGATAATTCTGCTCATACACTTTCAGTTGGCGTGAGGCATATGCTATAATCTTCCCATGTTGCATCAGAACACACCCCAATCCAAGCCTTGATGCATCGCTATAAACTACAAATCCACCTCTAGCAGTGGGGACAGTTAACACCGGAGCTGTCACTAATCTCCGTTTCAACTCCTGGAAGCTTTCTTCACACTTTGTTGTCCATTCAAACTTATTATTTTTTCTGGTGAGTGTAGTGAGAGGAACTGCTATCTTGGAGAAACCATCAATGAATCGACGGTAATAACCCGCCAATCCCAAGAAACTTCTAACTTCATGAACATTCTTCGGTGCCGACCAATTAACTACTGCTTCCACTTTTCCCGGGTCCAGTGAAATGCTATCTTTCGAAACTATATGCCCCAGAAATGCGATTGAATCTAGCCAAAATTCACACTTCTTCAATTTAGCAAACAACTTTTTATCTCTGAGTGTTCAAGTACCAGCTTCAAATGTTCTTCATGCTTAGTCTTTCTTTTAGAGAATACCAGTATATCATCAATAAAAACAACCACAAATTTATCAAAAAATTCATGGAACACCCAGTTCATCAAATCCATGAAAACTGCTGGTGCATTAGTCAGGCTAAAAGGCATGACCAAAAACTCATAGTGGCCATATCGGGTCCTGAAAGCCGTCTTAGCCACATCTTCTGCCCTGATTTTCAATTGATGGTAACTCGATCGAAGATCAATCTTTGAAAATACCTGAGCACCCTGGAGCTGATCAAACAAATCTTCTATACGGGGTAGCGGGTACTTATTTTTTATGGTCACTCGATTAAGTTCCCTATAATCAATACACATTCTCATCGATCCATCCTTTTTCTTCACAAAGAGAACTGGAGCTCCCCAAGGTGATATACTAGGCCTGATGAAACCCTTGTCCAACAAATCTTGCAATTGTTCCTTGAGTTCCACTAATTCAGACGGTGCCATCCGGTAAGATGCTTTTGAAAGGGGTGCCTGCTTGGGACTAGTTCAATAGTAAACTCTACCTCCTGCTCAGGCGGGAGTCTAGGTAAATCTTCTGGAAAAACCTCTGGATATTCCCTCACCACAGGTATCTGCTCTAACTTCAACTCCTCTTTTGGTGCTTCTACCACACAAGTTAAGAATCTCTGACAACCATCACGTAACAATTTCTCAACTTGGATGGCAAATATGATGGGTGGATGCAACCTCACTTTCGAACTTGTGAACCGAAATTCACTTTCTTTTGGGGGTCTAAATAGCACTTCCTTTTTAAAACAATCTATACTAGCGTGGTAGCAAGCCAGCCAATCCATACCCAAAATCACATCAAACCCGATCATGTTAAATACTATCAAATCTGCTAGCATTAATCTTCCCTCAATTGATAAAGGACACCCTGGTAGAATCTCGTCACTGACTACCAAGTTTCTTGTTGGGGTTGCGACCACTAACTTGGACAGGTGCCATTGTACGCTGGTGCCAGAGTAAAAACCCGCACAGGTGCCATTGTACACTGGATGTTGCCTCGCGCTGTCCCTTCTACCCTAGGTGGTGGTGGCCTATTGCTATCCAATTGCAAAGGGCAGTCCCTAAGATAGTGACCCGATTTGCCACAACAGTAGTATAGTCCTGCTTCCTTCCTGCATACTCCGGCATGTACTCGGTTGCAAGTTCTATATTGATATGCTTATTGGGTGCCCTGAACTAGCCTCTTACCCGAGCTACTACATTCATTCCTCTTTTTCCACGTTCCTTGGTCCATGCCAAAATGATGCCCCGATGAAATAGTCCTCTTCCTCTGATCGTGCAATGCAGCGCTCCTTTGAACGCTTCGTTTAAAAACTGTGGCCTTATCTACCAACTCTGAGAAGTTTCGAATCTGGAAGCCCACTACTCGTTCATAAAGTTTTTCATTCAGCCCTTGTTTGAATTTATGTGCCTTCTTTTCTTCATCAGGAATTAGATATGCAGCAAAACAGGATAATTATGAATCTAGTTGCATATTGGTGCACCGTCATGGTTCCCTGCACCAAAGTGGCAAATTCCATTGCCTTATCCTCTCGGGCCGAGCTTGGAAAAAAGCGCTCAAGAAAAATCTGCTTAAAATGTAGCCAACTGGCTATTTCTATCCCCCTGCTTCTTGGATAGTTGTTTCTGAGATCCACCACCTTTTTGCCTCATCGGTCAGTTTGAATGTAGCATATGCCACCTTTTGTTCAATTGTGCAGGTTAGCACCTGCAATATCTCCTCAATATCTTGAACCCAATCTTCTGCTAGGGTTGGTTTGCCTTTCCCATCAAATGAAGGGGGCGCATCCAATTGAACTGTTCTATGGTACAACCTCCTTCGTTGTAGTTGTGTTGACGACCAAAGGGATTCTGCGCGAGATCATCTATTAATTGATGAGCTATTGCTCGTAGTACTTCGGAAGCGCTCGGGTTTGCGTTCAAGTTTGACATCCTTCGTTCTCGACGTCGAGGTGGCATCTTGACAAAATAACTTGGATTTTTAATATTCGTTTCAAAATTTATAGCGTTCATATAAACATAAATAATTAGTAGTAACCGTAGAAACAAAACATATATATAATAACTCAAAGTTATTAAGGTACCTAAAATAAAGAGGAAAGAAGTATGCGTAACAATAGAAATGATTAATCTCCAAAGCATAAAAACTTAACTCCATCAAATCTATTTAAAAAGTCTTTGGAAGCAGACCAAACCACAAACAACAAAAATTCAGCTCATAGACCTGTAAAATCTTACACAACAAAATCATTCCTAAGGTCTGCAAATTTTAAGCCCTCGAATACCTATAATATTCTACCTTATAGTCAGCTCCACTATCACATCAAATCTGAAAACGATTTCTTAAAGTCTATCTGTACTCCAAAATCTCACACACTATAGTCTGTAGAACCTAAAACCGGGCTCTGATTCCAACTGTAACACCCCGTACCCGAAAGGGTTGGAGGATTACTACCTGTCACTTACAAACCTGTCTCTCCAAGCATCTAAAACTCCAAGGACTTCATAAATAGTACACAATCTCATATTTTCCAAATAACTATAATACAAACTCTATAAGTCATCATTACAAAATAACATAAACCAAAGGGGGGTCCACAATCTTCCAATAATCTCAACGAAATAAAACGGTACATCTTTATATCTCAATAGGTCCAAACAACACAAAGTACTTCAAATACTCAAGTTAAATCCTTCTACTAACAATGGTACTCTTAGGTACTCGACCTTCTATCCATATTTAGCCAAGCTCCAATTTCTAATCCTAACTCCCAGCTAGGTAATCAATGTCATTAGAAAAATAATGAAGATAAGGGGTGAGTTATCCACAACTCAGTAAGTAGAGAACATATACCAGTATGTAAACATGAGCCTTTTTTAGAAAATTTAGTATGTTGGAGCAAAACATTTCATTTTCATGTACACATCTCAAAACGTATTATTAGAAAGAAATCCGAATGACTTTTCAATATTTTCATATTCATAAACCATATTCATAATCAAATACTATTTTCATATTCAAATACCATTTTCATATTCAAAATCACTTTGGTGTAACATAACTCACTTCTTAATCTTATTATAACATATCATATACCATGTTTAACCCCCGTGGAAGGGTTGTGCTATCCCTGGTGGCCAAACTAGGCAGTATCATATTGTGAAATTTCCGATTTTTCAATCTCGGATCCCCGAGTGTGCATACAAGAAAGAACATATAAAAGACCATTTTGTTTCCAAAATGGGTGCACTCATCTCATATCATATCAAGTTGGTACCAACCATATCACGTGAATCAGTATCATCATATCAGAACCATATTCAGAATCAGAATCAAAACAGATAAGTATGCCAAAGGTTTTTCATATCCATATCATATCAAACCATGTGCTGAACATATTCATATAATTTTCATTTGGTCAAAAACAGATCTAAATCATTTTCATAACACATGTAGAAAAATTCACAGATATAATATTCACTCTATTGCACATTTCATAAACATGTCAAATATTGCTCATGTCTACACTAGTCATGTTAAAAGCATTTCTTTTCTCTTTTATATATATCCCATGAGTGAATGCAAACATATATTGAGATTGTTTTTCACCTTTTCTTTTTAAAACAAAATGTAAAATTTTATAAACCAACCTCAGTTCATTTTTTTTTTATGCAAATCTAGCATCGGAACTCCGCTTACTTGGATTTCTTGGCTTTTCAAAAACTACCTCAACAAGGCCGAACAAAAATTAATCGTCACCTATAAGATAATCACATAAATTTTCATTTAATCTCGTATTTCGATATTCAAGCCTAAACTTCTATAATAACCTATTTTTAATTCATCAAAACCTAAAATTTTCATCATTCTTAAAATACCAACATCACTGTCTATACTCATCAATATCTAACTTAGTAACTGCGACTAAAACATTAAATTCTAACCTATTTACGATTGAGATCTAACTATAATTTATAGTACTAAACAACATAACTATATTGAAATCATTATAAGTAGAAAATCATACTTTTGTTTAAATAATAAAAAAAATCTTTTAAAAGGATTCAAAATAAGATTTTGAATTTACTGATCCTTCTAAAAATTCATCAATATTTACTTCATAACCATTCTGATAGAAATATCAGTCTCTTAAAAATACTAACTTAACAAAATAAACCCACATGTGCCTAAGTCTTAAAAAATAAAAATCACATGTAGTCCACGTTTCAATTGCAAAAATACAAAATCAGTTGATGTTCTAAACAAAAAGGGCAAAAGGGTAATAACACCCTTCATCTACAAGTTACCCGAGACACACACAGTTCACTTATAAGTAACTATTATCAACAACAAAAATAAAAACCAATAGAGGAAAACGTCAGAGATGACAGGGTACATACCCACAGGAAAAAAAATAAAAAATCGAGGTAGCGACACTGTGGGGGCACGACGGCATGAAGCTAGTGGTTGGCTACGGTGGATGGGCGTGGCGCCTTGTCACTGGCTGAGAGAGAAAGAGGGAGCGACGAGCAAGAGAGTCACATGGTGAGAGAATGAGGGAGAGGCCGAGGGAGAAGAACAACCAACTAGAAGTGGCGTGAGCTTACTAGGGGACTTGATGCGGCGTGCGACAGACTGGGGTGATGGGAAGTCCTCGCCAGCTGTTCCTGTAGGGGCACAGCGTGGTGGAGATCTCAGTGGAGGGTGATTGCAGTGGCTTGAACGTTGCTCTGTTTTGGACAAGTAAAATAGGGGATTTTGGGGCTTGCAACAAAGGCTACGGGGGCGTTGGATAGTAGCTCCGTGTGGCTGGGCACGATGGTGAGGTCTGGACAGAGGTTCGTAGTGGAGAGTGGATGTTAGTTTGGCCTTCTGTGAAGAGGAGAATGAGCGGCACTTAATCTAGGGTTGGGGTTGCTTAACATATATATAAGATATAAATAGTAAAGAGGTAGAACCTAGAGGAAAAAGGTGAACGGACGTGCATGAAAATGGAGGGTGGACGTGTAACCGTGCAACGTGAATTCTAGAGACGCTTCCACGGGCCTGGGCCTGGCAGTGGGTTGGGTCTTACAACGTTCATGTCAGGTTATATTCACGTTCATGCTATGTCATGTTCATGTTCACGTTATGTTTCAAGTTCACGTTTATGTTATGTTATGCTCAGGTTCATGTTATGTTCAAGTTCGTATTCAAATTATGTATGTTCATGTTCATGCTATGTTTCAAGTCCATGTTATGTTTCAAATTCACGTTCATGCTATGTTGCTAGTCCATATTATATTTTAAGTTCACGTACATGCCATGTCACGTTAAGCTAAATTTTAGTTTCAGTTCAAGTTATGTCATTTATGCCATGCTATATGTTAAGTTATGCTATGCTTACTTATGACTTTGATTATGCATTCATGCGTTTATTGCCATGCATGTATCATTAACTTGTGTGGAAGTTTCTTGTTAACTTGCTAAGATTTGTAATCAAATCTCACCGTGGTAATCTTAACTACCATTCCCCTCGAATGGTGAGCGATGTGTCAGGATCAAAGTAAGGAGCAGACACTGGCAGGCTCAAGGAGGTTGACTAGATGCTGTAGACGCAACATGGAGCTTGCAGCCTCCATAGATAGGTCTTTGGATAGTATTCCGACATCATTAGTTGAGTTACGCGAGTTACTCAACGAACTAGCCCAATAGTGTATTTTTACAATGTAATTATGGAGCCAGGTCTCCATTGTTTTGAGATTACAGTCTTCTGAGACCCGTGCTGTAATCGTGGATGTTTTAAGTATGCATGTATTATGTTTTAACTATTTGAGATATTTTAAGTTTGGTGCATGGTATTGCTCAAAATAAATTATCCGCTGCGAATATTGCATAATGCTAGATGCATGTTAGGAACATTGCATCTTATATGTCATGAACGGGGGCAAGTAACCTTGTGTTGCATGTTCCGACGCTTTGGATGTCCGTCCAATCTCAAGCGGAATCTGGTGGCGTCACAGCTAATCTTTGGTAGTGTCGAAATCCCTTCTCTTGCAAGGATCCTCCTTGTTTGGTTGGAAAGAAAATACAATAAAATGAGGGAAATTTCAAATGAACTAGGGAGAATTATCGAGAGAACGAGAGCTCATGCAAATCCGAAAAATGGCAAGGGAAAAGCCTCATTGGCGTGAGCCCTTATCTTTTTATATGAGACCCTTCACTCCCCTCCTTGGTTATATCCACTTAGATTTCATTGGGATGGACACTTTGGGGGGGTGGTGTGTAGGACTCCTCCTCTTTGGCCAAAATTCTTTCTCTCCCCTTTATGCCCTTCCTTTTCTTACACAAGTAAATATCTCTTCAAGGGTAGCTTGGTAAAACTGTACATGCCTCTTCCTATTCTCAACAACTAACTCTTGGCATGGAAGACTGGCATTGGGCGTGTGCCATAGCCCTAGCTGTCCTCTCCATTTACTTTCCTAAGATGTTGCTTCATCTTCCAAGTACTCATTCCCTAAGTGACCATGCATATACCATTGGTCTAAAATATACTAAGTGAGAAGTGGCAAGTGAATGGAATGCTTGGGAGTGTGCTAGCCAAAACCCTAAGGGTGAACTTGTCCTTGATACAAAAGTCTCTTCACAAAATCTTCTAGAAACTTGGTGCATGCTTGACACATGGCAAAAAGTTAGCTAAATTCGAAATCCCATAAGCCTTCTTTCAGTTTCTTATGCAAAACTTCTAGAAAAACTCCATTTCACTTCTCTAGGCATCCCTTTCCAATAAACCTACCTTGGAACTCGAATTCTAGATAAAAACAATGGGCTAGGCGTGTAAGCCCATCTTGGTGCCTTCCTTCACCTTTCTTTTCCCCGTAACCCAATATCAAGACTAGGTTCAAGGTGTAACATTCTCATGACACATGGCACTAGTAACTTAGAATTAGATCATGGTCCTAAACTGTAACAGCTCACTAGAAATTCACTAGTGGAATTTCTATTGACTTTAGGAACCTCATGAAAACCTTATAATTTTTTACGAATCGACCAATCGCTCAGGTTTTAGTCTGTCAACATATTTAGTGTTATCACTCACTATGGCGCTAGAAATATGAGTTTAATTATTTGAGGTAGTTAGAAGTGCCAGAATGTGTTTTGGTCTACGCCATTAGAATCAGTTGATTATTTAGGATTTTATGGAGCAAAGCTCATTTTCATAATTTCGGATGAAACGCCTGTTTGAAATTGTGAAATTATTTTTTAGAGGCACTTTGGGGTTGAATTTCGGTAAACATTTCTCACTATAGGTTAATATGAATATTTAGAATTTTTCAGTACTAAGTTTATTATGCATTTTTCGGAGCAAATAGTAATGTCGATAAGTGCATCTAAAGCAGTGTTTTCAAAATCACAGTGCGGAATGTCCAAATTCGGTTAGATAAGCTTTATTTGGATGCTTGGCAATATCTTAGCTACACATAGTGAATAGTATTAGACACTTGGCACAAAGATGAACCATTGATAGATTTGTGAAGGAAATCAAGGTGTGAGATCATGCCACCTAAGCAAAGTTTTGTTTCGTCTGATCAACCAAATTGTGTCAGACCAAAGAGGATTTAAACCCTAGCAAAACCCTAAATGGTTGGAATCAAATTGAAACCCCACAAGTTTGATTGAAACCAAAACCCTAAACGGTTTCCCAAACCCTAAAGTTGGCCTCCAATCCTTTTTAATCTGATTTCTAGCATTGTATTTAATCACTTGATTAAATCACTTCCACATGCTATTAATTAATCAAATCCTTGTTATGAAATCATTATCCAGCCTTTTAAACCTTGAAAATTTTATTAGGCCAAGAAAAATTGGATTTGGGCTTGATAGCATCTCAAACCCTAACCAAACCCCTTTAAACCCCAAATTGAAGCCCACTTGGTTGGGGCCCACCAAGGCGCACGAATTTGGCCACCTAGGCACAGCTTCTTGAAGAAGTTTCCTCTCCCACATGGCAGACCATTCACTACCATTGGCTGCACCCAATAGTGCCTTGATGTGAAGGAGAAATCCACTCCATCAATCTCTATCTCTCACAGCTGCTGCAGGTAGTCCTTGCCCTTGCCCCTCACTATTCTCCACTTTATATCACATAGCCAACTTCAGTCAAGGGTCATTCAATCCCATAACTCCCTCTCCACGAGTCTAAAGTTGTGCAAGACACATTTCACTCAATTTTATCACTTCTTCACCCTGTTCTTAGAGAGAAACTCAAAAGAGCTCTCTCAGGCAGATTTTTGGGTCTTGTTGTGTGGAGATTTTGGACCCTTTTCATGTATTTTCTATTGATGACTTCTTCACAAAAGTTGTTTTCTTTGAGTGTAGTTTCCGTGTGGATATCTTATTAGTCTCATTCGATTCTCATTTGTTCGGTCAAAAGTATTTTTAACCATAGAAAGGTCATTCTGGGCGTGAAACTGGAGAGTATGTTATGTTTTGGAAGTTTTGACCAAGCTAATGGACATATCTTGGTCTGAAAATTTTATGGAGTGCTGTTAGCATGTGTTTATGAATGTTCATTGAGGTTTTATTGCATGACTAAAGCTTTTGATGATAAATTTCCTTAGATTTAGGAACTTGAAAACTGGAAGTGGGAAAACAAATTTTGTTTTGTGAAAGTTTGAATATTTCATGGTTTAATCTTATTCCAAAGGCTTTGATATTTTTATATGATGATCTTAAGCCTCTTATATACATGTTAGAGAATTTCGGTTAGGCCTAAGACATTTAGTATTAGTTTTAAACATATGATTTTCTATGCAAGAGGATTTCGGTTAGACTTAAGATTTGATGTCTTTGGGTTAGATCCATGTTTTATTGAATTTTAGCCATGTGATTTTAAGTTTGATGGTTGGATCTTCTTTAGGACATATTGTTAAACTATGTGATATTTTAGTTTGAAGATCACATGTCTTTAAGCCCTGGATCAAGGGTTTGATCAAAGTTAGTTGAGAGAAAAGTTTCTGTTTTAGACTAAGTTTAAAACCAAAAACTCCAAGTATTTTTTTGTTATTTTTGGTGACTTTTGTTTGATGATTTAAAGCATGGTTAATCTTAGGATGATGTTATGAATATGTTAGAGGTAATATTTGAAGTTTTTGGAATTTTTGGAGATGTTTTTATTAAGGTCAAAACTTGTGATTTAAGGGTTTATTTTTTGTTAAAAAGTTTGGATCTTTTTACAAAAAGTTTGGTGTTGATGACTAGCTTTTTCTTAATGGATACTTTAAGTGTATTTTTAAACATAGGATAGGAAGATCTTTGTTACAAAATTTTGGTTTAATCATGGATTTTGAAGATGGAAGAAATTGCAACTAAAAATCAAGGGAAAAATATCATGGATGTTTTGGCCATAGTGAGTTTTCCATAATTGTGAATGATTTTAAAATTTTCTAATTTGATATTTGAGTTTAGGACAAAATTTACATGAGGAATGTAAATTTTGATAATTTTTGGAGATAGGATTTGAAATCTTTAAGTTAGGGGTAAAATGGTCATTTTCCCACATGTAGAGGGTAAAATAGTAATTTTACTCCAAGTTGTCTCTTTTCACATTTCTAGTTATTAGTAAATTAATTTCTAACTTTTAGAATATCCTTTTACAATTCCTTATGCTTCACGCTTTATTCTCATAGAATACGACTATCGAGGTAAGTTAGCTCTTAACTTACTATTAGTTTACTGTGTATGTGTGATGGGTAAGGGAACTTGAATTTGTGTTCTTATGTTGTTATATATGTCATGCCATGCCATGTTATCACATGTTTATCTATTTCACGAATTATTCTGTCACGAAATACTTATCTGTTACACAATATATATCCTGTCACATGTCACTATTTGTTGCAAGTATGTCACATTACATATGCCATCTGTTACATGTATGCCATGTCACGTAATATTCATTTCCACATGTTATGCCATATTACGAAAGGTTATCTGTTACATG
This sequence comes from Juglans microcarpa x Juglans regia, assembly GCF_004785595.1. Lineage (NCBI taxonomy): Eukaryota > Viridiplantae > Streptophyta > Magnoliopsida > Fagales > Juglandaceae > Juglans > Juglans microcarpa x Juglans regia. The sequence continues at coordinate 10,165,037 of NC_054599.1, read as the reverse complement.
TTATGCCATGTTACGAAATATTGTCTGTCACATGTATGCCATGTTATGAAATTTCTTTCGTTACATTTATGTCTCAAAGTATGTGATGTCTGTCATCTTACATTCACGTCACGTTATGCTACGTCAGGACTTCTGTCTCTTTGTATTCATGTCATTCCGTCTCGAATACAGTTTGTGTATCTCAAGAACAATTTTGTTAAGTTATTCATATCAATCACGACTCAAAGCGCTAGGATGGGGTAATATCCTAGTGGAAGTCCTTGTTCATGCTGGAGTGTCTAAATTTGTATGAAATTTCCTGCGCTGGTGAAGTACAGTCAACAGGTTGCAAATGAAGCCTAATTAGCTGGTCACCAGAGTGAGCTAGGCACTAACGCCGATGGAGCCACACTTTATTTTACGTATGTCCACAGCAAGTGTGGCACAAACAATTCACAGGGTCACAATAACTGTGGAGCATACACTATGTGAGACACAGCAATTGTGACATGTAAGATATGTGGGGTCACAACAACTGTAGAGTACGTATTAATACACTCACAGCTGGTATAGACACCTGTGTTGTGATGCGGTAGTCGGCAGGGACACACGGCTCAAGGGAACCCATGTAGCACCCGTATGGTCACTTTATTAATTTAGTCTTCTGAATAAGATTCCAAGTTCATGTATTTCACGTTCAAGTTATGTTTCATGTTATGTTATGTTCAAGTTTACGTTCATGTCAAGTTTCAAGTTTATGTCACGTCAAGCTAAGTTTCAATTTCAGTTCAAGTTTTGTCAGTTCATTCCATGTTATGTCAAGTCACGTTATACTTATTATTTCATGTTAGGTTATGTTATGTTTACCTTTGACTTTGATTGTATATTCATGCCTTTATTACCATGCGCTTTATTGCCATGCATGCATCATTAACCTGTGTGAAGATTTTTTGTTAACTTGTTGAAATTTGTAATCCAATCTTACTATGGTAGTCCCAACTACCATTTCTTTCTAATGGTAGATCTTGTGATAGGATCAGAAGGAGAACCAGGAATCGACCAACTGGAAACGGTCAAGTAAGTGACGGTGCAACGTAGATGTAGTTACCTTAGATTACTACTTGTATTTTGTGGAGTTCAATCTCCAGAAGTCTTTTGTTCACAACCATTTTGGACTAGTGTTATGATCTCAGTTGTTTAGTATGTCTTTATGTATGAAGTATGTTTTAAGTATTTAAGATATTAAAAGTTTGGTGCATAGTATTGCCAAAAAAAGAAAAAAATTATCCGTTGCGAATATTGCATAATGTTAAATGCATGTTAGGAACATTGCATCTTAATGTCATGAACGGGGGGAAGTAACCTTGTGTTGCATATCCCGACGCTTCAGATGTCTATCTGATCTCAAACAGAATCTGTGGGCATCATATAAACCATTGGACCTAAGTTTTTAAATAGGGCCTAAATTCTAAAGTAAACTAGGGCCACTCTCCTCTTGGGCTGAAGTTACTACATCAAAGGTTCTAAAGCCTTTCAAGTAACTAAGGCTCCTAAAATGCCATGGCACCCTAGAATGAATTCTATGGGCCAAGCCTAGACAAAACTCGGGTCATCACAACAAAGTAAATATTGATCTTGTGATAGAAACACTAACAAATGAGACTTTCACCACTCTTTCCAAAAGCTTACTTAAGATCAAAACGGTCAACACAAAAGGTCTTAAGGTGGCATGGGTTTGGGGCGATATGAAAAAAGAAAAAAGAAAATGATTCAAAAACTTCTAAGTACATATAAATGGAATCTTATTAAATATTTCAATAGACCACGCTTCTCACTTGGTGTACTCTTTATCTTTTTAGATCATCGAATAATAATGTTTTTCCTTCTTCTTCCTCTTCTCTTTTTTTTTTCAACAATTTGATGAACAAACACACGCCACTTTGGTATTCTTGCCATTTCTACCCAAGCTTGACACTTGTTTTATTTTTCAATGAACTCAATACAAAATAAAGAAAATGTAAATTCCATATCTAGTAAATACTTGGAAGTAAAAAGGGTAGAAAAATCAGTGTATAGGCTATACTCTAATGTGGAGAGGCATGAATGATGTGGGTAAATAAAAAGAAAAAGCTACATGTGTTTATTGGCTCAAAGTTGGCTACTAGGGGTCTATGATGGAAAGGATTAGCTTGAAAGGCTCAAGCGTTGATCCTAAGTTGACCTTTGTCATATCCCAAGTATATCCACTATCTTACCACAAACCACGTAATGATATTCTCAAAAGAAGTCCCCAATTCAATAGATCAATGAATGCTTATCACAATTTACTATGCTTGTAGGCTCTCAATCCTCTCCAAAACTCTCATCAATACTTAAGCAAAAGAGTTATCTAGCTACATGTGTTAAACCACCATCTTATCATAAACCTTGGATGAGTGCATTAGAGGTTATGTGAATGCTTCAGCAAAAAATGGTTATGGTGGGTTTGGTGAATTCATGAAGATGGTTATGAATGAGAATAAGTACACATGTGAAAAAGATGCACGTGTGATGCAAATTAAAAAAAAATTGACACATGAAATATGCTACAGAGTTTTAACAAGCATTTTAAATACTGAATTTGCACCACCACCCCCAACTTAAATGAAACATTGTCCTCAATGTTTAAGAATCAAATTTCAATGGGGAGTAACTAAAAATGGTAGAATACACCTGATGAGTGATGTGGGTAACTCGCTAAGCACCAAAGATGGTAACCTGAAATGACAAAATGAAACTAACCTGCAAACAAAAATAAAGAAAATAACAGCAAACAAAAAGGAAAAGAAAAAAAATAAGAGAAAAAAAAACAAAACAAATAAAGAAAAACATATATGCGTGGTGTGGTCAAGGTTGATAGACCGGATCCATAAGTGGAATGTCTTCCACTTCTGGAACTTGCCTATCAATTAATACTTTAAGGCGTTGACCATTTACTTTAAAAATCTAACCATCCTTAGGATCTTCCATTTCTACCACTCCATTTGCAAAAACATTCTTCACTACAAAAGGGCCGATCCACCTAGACCGAAATTTTTCTGGGTGCATATGGAGTCTAGAATGATATAAGAACACTTGATCATTAGGTTTAACCGTCCTCCTACTATTATTTTTATCATGAAACGCTTTCGTTTTAGCCTTACAGATTTTAGAATTCTCATAAGCATCATTTCTCAACTCCTCCAACTCGGTCAATTGAAATTTTCTAAGCTTACTAGCATTCAATTTCGAAGAAATACTAGCAGGAAAAGTGTCACCTCGGCCAAGAAATGCATGCTTAAGACTTGAGGGCAGTGGCTTCAATTCCAATTTGGGACTATCCACGCTTGAAGGAATTTGTTTTTCACTTTTCTTAGACAGCTCCACAAACTTCGGTTGCTTAATATGTAGGTCATAATCCTGAGGTTCATCAGAAATAGCACAAACATCAACAACATTAGATGAATCATTCATAGTATCAAACTCATAATTAACAAGAAAATATTCAAGGGAATCAGAGTCATGAGTTGTGTGAACTCCCTTGTCTATGAGTATGTCAGTCATGTACGTTTGGTGGCACTCGTCATCCTCTATTGGCTGTTTTTCAATATGAAAAATATTCACCTCAAGAGTCATATTCCCAAAAGAGAGCTTCATTAGATCATTCCTGCAATTAATAAGAGCATTAGCATTAGCGAGGAAAGTTCTACCTAAAATTAAGGGGATTTTAGAATTAGTCAACAACAGAACTAGTGTCAAGGATTAAGAAATCAACAGGATAGTAAAACTTGCCAATTTGGATTAAAACATACTCAACTATTCATCTCAGTTTCATAACTGAACAGTCAGCCAATTGAAGCACAATAGAAGTGGGCTTAATTTCACTCAAACCAAACAACAAATAAATAGAATAAGGTATCAAATTTACATTAGCTCCTAAATCTAGCAACGCTTGCCCAAACTCATGATTTCCAATATTACATGCAATGGTCAGACGACTAGGATCCTTGTACTTAGGAGGAATTTGCTGCTCAATTAGAGCACTAACTTGCTCTGTCAGGAATGATGTCTTCTTAACATGGTGTTTACTCTTAACTGTACAGAAATCTTTAAGAACTTTTGCATAAGGAGGAACTTGTTTAATAACATGCAAAAGAAGGAAGATTGATCTTTACCTGCCTGAGGTTCTCCAAGATTTCATTGTTAGAATCCAAAATTCGCATACCAGATTTTAAAACTTGAGGAAATGGTACCTTAACTGGGCTCTTAATTACCTCGGCTTTCTTGGGCAACTCGGCACTATCATTTCTTTGTTCCTCTTTGACATCCTCTGGCTTATTAGTTGTTGGAATGTGTAAGGACTTATCACTTCGTGTCACAATGGCATTGACCTCTTTCAAATTTCCTTGAGCCATATGTTGACCTTGGGGTGTGGATTGAATTTGAGAAGGGAACTTGCCATGCTCATTCACACTCAAAGAGCTCATCAACTTGGATACATGGTTTTTTATCTCCTTATTTTCTTCAATAATCTACATAATCAAAGATTCAAACTTTTAATTAGTTTTATTTTGTGCCTCAATAAAAGCTTGTAAAGTATCTTCTAAGGGGTTCCTAGAAAAATATGATGCATGATACGGTGTAGGATAAGCTCTAGGTGCTTGTGCAGGCGGCTGGTTTTTTGACTTCCAGCAAAAATTAGGGTGATTGCGCCACCCTGGATTATCGATATCAAAGCAAGGTGTAAAAGACTTCTTGTACATACCTAAGGCATTACATTATTTCTTATACATCTCTCTCATCTCAGCAAGTATGGTACACTCTTAGGTGAGGTGATCTATCCTGCCACACACAAAACATGGTCCAAAAGACTCTGTATGATTAGCCATGTGTGTTGGCTTTAAGTATTTAGTCTTTAACACATCTAGCTCCCTAGTGAGTATCTCAACCTTAACCTTCAGGTTATCTTCTTCCCTAAGATGGTAAATTCCACCACCATTTGGGTTTCCTGCAGGTCGTGACCTATTTGTGCTCTCAATAGCACTAGGTCCCATCCAATTGTGACCTTTTTCAACAAGCTCATTGAGGTATTTTATGACCTCATTAGGATCTTTCTATAAGAACTCAACATTACACATCATCTAGACAAATTGGCGCTCTCTAGGTATAAGTCCCTCATAAAAATAGTTCACTAAGCGCCAATTCCCATACCCATGGTGAGGACACATACTCAACAACTCTTTAAATCTCTCACAAGACTGATACAAAGTCTCACTGTCATTTTATGCAAATGTGAAGATTTACCGTTTTAAAGCATTGATCTTATGTTGGGGAAAGTATTTATTAAAGAAGACCTGAGTCATCTCATTCCATGACCCAACAGATCATGGTCTCAACGAGTATAGCCAACTCTTAGCTCTATTCTTCGAAGAGAAAGGAAAGAACTTAAGTTTCACAACGTCATCAGTTGCATTTTGACTATGAAAAGTCGTAACTACTTCCTCAAACATCCTAATGTGCACATATGAATTTTCATTTTCTAAACCATGAAAAGTAGAGAGTAAATGTATCATCCTTGTTTTAAAATGCAACTGGTGAAAACTAGTTGGAAACATGATGCATGATAGTGTGGCTATGCGTGTAGGGTGGAGGTAATCCTGAAGAGTTCTAGTGGGTTAATCTTCGTGTTCACTCATTTCTTCAGGACTAGATTGATTGTCAAATAAAGGATTTAAAAAATTTGATTCTGACTCTAGCACTAGCTTACAAGCAAATCTACCCAAGACGTTTCTATATTTGTACATGCAAGGTAAAAAAAAATAATACAAAAACAATTAAATTACTATAAAAAGAAAGAAGAAAAAAAAAATTAATGCAGCAAGCTAAAAGATGGAACGAAGTTACCTCCTTTACAAACTGCTAAAAAAACTATCTAGCAGTTCTTTTATTGTCTCCCTGACAACATCGCCAAAATTTGATTACGCTCAAAGAATAATGCGATAGTTGTAGCACAACTTTAGGGTGTGGATTCCACAAAGAGACAAATTAAAAGAATAGCAGCAAAAACAAAGAAACTAAAGAAAAATATTAAATGATTGGAGAATAAAGATTAATTTTAAATGTGAATTAAAATGAAATGAAATGACTAACTGCAAAAGTACTCAAATTTGACGAAAAGTAAAGCATCAGGAATTCCTTATACAAATCCAATATTTTAATTATTCTTAATTCATTGAATAACTCAATTGGGAACTCAATTTCTAAAATTTCCAATCGGAAGGTATAGATTTATAAATCAAAATTAAACCAAATGTAACCTTTTGAAAATCATTCACCACTTTTAAAATACGTAAATTATTATCCCTATTGAGAAAATCCAACGACAATAATATACTATGAAAGTGATATTGCAGCAAAGAATTAAATCAACATAGATAAATAATTGATCCAAACATAATCAAAGAACTAATCCATTCAATAGAAAAAGCATGACTGGATCCAAAAACAGAATAAATTCTATGATTATTCGGAGAAGAAAATATCAACTATGAATTGAGAATGATAAAACAAAAGAGCTATAGTAATTAAAAATCAAATAAATAAATTAAAAATATCATCTAATGTGCAAGTTCATCCCTAACCTTACTTTAGAATTTAGTTACCCATAAATATAATGGACAACAAAAATCTCAAGAGAAAAATAAAACAAACGGTGGTGATAGAAATTAATTTCGTCTTCTCGTTCTTCAATACTGAGCCATCTTCCTCTTCAAAAACTCTCAATTTCGTGCTAATGAAATGCTTATATAGGGTAGGAAAGAAACCCTAATGTCTTCATATTCCTGCATACAAAATCGCCTAAATTTTAGGACCCATCTTGACAGCCACGTACGTACTTCAGGAGTTTGAATTTAGAAATCCTTATTAGAGACAAATTTGTAGCCCTTTAAGATATATTTCCAACCCATTAAGAATCACTTCGATACGATATTTGAGTAGAAAGTTACGATCAAAATACTAAAGTATATACAAGTTGTCTTCTAGCGAGTTTCGGACTGACTTTTTCTCTTGATCTGAATTACTCTCAAACCTCATCATTATTCTTATTTTAAGAGTTCTATACTCATTGAAAATTCTTAGGTTGTTCCAACGTCTTACCTACTTGAAAGTCCTTTGAATTTGACTGAGTTTTGACTTGCTCTTTTATAAACTCTGAAATTAAACATAAGAATCTACTCAGGAGTATCCCAAAGTAAATAGAAACTCAATTCAAGAATACACATTAATTCCTATGATTTCTATTCACATTTTAGTATTTTAGTCCAATAATAGGGTATTTAAAGTACACTTTTGTACACTCATCATGTAACATATAAACATTTGCAAGACAAAATATAATGTGTAACAGATAAACATTGCGTGATAAAATATAATGTGTAACATACATACATGTAGTGATATGGAATAGTATAGTATATATGATAACATAAAAACATAGCCACTAGTTCCTTCCTAACGTACTTACACAGTAATCTGACAGTAAGTTAGAAGCTAACGTACGGTGAGGTGACTGTCACGTTATGGAGTAAAATGCACTAAATACGAGAAACTGTAAGTAGAGATTTATAAATGTTAGGAACTTCATCATTAATAGTTTAGAAACATGAAAAATACTATCATATAGTAAAATGACCATTTTACCCTTCTATATGTGGGAAAAGGACCATTTTTCTCCTAACTTAGGAATTTTACATCCTAACTCCAAAACTCACTAAAGTTTTTTTATCCTAAATCCAAATATCTAATTAGAAGAAATTAAAACACATCGCCACTATTTCACACATACCAAGGCCGAATCACCCAAAGGCCAAATCTCTTGGTTTTTTTGTTTTTTTTTTTTGCAATTCTATCAAACCTCATTTCTCATGCCTAAACCAAAATATTGCAACATAGAAAATCATATCCGATGTCCAAATAGCATACTAAAACAACCAACATAATCCACTTCAATAAATCACAAATATTTTTAAAAACTGTTTCAAGCTTTTTAACTAAAACACAACCCTTAGAATGATGGGTGTATCAACCAAAACAAGGGACAAAACCATGGGTAATAATGAATGGTTTTTAGCGAGTAAATATTTCTTGTGAAGGGTGGTGGAGAGGTGGCTTTTGGCCTTCCCATCATGCACTGTTTGGGGCTACTTTTGTGACGCCACCAATCACCGCTTGGAATGGAATGGAGGCTTGGAGGGTCGAGACATGTAACACAGGGTTACATACCCCTGTTCATGACAACTAATATGCATTGCATCCTACAAATGCGTCTAATAGTATACAATAACCGCAGCGGAATAAGGGTGAATAAAAACTTATACTAGAATAAACTAAAACATCCAAATATCATTCATAACCATAAATAGGTACTTCCTCACTTAAGAGGTCCACTTGAGTTTAACATAACGTGGGAGATAGAATCTCCATAAAACTGAATCAACATAGCCAAACTAACTCTTGCATTTGCTCTATAGTATACAGAGTCGTTGCTACAAAAGTTGAAATCAAGTCTAGCCTTCTTTCCAGATCGAGCTCCTGCTCAGCCAACTAAAGCCAGCTGTTCATCATCCTCATCGTATGCCGATCCTGACACAACTTCTACTATTCTGGAGGGAATGGTATTGGGGCTGCCACGGTGAGATTCCTTGAAATCTCAGTAAGTTAAACAACCATATGAAATGATATGGAAAAAAAATCTATATTTTGTCTCCCATCTAGATTCCTCAACATTTTCAGAAAAGCTTTGATGCATATTTTCTTTCAAAGAACATTTTTACTTTAATCGTAAAAAAACATAACTTCATCATAACATTTCATCATTTTTTGTAGTTCATAATTAATCATAACATTAACAACATAACGTATGGTATCGTCACAGTTCCCCGTGTGCATTATGAGTATCTACTGGTGGCAGTAGTGCAACTCACATTGAGACTACATTGTATGCAGACTCGTTTTCAATGCATTGGTAATATAGCATAACATCATCATAACATAAGAACATATACACCCACCAACATTAGGTATCATAACATTTGACTTCGCTCCGACGTTTTTTCAAAAGAACCCATTCAAAACTCGTTGACTGTTCTTCGTCAACCCAGGGGTTACCACTCCATTTTTACTCACTCAAGAGTGGACAGAGGAGTTCCACTAAGATAATTCCCCATCCTACCATTTGGGGTCGTGACAAAAATTATTTTCCTGCAATTCTTTGAAAAATATATTTCATGACATGTGCTTAGTAAGTTTCACGAAAAATGATATTTATATATGCAATATGCTAAAATGGTGAGAATTTCACATGTCATGTAAATAAGTAATCAATTCTCAATGATGTATCATATGATGTTTCATGCTTGAAATAACATTTAATATGAATGTGGCGTTTACACAAGAATCATAAATAAATTATCTAAGAGTAAGTTACAAGCTAACTTACAAACTTTCCGAGTTTAGAGAATCAAAGCGTCTGTAATCAAAGTTATACTAAGTTAAGATTTGAACATCTAGGGAAAATGTTCATAATCAAAGGGTTCAAAAATTCTAAGTTAGTATTTACAAAACTACCCCAAATTGCCAATAAGGCCTTAAATTTTTACTATTTGCAAATAAGTCCCAAATTTGACCAAACTTCATAAACCACATATTTTCCATATTATAAAACCATCTATGCCTTTAGAACTTTAAGAATCTAAGTGCAACTATGTCAATCACTCCCAACCCGTGGCATGCATTTCATTAAGGCCTAGATATGATTTCAACTATTAACTTTTATGGATGCATGTGTACTCAAATTCATCAAGTTCCAATAGTAATTATAACCTTAGGGATAATTCAAACTTAGGCATTAGGTCATACAAGTTTATCCCAACATTTAAACATGGCTTCAAGACCTTAATTCTCACTAAACCATCCATTAAGCATATGCATGATATTTTCTAGCTTTCCTTACCCAAAGATGTTTCAAAACTTAGTTAAATCATGCATTTTCATTCTTATCCCAATCACAAGGCTTTTCTAAATGCACATTATTCAAACTTAGGTAAATTAATCAAAACTTCCATAAGTTAAGCATAAACTAATCAAAACAAATGCATGCTAGATGATCAACACAAGATAGAATTAAAGCCTATTATGGCATGCTTCCACCCTCGAAGTTAAAACTTCAAAATTCATTCCAAGACATTAGTGAATCATGTAAAATCATATCAAGTCATGCAATGTCTAAAAGGTTAACCTAAAATAATTTATTTCATCAAAACATCAAATTTGACCGGTTTGACATTAGCATGCTAAACCTTAATTAAAATCAATAAAAACATCATTACCATGCCATAAATTAAAGCCTAACATGTCATTCTAACACTTGAAAAAAGATAGGGCAAGATTAATTACAGCAATCATGGACCATAAAGCCTTTTAGAGAGTCGATCTCATACGGTGTCTAAGCCATATGATCCTGGTCTCTCTCATTCATCGAATAGGGTCATAAGGCTAAAGTTCCTCATGCGGCAGTGCTCTCCTCAAATGTATGTTACCTCTCCCATCATGGTCGAGGATGTGAGTCCTATGGTACTCTAGCCTCTCTTGCTGAGTCCAAAATGTGTCAACCATATGGTCTAGCTGTCTACATCCCTGCTCAGCTCTAAGTCTCTGAAGTCGACTAGGGGTCATACAAGTCCAACGGGCAATCCTACCATCGGCCATGGTGCAACTGAAAATGATGAGAAAGAATGCGGATCACATGGCAAAATAATAATGGATGCCATGCATGCATGAAGGCAAGTGAATGCCATGATGTGATGTCAAACAATTCACAGGCCAAACAAATAGCGGTATTTGTTTGTCATCTTGGCTTCCTTTTCCCATGTAGCTTCCTTAATATCCTGATTACGCCATAGAACCTTCACCAAAAGAATTTTCCGATTCCAAAGTTCCTCATCCTTCCAATCTGTGATCTGAACAAGAAACTCTTCATAAGGTAGGTCAGGTTGGAGCAAAATATCCCTCGTATCTATAACTATTGGTATCTGTCTCTCGAAGCTCTTCTTGAGGGAAGATACCTGGAAGACATTGTGAATTCCTTGGAAGTCAGTGGGAAGATCCAGTCTATACGCAACTGCTCCTACTCTTTCCAGTATCTCATAAGGTCCTACGTATCTTTGAATTAGCTTCCCCTTCTTTCCAAAATGAAAGACTCAATCGTCAACTTCGAACTTGAGGTTCCTTCTTAGACATTCGACATAGCTATTCTGTCTATCTTGGGCAGCCTTCATCTTTTCCCTTATTAACTGGATTTGATCCGACATTTCTTGAAGAATCTCTGCACCATAATTCTTTCACTCTCCTACTTCATCCCAGTATAAAGGAGACTTGCATTTCCTTCCGTATAAAGCTTTGTAGGGTGCCATCTGAATGGTGGCCTGAAAGCTATTATTGTAAGCAAACTCAACTAACGGTAAGAGCTTCTCTCAATTGTCATTTTCTTGCAAAACACATGCCCTCAGGATGTATTCCAAAGTCTGAATTGTCTTATCAATTTGCCCATTAGTCTAAGGGTGATAGGCACTACAAAATTTCAACTTGGTGCCTAGAGCATCCTGAAGGCCTTGCAAAAAATGAGAGGTAAAACGCGTAACCCTATCTGTCACAATCATTTTTGGAACTCCATGTAATCGCACTATTTCTGATACAAATAGCCTAGTTAACTTCTCCATTGGGTCGATATTCTTCATTAACAAAAAGTGAGCACTTTTTGTTAAGTGATTGACCACAACCCAAATAGAGTTATTTCCCTTCGAAGTTCTTGGTAGTCCAACTACAAAGTCCATGGATATATCCTCCCATTTCCATTTTGGGATTGGAAGTGGCTGTAATTCTCCAGCGGATCTTTGATACTCTGCCTTGACTGTTCTAAAAATAGCGCATTTATTAACATACTCTGCTACATCTTTCTTTAAGCCATCCCACCAAAAGTGTTACTTCAAATCCGAATACATCTTTGTGTTTCCTGGGTGAGCCATGTATGGAGTTTGATTCTCTTCCCTTAATATCTTATCCCCTGATCTCTTGATCAATTGGAATAACCTTCCAATTTTTGTAGTATAACAACCCATCATCTCTGAGGGTGAAATCCTCCGGTCCCTCATTCTTTTCTACGTTCTGCCTAATTTTTGCCCGTTTGGGATCATCCATTTGTCGCCTTTTCATCTCTTTCCATTCCATAGGTAAAATTTCTTGTACTGCGGTCAAGGATGCCTCAACAGGAAGATCCTTGATCAATAAACTTCTCATATTGTGTAGAAGGGACTCTACTTCCAAGGCAGGGCCCGTAGGATCATCCTTTTGCGTCTTACGACTCAGTGCATCTGCCACTATATTAACCTTGCCAAGGTGATACTTGATTTCACACTGGAAGTCGCTAATAGTTTCCAACCACCTTCTCTACCTAATCTCACACATTAGTCAAACACTTCCAATTTACCACGACTTTGACCTTGCTAGGATCAACTGATACTCCATGAGTTGAGATCAGGTGCCTTAAAAATTTTACCTCCTTTAGCCAAAACTCACACTTGCTGAATTACCTTTATTCTTTCAGCCTTTCCAGTGCCAAAAAAAGATGCTTTTTGATGTCTTCTTTGCTCTTCAAGTATATCAAAACGTCATCAATGAATACGACAACAAAGTTATCTAGGTAGGGTCTGAATACTCTGTTCATCATATCCATGAAGGAAGCAGGGGAATTGGTTAGATCAAAGGACATCACTAAGAATTCATAGTGACTGTATCTAGTTCGAAACGCCATTTTAGGGATATCCTTTTCCATAATCTTGACCTGATGGTAACTAGACCTAAAGTCTATCTTTGAGAATACTAATCTTTCTTAATCGTTACTTTGTTTAATTCCCTATAATCAATACACATCCTTAACGATCCATCCTTCTTCTTAACGAACAGAACTAGTGCACCCCCAGGTGATGAACTAGGTTGAAAGAAGGCCTTTTTCCAATAGCTCTTCTATCTATTTCTTTAGTTCGAGAGGGGCTATATGATAAGGGGCTTCATGGACAGGGGTTGCAGTGGGCTCTAGCTCTATAGTGAACTTTGTTTCCCTATCGAGGGTAATCCTGGTGGATCATCAGTGAAAACCTTAGGATATTCATCAAGTATAGGTATCCCTTGAATCTCCTTATTACAACCATAATCTTCCATTATGAATGCTAAGTAGGCCATGGCACCACTAGCGATGAACTTCCTCGCTTGCAAAGTCAAAATTAGACAGGGGTAGCCTTCACAGTCCCTCCCGTATGAAGAATTTGCCCACCTAGCACAATGTTTGGATAACTAGTCTATTCCAAATATAATGTCAAACCCTAGTTGGTCAAAGACGATCAAGTCGGCTTCCATCAATCTCTCTCCCAGGGTTAATGGACAGTTTTTCAACATGCGAGTACAGGTGATCGTTCTCCCATCATGAATTGACACTACTATAGCTTGAGGTAATGTCTGAGTTAGTAGGTTACACGTTCGTACAAATATCGCTAACACGAAAGACCTTGTTATGCCAGAGTCGAGTAAGGCACATGTTGTATATCCATATAGTGTGATATTACCTAGAACGTAGTCATGAACTACCATATACCTAGAAGCTAAATTAAAAGGGCTAGTTTCTATATAAGATAGGGGTACTAAGGGAAAATACCAGTGATGACCCTCATCTTTTCGGGAATCTCCTCGTTCATCTCTCCAAGGGTGATGATGTACACACGAGCTTGAACAGGTGGCCTCTGATTGAGTCGATTGTTAGGAGTATTCTTCCTTCCACCTTGTGCATTTTGAGGGCACTCCCGAATCATGTGTCTTGACTAACTGCATCAGAAACATACTCCTAAACCCACTCGACATTCTCCACCGTGATTCTTTCTGCACTTCTTATAGGTAGCAAGTGGAGCCGTCATAATGTCTTTACCCTTACTGGCTCCCTGTATAATCCTTGTTTTGGCATTATTCCCTCCTATAAAGAAGGAAGAAGTCCTCTTTCGCTCAAGGTTAATCTAGGCTGCCACACTTCATTGTTCTGCTTCTATTATTGAAGCCACGTTAACCAACTCCTGGAAATTGTTGATGCAGAACCCAACTACGTAACTGCGAATCCGGGGTTGTAGTTCTCCTTGAAACTTATAAGCCTACATCTTTTCAGTGGCGATCAGATGTGGAGCAAACCTTTCCAGCTCCATGAATTTTGCAACATATTGTTCAACTGTGAGATTGTCTTGCACCAAAGTGGCAAACTCTTGAGCCTTTCCCAGGTCAAAGTAGTGATATTGCCTAATTCCTTTATTAATAGTTGCCTCTTGGTATCCCACCAGATATTGACTTCTCGTTGTTGTAGATGCCCTGCGTACTGTACTTTTTGCTCCTCTGTACAACCACTTATCATGATGATCCTGTTGAGATCGAGTAACCACTTGTTGGCCTTCATGGGTCCTTCAGTTCCCATGAAATTAGGGTATCTGTACATCATAAACTTCTCATAAGAACACCCTCAGGTCCTTCAACCTGCAAGCGTTATTGGTTATGCCTCAGGATTATCTATTGTTGATGTTTCATGGTTTCCGTCATCTAACGAGTTGCGTTCATCAAGTCACGACCTCCATCCAAACAACAGTCCTGATCCTGTCGGGCATTGGATCCTGTCGAGGTCTGGGTCCTCCTCAATCAGTTCATTCTACCGAGTAGAATGATAGTGGGTTCACAAGGGGTGATATTTGCTTGAAATCTCAGTAAGTTAAACAACCAATGTGCACAAGGATAAATTATGTATGAAAAATGATAAATATGAAATGCTAAAAATTATAGTGTCTCCCATCTAGATTCCTTAACATTTTCAAAAAAACTGAGACATATTTTCGTACAGAGAACATTTTTCGCTATACTGGCAAAAATAATCATAACATTTCATCATTATTAGCAATTTTCATCGTAATATCATAATGTGTGGTATTGTCACAGTTCCCCATATGCGCTATGAGTACTTGCCAGTGATCGTAGTACAACTCACGTTGAAACTACGTTGTCTGCAGACTCGTTCTTAATGCATTGGTAATATAACATAACATCATAACATGTACACCCATCAGCGTTAGGTGTCCTAACATTTGACTTTGTTCTGGTGTTCTTTAAAAAGATCTCATTCAAAACTCGTTGACTATTCTTTGTCAACCCAAGGGTTACCACTCCATTCTTAAACACTCCAGAGTGGACAGAGGAGTTTCACTAGGATAATTCTCCATCCTAGCCTTTTAGGCCGTGACAAAAATTATTTTTCATGCTATGTTATAAAATATATTTCATGATATGTGCATATGTAGCAAGCTTTCATATGAAAAATGATATTTATAGATGCAATATGCTAAAATATTGATAATATCGCGTGTCATGTAAGTATGTACTCAATGTATCATATAACATGATATTTTATTCTCAAAATGACAATTATAACATGAATGTTGAATTTATCAATAAATCATAAATAATTTATCAAGGTGTAAGTTATAGGCCAATTTACAAACTATCTATGTTTGAAAAGTCGTAGCATCTAAAATCAAATTCATGCTAAGTTAGGATTTGAACATCTAAGGAATATGTTCATAATCAAAGGGTTCAAAAATTGGTATTTACAAAAACACCCTTAAACTTTCAAAAATCGCCAATAAGACCCTAAATTTTCACTATTTGTAAACAAAGCTCAAATTAAACCAAACTTCATGGACCTCATATTTTCAATATTCTAAAACCATCTATACCCTTAGAATTGTAAAATTTAAAGTGAAACTAGCTCAAATATTCCCAACCCATGGCATGCACTCTAGTTGATGCCTTAGTGTGATTTCAACTTTGATCCCTATGAATGCATGCTTATGCAATTTTCTTTCATCACAAATAATCATTATAGTACTTAATGATATGATAAAGGTCAATTATTTGGAGAGCAATTTTATCCCAACACTTAATCATGGCTAAAAACTTAATCTTCATTAATCCTCCATTAATCAAGCTTGATGTTCCTAGTATAAATCACAAAGGCATGCTTTCAAAACTCACCCAAAACATGTATTTTCATTCTTATCCCAATCAGAAGGTTTTCTAAATGCTTAATCATCAATCCTAGGAGGAATAAATCAAACTTCATGCCTTAATCACAAACTTACTTAAAACCTATGCATGTTTTGATGATGAAAACAAGATAGAATTAAAACCTATCATGCCATGATTTTAATCAAAAATGAAACTTTCCATGATCATTCTGAGACATTAATAAATCATATAAAAATATGCTAAGACATGCCACATCTAAAATTTCAACTTAAAACAATTTAAACACTTAAACCATTCTTAATAAACCCGATTTTGAATCAAGCATGGTACCATTTTCTAAATTATCCAAAAATCACTCCAAGACTTAAATCACATCTTGACATGTAAAATAAGATCTCAGGAAAGAAAACTTATAAGTTTTGTTGCCCACTCAAGCTCCTAGCACAAGAACTCACAAGAACTTCAAGAACACTCAAGCACACACACCTTTAGGTTTCTCTCAAAACAAAGGGAGAAGACGGCTCTCAATGCTCAAGGGGAAGCTGGAGATGAGGTGTGGAGGAAATAAGGGGTTGGAGGGGATTTTTATAGGTGGCCAAGGGGGTGGAGACGTTGGTCAAAGTCCATGGGATTGGATGATGTGGGCGGTAGTGTAAGGAGATGAATTTTCAGCTTGCATTCCATCACCTTGTGTCACTTGTGCAAAGTGAATAGTCTCCTAAAACCACCATGACTTCATCACTTCAGGTACATTGATGTTAAGGGTGCTGGTCAAGTCGTAATGTAGAAGAAAGAGAAGAAAAACCAACAAAAACAAACCATGGAGCTGATGGGTTCAATGTGGTTTTCCTTGGGCAGTTTTGATCATAGCCTTGACTCATCCCTTTGTCTCTACTTCCAGGCCTATTTGAGCAAGTCATAAGTCACTTCTTGACGGATGTTTTAGGTGGTAGAAGGTGGAGGGTTGGCTACCATGTGATCATTAAAGTGCAGCTGAAAGAAGATAATGCAAGGGAGGGCGGTTGCTGATTGGAGTGTTGCACATAAGCCATTCAGTTTTGGTGCGTTCTTTGGGTGGAAAAACTGGTCAAAATCTCATGATGACCATAAGGGCTTCTTGGGGATTGAGTGGTGATAGAGGTGGCGTGGGGCGGTGGCTCAGCCATGGGTAGATGGGAGTTTGAAACTCAACCAATTCGGTTCCCATTCAACTAGTGTCCAAGGTGAATCGGTTTGGGTGTTTGGTTTGGTTTTTAAACCAAATTTTGTTTAGGGATTGGTCTAAATCTAAAGGGATCATATGAGGTGTTTAAATACCATATTTCCCTTGAGAAGAAGGCACAAAAAGATTGGGCTTAAGGACAAAACAATCCATTTCACACTAAGGGCACACTTGTGTGCGATTGGTGTAGTTTGGGATTTTATATGTCATTTTATCTAATAAAATGTGTGGGGGTTTATCTAGGTTCCTAATATGATCTAAGAATGATATAATTGAATAATGAAACAAGAAAATTTCTGATTAAAAAGGCTAAAAACATTAAGAAAGAAAATTAAGCTCCAAAATATGGTTTAAAGATCATTATTCCTAGGTAAGTTGATTCATGGTCGTAACCTAATTTCAAAAGTTAATTTGGGTACTTAGGGTATGACATGGGCATGAAAAGACTCATGGTATGGTGTATTGGGCTTTAAAATTGAAGAGTGAAATACAAGCAAAACTAGGCTTTGGGCGTAGTAGGCTTAAAAGGGCCACGAGTATGGGTTAATGGTCCATGGCCTTTCGGGTTTGAGTGAATAGGGGCCTTGTTTCTAGATTTTGAGGGATTAAGAGAGCTCACAAGATCCACAAAGATGGTACTTGAAAGGCTTACCTTGACCTAATTCGGCCATGGGTCAAACTTATACTAAGTTTGGCCCAAAGGCCTTATGCCTTCCTCATACTTGGGCCAAGGCTATCCTACCAAGTCTTGCACTCCCATGAGGCTTGGTTTAAGGTTTCTAAGGCTTGACCCATAAATGATCCAAGGTTCTAAAGACCTTAACAATATTACTCATAGGCTTGCTTTTCTAATCCTTCATACTTAATAATTAATGACACTAAGTGTCATAGTCTAAATAAATCTAACAATCAACATTGAAGTAAATAAATAATATAAGCAAACAAAATAATATAATAATTTTAATAATTAAAAAAATTTAAAGCCTAAAATAAAAAATCATAAAATTTCAATGTTATTCAAGCCATCATTAACAATATAACGTATAGTATCGTCACAGTTTTTCATGTACACTGTAAGTACCTACTAATGACCTTAGTGCAACTCACGTTGAGACTACGTTGTCTGTAGACTCGTTCTCAATGCATTGGTAATATAATATAATATCATAACATACATACCCACCACTATTAGGTGTCATAACGTTTGACTTTGCTCTAGCGTTCTTTAAAAAAAACCTATTCGAAACCCGTTGACTATTTTTCGTCAACCTAGGAGTTACCACTCCATTTTTACTCACTCCAGAATGGACATAAGAGTTCCACTAGGATCATTCCACATCCTAGCCTTTGGGGTCGTGAAAAAAATTTTCATGCAATGCTTTGAAAAATATATTTCATGACATGTGCATATGTTGCAAGCCTTCATGTGAAAATGATATTTATAGATGCAATATGCTAAAATAATGAGAATTTCACAATGTCATGTAAACAATTAATCAAATGGTCAATGATGTATCTTTATGATGTTTCATGCTCAAAATGACATTTAATATGAATGTGGCATTTACATAAGAATCATAAATAAATTATCTAAGAGTAAGTTAGAAGCTAACTTACAAACTTTCTGAGTTTAGATAATCGAAGCATCTATAACCAAAGTTATACTAAGTTAGGATTTGAACCTTTAAGGAAGATGTTCATAATCAAAGGGTTCAAAAATTTAGTATTTACAAAATTGCTCCTAAACTTAACAAAATTGCCACTAAGGCTTTAAATTTTTACTATTTGCAAATAAGCTCCAAATTTAACCAAACTTCATAAACCCCATATTTTCCATATTCTAAAATCATATATGCCCTTAGAACTCTAGGAATCAAAGTGCAACTATACCAATCACACCCGACCTGTGGCATGCATTTCATTAAGGCCTAGATGTGATTTCAACTATTCAACCTCTAAGGATGCATGTGTACTCAAATTCATTGAGTGCCAATAGTAATTATAACCTTAGGGATAATTAAAACTTAGGCATTAGGTCAAACAAGTTCATCCCAACTCTTAAGCATATGCATGATGTTTTCTAGCTTTCCTTACCCAAAGATGTTTCAAAACTTAGTTAAATCATGCATTTTCATTCTTAACCCACTCACAAGGCTTTTCTAAATTCACATTATTAAAGCCTAGGTAAATTAATCAAAACTTTCATAAGTTAAGCATAAACTAATCAAAACGGATGCATGCTAGATGATCAACACAAGATATAATTAAAGCCTATTATGCCATGCTTCCATCCTCAAAATGAAACCTTCCAAATTCATTTCAAGACATTAGTAAATCATATAAAATCATATCAAGTCATGCCATGGCTAAAAAGTTGACGCAAAATAATTCATTTCATCAAAACATCAAATCTAACTGGTTTGACATTAGCATGCTAAACTTTAATTAAAATCAATCAAAACCTCATTACCATGCCATAAATTAAAGTCTAACATGTCATTCTAACACTTAACAAAGATAGGGCAAGATTACTTACACAATTTGTGGCCCTTAAAGCTCCCAAAACAACTTCACTCAAGAACTCGCAAGAACTTCACTCGGTTTCACTCTATTGCTCACTAAGGGGGAAAAATGCTCTCAAAACTCAAGCGAAGGCTTGGAGGAGAGGTGTGGAGAAGTGAGGAAGTGAATGAGGTATTTATTGGCTTCAAGAGGGAAGGGAGAAGTCGACCTTTGATGAAGATGAGGCTTTGGATTGGTGGGGGTGGGAGGTGGAGTGATGAGTGAAGTTTTCAACTTTGTGTCATGCTTGGCCAGCTGAATAGTGCCCTATATTTTCATGATTTCTTCATTGTCAGGTGTAAGAATGAGTATATAGGTGCAGGGGCTACATTGGTGCAGAAAATAAAACCAAAAAAATAAAAAAAGAAAAACACAAAGGAGACCAACAGTTTTGAATAAAAAATTGTCTAGCTTTTATCCCTCTTTTGTCCCATCCTCTTGGTCTGTATTGGGGCATTATGACCATCATTTAGAGGCTTTTTTAGGTGAGGAAGAGAGGCATGAGTGGCTCCCTAGTGATCAAGCTTGGGCAAAAAAAGAAAGGGGCGAAATTGGTGATGGTTCAACCAAGTGATGAGTGCCTCTCTTTGAGCTAATTGGTTGGGCTGCCTTGGGGAGGTAATTGGGTTAACTTTCTCTTGAGTGCTTTGAAGCACTTCCAAGAGACAAAAGTAAAAGGGAGGTGGTGTGGGCTAGTGACCAAAATAGGTGTAGAAAATTCAATTGAAATCCAAGACCACTCGGTTTGGTTTCGACTAGGCTTATAATGGAATTGGTTGGGTTTCTTGGCTTGGTTTCTTGAATTCAATTTGTCCAATGCTAGAAGTGTACTTGGAGGGTTAAGGTGGGGGGTGTAAATGATGAAATTTTCCTTGACAAAATTGTGTAAAAGGTGTAACATGTAGCTAGAAATTCAAAGGTGGAGTTACTATTGGCTTTAGGAACCTCGTGAAAACTCCATAAATTTTCACGAATCGACCAATCGCATAGGTTTTAGTCTGTCAACATAGTCAGTGTTATCACTCACTATGGTGCCAGAAGTGTGATTCTAATTATTTGAGGTAGTTATAAGCGTCGGAATGTGTTATAGTTTGCGCCATTAGACTCAGGTGAATATTTAAGATTTTATGGCACAATAAGTTCATTTTCATATTTTCAGACGAAATGCCTGTTCAAAACTGTGAAATCATTTTTAGGGTCACTTCGTGGTTGAATTTTGGTAAACTATTTTCACTCTAGGTTAATATGAATATTTAAGATTTTTCGGTGCTAAGTTTATTATTCACTTTCCAGAGTGAATAGTAATCTCAGTAAGCACACCAAGCGTAGTGTTTTCAAAATCACTGTGTGGAATGTCCAAACTAGATTAGATAATTTTTATTTGGACACATGGCAAGATCTTAGCTGTACATATTGAATAGTATTAGACACTTGACACCAAGAGGAACGTTTGATGGATTTGAAGGAATCAAGGTGTGAGATCCTGTCTTCTGAGCAAAAACCCTATTCCATCCGACCAATCAAATTGTGCCAAACTAAAGAGGACTTCCACCCTAGTGAAATCCTATATGGTTAGAGTCCAACTGAGAACCCAAAAGCATGATTGAAATTGAAATCCTAAACAGTTTTATTCAAACCATAAAGTTGACCTCCAAAACCTGAATGAATCAGTTTCTAGTATTGTGTTTAATTGCTTAATTAAATTATTTCCACATGCTATTAATCCTTCAAATTTATGTTAGAACATCATTTTCTAACCTTGTTAACCTTGAAAAATTGATTGGGCCAAGAGATAATGGATTTGGGCTTGATAGCAACCCAAACCCTCTTAAAAGCGTAAAATTTAGGCCCATTCGGTTTAGGCCCACGAATTTGGTCTTCTTGGCATTGCTTTTTGACTAAGAAAGTTCACTCCCCACATGGCTAATCAGATTTTTCCAAGAGGGACTAGAGAATTTCTGAAGTAAAAGACTAAAAGGCCACCTCACTCAACCTTGAGAAAATATCTTGCGCTGATTTTTGTATATTGAATTGGGTAGAAAAGACCAATACTCAATCTCCATTTCAGTCTTATCATCTTCCATAAGTTTTGTAAGAAGCCCTCCAGCCCACTTACCACTAAATCATCTCTTCTTTACACGTTTCCTTAATAAAACACAGAAGACACTCTCGGGTAGATTTTCTGAACGCTTTTGTACGCCTTATTCAAAGCTTTTTTAAGTGTTTTCTCATAAAGCTCCGTTCATCAAAGTTGATCCTTTTCGAGTCTAGTTTACTTGGATACCTTATTTGTTCCATTTGGAGATAATTTAATTGTAAAAAGTTGTTTAAACTCCAAAAAGGTCATTTTGGGCGATAAACTAGAGAGTGTGTTATATGTTGGAGTTTTTGACCAAGCTATTGAATAGATCTTGGTCCAAAATTTTTATAAAGTACTGTTAACATGTGTATATGAATATTGGTAGAGAATTTGTTGCATGATTAAAGATTTTGAAGTAAGATTTTCTTAGATCTAGAAGCTTAGAAACTGGAAGAGAAAAAACAGTTTCTGTTTTGAGAAAGTTTAAATCTTTTATGGTTTAATCTTATTCCAATGGATTTGATATCTTTATTTGAGGATCCTAAGCCTCTTATATACATGTTATAATATTGTTTTGAAGCTATTTGATGTTAGTTTCAAAGATATGAAATTTTATGCAAGGAGATATTCGGTTAGGCCAAAGTAATAATGTTCTTGGCTAAATTCATGTTTTGGTTGATTTTTAACCATGTGATCTTGAGTTTAAAGCTTAGATCTGATTTAGGACACCTGTCAAACCATGTGATATTTTGTTTTGAAGATCACATCTTTTTAAGTCTTGGATCAAAAGGTTGATCAAAACAAGTTAGAAACAAAGATCTATTTTGAACTTAGAATAAAAACTGAAAAGTTCAAGTATGGTTTTAGTGATTTTAATGAATTTTGTTCATCAAAGCATGATTATTCTTAAGAATATGTTATGAGTATATTAGAAGAAAACTTTTGGTTTAATCAAGAGTTTTGAAATAAAGAATTGCAACAAAAATGAAGTGAAATAGCCTATGTAAGTTTCGGCCCCTAGAGAGTTTTAATGGTTGTGTTTAGTTTTAAATTTTTCCAAAATGATATTTGAGTTTGGGAAAAAATTTACATAAGGTATGTAAATTTTGGTATTTTTGGAGTTAGGATGCAAAATCATTAAGTTAGGGGTAGTAAAATAGTAATTTTTCTACATGTAGAGGGTAAAATGGTAATTTTGCTCTAAGTTGATATTTTTTCATATTTCTAATTGTTAGTGATTAAGTTTTAACTTTTAAAAATCACTACTTTCAGTTCCTCATGATCGCACTTGAGTTTTGTCTAGAAACATGAAGACCAAGGTAAGTTATCTTTTAATTTACTATCAGTTTAATGTGTATGAGTGATAAGTAAAGAAAATACAGTGTATGTATGCATGTTATCATATGTGTCATGCCAAGTCATTACATATTTATCTGTTACACATAATTTATTTTATCATGAATTATTCATCTGTTACACAAGATATTATGTCAGGTATTGCTATGCATTGTTATACATTACAAGTATGTCATGTTAAGTTAAGTATGCCATATGTTACATGTATGTCATGTTATGTAGTATTCACTGTTGAAAGTATGTCATGTTAAGTATGTTGTCTATTACATGTTATGCCGTGTTACGAAATGTTTCTATCTCAAGTAACTCATATCAGTTACGTTCAGGTTAGTTAGGTCTAGAATACTCACGATGTAATCACTATGATTGTCTAGGCATCTCCATTTGTAATTCACGTGAGATAGTTCTGGCGAAATCATTTTGATTTTCATATTTCAATTCAAGTTCAGTTATGCAGATATTCATGGCATAATCCTTCTTATTGTTAAGGTATCTCATTTAAAATACTCATGATAGAATCATTTTGATTGTCTGAGTATATCTGACAGAATATGTTGGGCAAAATCATTTTGATTGTTCACTATTCCTAATGAAACGACTGACAAAATCATTTTTATTATCAGAATTCAAGTCCAAGTCCATGTTAAGTGAAGAAGTCAGTTCAAGTTCATGTAAAGTTAAGTTTCAATTCAAGTTCAAGTTTATGTAAAGTTAAGTTTCAATTCAAGTCGAAGATCATGTTCAGTCAAGTCTCAGATCAAGTTTATGTTAAGTCAAGTCTCACATCAAGTTCATGTCAAGTCAAGTCTCAGTTTAAGCCCAATTCAGTTTAAGCAAGTCAAGTTCAGTTCACGCTTCAATTTAAGTTATGTCAGTTATTTTATGTTGTAATGTCAAGTTATGCTATGATTACTTATGACTTTGATTATGTATCATTAACCTGTGTGGAGGTTTTCTGTTAACTTGCTGAGATTTATAATCAAATCTCACTATGGTAGTCTCAACTACCATTCCCCCCTAATGGTAGATCTTGTTATAGGAACAGAAGGAGAACCAAGATTTGACCAACTGGACACGGTCGACTGAGCGATGGTGCGACGTCAATGTTAATATAGTAGTTAACTTAAATTACTACTTGTACTGTGGAGTTGCATCTCCAGTACTCTTTTGATCATAGCCATTTTGGACTAGCGTTATGATCTCAGCTATTTAGTAGGTCCTTTTGCATGAAGTATGTTTTAAGTATTTGAGATATTTTTAGTTTGGTGCATAGTATTGCTAAAGAAAAAAACTGTGAATATTGCATAATGCTATATGCATGTTAAGAATATTGCATCATATATGTCATGAACGGGAGCATGTAACCTTGTGTTGCATGTATCGATGCTCCAAATGTTCGTCCAATCCCAAGCAGAATTTGGGGACATCACAAAAGGCAGGGGCATCACAAAAGGCGTGGGCTAGGGGCTGATTTGGTGCAACGCACATGAGGGTGCACCTAGGTGCATGGTGATTTGGGCATTGACATGGCTTTCCTTCTATTAACATGTGTTGGGTCAAGATTAAACTTATAAATTAGTCTAAGAATAATGAAAATCACTAATAAAATCAATAAATTTTAGAAAAAAAAATGTGAGAAATGATTTGAAGAAAAATCAAGCTTAAAAGATAGTTTAGAGGTCACTAATCATGTGTAAGTTGATTAATGCCCTTAACTTAAGTTAGAAGCTTAATTATGGTCATGGGAACTTTAGGGGCGTGTGGGGCTTCTTGGACTTGAGGGAAACCAATGGTATGGCATATGTGGGCTTCCATTAGAAGGATAAAAAATGAAAGACAAGGTTTGTTGGGCCTTGTAGGTTGAGCTTGTTAGGCCATTTGTGTAAAACTTGGAGGTGGGCTTGGTTGTGAGTTATTGAATGGACCTTATATCTATATTTGAGGGCTCATCTAAGGTCTCAAAGGCCTACGGAGTTTGGGTCCAAAAGATAAGTCTTTCTAAGGTTGGGCCAAAGGCCTTCACTCTTACCAAGTTAGGCCCAAAGGCTTCAAGCCTTCTATACATTGGGCTTAACTTCGAAGGTTCTTATAACTCTCAAATTGGTTTAGGGCTTATGGTACTTATTCTTAACCCATCACATCCTTAAGGAATTAGAGGCCTAAAGTCTATCCATCAAGTAGGGTCTAAAGTCTTAGTGTCTCTCCTAAGCCCTTATACCCAAAAAGTTTGGGCACTTAATAAACCAATCTCTTGGGTTTTCCTAAGTCCATCAAGAATTTAACCCAAATTACTTAGCCCAATAAGGTGGCAAAATCTCCAATTTTGTCATTCTAACATTGGCCTCTTGGCACCTTTCCTCAAAATTAATTAAGCACTAAAAATTCTACAAAATAATACAACTAAACCAATCAAGATCCAAAAATTTCCTTTTCCTCAAAATCAATATTGCACTAGAATCTTCTAATAACTCTACTAAACCCAAAGTATATGGTCATCTTGCCAACTCAAATATCCAAAATTGTTCTTATTCTCAAATAGCCCAACTCCTAATTAAATATGATTAAGACTACTAAGGTCAAGGCCTAAGAAGCATTTTAGGTGGGGTGTTACAACTTTGGGCAATGTTTGGACTACCATGGTAGGGGAAAACTTCATTCACAAGCTTTGCTTAGGTGACTGAATTTTGTGGGCCTTAATGGGTCGTAACTGAATGGTCTTCCATTTTGGGTTTCAAAAGGGTTTAGTTGGGGTTTGGGTTGCTATCAAACCCAAATCTAAATTTTCTTGGCCCAATAAAGTTTCCAAAGTTTAACAGAGTAAATAATGATGTCATAAGATGAATTTGAGTGTTAATAGCATGTGGAAGTGATTTAATCTAGTGATTAAATCACTAAGCTAAATTCAGGTCCATTTAGGGTTTGGAGGCAAACTTTGGAGTTTTGGAAGACTATTTAAGTTTCAATTTAAACCAAGATTTTGGGATTTCAATTGAATTCCAAGTGTTTAGGATTTCTCTAGGGTTGAAGCCCTCTTTGGTTTGGCACAAATTGAATGGTTTGATGGAATAATGTTTGGCTTAGTTGGGATGATTACAAAGCTTGATTTCCTTCACATTTGCAACTCATTGTTCCTCTTGTGCCAAGTCTTCAATACTATTCACCAAGTGTGGCTAAGATCTTGCCAAGTGTCCAAATAAGATTTTTCTAACCTAATTTGAACATTTCACACTGTTATTTTGAAAACACTGCTCTAAGTGCTACAATCGAAGTTATTACTCACTCCAAAAAAAGTGGAAAATAAACTTTGCGCTATAAAATCCTAAATATTCATACTAACCTTAAAGTGCAAATATTTTATTGAAATTCAACTCTGAAGTGCCTTGAAATAATTAAAATGAGTTTTCGAACAAACGTTTCATCTGGAAAGTGGTTTATTGTACCATAAAATCCTAAATATTCCCCCAAGTCTAATGGTGCTAACCGCATCTCATTCTAACACTTCTAGGTACCTTACATAATAAAATCGTGTTTTTTGGCACTAGAGTGAGTGGTAACACTGACTATGCTGACAGACTAAAACCTATGCAATTGAGTTGATTCGTGAAACTTTCTAAGTTTTCACGATGTTCCAAAGCCTAAAGAAATTCATCCCTTGAATTTCTGGCGGGCTGTTACACCTAAAGCTAAGACTCAATGTAGTGAACAATTGTGCCCAAGGAAAGGCCCAATAGGATTTAAACATGAGGCCCAAGGAAAAGGCCCCTTTCAAGGCCCACATTAAGATTTAAATCTTTGGTAATAAGTGGCCCAATAAGAATGCAACATTTGGAAACCAAGCTTAGGATTCTCATGGAAAGGGGTATGTAAGAACTCAAAACATTGGATGTCTCTCTCTTAGACCATCCCACACGCTCCTATGGTTGTTTTCCAACCATGATCAAAATCCTAACTTGAGTTTAGGTTCTATTTCCAAAACCCGTCACCATTTCCATGAATAGTGACTTAACCATCATCACTTGCTTAGTTCTCTTCTTCATGATTTTTTATTTGCTATTTTCGTCTTTACCTCTTTTTTTACATCACTCTTAGACAACCCAAGAATAGTATATTAAACCCAACCCATGTCACTTGAAGAAAAGGCATGTCAATGCAACAAAAAGCCACCAATCGGCACACCTAGTGCAAAACAATGCACTCCATTGTAGCCATGGCTTTTCAAAAAATCCTCAACTGATTTTCTACAACTTATTCAACCCATATCATGTCACCTAAACCTAGAAAATCTAGACCTAAAATAAGGCCAAGAACAGTTTTGTTGATCACTCCAAAACTCAACTATTCATCTTTGGAATGGGACTTGACCAAGCCGAACAACACATGGTTTTTCAAAACAATTTTGCACCAAAATTAGCCATCTCCACATGCCACTACCATTGCCATTTAGCTTTGAAGAAGTGCTCCAAAATACCCAATCACCTGCTTGGCCAGTCACCTCCTATGGACAACAAAACCTATTGATGAAGTTGGTGGAAAACATGTGCTCACTTAGCTGAACTTGTGCACATTCAAACCTCTTTTTCAATTTATGCTCAAACTTAACCAAATGGCAGCCATTCATACCTCAATACACACATGGAAAAGTTACTCAAATAGTGGTTACTATCTGATCAAATCATATCACAAAGATGAGACAAAAGAAGATAAAAAAAAATTGGACAACCTTGGTAAAGCCAAGACCGTCGGCCTGCAACTTGGTTTCTCCTGGGGAAATCATTTGATTTTTTTGTTCTAACTCTTGAAGTCATTCAACCCCTGCACCAGTGGCTTTCATCTAGCCATTTTCCAAGAGATACTCAAGTGGATCGTTCAACTATTCAACCTGAAATGCAATCAAATACTCCACCACCCACACACACCAACCACCTTCAACATTTTAGCCATGTCGAGCATTCCCTCGCCCCTTGCTCCCTCCATTGAGTCCTATAAATACCCCCTCCCCCCAAATCATCCCTCGCTTCCTGACATACCTTCCTCGAGCTTCTCCTTAGTGTTCTTGAGAGCAAAACACTCTTTCTGTGAGAAAAGAGTGAAACCATGGAATTGAGTGAAGTACATTGGAGAGAGTTGATCCTTAAGTGACTCTAAGGCTTCAGTGTGGGGAGTAGCCCTACCATGTATTTTTTTAGTGATATATTAACATGTTAGGCTTTGAAATATGACATGGGAATGAAGACTTGATTGAGTTATATGAAGTTTAACTTGAAGTAATGCATATTGGTTCATCTTGCTTATATAAATTGTTTTGGGATGAAATTTTAGCCATGACATGTCTTGATATGATATTATATCTTTTACTCTTGTCTTCAATGATTGATCTAAGGTTCATATTTGAAGAAAATAGCATGTGATGATAGGTTGACCATCTAACACATTCCGGCTTCTACTTGTAAGAAGTTATCTTGAGTTTTCCAAATGCATATACTCGATTTCTCAATTTAAGTTTTCCAAAGCATGAGTATTAAACATCTGGAAATGATTTGTCATCAAGATGAGAGTCCACTCGCATAATTTAATTAGGCCTTAAGAGTTCATATGCCAAAGAGAAGCTAGACTCATCATGCATATATTCGGTTTGAAGGCTTTGTAATGTTTGATGATGATCAATGCATAATTATTGATGGGATCTCATGTGACTTGAATCTAAGTGGTTGGCATATCCTTAAGATCAGATCCATTAAGTGTTACATGATAAAATTTGGTCACATATGCATTCATAAAGGATTATAGGTTAAAATAACGTAGGAGTAAAATCAAGGCATGATGCATGCCACTGGTTGGTCAAATATGGCATAACAGATGTTTGATTTTTGTAATTCTAAGATCATATGTGGATTTAGAATATGGGAAATATGAGGTTTATGCAATTTGGTGAAATTTGGGATCAATTTGTAAATAGTGAAAGTTTTGGGCCAAGATGGAAATGTCGCGAAAATTAAGGGGCATATTATAAATGTCATTTTGACCATAAATTTATCATGTGATACTTCATTGAGCATTGGCTACTTGCATACATGGCATGTGTTATTTTACTCTCGTACAAACAAGAAAGAATACTCTTTTTAGCATGATGGATAAAAATATCATTTTTGCATAAAGCTTGCTACGTGTTACGTAATGAACACGTCATGAAATATGTTTTCTTAAAGAATAGCATGAAAATATTTTGTCACGACCCAGTGCTAGGATGTGGAATTATCCTATTGAAACTTCTCTGTCTACTCCGAAGTGAATAAAAATACAGTTGTAACCCTTGGGTTGATAAAGAACCATCAACGAGCTTCTAATGGATTCTTTTTAAAGAATACTGGAGCAAAGTAGTTTATGGCACATAATGCTAGTGGGTGCATATGTTATGATGATATGAGGATAATGATATGTTTTCTGTCAATGCATTGAATTGAGTATACAGACAATGTAGTCTAAACATGAGTTGTACTAGGGTCACCAGCAAGTACTCACAGTGCAAATAGGAAACTGTGATGATACCATATGTTACAATAAATAGGTCTAATAACAAGAAGTATGTTCTTAAGAAAAGTGTTCTTTGTAAAAAAAAAAAATGTGCAATAAAGCTATTTTGAAAAAGATGTTGAAAAATCTGGATGAATGGCAAATACAATTTTCTGCATTATGTGCATGCATCTCATGTTTATCATTAATCATGCATATCTTATCTATATGCATGTTGATTGTTTAACTTACTGAGATTTCAAGGGATTTCACTAGGTAGTCCCCCTATCATTCTCCTGAATGATAGAAGTTGTATCAAGACCAACCTTTGACGAATAGGATGGTGATGATCTCCACTTGGCTTCAGATGATTGAGAACGAGCCTCATCCCAAACACAGGCTGGAGTTATTATTATTTTTCGTAGAGATGGTCCTAATCGTTTTGGAGCGTATCAGAGAGATGCTTTGAGCGACCTTTTATTAGTCTTGTCTGTAATAAGGATTTTGATCTCCTAGCTTATGTTTGACTCATGATTGACCATTTGGACCTCCTTTAAATGAGGCGATAGCTATGGTTAACTTTAATATTGGGATATTTTAGTCTGTTCTGGCACAAAATTTTTATGTAATCACCTTTTATCCGTTGTGATTATATTTGTCATTATATCTGTCATTGCATAATATCTATTATGAATGGGGGGGTATGTAACCATGTGTTGCATGTATCGGCACTTCAAGTCTCCATTCTATCCCAAGCAGAGGTTGGGGTGCCACATAAATTATATCGACAAAGCACAACAACTTCATCTGAGGGTTGGAAGTTCTGAAGCTCTTCATAATTATTTCAGAGAAATGCATAAAAATAATTTTAGAATTTTATTATGAGATGGATGGATGATGATCTGAGGTTAAGGATTGTGTTTTATGTAGTAGCCTAAAGTAGATATGTGTATCAATCATTTGGAGATGTGATTACATTTGACACAACATACCTGACAAATGCCTATAAGATGCCTTTTGCACCGTTTGTGGGTGTGAACCATCATGGTCAATCAATACTATTAGGGTGTGGATTGATATCCAATAAGGTTGCACAAGATTTTCAATGACTATTTGAACAGTGGTTGAAGTATATGAATGAGCAAGCACCAAATGCAATTATTATAGACCAAGACAAGGCAATGTAACTTGCAATTGCAAGGGTGTTTCCAAGTTCTAGGCATTGTTTCTGCTTGTGGCACATTATGAAAAAGCTTTCTGAGAAATTTGAACCACATTCTCATTATAAGGAGATCAAGAGTAATCTACAAAAGTGCACATATGACTCTTTAAGTGAGAAGGAATTCAAAGACCATTGGTTCAATTTGCTTGATACCTATCATCTTCCTGAGAATACATGGTTGTGATCCTTGCATAGTGATAGGCATTTTTCTTTAAGTGTTGGCGAATGTTAAAGACACATTTTAGGCTAGAATGTCAACTACACAACGAAGTGAAAGAATGAATGCGTTTTTCGATGATTACATTAACTCCAAGATCACATTGAAGCCTTTAGGAGGAAGATAGAGAATGAAACTCTTGCTGACTTCAATTCATTTAGCACCTATATTCTGTGCATCGGTCACTACCTTCTTGAGAAGCAATTTCTAAAAGAATACATAATCGCAAAATTCAAAGAAATACAAGACGAGTTTAAAGGATTTTAATATTTATCCACCTCACTGTTGGGATGCAATGGTGCAAAATATACGTACGTAGTTGTCGATGAGATTAAAGTGCGTGATGAATTAAAAGAATGCAAACTTTATTGTCTCGTTTGATGAAGATCCACTTGAAGTTAAATGCAATTGCAAGTTGTTTGAATTCAAGAGCATAATATCCAGACATGTTTTTTGTGTCCTTGCTCTGTTAGGTAAGAATTAACTACCTACAAAATACATCTTGAATCGGTGGAGGAACAATGTAATAAGGAAATACACCTTTTTTAAAAGTAGTAATGAGGTGAACTGCAACCCTAATAGACAAAGGTATGATAGGATCCTAAACTTCTTTTATGAACTGGCATCGAATGCATCAAAGACCAAGAAAAGCTGCATGAAATTGATTAGTTAGCTAGACCAGTTGAAGGGGAAATATCCTGAAAACAATTCTAGGTGTGGTAGTAATACAACTAAGCCAGCTATATCCAATGATGGCACGACGATAGGTATAAGTAAAGTTCTTAGTCACTTGGCAGTTCAGAGAAAAGGAACACCACCATCTAAGAGATAAAATGCACTCGGTTAAAAAGGTTCTTAAGAAGGAGATTGTGTTGCTATGAGAATGTGACACCCTAGCCTAGGCTAGGTTCCTAAGGTTGAGGTTTGGTTCTATTTGGGTCTAAGAGAATACAGGCCCAAGGGCAATAGAAATTAGAACCTTGTGAGGTGAGATGGATCGTATCTTTTGATGTTTAGTGAGTAGGCGCCCAAGGCCAAGGGAAGGCCCTAGTGCGACACCCCAACCTCTGCTTGGGATAGAACAGAGACTTAAAGTATCAAGACATACAACACAAGATTACATACCCCCATTCATAATAGTTAATATGTATGCATCATATAATGCAACTAGCAGTATGCAATAATCGCGGCGAAATAAGGGTGACTAAATATAACTCATGCCAAAATGAGCTAAAACATCACAATAGCATTAATAACCATCATAAGTTCAAACGATAAGGTAGCATATCCTCAATACAAAATACTTCAAATAATAGGTCTACATGATTAGATCAACTCCTTCATACATTTTATGGTACGAAAGGTTAGAGTTATGAACATCAAAATAAGATCTAATCTTCGATTGAGATTCGGCTCATCTTCAATCAGTCGGATCCACTAGTCCATCCTATATGTCCTCGTCTGGTCCTGGTACAACTTTTATCATCCCGATTGGAATGATAGTGGTCCACAAGGGGTGAGATTTACTTGAAATCTCAGTAAGTTGAACAACAAACATGCACAAAGATAAATTATGCATGATAAATTATAAATATGAAATGTATGCTATGCAAAAAATCAGCATTTGTCTTCCATCCAGATTTCTCAAGTTTTTCAAAAAACTTTGATGCACATTTTCTGATAGAGAACATTTTTCAATTCAACTTTAAAAAATATAACATTTCATCATCGTTAAGCATCATTAACAATCACATTAAAATCATAACTATGATATCATCACAGTTACTCATATGCACTGTGAGTACCTGTTGTGACCATAGTACAACTTATGTTGAAACAATGTTATCTGCAGACTCGTTCTTAATGCATTGGCAACATAACATATGTAACATCCCGACGCAATCTTAGCCGAGGCCCATAGAGAAGCCTACTAGCTGAGGAAAACAAAGCTATTTTTGATAAGTGAGTTTATTTTTATTTTTATTTTATTTTTTCTTTCTTTTTCCCTCTCCTTTCTTCCCCACCCCCGGCGGTTTCCTCTTCCTCTTCTTTTTTCCAACACTTTCTTCCCTTCTCATGCCATTTCAGATCTACACCCCTAAGATTTCCTCAACAATTTTTTCCCGTTATCCACATCCTAATTTCTCCCAACAAAATGCTCTCCTTCATTTTTTTTATCCCTCTCTCTCATCTCAAAACTAGTCTTGTTGCCCCTCAAGTTTCCATAGCCAACTGCCACCCATGAACGTAGCAAGCACCACGCCATTACCATGCCCCCTCACAACCAGAAAGCCGAACGTAACAACCCAACGTAGAGTAGCAGTCCACGCATAGCAAATCACCACTGTCGTCAGCCAATGGTAAGTGCACGTTTCACGTCCAGCCGTAAACCACCAATCCAAATCCTGCGAATCACTTTGAGCCCCTCTGCCCAGCCGCCGCCCATGTCCAACACAAGCCTAGTTGCACCACTGCTCTCCTCCATCTCATGCTGTTACTCCATGCATTAGCCACGTAAACCCACCCCTGTTTTTCTACTCCAAAGTAGAGCAACCTCCCATAAAAAAAATGAACCAACTACCCAACAAGCCACGTTGTTAGTGCCCTTCACTCTCACCCCATGGCATTCTCCTCCCCGCCAACAGCCTCTTCTCCACTGTGGACCACCATCGAAACCAGGCGCACAGCCCAACTCATGCACAAAGACCTATGTTTTAGGCAAACCAAAATAGAGCCACATCACTCAAACCGAGAGCAAGATTGTAACACCTGGGCCAAGCAAGGAATTCGCGTCCGAAATTTTTTATGAAAAGCCCACTTGAAATTTGCAATTATTGTTGGAATAGACTACAAGCTCAAATTGTTTATATTATTTTTTATGGATATCGAATAATTTCTGGGATTTTTCCGAGTAGTTTTAAATCTTTAAATACGTTGGATTAGGTGAAGCTTTTCTTGGATTGAAAATTAGTGGGACAAGTTATATATATATATATATATATATATTTTTAGAGGTTAATCGAGATCCAAATTTTTTTTAAGGAATAAGCCCCATCCGAAATGCAAGATGTGAAAATCCCTTTAGTCTCCATGCCATGCACTCCACGCACTTGTTTTTTTCACTTCATGCACGTCTCTCCTTCCTGCTTTCTCTAGGGTTTTATTTTTCTGTTTCCTATATATATTCCAACATTAACTTCATAGTTCAGGCTCATTCCTCATGCTTTTATCGTTCATCTTCAACCCTAGATTAAGTAGCCACCCCGTTACTACCGTCTTCCCCGTCTGCCACCATGCACTGCTTTTCGACCACTCCACATACAAAAACGATCACAGAACCACCTAGTCACGGCTCACCCAGCTGCCACACAAAATCAACCTCCACAAGCCATGACCCACGCCGTCCCAGCATCTCCGTAGCCCGGTCCTCACCCACTCAGAAAAACACCATCCCCACGTGAAAACTGACGCCACCACCATGGCCTGCCGTGAACCCACGTCGGAAAACACCATCGTGAAAGCCGCTACTCTGCCAGTGCACCACCCACGGAGATGCTACTTAACCATCATCGAGAGTCAAGAACAAACCGAAACTACATCGTAGCCTTCCACGTAGTTGCGCCCTCACGGCTTCCCTGCAGTCCACAGACTCTATTACGTCCAGTAGCCTCGCCACCCCGAAGCCAAGCCAACCTTGTCGTTACTTCTCCCTCATATCACCACCATGCTCAGCCCACACGAAATCATAAGTACCTCTGTTTCGGCTTTCAAAAATAGAGTATCTTTATCTCAAATACCCATTGCCCTTAAGCCACTACCCAAGCAGCCGCATAAGATGCCGGTGACAGTAGAAGTCGCCGGAGGACAAGCCTCCACTGTTGGAC
This sequence comes from Juglans microcarpa x Juglans regia, assembly GCF_004785595.1. Classification (NCBI taxonomy): domain Eukaryota; kingdom Viridiplantae; phylum Streptophyta; class Magnoliopsida; order Fagales; family Juglandaceae; genus Juglans; species Juglans microcarpa x Juglans regia. The sequence goes on along the minus strand of NC_054599.1, from coordinate 10,129,826 downwards.
GCTGCCCCGGATGACCCCAGTCCGTAGCTCCCCGTCGTACTCGGTGCGTAAGTCCTCCCTCTCGCCACGGTCTCTCTCTCTCTCGCTCATCTCTTTCTCTCTCTCTCAGTGTTTCGTCGTCGTGTCTCAGCCACCTCCCACTCACCTACCCCACCGAGACCTCCTCCAGTCACGGTGGGCCTCCATCGCACGACTTGGGTCTATGTATTTTTCCTTGCAAACAAAAAGAAAAAGAAATCATGGCTTATTGAGTTTTTACGTAAAGCTTAGTTGTTATTACAATTTTGTCCTCTGAATTATAACAAGCATTTTTTTTTTATGTTATTTTGTAACCATGGGTCTATTTACAAGAATCAGTAAATTATTTTTAGTGGGTCTAATACCACTTTATATTAGTACCAAAAATCTTATTTCAAGGAAATATACTTTTTTTAATATTTAAGGTTTTCGTCGGAGAATCTAAGTGGACATTGATGACTTTAGAAAGAGATGATATATTTTAAGGTTATGAGAATTTTTAGGTATTGAAGAATTAAAATAGATATAGTAGAAGCTTAGGCTTAAATGGTGTAAATTTGTGATTGATTGGAAATCTACAGAATTACGTGATTATTTTATAGGTGACTATTTATAGTCGACTCGACATTTTTATGGAGAAAAATTCTGAAAATCTAAGAAGTCCAGGTAAGCGGGGTTCCTATACTAGACTTTGCATTAAAATAAAATGAGCTAAGGCTGATTTTTGAAAAATATGCATATTTGGTTATGAAAATAAATTTGAACTACCTCAGTTATTTGTTCTGCATTACTCATGAGATTCTGTTTAAGAAGAAAGTATTTTCTGTCATGACTAGTGTAGACTCAAGCTTATTTTTGACATTTTGTTTCTGAACTTTGAAAAAGAGAGCGAATATGAAATTTTGTGCATAAATTATATTTTGTGATATGATTTTGTTCTATTCTGAAGATTTTTTGTACTCTGATATGATCTGATATGATTTCTGAAAACCTCTGGCATAACATTCTGTTTCTGTTTTCATTCCGTTCTAACCTTACCACGGGTGTAAAACTGTGGCCTCTATTCGGGTTGATACCAACTTTTATGTTTCTAGTGCACCCACTTTGGAAACAAAGTGGTTTTTTGCGTGGTCTTTCCTATATGCGCACTCGAGGCTTCGAGAATTAATAAGGGGAAGATTCACATTTTGTTTCTACTCGGTTAGCTACTGAGGATTGTACAACCCTACCACGGGGGTTAAACATGGTATTTGTTCTGATATGATAAGATAAGATGTGATATTTCAGTTTATGCTATACCAAAGGGATTTTGATTATGATATTTTTGAATTTTTCGCTCTGATATTTTTGATAACACGTTCTGACGCTGCATTTTGAAAGTAATATTCTGATTCTGCATTCTGAAAGAAAATATTTTGTTCTGCATTCTGAACTCTGTAAATGCTCATGTTTACACACTAGTATATGTCCTCTGCTTACTGAGTTGTTGATAACTCACCCCTTATCTCCATATATTTTTCAGATAATTTTGATGATTCAGTTGGAGAACAAGAGTAGGAAGTTTTAGCAAGGTGTGATGATCGTAGTGGAATAAGTGTCTGACGGTACAAGAACTTATTTGAGAGATGTAGTTAGTAAATTGATTTATTTTCTGTTATTTTGATTTGATGAATTTAGGATATTTTCGAGTCTTTGGAAAGTTTTTAATTTATGTTATTGAGAATTTATTTGTTGTCCCTATGAAGGAACGTAGATTTTTGGGTTGAGTAAATGAATTAATATTTTATGGAGTTTTCTGGATTTTATAGTTGCGTTATTGAAGTTGATATTAAGTATTAAGAGCTAACCCTCCGGACCTCCGGGACCGGGGTGTTACAAATATGCATGTCCCCTCGCCTGCCACCATGCATCACTGAGCGACACCAACCGTGGATGAGCTTCTTCGTGACCACCATCAAAAGCCACCATGGTCTCTGTTTATACGAAGCGAAATAGTTGTTTTTCTTGCTCCTCCACCCTGCACTGCCTTGCACCGCCGGACGCAACCCAGCCACGAGATTTCACATAGATGCCACCGCACATAGTGGCCAACCACCATTGAAGCCTCAGCCCCTTCGCCCATGGTTGAACCACCGTGATTGACCTCCATCCCTCTCAGTTTCCCATGTCGATATGGCCCTCACTCTCTCTCTCTCTTCACAGCACCATGTATGTTCGAATAGTGAGTATTGTGTTATTTTGTAATTACACTGGAATATGCTTAGAATGGAATACAAAGAGTGCAAGTGTTAGACGTCCATATAAGTTTGTTTTTTTTAAGACGCGTGTTGCAGGCAGTAGGCTTAGGAATAGGTGGAATTAGAGTTATGTGTTAAGTGTTTCGGCTAATCATGGGTTTACTTTTAATCCTTGGTCCTTGGTGGAATAAGTAAATATGAGGTTTTAGACGTTAACTATATATTTAAATTGTTCCATCCAACATATTTATAGAGAAGCTAATATGGTTGCGGATTATCTTGCTAAAGAAGGTACTTGTATTCGGTGTAAGTATTTTACAGAGTCTAACATTGGTTAGGAAATTCTTCGAGGCTTAGTACGGACGGATTTTTGGGGACTTCCTTATTTAAGGTTGTAAACTTGGCATTTTATTAATTTGGTGATTTCTCGGTTAAAAAAAATAATAATTGTTTTGGTGTCTAGTGCTTGGGGCTTAATTAGTCTTTCATATTATTGTAAAGCCCTAGTACATTGATTTTTACCACGATATTCCTCCGCTACAAGTGAGAACTTATTAATAAACTTGGGTGGGGGTCACTATTGGACAGGTGACGACTCACTCTTAATTAAAAAAAAAAGACGTTAACTATATATATATATTAGAGTTTAATCATGTGATGGTTTAGAGAGGAGATGTGAAAATTAAAATATTTTGGGAGGGAAGATATTTTAGGATAAAAGAATTTTAGGTTGAGGATATATGTGTTAAATAAGCACTTCAGGTGATAATTGCTATTCACTTGACACTATTGTGATGGAATTGAAAGAAGTTAAAAAGTCAAGGTAAACAGGTTCCTACCCTAGACTTTGCGTAAAATGAATACACTTAGGTTGATTTTGGAAAAATATGCATGTTTTGTTATAAAAAGAAATTTTAAATAACCTCAGTGATTTATTCTGCATTACTTATGAAATCTGTATAAAAGATAAAAGTATTTTTGTCATGATTGATGTAGATAAGAGCTTAGTTTTGGCATTCTGTTTCTGAACTGTGCAAAAATAGTGAATTTGAAAATTTATGCTTGATTACATGAAGATGATCTGAATCAGTTATGTTTTGTACTCTTTTTTTATAAGATGTGGCATCTGAAAACCTTTGGCATAACATTCTGATTCAATATCTGGCTTTGCTCTGCTATGCTTTAACCTTACCACGAGTGTAAAATTATGACCTCTGTTTAGGTTGGTACCAACTTCTCTGTCTCTGAGTGCACCCACTTTGGAAACAAAGTGATTTTTGCCTGGTCTTTTCTGTGTACATACTCGGGGCTCTAATAATAATAAAGGGAAGATTCACTTCTGTCTTTGCCGAGTTTGGCCACTGGGATAGCACAACTCAACCACGGGGGTTAAATATGGCATTTGCTCTGATGTGATGCTTTGATGTAATGTGGTGATGATACTCAATTATGATATGCCAAAGGACTTTGGAATATAAATATTTTGAACCATCACTCTGATAATTTTGATAACTTGATTTTCAACTGAAATTCAAGAATAGGAAGCATGGGTAAGGATATGTGATCATAGTGTATTAAGTACAAAGAGGGTACTTGGGTTATTGGAGAATTTTATTCAGTAATTTTATTTTTTGACTTGGTATTTTGGAAACTTGACATTTATTTTGAGACTTTGTGGTATTCTTAGTTAATTATTTTGGAATAGTTGGTTTAAAACAATGAGATCTATGAGTAATTGAGAAATTAGAGTCTATATATATACAGTGAGATACGATTTTAAATGACAAGAAGTAACTCTCCAACCCATCCGGGACCGAGGCGTTACAACATAACATCAGTATCATAACATCATAACATATGCACCCACTAAATTTAGGTGCCATAACATTTCGACTTCACTCTGGCATTCTTTAAGAGAACCTATTCGAAACCCGTTGATTGTTCTTCATCAACCCAGGAGTTACCATTCCATTTTTACTCACTACTGAGTGGATAGAAGAGTTCCACTAGAATAAATCCCCATCGTAACCTTTGGAGTCTTGACAAAAATTAAGTTTTCATGCTATACTTGAAAATATTTTTCATTACATGCATTTGTAAGTATGCTTCATGTGAAAATGACAATTTTGTATAACATGCTCAAGTGATGAAAATTGCACATGTCCTGTAAGCAAGTAGTCATATACTCAGTGTATCATGAATGTAGTATTTATCAATAAATCATTTATATCATGAATCAATACATCATGCTCAAATGATATTTATGACTTGAATGTGACATTTATTAATAAATCATAAATAAATTATTAAAGCGAAAGTTAGAGACCAACTTACAAATTTCTCAAATTTAGAAAATCGAAGCGGCTGTAATCAAAATTATACTAAGTTAGGGTTTGAACCACTAAGGAAGATGTTCATAATAAAAAGAGCTCAAAAATTGATATTTACAAAACTACCCCTAAACTTACCAAAATTGCCACTATAACTCTAAATTTTCACTATTTTTCATTTTGGCCTCAAAATTTATTAAACTTCACAAACGTCATAATTTCTATGTTCTAAAACCATCTATACCCTTAGAAGTTTAAAAATCAAAGTGCAACTATGCCAATCACGCCCAACCCATGGCATGAATTTCATTAAGGCCTAGGTGTGATTTCAAGTATTCAACCTCTATGGATGCATGTGTACTCAAATACATCAAGTGCCAATAGAAATTATAACCTTAGGGACAAATTAAAAACTTAGGCTCACGTCATACAAATTCATCCCAACACTTAAACATGGCTTTAAGACCTTAATCCTCACTAAACGATCTATTAAGCATGCATGATGTTTCTAGATTTCCTTACCCAAAGATGTTTCAAAACTTAATCAAATCATGCATTTTCATTCTTATCCCAATCACAAAAATTTTCTAAATGCACATTATTCAAGCCTAGGTAAATTAATCAAAACTTTCATAAGTTAAGCATAAACTAATTAAAACCGATGCATGCTAGATGATCAACACAAGATAGAATTAAAGCCAATTATCGCGTGCTTCCAACTTCAAAATTAAACTTTCAAAATTCATTCTAAGACATTTTTGAATCATATAAATTATATTAAGACATGTCATAGCTAAAAATTCAACTTAAACAATTAATGCATTCCATACTTCCCAATTAACCTGGTTTTGAACTTAGCATGGTAACCTTAACTAAACTTCATTAAAAATCACTCCCATTGCATAAATTAAAGCCTAACATGCTATAATAATACTAAACAAAGATTGGGCAAGGTTACTTACAAAAGTTCTTGGCCCTTAGAGCTCCTTCTCTCTAGAACTCCACTCGGTTTCACTCTATTACACACTAAGAGGGATAAATGCTCTCAAAACTCAAGAGAAGGCTTGGAGGAGAGGTGTGGAGAAATGAGGGAGTGAGGGAGGTATTTATAGGCTTCAAGAAGGGAGGGGGATGTTGGCCTTGGATGAAGAAGGGCTTGGAGATTGGGTTGAGTGGGCGGTGGTGTGTGGTGATGCAAGTTTCAGCTTGTGTCATCACTTGTGTAGGTGTATAGTGTTCAACACTTCATAATTTCTTATTTTTCAGGTGTTGCATTGTGTTATGTGGGTGTAGGTGCTACCATGGTGCAGAAATTAAAAACAAAAAATGAAAAAATGAAATGTGGTCATGTCATGATGTCATCGGGTAGGGGCTCAAAACTGGCCAGCTTTCATCTCATTCTTGCCTCACCTTTTTGTCCCTTCTTCATGGCTGTTTGACATAGGTATAATGACATATTTTGAAGGCTTTTTCAGGTGGTGGAAGGTGGAGGGATTGGTTTCCAAGTGCTCAAGTGTGTGCAGCTCATGCAAGGGGGTGAAGTGAGGTTGCCAAGTGGTTCAAGTGTGGATGCCCATCGGTTTGTGGTTTTTTTGTTTGGGGATGGCATGGGTCAAAACTCCCATGATGACTTAAGGGGATCTTGGGAATTGGAGCGAAGGGGTCGTAGCGTGTGGAGTTGGCTCAACCTAGAGCAAAAAATTCAATTGAAACCCAAGGCCATTCAGTTTGGTTTCAACTAGGCTTGTAATGGAATTGGATGGGTTTCTTGGCTTGGTTTCTTGGAGCCAATTTGTCCAATGATAGAACTAAACTAGGAGGGTAAGGTGAGGTATAAATTATGAAATTTCTCTTGAGAAAATGGTGTAAATGGCGTGGGCTAGGGTCTAATTGGGTGCACTGCCCATGAGGGTGAACCTATGCGCCGATTGGTGGTGACTTAGGCATTGACATGACTTTGCTTCCATTGACATGTATTGACTCAAGATTAAACTTCTAAATTAGTCTAAGAATAATTTAAATCAATAATAAAATCAATAAATTCCAGATCTAAAAAATGTGGGAAATAATTTGAAGAACAATTAAGCTTAAAACATAGTTTAGAGGTCACTAATCATGTGTAAGTTGATTAATGCTCTTCACTCAAGTTACAAGCTTAACTGTAAAGTGGAAACCTTAGGGGCGTGTGGCACTTCTTGGGCTTGAGAAAAACCAATGGTATAGTGTATATGGGCTTCAATTAGAAGAGCAAAAATGGAAGACAAGGCTTTTGAGCTTTGTTGGGCTTGTAGGGCCATTTGTTTAAGTCTCTTTGATGTGGGCTTTTGGTGTGGGTTATTGAGTGGACCTTATGTCCAGATTTAAGGGGTCATCTAAGGCCTCCAAGACCTACTAAGATTGAGTCCAAATAACATGTCTTTCTAAGGTTGGGACAAAGGATTTTACTATCACCAAATTAGGCCCAAAGGCTTCATGCCTTCTACACATTTGGGCCTAATTTCTAAGGCTCTCCAAGAAAGGCCTACAACTTTATAAATCCTAATGTGTCTAGGCTTATGACACCTATTATTAGCCCATCACATCCTTAGTGATTGAGGGTCCTTAATTAAACACTCTTGGGCTCACACCTAAATCCATCCATACTTAGCCCAATAATAATGCCAAGTGTCATTCCACTATTGTCTTTTTGGCAATTAATCTAAAATAAAATATAATACTAGAACTGTAACATCAAATATGTGATTCTCATGCTAAAAAAATCCAAAAAACAAAATTCCCCAACAATAATAACCATCTCTCATTAACTAAGATTAAGGGAGTTAATGATTAAGTCTTAGCAGGCTTTTTAGGCGGGGTGTTACTGGCAACAAAATTAAAGATGCTTCAAGATTCTAGATTGCATGTTAAATTAGCCAACGGTGATAAAATCATGAGTCAGGGAAGATGTGAAGAGACAATCAAAATACAAGAACTAGGTTTTTGGTTCATTTCCATGTGTTGACTCTTGGTGGGTGAGATTGTTTTGGGAGTACAATGGCTCAAGACATTGGGGCTTATAAATTGGGACTTCGTAAACATGTCTATGCAATGTATAGTGGATGGGAAGAAGCTTTCTTTGCAGGGGTTGTATTCTAATGGGATAGAGGTGGAAGAAAGTGTGAAATTGTTAAAGGTGTCATTTTTTTAGGAAGCACGGCTAGAGCCAAAGGAAGATGGTACTAAGTTACAAAAGGAAGTAGAGGGTGTGCTCCAAGAATTCAAAACTGTGTTTGAAGAACCAGTGGGACTGCCACCACCTAGAGCATTTGATCATCAGATTCCATTGAAGGATGGGACACCACCAATATCAGTTAGGCCTTATCAATACCCTCATTATCATAAGTCTAAAATTGAGAAGATAAGGCAAGATCTATTTAAGAATGGAGTCATAAGGCCTAGCCAAAGCCCATTTTCCTCCCCAATGCTACTAGTTAAAAAAGTTGATGGTAGTTAGAGAATGTGCATTGAGCACCGAGCCCTTAATCAAAAAACCATCAAGGACAAGTTGACTATACCTATCATTGATGTGTTGGTTGATGAAATTTATGGTGCAAAAGTTTTTTTCTAAGCTTGATTTAAGGTTAAGCTACCATCAAATAAGGGTGAAGGTAGAAGATATAGCTAAAACAATATTTAGAACTCATGAGGGCCACTATGAGTCTTTGGTGATGCCACTTGAGCTCACCAATGCACCTGCTACATTCCAAGGACTGATGAATGATGGTTTCAAGCCCTATGTTAGGAAGTTTGTTTTAGTATTCTTCGTAGATATCTTAGTTTACAGCAAGATTTTAAGGGGCACCTTATACATTTAAGAACAGTTTTGACAGTTCTACAACAACATACTTTATATGCTAAGAAATTCAAATGTAGATTTGGAGTTACAAAAGTGGATTATTTAGGCCATATTATCTCTGGATATGGCGTCAGAGCTGATCTAGCAAAACTTGCATCAATGATGGACTGGCTTGTGCCTAAAATAGTGAAGTCATTGAAGGGATTTTTGGTCCTTACAGGCTATTATCAAAAAATTATTAGGAACTATGGTTCAATAGCTACTCCATTGACTCTCTTGCTGAAGAACTCTTTTATGTGGTTTGAGGAAGCCACTAAAGCTTTCATGCAATTGAAGATAACTTTAACTTAGCCTTCTATATTAAGGCTGCCAGATTTCTTTAAAGAATTTACAATCGAGTGTGATGCATCTGGTGTGGGATTGGGGGTTGTTTTGATGCAAGAAGGCTATCCAATAGCTTTTTTTAGTAAGGCTTTGAAGGGTAAAGCATTACTCTTACCCACATATGAAAAAGAATTGTTGGCACTGGTTTCTGCAATGGGTAAGTGGAGGCCATACCTGTTGGGTCAGACCTTCAAGATAAAAACTAACCAACAGGCTTTGAAGTATTTGTTGGAGCGAAAGGCAGCAACTGAGGCACAACAAAAGTGGATTTTGAAACTTATGGGCTATGATTTTAAAATTGAGTATAAGAGAGGTAGGGATAACAAAGTAGTAAATCATTATCAAGAAAATTACTGGAAGATTCAGCTACGCTAGATCTAACATCCTTTCCTACACCTATCTTGATAGAAGAGTTAAAGCAAAACTATGTTCTCTCTACTAAAATCTATGAAATTGTTACTTTACTACAACAAGGAGAGCCAGCTCCTAGGGAGTATTCTCTGCAGCAGGGACTTTTATTGAAGAAAGGGAAACTGGTGATAGTTCCCTCATCACCATTTCAGAAAAAAAAAATTGTTGCAATACATCCATCATAATCCATAAGCAAGTCGCGCGGTATCACAAAACACTTCAGAGAGCCAAGTTGGATTTCTATTGGGAATGAACAAGGAAAGACATTAAGAAGATGGTGAGATAATGTCAAGTTTTCTAGGTGAATTAGTATGATAACATGCATCCAGTAGGGTTGCTTCAACCCTTGCCCATTCCACAATCTCCTTTGCTTGATATAGCCATGGATTTTATTGAAAGCCTTCCACATTTAAATGGCAAGCCAGTCATTCTTGTAGTTGTAGATAGATTCACCAAGTTTGGCCATTTTTTTCCTATAGCCCACCCTTACTCAGCAAGTAAGGTGGCTAAAATTTTATTTTCTGGAGTTCTTAAACTCCATGGCTTGCCCAAACAATATTTTCTTATCGAGATGCAGTATTCACAAGGTTATTTTGGAGAGAATTATTTCAGATACATGGCACTTCACAAAATTCTAGCTCAGCATATCACCCTCAATCAGATGGCCAAGCCGAAGCTTTGAATAAGTTTGTGGAAGGGTATCTAAGCTGCTACATTACCACGAAACCAAAGAATTGGAGCAATTGGCTACTAATGGCAGATTGGTGTTATAACACTGCTGTCCATTCTTCCATTGGGCTCTCACCATTTGAGGCTCTATATAGATTCTACCCTTGAAAGTTACTAGCATATGTCCCGGGAATCACTAACAATGTTGCAGTGGATTAGCAACTTAGATCCAAAGATGAGTTGTCCCTTTTAAAGGAAAATTTACAAAAGGCTCAAAATAGGATGAAGCTATGTGCAGATAGAAAATAAGATTGAAAGAGTATTCGAGGTAGGAGGTTGTGTCTTTTTGAGGTTATAGCCTTACAGATGAAAGTCAGTGGCCATGAGACACAATATGAAGCAATCACCCAGATACTATGGCCATTTCCAAGTGATTTGGAAAATAGGCACAGTTGCATACAAGTTGAATTTGCCATCCACATCCAAAATACATCATTTTTTCCATGTCTCGTGTTTGAAAAAAAAGTTAGGTGATCAAATTTCTCCTTTGCCTACCATGCCACCATTGGACCATGAGGGTAATGTGCAACATGAACTTGAAGCTATATGTAACAGCCCACCAAAACTTCAATGGATGGATTTCTTTAGGCTTTACAAACATTTGAAAACCCCGACAAGGTCTTACAAATCGAGCAATCGCGTAGGATTGAATCTGTCAACATAGTCAGTTTCTAGCTACGCCAACAACAGAAGCAAGAGCATAGAGTTTGATGTCAAAGATTGGGTTTATGTGAAAGCGTCTCCTATGAGAGGAGTAAGCCGATTTGGTGTTAAGGGCAAGTTAAGCCTGAGATACGTAGGACCTTACGAGATATTGGAAAAAGTGAGAGCAGTTGCATACCGTCTGGAGTTGCCAATTGAGTTCCATGGAATTCATAATGCATTCCATGTGTCTTCACTGAAAAAGAATTTTGGAGATCAGATACCAACAGTCGTAGATCCTGAGAGTATACCTTTGCAATCCAACCTAACTTACAAGGAAAGACCAATGCAAATCATTGATTGAAAAGAGAAGGAATTGTGTAACCGCAAGATTCCATTGGTCAAAGTAGTTTGGGGAAGAATCATAATGTTCAGGAAGCTACATCGGAAAAAGAAGATAATATGAAAGCAAGTAACCTCATATGTTTGGATCTTATTTGGATCTTAAACTGATCTGTGTTTTGTCTATGCTCTCGACTCAGCCAATTTTTGTATTCACTTATGTACAAGGTTGCATTGTATCATTCCGTCATTGTACTTCATTTGTATGGATATCAAATAAAGTATATGTTTTTCATCTCAAATTTGTTGTGGACCCATTTTTAGTTTGTGATGTGAGTTATCTTCCATCTTTGACTATATCTTTTTGTAGTTTCCATGGCACGCGAACGGAACACTGCTAGGAAATCGACATTTTTTGCACAACGAGTGCGAGAGGAAGGCCTTACATCATAAGGAACTATACCCACCTCTTCACCCTACCACCCAACTGCTCGTTTAGGGTCATGAACCTGGCAACGGTGACGAGGAGGTCGAGTAGCACATTGACCCCGAGCACTTTGGTAACGTGATTTACTACTCTGATGACAATGTGCAGTACTATCTGCCTCGGCATACCATGACTATAGACCCCGACTCACCCCACCCGCATCGACTAGAGACTATATGTCCAGTGATGGACAGTAGGCTTGGTGAGCAACATCTTCTCTTTTGTTTGATAATAGTTATTTTAGTAGTACATGCATAGATTTCGAGGACAAAATCATTTTTTAGGAGGGGAGGATGTAACAGCCTGCCAGAAATTCAATAGATGAATTTTTTTAAGCTTTAGGAACATCATGAGAACCCCGTAAAGGTCTCACAATTCGAGCAATCATATAGAATTGAATTTGTCAGCATAGTCAGTTTCTGGCCCATTTAGGTGTTAGAAATTCAATTTTATTTATTTGAGGTACTTAGGAATGTGAGATTAAGAAACGGTCTATGACATAGTCTCAAATGAATATTTAGAATTTTACGGCGTAATAAAACGATTTTCGTTTCTCAAACAACATCTGTTCGAAAATGCATTTTGATTTGTTCAAGGCACTTAGGAGTTGAAATTTGTGAAATGAAGTACACTCTTAGTTTCGCAGGATTATTTAGGATTTTATGATGCAGATTTATTTTCACCATCTTTGGAGTGAATAGTAACTTCTGTGTTAGCATCATGTGGTGCACAGTCCAGTCATTTTCAGGTCATAGTGTGGAATGTCCAAATCAGTCTAGATAAGTTTTATTAAGATACTTGGCAAAATCTTAGCCGTACTTGGTGAATAATATAGGACTCTTGGCACTAAGAGGAACCATGAGATGGAAATGTGAAGGAAATGAAAGAAAATCACGGTTTGTGATCATGTCACCTAAGCCAAACACGATTTCATTCAACCATTCATTTTTATGCAAAACTAAAAAGGGTTTCAACCCTAGTGAAACCCCAAACACCTTGTGGAAACTGTAACCCTAAATGGTTTCCCAAACCATAAATGAAGCCTGTTTTAGCTTAGTATTTAATCACTTCCACTTGTTATTAACCATTCAAATTCATATTATTACACTTTTATCCATTCTTTTATACCATAGTATTTTCATTGGGCCAACAAAAATTAGATTTGGACCTGATGGAGACCGAAACCCCAAATCAAACCCTATTGAAACCCCAAATGAAGCCCAAATGGTTTAGGCCCATTAAGGCCCACCAAACTGCACCACCTATGCATGACTTCTTGGAGATGTTTCTCCACTACCATAAGTGCACTATCACTACCCATATCAGCCCTAAATAGTGGTTGATGGGAAGGCAATCAGCCCCCTCACCACCACCCTATCACACGGTAGCTTCAAGGCACAAGACAGTGTGCCATAGCCCCTGGTTTTGGGCATGGTTTTGGCTGGCAGCCCATCAACAAAAAGTCATCCTCACATCCCCTCTCAACCCCTCTAGCAGTATATGAATTGCATTGTCCCTTAGGCTTTTGTCACTTTTGAAATACTTTCTTGGAGAGAACTCAGGGAAAAGCTACACACACCTTTTTTGACCTTTCTTGCTCAAATTTTTGAAGCCTTTGTAAGTGGATTATCACAAACATCTCTGCACATAAGTTATTCCTCTTTGAGCTAGTTTCCATTGGTATATTTTATGTGATTTTTCATAGAGTTTCGATTAGTAAAAAATCTGTTTAAGCAACCAAAGATCATACTGGGCGATAATCTGGATAATGTCTGATTCATTAATTTTTTTATGATGTTTTTGACAAGATCTTGGTCCAATCATTTTTTGGTTTGGTTTTAATGTATTAACATGCAAGTTGGATTTTACTTTGTTGCATATTGAGACTTTTTACTAAGCATTTTGCATGATATAAGAAAGTTGGAAAGTGGAGGTGTAAAAACAATTTATGTTCTGAGTACGCTTGGATCTTTTGTTGTGAAAGTATGCTCTTATTGTTCTTGAGACATTAATATATGTGTTAGGAAGTTATTCTGAAGATTTATAGTTGTGAACTTGAGGGAATGAATTTTTATGCATGTTGTGGTTCGGTTGAAACGCAAACTTAAGGCTCACGGGTTGTGTTGTGTTTTTATGCAGTTTTTGCCATGTGATCTTGAGTTTAATGCTTAGATCTATCTTAGGACTTGATTTTGAAGTATATGATGTTATTTATTGATGGTTTACTTAATGAAATAATTCAGATCTAGTGGTTTGATCAAGGACCAAAACATGTAGTACTCAGTTTTGGAGAAAATGTGCAAGCCGAGAGTATTGGTTGACATTTTGGGATTTTTGTGATTTTTGACTTGCTTTTTTAGAAATTTTATTTCTTAGGATTGATTTTTGGTTATGTTAAGAATATGTTTTTGAACTTTTGGAGTTCTTGAAATTGATTTGAAGAATGATAGACTAAGAACGTCAACAGTTGTTCTAGATGGTGAAAAGACTTGATGTTTTAGCATGTAAGAAACTATGGTGTTTATGATTTGTGTTTTGTTAATGGCCAAGCATGATATTAAGTTTTGGTGAGTTTTGAAATTAGGATGTAAAATTCTTAAGTTAGGGGTAAAATGGTCATCTTACCACAAGTAAGGGGTAAAATGATAATTTTACTCTAAGTCAATAATTTTATTTTTCTAAGAATACTAGTAAGGAGTTTCTAACCTTTAGAAATGTCACCTTACAGTTTTTGTTATTTCACGCTTAATTTCGTCACGCTTCAATCACTATAAGTTAGCATCTAACTTACTTTCAGGGCATTTATGTGTGTATGGTGGTAAGAAAAATAATCATTTATGTTATTTATGCATATGTACATGTTACATTATACCATACTAAGATTCATTTCCAGTACAAATTTATCTGTTGCACATTATGCCATACTTAATTGTTGCATGTCACAATTATATCATGTTTATCTATTGCGCATCATGTTATGTCATATCACTAGTCTCATGTACACATTACGTCATGTCAAGCTATGTCATATGTCATTTCATTCACGTCATGCCATCTCACGAGTTTGGAGTTCGTCACAAAAAATAGTATTTTCAAGTCAATTGAGTCTCTTAAGTTTATCATGACCCAAGTGCTAGGAAGGGGTAATATCCTAATAGAACTCTATTGTTCATGCTGGAATATTTAAATTGGTGTGAAACTCCTTGGGTTGACAAAGTACTATCAACAAGTTTCGAATGAGACTTAAGTAACTGGTCGTCGAAGTGAAGTCAAGCGCCAACACTGATGGTGCCAACCACAGTTCATGTTCATATTATACACACTCGTGCAGGTGCAGATACCTATCATGGGATGCCTACATTTTGTACTCGCAGCAGGTGCAGATACCAATGGTGTGATGCATATGTTAACGTACTTATAGCTGGTGTAAATACATGTGATGTGATGCGGTATCGACTGGGGCACACAGCTCAATGGGACTTGTGTAGCATCCACAATTCATGTTTCATCAAACAGTTATTATAGGAACAAGATTCCAAGTTCATGTTCAGTTTCAATATCAGTTCAATTTCAGTTCACGTCATGTTCAGTTTTCATGTCACGCCATATTATGTACAGTCCAAGTTCATGTCATGTCAGTTCATGTCACATTAAAACTAAAGTTCCCAACTCCCTTGTTAGAAGTTGTCTTCGTTTATCCCACCATATTCTAGCTTCTCCTTGAAACAGATATCCAATGTACAACACTTTCTAGTCTTCAGTGCAACC
Source organism: Juglans microcarpa x Juglans regia (assembly GCF_004785595.1). Classification (NCBI taxonomy): domain Eukaryota; kingdom Viridiplantae; phylum Streptophyta; class Magnoliopsida; order Fagales; family Juglandaceae; genus Juglans; species Juglans microcarpa x Juglans regia. The sequence continues at coordinate 10,114,643 of NC_054599.1, read as the reverse complement.
ACAAATCTCGAATGTCCAATTGAGATCAACCATCTACTTGTCTGCCCTCATGGGTTCTTCGTTATTGAAAAATTTTGGGTAACGGTACACTATAGACTTTTCGTAGGGGCAACCCCTAACTTCGCATCTATGCACAGGCACTTGTTGTTGTTGTTGTTGCCTGAGCACGTCTATCAGCTGATGAAAGGCTTTAGCTATCCCTTTTCCATCTCCCATTGGAGGATTTTGTTCCTCCCGGTTGTTGTCTCTAACAAGGTTCTTAGGTGCTCTGCCACACACCATGTGGTACTTTCTGAAACACATGCTTACGTGTATCATATTCACGTACCTACTTTTATACCTCATAAAAACTTCAAGCCTAATAACATACTAAAATTCAAATCCTATATTCTTGTATAATCCCTAAGGACATGTAGGTTTACCTAGAGATGTATTGCTCTAATACCACCTTGTGATGCCTGCATGCTTTGCTTGGGATTTGGCACCACCAGCATTGGGTGTCTGACTTCTCTCCTGTAACCAATTACTTAGGTCACATTTAAATCCTGTTGACGATACTTTGTCAATCCAAAGAATTTCATAACTAGTTTACACACTCCAGCGTGAACAAAAGAGTTTCATTAGGATAACTTCATATCCTAACACTTAGGGTGGTGATAAAAATAAAAAACTCCAAATGACTTGAAAATATCCCATGATATATTCAATGCATGTGACATAGCATGACATGTAACAAAATGAACATGTGACAGATGACAAGACATATCATGCCATGTAATAGATAAGCATGTACTTGTAATAAATGACATGGTATGACACATTTTAAAAATTTATAATAAACATGAAAATGATTCCTTACCACCACACATACTTAATAATACCAAGAGTAAGTTAGAAGTTAAGGTACAATGATTAGCGTTACAAAAAGCGTGCATAAAAGTGAGTGAACTAAAATGAGATATTTTCCAAGGTTAGAATATTTCACTAATTTCAACATAAAACTTACGAACTTATGGCAAAAGTTGCAATTTACCCTACTTGTGGGAAATTACAATTTTGCCTCTAAAATAAAGATTTTTCATATGAACTCCAAAACTTACCACTCTTGTCAATTTTGTCTTAAATCCAAATATCAACTTAGAAAAATATAAAATAAAACACAACTATGAGATCTCTCCCTTGGCCGAAACATGCTTAGGCTGAAAATCACATTTTGTGCAACTTGACCAGCCATCAAACTAACATGCTTAAACCGATTTTTGCAACACTCAAAAATCAAATCCTAGGTTCTAAATCATGCTAAAACAGCAAAATACTCATTTCTTGAAAACACAAAACACATCAAATCAAGGAAAATCCCAAAACATCAAGATTAGATAAAAAAAAAAAAAAAAAAGGGAAGAACCAACCCTTGATGTTTTTGATCTAATACTTTCAAATGAACTCCAAAGACTCCAAAAGTCCATAAATAACTCTCCTAACATGTTCATTATTCAAATCTAAGTGATAGAATGCTTGATTAAACAACCAAAATTACAAAAATACTACTTACAAAAAATCATGCTTTGGACTTGAAACCAAGTAAAGCATGCTTTGGACTTGAAATTGAGTATAGCAAGCTTTGGACTTGAAACAAAATCACTAGATCCTTTCTTTTCATGCAATAAATCTTCCACAAATATAACCATATACCTCACACACAAGTTCTAATTTTATCTAACCATTAAATCTTGCATGACTTGGCAAACATTGCATCTAAACAACAACTCATAACCGAGAGCCTCTAGTTTGAGTTTTATACAAACTCTTGCATGTATAACAACATTTCATCAAAGGTCTAAACCATAACTCATCAAAATAGACTCTTGACACATATATCAAAGCCTCGAGAACAACATATAAGAAGATCAAACCCATTAGATCTAGTTCCTAGAAAGAACAACACAAACTACACTTAAACAAAAACTGGTTTGAGTCCTTCGATTTCTATGACTTTGAAGATCATGCAAAACTATTTCATAAAACGCTATCATGATTTGATTCACATCCTAATGTGTATATAAGTCAAGTAATCACTTCATTAAGTCGAGATTCACATATTATTTCATCAAAATGACACTAAACTTCCAAGGTTCATCAATGAACACCAAAAACTGTCAAAACAAAACCTTTTCATCTCCAAACTAACATTTCACTAATCAAATGTAACGCCCCGTCCCCTGAGGATCCAGAGAGTTAACTCAAATCACTTAAAATCATTTCCAAATAGTACTTTTAAAATAAATCAGAGTCTCCATAACATATTAACCTATTTGTTCAACACAGATATCCATGTTCCTACATAAGGGCACATCAGAAGTGTCTCATTAATATACATAAACTTTTCCACAAAGACTAGAAATATCCATTACTCAAAATACCTAGGCCACATAAAATATCAACACTACCAAAAGATTCTCCAAAAATCCTTGTACCCCAAGGCACTTAGCCTTCTATGATCAACAAAACTTGCAAGTACTCTCTATTCCTGATTTACAGTTGTTGCATCAAAAATTATCTGAAACATATTATGGAGATAGGGGTGAGTTATCAACAACTCAATAAGCAGAGAACATCTACTAATATGCAAACATGAGCATTTATAGATTTCAGAATGCAGAACAAAACACTTTTTATTTTCAAAATGCAGAGTCGGAACATGTTATAAAAAAAATATCAGAGCGAAAGTTCACAATATTCTTATTCAAAATTCCTTCGCACAGCATAACTGAAACATAATATCAGAACATAATTCCAAGTTTAACCCCCGTGGTAGGATTGTGTAAACCCCGGCGGCCAATCGAGCAGAAACAAAATGTGAATCTTCCCCTTATCATTCTCGGAGCCCCGAGTGTGCACATAGGAAAGACCACGCAGAAAATCACTTTGTTTCTAAAGTGGGTGCACCAGAAACAGAAAAATTGGTACCAACCCAAACAGAGGCCACAGTTTTACACCCGTGGTAAGGTCAGAACAGAAACAGAATGTCATGTCAAAAGTTTCAGAAATCACATCTTATCATAGCAGAGTACAAAACATTTTCAGAACAGAACAGAATCAGATCACAAAAATATAATTTATGCACAAAATTTCATATTCACTCTCTTTTGCACAGTTCGGAAGCAAAATGTCAAAATAAGCTCATGTCTACACTAGTCATGACAGTAAATATTTCCTTCTTATATAAGATTTCATGAGTAATGCTGAACAAATAACTGAGGTCGTTTCCAAAATTTCCTTTCATAACAAAACATGCACATTTTCACAATTGACCTTAGTCTATTTTATTTTTATGCAAAATCTAGCATAGGAACTCCGCTTACCTGAACCTCTTAGCTTTTCAAAAATTTCCTCAAAATGCCAAACAAATATTAATCTTCACCTATAACATAATCACGTAATTTTCATAAATTTCCAATCGAACATGTATTTCAATATTTAAGTCTAAGATGCTAAAATAACTTATTTTAATTACTCGGAAACCTAAATTCACGAATTCCTAAAAATGTTAACACTTCTCAAATTCCAACTAAATCTCTGACTAAAGTATTAACTCTAACTTATTTACTATTCAAAAATCAAACTATCGGATTTAATACTACATAACATAATTATGCCAAAATTTCTTTTTAAGTTATACATAAAAATTATTTAACAAACTATATCATCATAAAATTACAACATTATCACTTACTTTTGAAAAAGGCTTTACTTAAAATAAATTTAACTTATCAAGATCATTTCTGTAAACATGGAAAATTTAGAGTTTACAAATACATATCAAAGTTTAAAACACAATGATGTACCTTGTAATTCAAAGGTAACAAGGAAATTTTTATTTATTAGACCGACTATACAATAGCTTCTGTAATACTTCATTTGAAAACATGATCAAAGGTATAACAGTAATAGCATCTATCCTATTAGGTTACAGACTTACCCACATATATATATATATATCACTACTCTTTTAAGTCAGCAACACGAAAAACAAAAGGAAGTGGAGTGCAGACTTACGACTAAAACCGAGTTGTACGTGGAGGGGCAAGGCACGACGGCTGGGCTGGAGGAATTATGGTGGTGATTTCCTCAACGGCGTCGCATGGGGAGAGAGAGACAGAGAGATAGAGCTGAAACCGAGAGAGAGAGAGAGAGAGAGAGAGAGAGAGAGCAAAAGTGAGAGAAAAGGAGGAGGGGAAGAGTAAAACCGAAAGGGGAGCTACAGCGAGGGGGGTGTCGGTGGCTTACCGAGAGACCAAGGTGGCATGCGGCGGACCGAAAGTGACAGGACGATGGCTGGCGGCGTGGGTTGGCAGGTTGATGGCGCACGGTGGTGGGAAAGCACTCCTCTGTTTCTTGGTGTAAAAACAGAGGTGGGGGTCTTAACCGACAGCTGCGAAACCGGACGTGGAACTCGGAGGGACAGTGGCGCACGGCTGGGGTGGTGAACTCCAAGTGACTGAGGTACCAGTGTGGGTTGCGTTTGGTGGGACAGTGGCACATGGATCAGCTTGGTGGTAGCAATTCACTGGAAGCAAATAGAGCCCTTCGGTTTGGTGTTTTACCGCGCAGTGATGGCTGGCTGTGGTCTGTACTAAGGTTGGGGGTGGAAGCTCAAATGAGTTTAAATGGTTGAAAGCATGAAGAGAGGGCAGCGGCGCTGGATCTAAGTTGAGGATGCTTAACACATATATATAAGATATATATATAGTAAAGAGATAAAAAAACCTAGAGGAGAAGATAGAATGACTGCATGAAAAAAGGAAATTGGACTCAAACCGTGCGATGGAGTCTGGAAAACGATTCCACGGACTGGGATCTTACATCTAAAAAGAAAATAAAATAAAATAAAATAGAATAACATAACATAACATAAAGTAAAAAAAAAAAATACTTATGCTCATGTGTTGGAACCCTTAACGAGATCATTGCATGGCTTTTATCTAAAGATTTGGGTCTCTACTCAATCTAAAATAAATACACTTATCCCCTAAATTTTCTGATGAACATCCACTTGATCCATTAAAGACTTTAAAATCTAATTATCAAACCTATTAAAAAAAATTATATACCGCCAAAAATATCTTAGGCCCAAACTCTCTTCTAAAAAATTTTACTCGTAATCCCACACGATTTTTCATAACTATAACCCAAAATTTTGTAAAGCAGCCTGGCTGGGCTCGGGTGTTACATCAAAACTCCATGAAAAATTTTCCAACATATACCCATATAAACTAGACTCAAAATAGAACAAAGGACAAGAATATTGAGCCATAGAAGTCGATTTATAAAGGGCTAGAAATGCTACAGTAAAAACTGCCAGAAAACACTCCCAAGCTCTCTCTTTGTTTCTCTTTAGGGAAGTGGCTTAAAAGTGTCTAAGTTTTGGCTGAAATGGTGAGGGGCGTGGGGTATAAGGATAGATGACATGGTGGGTGGATGAGTGACTCTTGGATGGGAGGATGGTAGCCAAAATGGTGGAGAAACTTGGGCCATACAGTAGCTAATTTCCAGCTGCTTATCTTGGCCGATTGGTTGCGCTATTTGTGTAGCCTTTTTTACTTGCCATAAATCCACTATTTGAGGCTAGCCATGAGGTGGTATGTCAACCATAGGGTGGCCTTGGATGGAGGAAGAAGCTTACTCAAGATGTGCCAAACATGGGCTTAACCAAATGGGCTTGATTTGGGGTTTTAATTTTGTTTATTTAGGGTTTCAGCTACGGTTGAGTCTAAATCAAATTTTTCTAGGTCAAATGTAATGAGGGTGTTTGATTGTGTACTTGAGTAGTTAATTGCATGAAGAAGTGATTTATCCAAGTGGTTTAGGGTTTGTAAACCAAATTTAGGGTTTCAACCATCACATGGGGTTTAGGGTTTCGGTTGGATTCCAATAGTTTGAGATTTTATTAGGGTTAAAACTCTCTTTTGGCTGATCAAATAGTATTTTGGTTGGTCGAAATAGAGTTTGACTATAACACCCCAATGTAATGCCCAAACCAAATGACCTATTATAATGACACGACCCAATATTATTAGGGATGAAATAGGAAAAAATATCTAATTAGACTAAAATAAGTTTTACGGGCCTTATTGGATTAGCCCATGAGCTATTAAGATTCTTGAAGTTATTGGATTTTATAGGCCATATTGGATAAGGTGCGAGTTATTATTTATTAGGATTTAGTTAAGCCCAAAGGTCCAAAATTTTATTTTAAAGAAATTTAGGTTAGTTGAAAATTTTTTATAAAATTAATGAGCCGATTTCTTAAAAACCCAATTAAAATTTCTGAATTTTTGGCTCACGAAATGAACCCAAACCCGTTAGGCCCAATGTCGATTCTCTATAACTCTAAGTCATGTAAGTCTCCACCTTCCACTAGGATTCACATCCCAATGGAATTCTCTCCCAACAGGGATACAACTCTACAAGTCATATTCTCATTAAAACTCTTTAACTGACTACATTCTCAAGCTCTAATTTATACACGTCTCCACTTTCCACAAGGATTCACGCCAATAGAATTCTCTCCCAATACAGATACAACTTTACAAGTAATTTTCACATTAAAACTCTTTAACCGACTGCCTTCTTAAACTCTAAGTTGTGTACGTCTCCACCTTCCACTAGAATTCATGCTCCCAATAGAACTCTCTTACAATTTTACAAATCATTTTCATATTAAAACTCTTAAACCTACTCTTTATATATATGCTCAGCCTTGATGCACTTTACGTGTATCCCATTCTTCTTCAAGCCCGGTGTAATTTCTATTTACTTGAAACCACGCAGATCACCTCCAGTCCACCTCCAGTCCACCAACAACCCCACGCGACAAACCCAACACCCTCACGGCCTCCACATCTCAGATAAGGAAGCTGCCACCATTTGGTCATTGCTACACAATGAGTCTCTATCGCCCGAGCACCCTCGTGATTAGCCCTTAACTCTCTCGGTAATCTCTCCCTCTCTCTCTCTCTCTCTCTACCTTCTGGTTATTATACCACAGACCACAGCAGACACATTTTACTCTTCCCTCCCTCGTTGTAAGCTATCTAACCATCTATTATTCAAGTACTTAGAAAACAACCTGTTAAGTTCAAAAGGACAATGCTCTAGACCATGAGACTTAAGTTAAATTACTTAAATATCGTGATTACTAATTTTAGGTCATGAATTATGGTGTTACTAATTATAACAGACTGCAGAGAGATTTAATTAAGTTTACAAATACTAAAGTTTTAGTGTGGATATTGTGGAGAAACCAATTTAGGAATTATTCGTGAAATTTTGGAGAAATTATATGAAAATCAAAGTATTTTGAGGAGTAATGATATTTTAGGATTTCAAGAATTTTAGGCTTTAGGGAAATATAGATTATTTCAATATCTCAAGCTTTTATTATGAAGTACGTGATGAATTAGAAATTTATCTTAAGTTACGTGTATTTATAGGTAATCAATTTCATCCCAGAAAGATTGGATTAGCGCTATGAGGTAAGTAGCATGATATACCCTTACACATATGAACGGAAAACGACATATATTTATAAAAGTATTGTGCACGTACGCCCTCTATTGGAAGCCCCTTTTTATGTACCCAAGTCATGATAAAATAATGAAAAATCTATGATTTTATGTATGGGCTTCATGTTAGCCTCAATGACATATGCATCAAAAGATATTTGATGAAAATCCATGATTTTATGTGAAGAATTATGCATTAAAATATTTTATGAAAATCCACGATTTTATGTGAAGAATTATGCATCAAAATATTTATGAAAATTCATGGTTTTATGTAAGAGTTATACATTAAAAAATTTACGAAAAATCATGATTTATATGAGGAAACATGTATCACAATATTTTATGAGAGAATGCGATTTCAATTTTAATATATGATATGACAAATATGCAAGTATGATTATGATGAAGTATGAATGATAAGATACGTAAAAGACTATGTTATGATATGAAGACGGTACCATATCTTATGGGCATATTGCATTGCCAAGTTGTATATGTTGATAGTGCACCTAACGTGTCTTCCTTATGTATGGATTCCACAACCTACGGCGACAGGCAGAATCGGAATCTATTTAGATTTGCTAACCTTAACTCACAGGGGTCAATAATGGGTACCGGCCTATAACAAGTGAAAGACAAGTTAATGCATTTCATGTACAGATCATGTTCATGTTTATGTTATTTATGTATGTATTTATGAGTATGCATATTTTCAAGAAATCCTATGTTTATTATATTTATTGTATTATGTGTTGCCCATTGAGTATTCGACTCATTTTTGCATATTTTTATGTTTTAACCACCCCAAGTGATGATTTTTATGAGGATGGGACTACAAGACAAGACATGGCCAAGAGAGGCCAGACAGAGGCCTAGAAAGTTTATGTTATGCTTAGTTTTATGATTTTAGTTTAAAAAGTTATTTTGATAAGCACATGAGACTTTATTGATTTTAAATAAGTACTTCCGCATACTCTCTTTTGGATTTTAAGTACTTAATAGGATTAAATTTATTTATTTATGGGATCTTTCGTATTTGGTGCTTCATTAGAAGAATATATTTTTTTTTCAGTTCAAGTTTAGTAGCACACTGATTCTCCAAAAATTTTAAAAATGACTTTATTGGGGGAGCAGGGTGTTACACCTATATTTCAAAAAGACTAGACAATGATACAATTAGAGCCCCATTAAAACCTTATAAAAAGCAAAAATTTATCATTCCTAAGCAATGTGAGATCTCATACATCACCTACTCTTATTCTTATCATAGGGGGGTATCACAATCTCTCCCCACCTTAAATTCCCGATATCCTCGTTGGGACAGTCCATCTTAGGTGGCATGACTCAAGTCCCACATTTCTGGTTGGAATAGGCTCTAATATCATTTGTAACGCACCACAATAGAAGGCCCAAATCACATGGTGTATACTCCAAAATGACTAGTCAATGATATAATTGAAACCTCATTAGAACCTTATAAAGAATAAGAACTTATCATTCCTAAGGAATGTGAGATTCCATACACTACCTACTATTATCTTTATCATATGGGGTATCACATTGGCATAGATGGCATGATATTACATAGCTTGATTTACCCTCCATTTCATCACTTCAATCTCCATGTGACAAGTGTCCTAACACTATTCATATGAGTGGTTAGAATTGTGCCATGTATTCAAGCAAAAAATACTCCTAGTGATTCTACGTGGATTTGGACATCGTGATTTGACAAATGTTTGAACCAGTTGCCACGGGGCACTCTCCCAAGTTCTACTATTCACCTGAAAAATTTTAAAACTTTTTATTACACTATAAAATCTTAAATATTCCTATGAGTCTAGTGGTTCAATTTGTTTCACAAGATTTGACTCCTAAATACTTTAATTAAATAAAAATACACTCTTAGCTACTATTCATTCAGAAAGGTGTAAGCATATTATTGCACCGTAAAATCTTAAATATTCATCCGAGATTAATGGTGTGATTCATTTCGCCAACTTATTCTCCTATGTGCCCTAAATAAATAAATAAACAACTCTGTCAACGTAATGGATCAGGATCCGATTACTCTAATGGACTAAAATCTAATCAGCCGCTAGATTCGTGAAGTCCCTCTGAGATTTCATGACATTTCTAAAGGTATCTTTTGGGTCGTTATAGGCTGCAAAATGTACTTCTATCTTTCTTACATGACGATAATGTTAACTGCCTAGTTTTCTGAGAAGTTGCCTAGTTCCCTTTATTTTTCATCTTATATGGGACTTAATTAATTTCTTCTACTGGAATTGAGAAATTAAATTAATGGGTTTTCTGTACTGGTGATTATTGACATTTAATCTTATTTTAAAGTTGATTATTATTAGAAGGATTTTTCATGCATCAATGTTTCTACTAGCGAAGGCATTGATGTCTTACTGTTAGGATTTGATCTTAGTCTATATGTTAGGGTCATACCTTTTGCCCATCTAATTCATTGGTTAGTGTCATGTAGTGGGAGTAAGCCATTAGCCTCCCCATCAACTACCAATGCATCTTGAGTATCGTATTAGATAATGAGGAGAAATGAATAAAGAAACCGAGATGTATGCTTATTTTAGACTTCAATTTCGGGATTCACATGTGATATTCCTTGCATATCCTTCATTTAGGAGTTTAAACATGTAAGTTTGCAGAATAACTATAAGTCTATATGATTATAGTCCTGATGTCCCGTACTAACATGTCGTAGCAGCAATACAAAACTTTGGAATGACAAAAACTTATGAACTTTCTTAGTCCTAATTTTCTGAGACTTTTTTTTTGGGCGAATGACAAAAATGCCGAGCGATAATGCTCAAGCGACCTTGTACGTAGCAATTCTCTAATAGAAATAAAAGAAATGGACTGAAATAAATAATTTATTATTTGAGGCAAAATGATTAAAAATGGTCATGACAGCGAAGATGGTACCATGAGGTTAAGGGGTGGATTACAATGCCGATGACCATCCTGAGGAGGACTAGCTCCTTTCCCAAATATAGTCCCAGGAAGATTCAGAACTGCAATGATAATTAACCCTAACACATTGGAGTTAATGGTGTGTATTGCCTATGAGGTTAAAATAGGAAAGATTGTAAAAGTACAAATGAGATTGGATGTTAGTGCATGATCGAGACCTTGAGAAATTTGGAGAAATGAATGTGTATATTTCTATAAGACTGAATATGACGAATGCGACTATATATGAATGTCATCACATGATTTTAAACATGTTTTCTTATATGTTTACAGTATGAGGGAGTTGTTTCTACGTATTCGACTTATTTTTGCTTTAGTGTACGTGTAACTTTCTCAGGTAGTGCTTAATGTGAGAATGAAGCTGCACTTAAAAAACTTGGCTAAAGGAGAAAGGGTCGAGGCCTAAGTCATACAAAGATTTTCTATTTATGGTTTTATGACATAAGGTTTGAGTGATTTTCCTCTGATTCTCTTCGAACTTTAATAAAATATATTTTGTTTAATTTATATAATAGAATCTTTTATACATGGCACATCACTAAGAAGAAGAGAAATTTTAAAAGCAAGTACTAGCATTTCGCTCCCTCATGTTTTTAAAATTAACATCATTCTTAACCCTACAAGGATGGGGTGCTACAAAGGGTTAGAGATAAAGAAACGAAAGTTTGAAAGGGTTCTTCTACTTGTAAGCCGGTATGTAATCTATACCCTCTATGCCATCGACATGGTAAGACTTGATTTGTAAAAGATTTAAATTTTAAATTTTTCTTTCAAATCAAGTCAGGCCATATCAATGACATGGAGAGTATGCTTTACACACAAACTTTTAAACAGAAACTTTCAAATAGAAAATCCTTTCTTTTTCTTTATTTGGTGCGCAACCACATTTTCTTTTCTTATCTCATTTTTTTTTTTTTTTGCATCATCAAAAATTGCTTATCATTCATTCATAAAGATAACATACATCAGTACATCCCAAACTATAATTCTGAGTCATTATATACAAAGCATCTCTCTAATGATAATAGAATAATATCTATAGGTCCCTCTTCCATCCAGCAGCATTAATCACCCTCCATCCTCAAAGCCCCCTTAGCAAGTTCATGACCACAATATTTCCTTCTCTAAATATAAATCCAACAGTCCAGTCTGGTCTTTTAGTAAGAATGCTCCTTATGTCTTCTATTAACTGCCCCATCCATGCACATGTAGCTTTCTTTTCATATATCTCTTTTATTACTTTTTTAGCATCTCCTTCAAACAGCATATTCTTCACATTCAATTCTACCACTAATTCCATAGCCATCCATAAAGCACTTGCTTCACCGAATTCAGGACTTCCAATGAATTCCTTTGAGGCACACATTAAAAAGAGAAGCTCTCCCTTGTATATAGTTCCGTGCAACTGTAACACCCGGACCCAGCCTAGCCCCGTTTCTATATATTTTTTTCTTTTGAGATATGCTACAGAGCAGCTACTGTAGCAGTGCACACATTGCACACACTACATGGCTGCTCTTATTTTTTTTTTTTTCAAAATGCACAGACCTCCTACTCCTCTCTCTCATCAGCTCTCTCTCTTCCTCTCTCTCTCTCTAGCGTCTCTCTCATCAGCTCTCTCTCTCATCAGCTCTCTCTCTCTCTCATCAGATCTCTCTCTCTCAACTCGGTTCTCTCTCTCATCCTCTTGTCTCTCTCTCTCTCCTTGACTTTCTCATCCTTGTGTCTCTCTCTCATCAGCTCTCCCTCTCATAATAGGTGGTATTTCGAATTCAGAGGGATTTTGTGTGATTGATTTGGATCATGTCACATAGGGTGTGTCTTGGTTGCTCCCAAACAATGGCTTCTCCTCAGATTATTTCATTTTTTTAAGGGACGTATAGGTATGAAAAGACTAGTTGAGTTTTCAAGTACTTTTATATATATATTTAGATTATGGGTCCATTTTAATTCCAAGAATCCAACCTATGATTTATTTATTTATTTTATATATACTTCTAGACCCTGATCATATACGTAGAGACCCCCGAGAACGGCGCCTTGTGGTATGTTTTCTTCTTTCCTCCACAAGTCTTTCCCCGACGGTTTCCTTCAGTTTCTGCTTTCCGTATTTTGCTCCACCTCCTCCATGCCTTTGCAGTTGAGATGCTTCCTTATCTTCTTTCAGCTTTTCATTTTAAACTCCCTCTCAACCGAACAATACCTCAAGCTTCTAGATTCTCTCTTCCCCAACGTTGCTACTGCATTTCGTGTGAGCCCTGGAATCCATCACCGTCAACCACCACCATACCGAATTTTCCCCTTATCTCCACATAAAACCAACGCCACAATTCGGTCATGAGTCACCCACGTACACAACCCAAGCCACCATCGCACGCTAAGAGGCCTCTATTTTCCTTGCCAAAAACAGGGCATGTTTTCCTTCGAACAGTTCCTCCATGCAAGCTGCCCAACTACTTGCCGTCCGTGCACCGTAGCCTAGCCGTGAACCCGCATGTGGAGCCACCACAAATCACGAGCAAGACTCCATGGTCGGACTGCAGCCCCAGCTACCCTAGCACCGCTCAACGCCAAAATGCCAGCCTCCACCCACAGCGTACTAGCCAACCTCCACCTCGCACTGACAACTGTCGCAGTTCCTTCTCCATGTCAGATCCCCAAGCTGCACGCCACCCCACTGACTTGCACAACCCACTGTGTTTTTTTAAACCAAAAAGTCCTGTTTCATGCACCCAAAAATAGAGCAGCACTGGGACTGTTTATCCACTCAAGCCACCGTGCCCATCATGGCAAACCACCATGGCTCCACCTCAGAGCCACCATGAAGAAAGCCTGCAAAGGTTGGAGTTCAGCCCAGTGCCTCAAGCGACTGAAATCGTGATGTTCGCTCTCGGTAACCTCCCTCTCTCTCAGTAACCTCTCTCTCTTTTCTCTCCTCTCTCATTCACTTTCTATCTCTCTCAATGCCCTACTGCCTCACCCAGCTACGCCACTATCGACATCCACCCAGTGCTGCTCCAATCCGTTGTCGCAAGTTTCCCTCACTGGTAGTGTTATGTTTTATTCCCAGAAATCTACCCATGCAATTTATGATGTTTCCCTAAAATATCCCTATTTTTAGGCGGGTTCTATTTTGGGTCATTGTCTATATGTTATACTTATTTTGTGAAGGCTGTGTTTTAATATAAGATCGTATAAATTAGAAAGCATGTTGAAGAAATTGTTTTAAGAATAATTATATTACTTTCTATAGTAAATAAAAAGATTTTTAATTTTATTAAATGAGTTTTCTGCTTGTTACATTATTTGAATTTGATATAAGTATATTATTAAGTTGTAAATTAGAAGTATTTAATCTAGTTTTAAACACTGAGCCGATAATATGATACAAGCCTTTAATGGTTTTTAAATTAGATATGATTCAGAATATTTTATGAATTACTATTGCTTAAGAAATTTATGAATTTCCTACTACATTATATGTTGGCAGTATTAAATTATCGTTTTAATAATAGTTTATAGAGATATGAATTTTAATTATGATTAAGTTAATTTTCGAAATGAGTCTAAGTTGTTTTGTCATATTTGATAAAATTATATTATGATAAGTTAAGATTATTTTTAATGATAATAGTATTTATTAGATTTCTAATAACTAGATAGTAATCAAAGCTATTTTCCGTGGTATGAATTTAAGTAGATAGAGAGTTTTAGCAGTCATTTTAAAAGTTTAGTAATGTTTAGTATTCCGTATAGGTGACGATTAGTATTCATTTGACACGATTGTGGAAAGATTCAGAAAAATTAAGAAATCCAGGTAAGCAGGCTTCCTATGCTAGATTTGCATAAAAAGAAATGAACTGGGTTAGTTTTTAAAAATGTACATGTTGTTTTAAAAAGAAAAGGTGAAAAACAACCTCAGTATATGTTTTGCATTCACTTATGAGATATGTATAAAAGAAAGAAGAAATGATTTTGACATGAATAGTGTAGACATGAGCAATATTTAACATATTTCTAAAATGTGCAAAAGAGCGAATATGAAAATTGAGATTTTTGTGCATATGATATGAAAATGATTTGGACCTGTTTTTTATCAAATGGAAATAATATGAATATGTTCAGCACGTGGTTTGATATGATATGGATATGAAAAACCTTTGGCATACTTATCTGTTTTGATTCTGATTCTGAATATGGTTATGTTATGATGATACTAGTTCACGTGATATGGTTGGTATCGACATGATATAATATGATATGAGTGCACCCACTTTGGAAACAAAGTGGTCTTTTATGTGTTGTTTCCTATATGCACACTCTGGGCTCCGAGACTGAGAACGGGAAAGTTTCACAATATAATACTGCCTAGTTTGGCCACCGGGGATAGCACAACCCTACCATGAAGATTAAACATGGTATATGATATGATATAATACGATATGATATGATATGATTAAGATGTTCAGTTACGTTATGCCTAAGCGTTTTTGAATATGAAAATGGTTCTTTGAATATAAAAAGGATCTTTGAATTTGAACAGTTGGTTTTTGAGTATGAAAAGATGGAAAAGTCGCTCTGATTTTCTAATAACACGTTTCTGAGGTCTGCATATGAAAATGAAATGTTTTGTTCTGCATACCGAATTTTCTGAAAATGCTCATATTTACATACTAAGATATGTTCTCTGCTTACTGAGTTGTTGATAACTCACCCCTTATCTTCATAATATTTTTCAGATAATTTTGATGGTACAGCTGGGGATCAAGACTAGAAATCATGTAAGGCTACATAAGCATAGTGGAATAAGTACAAAGAGGATACATTGGTTATCTGAGCATTTTATTCAATAGTTCTTTTTTGCTTTGTCGATTGGGTATTTTGGAAGGTTGAGGTTTATTTTGAAATTTAGTGGCTTTCATAGTTATTTATTTTGGGAGTAAGAGTTTTATACATGGAGATTCATGTGTAATTGAAAAGTTAGAGTCTATATCTGAACTGCGATTTATGAGTTTTTAGTGACAAGTAGTAACTTTCCGACCCATCCGGAACCGTGGCGTTATAGCAACAATACCCATACCCAATCTGCTATTAATTGTGTCAATGGTAGCGTCAAAATTAATATTTGTGACTCCTTCACCTAGTGGCAGACATTTAGCTTCTCTTCTCCTCTGTCTATTTACTTCCCTATTATGCTCATCCATAACTTCAGGTTCTTGGAAAATTTTAAGGTTTGATAAAGCAAATTGTATTACCTTACTTGGACTATCAAACTTACCCTCAAACACCACTATGTTCCTTCTAGACCATAACCCTTTGAGAATCACAACAATCTCTTCTAACTTGGTTTTCTTAAAGCATGCTTGCATTCTGTCCCAAAGCTGGAAGAACTCGACATCCTCACTGCTCCACTTCTGGAGTCCACTTTAATTCTCTGCCCGCACATCACTTGCTACTAAGCAAGACCACAACACATATTGTATAGCTTCTTCTCCCCTACAACATATTGGACAGATAGGCTCTTCAACTATCTTTTTCTGATATAGGTTTTTCTTGGTAGGCAGAATACACTTCAGAACTTTCCACAAAAGTTGTTTTGTTGTGTTTGAAACATGCAATCTCCAAATCCCTTCCCAAACTTGTTCTTTGACTGTCTTTTAGAACACTCTCTATGAAAATTTTTTTCTATATTAGTACCTAAATGATATGCACTGCACACAAAAAACCTTCCATCCTTTGTGTAACCCCATATAACCTTGTCTTCACCTTCATTTCTACTAAGTGGTAAGCTACAAATATAAATAGCTTCTTCTCTGTAAAAGACCTCAAAAATCAACTTCTCATTCCAATAGTAGACTTCCTCGAACACCAAAGCATTTACTTTTGAGTCAGCAGTCAAGATGTTCATTGGTGATCTCACTTTAAAATTTACAACTTTGGGAAGCCACTTATGATTCCAAATAGATATGCTTCTACCATTACCAACTCTCCACACCATGCCTACTTTTAATAGCTCTTGTGCTGTCAGCAAACTCTTCCACATAAAGGAAAGCTTATAATCAAGCTTTGCATCAATAAATTGACTCTTCTTGTAGTTCTTTTTTCTTGAAAACCTTAGCCACCAAGGAATTTGAATTCTGCTGCAACATCCACCCTGGTTTAGAAAGCATAGCCCTATTAAATATTCCAATATCCCTAAATCACATTCCACCATCATTCTTATTTGCACTCATTCTACCCCAGCTCTTCCAGTGAATTCCTCTTCCTTCCTTTTTACTAATCCACCATAACCTTGCTAGCATAGAGTTAATTTCAAGACACAATCTTCTTGGCAACAGAAAAACATTCATGGTATAAGTGGGTATGGATTGTAAAACAGCCTTAATAAGAACCTATGTTACAGCACCGAAGAGAAATGAGTTTTTCCAGCTATTGATTTTCTTCCAAATCCTCCCTTTCACTCCCTTGAAAGTTTGGTACTTCGATCTTCCAATCATAGTTGGAAGGCCAAGATACTTACCATAGTCCCCACATATAACAGCTTCTGCTTCTTGTAAAATTTCTCTCTATGTGAGGACACTTGTGTTAGAACTGAACAATGTTGTAGTTTTCTGTCTATTAAGGGCCAAACCAAAAGAGTCTTCATACAACTTCAATATATCATGAATTTTCTTCCACTCTTCTTTGTTGGCTTTACTAAAGATCACACAATCATCTGTAAAAAACAGATGAGTGATTCTGGTTCCAACTCTTACAGTACGAACACCACACATCTTTCCATTGGATTCAGTTGTACTCAACAGTGAGCTTAGGCCTTCTGCACATAAGATAAATATGTAAGGAGACAAAGGGTCTCCTTGCCTCAAACCTCTTGTTGGTATAAAGTTCTCACCCACCTTTCCATTTACCACTATTGGGTATGTGACTGATTCCACACATTTCATGATCAACTTAATCTATTTCTCACTAAGTCCCAACCTCCCCATCATTGACTCCAGGAACTGCCACTCAATTATGTCATATGCCTTTGACATATCCAGCTTCAGTGCCATGCTTCTATCTCTTCCTTTTTGTCTTGCTTTCATAGAATGTAGAAGCTCATATGCCACTATTACATTGTCAATTATAGATCTCTCTGGTACAAAAGCACTTTGAAAACTGGAAATAATGTGAGGTAACACATTCTTAAGCCTATTAGAAGGAACCTTAGCAATAAGCTTGTACAAGACATTACATAAAGAAATAGGTCTAAAATCATTTACAGACAGTGGGACACCAATCTTAGGAACTAAAACAATATTTGTATGATTCAAATTGCTAGGCATACCTCCCCCCACTAAGGACCTCTAACACTACCACACATATTTTTTATCCCACTGCACTCCAGTGTTGTTGGTAAAAGCCCAAATCCATCTGGTCCTGGAGACTTGAAAGGACCCATTTGTTTCAATGCTTCAAATATTTATGCATGAGTGAAGGGAGCCTCCAAGTCTGCATTCATATCCTCTATCACCCTTCTGTCAATGCTTTGGATACCTTCTTCAATAACTATTGCCCTTGGATTTGATGAGGTATAAATGTGATGAAAATAGTTCTGGAAGGCTTGTGCAATTTCAGACTCTTCACTTCTAATATTCCCATCATAATCCTTCACTTTTTTGATAAAGTTCTACTTTCTCCTCTATGTAGCACAAGCATGGAGAAATTGAGTATTTCTGTCTCCTTGTTGATACCAATGCCTTTCTACCCTTTGCCTCCATTTTAAGTCCTCTTTATGGAGTAATTCTCCCAATTCCCTTTGTAAATTCAATTTTTCCTCTACATTGTGTTTCCCTTCATCATCTTGCAACTATTTAAGTTAAGTAGATTTCTCTTTAATGGTTTTATTTGTGTCTGTTTTATAATTCTACTCCACCTTGATAAAGCTAATCTACTTTGCTTGAGCCTGTGTTGCACCTCCTTTAATGACTCTCCACTTATCCCTCCTTCATCCACACTTCCTTTACTATCTTCTTGCAATCTTCTTCATAACCCCATGCAACTTCATATGTAAAAGAACTCATTTGTCCTCTTGTACAGTAGACCTATTGCCAATTGGAGAATAACAAGGGTCAGTGGTCAAAAATTCTAGCTACTAGAGTTTCCACCTTTACTGAGTTGAAATAATATAACGAACCCTTGTTTGCAACACCTCTATCCAATCTTTCCATTGTAAACATGTCATCTTCATGCTTATTACTCTATGTATATTTTGAGTTTATCCAATCCAAATCAAATAAAGCCCCCCTCTCTAAGGCATGCCTGAATTTATTCATCTGAGCTTCACTTCGAGTTCTTCCTCCTTTCTTTTCATCTTGTGATAGAATTTCATTAAAATCCCCACAGACAAACCAATGTATGCGGTCTAGTGGCTTTAATGACACTAGAATATCCCATGTTTCTTGCCTTTTACTAGCCTCGGGGTGTCCATAGAAACCTGTAAACTGACATTCTTCAGCATCCTGATCAACTTTAATTCTTGCATTTATGTGAATCTATAGTAGAATTGTATTGTCACTCCTATTTCTAGCTTCCACAGAAAAACCAATCCCCCATTTCTTCCCACAGGATCCACTACTAAACAACCATCTGTAAACTTTAACTTCCTTTTCAAAAACTCCCATCTATATGTATTGGACTTGGTTTCCATTAAGAAAACTTAGTCAAATCTCTTCTCCTTCACTGTGATACCATGTATTTACGTGTATTTTGATTAAGGAATTATTGCATTTCTTAAGGTTACGGGCTTTCTTGTTTTAAATTTTAGATGATTTATGTGGTATTATTTTAAGATTTTTAACTGTTGATTTAATGTGTTTTCTTGTTATTAATTATTGTTTATTATTTAAATTTCTCTTTATTTTAAATTAGTTTATTTAAATTATCATTTTAAAATCATTTTCGTTGGATCAGTTTCGAGACCCCGAGTTGAAAGACTGGATCTCATTTATTTCATTTCCTTTTTCTTTTTCCTCTTTTCTTTTTACCTTTTCTCTTTTTTCTTCTTTCTTTTTGTTCCCTTTCTTTCTTCCTCCCTTGCTTTTCCTCCCTCGTACGACACCCTTTCCCTCTCCCTCGTCCTTTTCGCGTCGTCCTCCACAGCACCGCCGTGCGCCGTCCATTTCTGTCACTGCTTCTCCCATTCCTCTCCCCACCGGCCGGCGACCTCACCCATCCTTTTCCAGCCCCTCTCGCGCCACCGTGAGCCTCCACGTATAGCTTCAAGCCGCACGGCCTTTGTGCTTCAGCGCCGCCGTTGGCCACCATATTTTCATCACATCACCGGCGACCCTCCAACTACCTAACCCACCCATCCTCAACCCCGATCTGCCACCGGTAAAATCCATCCATCTCCATTTTCGATTTGAGCTTTCTGGACTTCAACTGCCACCACCCACGGCCAACCACCACTACCATTAGCTTCACAAACATCCCTAAGCCATTCTCTAGTAATCTCAAGTCTTAGTTTGTCTCCATTCGAAATTGAGTTTTTGAGACCTACGGTCATAGTCCAAAATACGCTGTTGCGTGGTTGTGCCACCACTTCTAGCACTTTCGGGATCCTTCAAAAATTATATTATAGCGCTATAAATATTTTTCTAAAGAACTTTTGAGATTTAAATGCATTTTTGCACTAACTCATATTTACTGTGAACTGGTTTGGTTGTGCAGGACTGAGTCCGAGGAGTAAGGGGTCAGTTAGATTGGATGATGGAGTTGTTTGTGTGATTGGTTTATGCTGGGATTTGTTGGCTGTTTCGGGTTTAAACATTAGTGTTTTGAGTTTGACGTTGTTTATGGTGGATGTTTAAGTTACTATTGGAATTGATAAATGGTCGTTTGGGTTGATAAATATGATTATTTAGACTGTATGGTGTTGAGATTTTGTAATGGTTAGGTGTTACAATTTGAGTTAATGTTGATTGTTGGGCTTGTGTTATGGTGGGTCTTGTTGGGTTGCGACGATTGTGGGTTGTCATTGTCATAACAAGTTATGAAAGTGAGCTGATTGGTTGGACATGACATGTTGGATTGATGTTTTAGAGGTTGTGTGTGAGTATGCTTATACCATGTATTGAAACCGAAGCAAAATGATGTCATGTGTGGGCTGAATAGAATCACAGAATTTAGTTAGTTTTATTGAATTCGCATTTAAATGGAGTATTAACATATTAGTGAATAATTTTCTATTTAGGTCGTGATATTGATAGAGCTCAAGTTCAAGGCTCTAGCAACTATTCGCAAGAGTCAGGTAAGCGGGGTTCTTATGCTAGATTTGCATAAAAAGAAATGAACTGATGTTGGTTTGTAAAAATGTGCATTTTGTTTTAAAAAGAAAATGTGAAAAACAATCTCAGTATATGTTTTGCATTCACTCATGAGATATGTATGAAAGAGAAAAGAAATGTTTTTGGCATGAATAGTGTAGACATGAGCAATTGTTTCCGAAATGTACAAAAGAGCGAATATGATATCTGTGAATTTTTCTACATGTGATATGAAAATGATTTGGATCTGTTTTTTATCAATAGAAATGATGTGAATATGTTCAGCACGTGGTTTGATATGATATGGATATGAAAAAACATTTGGCATACTTATATGTTTCGATTCTAATTCTGAATATGGTCCTGATATGATGATGCTAGTTCATGTGATATGATTAGTACCAATATGATATAATATGATATGATATGAGTGCACCCACTTTGGAAACAAAGTGATCTTTTATGTATTTTTTCCTGTGTGCGCACTCGGGGCTCCGAGATTGAAAAAGGAAAAATTTCATAATATGATACTGCCTGGTTTAGCCACCGGGGATAGCACAACCCTACCACGGGGGTTAAACATGGTTTATGATATGACATGATACGATACAATATGATATGATATGATATGATATGAAGAAGATGTTCAGTTATGTTATGTCAAAACATTTTTTTAATATGAAAATGGTCTTTGAATATGAAAAGTGTCTTTATATATGAACAATTGGTTTTTTGGTATGAAAAGATTGAAAAGGCGCTCTGATTTTTTGAAAACACATTTCTGAGATCTGCATATGAAAATGAAATGTTTTGTTTATGCATACTGAACTTTCTGAAAAGGCTCATGTTTACATACTAGTATGTTCTCTGCTTACTGAGTTGTTGATAACTCACCCCTTATCTCTAAAATATTTTTTAGATGATTTTGGATATTTCAACTAGAGATCAAGATTTTGAAGCTTTGGGTGAGATGATTTAAGATTAATGGATTAAGTATAGAAAGTTCTCGATGAGTATTTGCGATTTTTATTAAGAAATTTTATTGTGTTATGGTGACTTAGCATTTTGAAAAATTGGTTATATTGAAGAAATTAGTTTGAATTGAAATTTTTTTTATGATATTGGGAATTTGGAATCTATAATTATATTGTTGAAATGTGAGTGTTAGTGACAGGAAATAACTCTCCGACCCCTGCGGGACCGGGGCGTTACATTCATTATATAGTGAAGGTCATGAACTGTACGGGGGTTACCAAGCCCCCGACAATTCCAACTTAAAGTTTTCATTGCTCTTAGCGATGCTGCTCAGCAACTACCGCCAAATCAATATCTATAATATTGTAATCCCCATCTACATTACCTCTTATTCTTTTTCTACCTTCCTCACCCTTATAGATATCATTTTCATCCATTAAACCCATTTTCTTAGCTAAATTCAAACTGCCATTAGCAATAGTCATCCCTAGGGATTGGACAGCGATCTGGTCCTGTCCGGCCTAATTATTTTTTTTCTTCTTTTTTTAAATAAATTAATAAAATAATTTTTTTAAAATATTACATTAAAATTAAGTAAATTATTAATGTAGATTATATAACTAACTCAATAAAAAATTATTTTATATGGTCAATGATAATAAATTAGATGAAAATTACATTCTTAACTTATATAATTACTATATAATTAGTTAATTGATATTATACATTAGTTAATTGATAGAATATTAATTTGTTAATAATATATTTAAAATTTTATATTTTTAATGGTGATAAGTTATATGAAAATTATATAATTAATTATACAATTATTATATAAGTAATATATATATATATAATATATATATATATAAAATATAATATTTTTTTTTAAATTCAGTCGGTTCGGTCCGATCCAGGGTGGGAAACCCCTAGACCAGGACCAGACCAAAAAGTCTCGGTCCTCTATTTCAGGGACTGAGACCGACCGATCTTGGTCCAGGGTCAATTTGGTCCGGATCGACCAACTTTACCCCTAATCATACGTTTTCCCCTTGCACGTCTCTTCCATCCTCCTTTGTTCTTGTGAAACGTACGTCCACTGGGAGCAGGACTTGTATTAGTAGGCAGTTCAGTTTGATTTTCTACATGGGTTGGGCTCGACTGGCTATCCAAC
Organism: Juglans microcarpa x Juglans regia; assembly: GCF_004785595.1. Taxonomy (NCBI): domain Eukaryota; kingdom Viridiplantae; phylum Streptophyta; class Magnoliopsida; order Fagales; family Juglandaceae; genus Juglans; species Juglans microcarpa x Juglans regia. The sequence continues at coordinate 10,091,619 of NC_054599.1, read as the reverse complement.
CTCCTTTCGTCTTGCTTTTTCATGAGTTGATCTAACCCAGGCCCAGACCCAGACTCAGACCCATCTCGTCACCTCCCTCTTTCCTTCATAGTTTCAAAATTTGTTATCTTCGTTCTCTCAGATTCCTCAACCTCGCTTTCCTTCTGTTGCTCTCTAACTAACAATTCAAAAATTCCATCCGGGACCAAATCAAATTTGAATTGGATTTGGTTCCTAAATTTCCGCTTTCTCTGCCTCCCGATTCTGTTTCCGATTCCACCCACTCCTCAGAATTCTTCCTCAACCTCTCGAGATCTCCATGGATGACCTTCCCAACTCTGCCATTTCCATCTGACTCATTACAGCAGCCCGCATTCATCTTTTCCTTGTAAAAGTTCTCACTGTAGTGACTTCGTCGCAGATATGTTGATTCAGCACATAGCCACGTATAACCCAACTGTTGCGTTTGTTCTGCATGATGCTCTGAATCCCCCACTTTTCAACAAACAGCCCTTGGTTCATTTACAAGATATCCACACGTAAAACACACCTTGGGAAACTTTTCATATTTTATGGGAATCCAAACCTTCTCACCATTCACACGGATCATTCTCCTTCTTGACAGAGCTTGATTTAATTTCACTTCAATTTTAATCCTAAGGAACTTGCCCCATCCGAATACCATCATCCGGGAGATTCCACTTCAACTACTTTACTAATTGACTTGCCTATCTGCTCTCCACATATTCTGTTCATGTATGCTAATGGCAAATTGTGAAGTTGAACCCAGAATTCTTCACTGTCATACTTGATCTTGCTCGGTTGAGAAAACCCGTCAAATAACTTCAATGCAAAAAGACCATTATCGAAAAGCCATGGCTTTCCAGACAACACTTTATGCTTATCGGCATGTGTAGCAAAGGTAACCGTAAACACATTTGCCCCACAATCTTGAAACACAGCCGGTTTGCTAGCTGTCTAGATCTTTGCCATTGTTGATAAAATCACCTCTTTCCCTACTACTCTATCAGTAAACAACTTTTCCACCAAACTTCGATCACCCTTCTCCTTCGTTTGAGTCACCCCCTTCCCATCCAATTCCATCACATTGGATTCATCCTCTGTTAACTTTAATCTACTCGATTTCTCCTGGATATCAACCATCATTTGCCTTGATAATTCCGGCTTAAAGTGACAAACAACGTGTTCTACCTCAAACTTCACTCGACTTCTTAGAGAGAGAGTTGAGAGAAGACTAACGCTCTATTCAATACCTCTTTTGAAGTTGATGCACATGCGCAACCACTTGAGCAGGATGAAATGAAACTTTCAGGTCCGATTTTGAATGGGTTGATATCTTATAGGATGCTACCGGAATTTTTCTTTTGCAATGAACATATATAGCTAAAAACTTACGTTCTTACTATTTCGAATACGGTCACTCTGGATGATGATTGCCATCGGTCGAAATCTGGCAGCCAGCAACTGGAGTTGGCCGGAATATTGCAGCCGACAACTACCATCAATTTTATATATATAAAAAATATATAAGTTTTAATTGGGTTAGGGTAAGTTCATTTTAAACATAATTAAAAAAAAAAAGTGATATGATAGCTTTTAACTGGATAAAATTTCCAACACCATATACTAATTTAAGATATAGTAATGTTAGATACAGTCTTATAATATGTAAGTTTTGCATATTCTTTTTAAAAAGAATACATTATGAAAATATTAATTTTTCAATTGTAAGTCCTAAGATTTTTTTATTTTTATTTTTTACTTTTTTCAAATAGACCACATAAAAGTTTTATATTCTAAAAGTATATAGATTATTTTCATTAATTCTATCCAGCATCCTCAAAAACTAAAGTAGTCCAAAATTAATCGTCCTATGATGATAACGAAAAGGTGGAAAAAGACGATTTGGACCCTTTTTTTAAAGATATTCCTAGATTTCCTAAGTTTTACTCATGTAACAGTACTTCGAGCCTTCGAGGTCCTCACCTAATCTTAGTCTGAATGTACTATAACACAATTTGTCTTTTATGATAGAGAAAATCGTCATAAAAAATTACTAAAACATCACTAAAGATATTTTAGTGACGGTTGGAGGTGTTCCGTTTGATGTAATGTTCAAACGTTCTCTTTTTTCTGACGATTGAGATCTGTCACAGAAAGTAACGTTCGGACGTCCAATTGAACGTTAAAACGGCAACCCGACCGATTGGCGTTCGAATGACAGAAGTTGACGTTCGTTGATTCTAGTTCGAACGTATTGTATTTACGTTCGAATGTTTATGCGTCCGAACATTAATTGCAATAAACGTTCGAATTTCCGTTTGAACTTTAACGGACTAATGTTCAAATGTAACGGGTTTAACATTCAGACATTATTTCGAATGTTAACGAAGAAGTGTTCGAGCGCAACTGGTACGTTCAGAAGTTTGTTCAAACATTAATCGTTTAATCATTCGAACGTTTTGTTCGTTTGAGGGTGAGTACGTTCGAACGTTGAGGCCTACGTTCAAATGTTACTATAAATTTTGTGTATTCACATTCGAACCAACTGGTTCGAATGTGAATCAATATTCGAACGTTTTTAATTTATATTTGAACGTACAGATCAGAAATATTAATTTCATAAAATTTAAAAACATACCAATTGTATCATATTATACACCATCAATTAACAACTAACAATGTCTTATAAGATTTCAAAATTAGATATTAAAATTAGTTATATACCCTGATAAAATTGATAAAATTCATTTCCTTTTCTTTCATCGCCCACCGCGATTTAGTTGCAACGACATAACAGGCTTTATTTGCACCATCATCTCTCGTTGCACTTGTTCTTGGACTTCATTGCGTATTATTTCCTCCTAGTCTCTCTGTTGATCCTACAAATGCGTCTCTAAATGAGACTGTCGCTCTAAGAGAGACTCTAACTCTTGTTATCTTGATCTTATATACTCATTCTCGTGCCGTACAGCTTCTAAATCTTTGGTAAGATTATTAATTTGTAAAGTCGAAGAGATTGAGGAGGATGAACGTCTATGCTTGAAAGATCGTCTCAAACCTCTTACCATACTAAACTATGGCTCGAACACTTGCATGAATATGTCTATGTCACTAGGAGAGAATTCCCCAGAAGCTGACTTCATCTCCATCATTTTTTTCCTACAATTTGAAAGAAAACACATTGTTAATAAGTAACATATTAAAAGAAATAAAAATAAAAAAATAAATTATTCACATATTGCATAATTTATTTAACAAAACTAGCACTGCTTACATAATTATCTGCAGCAGCAAGATCTATCCACTCACTACGTTCATTAGTGTGAGCAGCAGCATAGACATGAATGAGGGAAAAATTTTTAGGATCATCACATTTCTAACAAAGCGACATTAGCAATTTTAAAAAGATAATGTTAGTACTTAAATAAAAGAATATAAAAATAAATAAATGAATTCTATAATTTTTTAATTACTATTTTTTCAGCAAGACGGTGGAATGACCTTGAACTGGCATTATGGTGGACAGTTAGAGCAGATCTATTCTGTGCATTTGTAAAACTCAAATGCTACAAAATTAATTAAGAATATTAATTGTAATATATATACATATAATATATAGAAAGAATATGAATGTAAATAATTAAAGGATATAAATGTAAAATACCTGATAATTTTGAGATGCGAAAAGATCACAATACTTTCTCCAATCATCTAACTTCATCTGCTGGAAAGGGGACTTCGCAACCTCTTCCAACGTCTCAAACTTCTTGAAGTGGTCATGTAATTGTCCCTTGTGACGTCGGAATAGTGTAGCCATCACTCATTCACGGTTCTCAAATTCTCGCTACGGCCAAAGTCAAGATCAAATTCATTCTAATAAGTGAATTGGGTAAAAAAATATGATATACTAATCTAAGTAAAAAAAATGTACTCTCAAAGTAAACTCACCAGCACACGACTTCAAATGTGCTCATTAATCTCATTCGGAACATCTCGCAATGAGCGCACATAAAATGGAGCATCAGCTCGAACTACTATGCCAATATAGGAGGAAAGCGCTATTGCACTATCATCCACTCCTCCAGTGGAATTATTAGGAATGGTGATCTTAAGTTTCCATGCCTTCTATTTTTCTCAAGAGAGATGCCATGTGTATAGCCATGATCGCAACATGTAGATGCATCAACTATATGATAATAGTATAATTATAGTTATATAGTTATTGAGACAAAAATATTAACTATATAATTAATTATCAACGACAATATTTCCTTACCAGTAGGTGTCAATTGGTTGTTGTTCTCTTGCGTGTTAACTTGATCTTAGGAGCGAATTCCTCGGGTGGGGAGTCCTCAATGGGTTCAGGACTTGGACTTGGCGGAGGCACATTTCTTCGTTATCGTTTTGGCATCATCCTTGAAAATGATTAATTATATCAAACAAAATTAATTAGAAGAAATTATGAAAAGTATAATATTTTATAATCACATATATGAATAAGATATTTAGTATTTTTATTCTTCATCTTCGGATGTATTTTTCATGCTTGTTTCAGAATCTCCCTCAATAACATCTTCTTCATCATCATCATCAACCTCTTATTCATCCTCCTTATCCACTGCCTACCAAGATTGTGATTCGTCTTCTTCTTCTGACTCTTATTCTTCTTCTTCTTCCTCCTCACTTACTTGAATTGAATGATCATTTAATACGGGCGGGTCGAGATGGACGGGTGGGACGTCATCTCTACACAAGGGGAGCAACTCGAGTACATCGAGGTCAACAAACAAGTTAATACCCTCTCCATCTTCCTGGTATACCTCGACAATCGGAGTGTCATCTTCATCTCTACTATTCTCGTAATCTGCACTCATTCCTACTTCATATATATTTCGAGAGACAAATTTTTGTACGACTCACCAAGTTATCTCTCCACTATCTTCATCAGCATTTTTCATTGGATCAATCAAGTAATAGACTTGGGTAGCTTGACAAGCCAATACGAATGGATCATTTTCGTACCATTTAGATGCAGTATTAACACTCATAAAGTAATTATCCCTATGTATCAAAACCTGATCACCGCTTAGATCTACCAATCACATTTAAAGACATATGTTACAAACCCACCCAGATATTTCAATCCGATAATATCACGTATGACACCATAATAGTCAATATCATCTGTTCCATGACCCCCCTCGACCAACACCAGAGTTTTGAGTCTTTATATTACGTTCACAATCCAGAGTACGGAATCTATAACCTCGAACCGTGCATGCAGTGTATCGAAGTGTTCTATTTGTGGGACCATGGGTCAATGCATACAATTCAGGAGAAATTGATATGGAATCACGAGCACGTTGTTCCAAAATCTAACAATTAAAATAGTATATATTTATTAAAAGTTACCCAGAGTAAAAAGTTTCAAAATGTAACATATATATAATTTTAGTTCATACACGTTTTTCAAACCATCCGGAAAATTCTCCCTCGTGTCTTGCCTTTATATTCTCTACGCCTTCCGTCCTAAGTTTGTTCATGTGCTCACTGTATATAAATGCAAAAGAAGTATATTTTGAGCACAACAGTTATAGTTAAACTTCAAGAAAACTATAATTATTTGAAGCATGCAACGACATATCTGAGATAGTCATCAATCTCCCGGCAATTATTTAGCACATACCACCAAACTTTACCCAACTCTCCATCAATTAAATCGTAACCCGTTTGTGCACCCAAAGGTCATATATTCTGAGAAAACACTGATAACTCATGAGGAGGCGGAGCAGTAAGATCAGCATTTCGTTCTAGATGATTAAATCGTGTCTTAACACCACGAAGATATAGAGAGCAAAATATTAACTATTTATCGTGTATATAGGCCTCTACTATTAAACCCTCATCTCTAGTTTTATTCCCAACAGTACGCTTCAGTTAACCCAAATATCTTTCAACTAGATATATTCAACAGAATTGCACTAGTCCACCCAACAGTACCTCTCAAGGTAAATGTATTGCTAAATGGACCATGACATCAAAAGATGATGGTGGAAAGATCTGCTTGAATTTACATAGTATAGTAGCAATGTTTTCTTCCAGTTTCCACAACATATCTCGATTTACTACCCGAGCGCACAAATCCTTAAAAAACATATAGAGTTCAGATATGGCAACACGTACATTAGGTGTCAGCTTCCCACGAATTCCCACAGGTAATAACTTCTGCAAAAATACGTGACAATCATGACCTTTTAATCCACTGATTTTCTAGTCATCAGGACTTGCGCATCTACTAATAATTGAAGCATAACTATTTGGCAACTTCACACCTCCAACCATTTGTATAAGGTCATCCTTTCCTCCCTCGTCATCGTAAAACATGCATGTGGCATGACCACCCTATTGCCTTCCACACGCAAATGTAGATTATGTTTAATTCTCATTCTCTCAAGATCTTTCCTCGTCTTGATCATGTCCTTCGTCTTTTTATTAATGCTCATCAATGTATCCAGTATATTATCATAGATATTCTTTTTTATGTGCATTACATCCAAACTATGTCGCAACATGCAGGACGACCAATACGGCAAGTAAAAAAAAATACTACGCTTTGTCCAATTCAATTCTGCAACACCTCATTTTCTCTTGTTCTTTTCCCGACCTTTGCTAAAATGGTTCACTCTAACATGTACCAGTTATTCCACTATCTCTTCCTCAGATAACTCATTTGGTGCAATTATGTCCTCTACTCTCCCGTCAAACTTAGCACATTCTCTTCTCCATGCATGATTTGCTGGTCGATAACATCCGTGACCCATGAAATACAAATTCTGAAAATATTTTAATCACTTACTACTAGTTTTTTTATTACACATCATACACGCTAATTTCTCTTTCATACTCCAGCAGGAAAGATTCTCATATGCCAAAAAGTCATTTATCGTCCACATTACCGCATCATGCATCTGAAAAGATATTGACGTGGATTCATCATAAGTTCTGACGCCTGTTTCCCATAACTCTTTTAGCTCTTCAATCAACGGTTGCATGAATAAGTCAATGTCATTCCCAAGTGATCTCGGGCTGGGGATAAGTAAAGTTAACAAAAAGTTAGGCACCTTCATGCACTTCCATGGTGGAAGATTGTACGGAATCAATACTACTGGCCAAGTGCTATAACTTGTACTCATATTCCCAAAAAGGTCGGTTGTGAGTCCCAAGCGCATGTTCCGAGCTTCTATCCCAAACTCTGGGTTTTGATTATTGAAAGATTGACACGCAAGTGAGTCAGCTGGGTGCCTTATATATGCGTTATCCTTAACTCTTTTGTCCTCATGTCACCTCATATCGTGAGCCGTTTTCTTACACATATATAGTCTTTTGCAACCTTGGTCTCAAGGGAAAATACCGCAACCCCTTAACCGACACGTTTTTCTTACCCTTCCACCTCGACTCTTCGCATACAGGACATGCTTGTTTCTCCTTGTCCTCCTTTTAGAACAAAACACAATCATTATTGCATGCATGTATAGACTTGTATTCAAATCCTAATATCTTTCTCAACTGTTTCGCTTCATAAAAGTTTTTCAGCAATGCAGACCCTTCAGGAAGAACCTCATTAAATAAGTCCAATGCCATGTTTATTGCTTTCGTCGACATCCCACACAATGACTTAATGTGAAGCAATCACACAATAAACAACCTTTTGGAATGTTTTGTACAGCCTGGATAAAGCTCGCGCTTTGCATCTTCCCACATTGCAGTGAAATTTTCACAATCAGTCCATCGGCCACTTGAGGCATTATCGTCAACCTCAATCATAAACATTCTAGCTCCAGTGTCACCCAACATCTCATCCATCTCATCCGGTTCATAATCATCATCCATGTGCCGCAAGTAATTTGGATGATCGACCAATACATCTGTTGAATGTTCATACAACTCACCATGCAGTATCCATCGGGTATATTCCAGATCCATACTGTTCACAAATATATAACTTTCAACTTCATCCAACCCTATCGCACACAAGTATTTACACCCTCGACATAGACACTTAAAGTAACCATGACTATCAGCAAAGGCCCGTGCAAAATCAATGAAGATTCTTACTCCACGCACATAGAGTACGTAATCCTTTCTAAGTCTATCGCCCAGACGCATCCAACTTTTGTCCATTTTTTAAAGCATCTATCTATTAATAAAACGTACAAAGAAAATTCACATGTATATCATGCTCCAATTCTCATTTTTTTTTTATAAAGTAGTTGGTCTTATCCCATTCGAGATTATATTATCCATATTGCACAAATCTCGTCACTCTACTACTTTCCACGTCAGTAAAAATTTCGATAGCGCTTCCTCATAGTTTTCCAAGTATACATGTTCAAATGGAGGAATTGTGACCCTACAAACAGTATACCCAAAGAACAGTAGAGGAAAATACCGAAACTTCATATTAAACGTGGAGAATAGGAGTAATAAAAATGTGCAATACAAATAATATAATTCCAAACTGTCCACACTGGAAAATTCAGGAATTAGTAGACACATAAATGTACACTAATTTCCAAATGGATCTAAGGATGCAATGTTACATCATATCTATCAAAAAACACTACAAATAATATACTCATGTTGTTTGAACTAACAATGTCAAACAAATAGTAGTACATGTTATATTGTTAAACTAGAGAGAGATGGAAGAGTATGTTCACAAGTTTCCTATCATGAGTAGATAACGAGGGAGAATGATTTTGAAAAAATGTCTAAATTTTAGTCTAATTACTTAATTTTCACAAACTCTCCGACCTTGACAACTCTCAAGGTCGGAGAGGTTACTACAATCAAGCAATTAGACTAAAATTTAGTCAATCATTTAATATTATTATTCCTAAATTATAATTTTAATTGTTATTTTATGTCTTAGGACATTGTTAATTGATGATACCTATGTAATTTTAATTGTTATTATATAATTTTAATTGTTATCATTCCTAAATTTTAATTTTAATTGTTATATTTAACTGAGTGAGTTATTTATTTATATAGACAATAAGTATATAATTTCTATATAAGCATTTATTTGATCCTTATTTATTTATTCTCTAGTTTATTTTAAATAAGTATATTTATTTATTTCAACTCTCTACTTATTTGGTAGGTTCAAGACTTTCTTCTTGAAAAATATTTTACTTTCTTTATATATATATATATATATATTATAATGGTTTGGAACCTCACAATGGTAATAATATTTAATAAATAATTATTAATTATAGTTATTATATGTATATTATACTTTATATATAGTTAAGTTATATACTTTTTTTTTTAAATTAAATTTTATACTATACTTATAATTTGCATAATAATCATAATCTAACTAAATTAGTATGAATATATTATATATACTTATTAAATATTAAATATTAATTCTCATATTAAATGTATATCAAATGTTTTTAATCTTTACTTAAATTAAGTTCCTAAACTTATAATTTTCTTGTTAAAGAACAAATTCAAAAAACACCAAAAAAATATTATATCAAAAAATTCACATAAATCCACAAACAAAACACAATATATTTCTAACCATATAAACATATTCAATAAAAATTCACAAACAATAATCACAATATTTCAAATCCATATCACAACATATTCACAATATTCCCACAATTATATTTCTACACATATTGATTTATCAATGAACACCATAAACTCACAAACTATTTACAAAATTTACAAACAATAATCACAATATTTTAAGAGTAAGCATAAAATCACAATAAATATATAAACATATTGCTAAAATTTAAAAATATACCTAGCACTCACAAATTCAAGAAACCCCAAAAAATAGTATATCAAAAAATTTACATAAATCCACAACCTATACACAATATATTTCTAACCATATAAACATATTCAATAAAAATTTACAAAAAATAATCACAATTTCAAATCCATATTACAACATATTCACAATATTTCCACAGAAATATTTCTAAACATAGTAATTCATCAATAAACACCATAAACTCACAAACTATTTACAAAATTTACAAACAATAATCACAATATTTCAAGAGTAAGCATAAAATCACAACAAAATGTATAAACATATTTCTAAAATCACAACAAAATGTATAAACATATTGCTAAAGTTTAGAAATATACCTAGCACTCACAATATCCTCTTACAAATCAAAAGCTTTCAACTAGCCAAAACAACCAATCTTTCAAAAAAATACAACACTAACTTATTAGAAGCATATATATATAAAAAAAAAAAAAACACAAGACAAATATCATAAAATTCAAAAAAATACAAAACAAAATATTTTTTCCTTACCAAAATCAATGGAACTAGAGTTCCAAAATATTAACCCTCTCTCACTCTAACCCTCTCTCACTCTAACTCTCTCTCTCTAACCCACGACCTTCTCTCACCGTCTCTCTCTCTCGGTTATTTGCGCGCACAGAAGAAGCAACAGAAATGAGTCTGCTTCCTCCCGTGCGTGTATTCATGCAAAAACTAAATCATTAGATGTAACGTTCGAACGTTTAAATTGTACGTTCGAACGTTAAAATATCCCGCCCAATTTTCATATGACGTCGAACGTTAAAAAAATTCAGCTAAATTTTCTGCAGATAACGTTCGAACATTAAATATACACATTCGAACGTATCTTCCTATGACAGAGCCTGAAATCTAGCGAAAAATTTCCTGTACTTTTATTCAAATGTACGGAAATTTGACGTTCGAATGTTTATAAAATCCCAGTAAATTTCATCCACTAACGTTCGAATGAAAAATTTTAACGTCTAAACGTTTCAGATCATCACAGAGGTGCCGAAATCGAACGAAAAATTTCCCGTATTTTTCTTCTTGTGTTCGAACGTATTATAATGTAACGTTCGAACATCAATCGATTTCTTCTCATATATCTCGTTTCACATTTGCACATTGAACTGAAACGTTCGAACGTGGAAAGATCATCACATATCTAAAGAAGTCAAGCGGGAAAAGACCCTCATTTTTTTAATGTTCGAACATAAATAATGTACGTTCGAACGTTACTTTAGGAAGTTATTCAGTAGTTAGAATTTATTAATATAATAGTTATATATATATATTTTCTAGATACTCATAATATTTCTCTTGAATACAATCTACTTTTATTTTTGAAAAGTTGAGAAAAATACTAACCTTTTATGACTATTTTCTTCTTTCATATAATCTTATTTGAGATATTCTTTGTTAATTTTAAATTCTTCTTTACTCAAGGTGTATATTTGAGCATCATCTCCAATCACTTGTGAATATGTTGGAGAAAAGTTTTTTTTTTAGGATTATGAGAGGTGGATGCCAACGTGAGTAATTTTGAGAAGGAAATGCGACATTTGAAAGGTAATGATCTCACCAGCTTTTTAGTTGGCTAGTTGGCCGGCCTGTAACAATAATATGTGATATAACAATAATATAACAAAATAATCGCATATGGCTCTAATACCAAAGACGTAAATCCCACGTAATAAATAGCTACTAATAATATTATATAATGATAATAATAATAATAGACGGTATAACCAATCATATGCATGAAAGCATAAAATATAGTCTACGAAAAGATTATAAGAATAATTGTATGTCTTGTTATAAATGCATACAATCCTTTACTTATACTATGAATTTTTTTCCATTATATATATAGTATTAGTGTATAATATTAATATATATCTAATAGTATTAAGATAAGTACTAATAGTATTAGGATAATGTTATATATTATAAAATTATACCATATAATATATTAGTATAGTATTAGTTTAATATTATATGTTATATACTAATAGCATTACTATATATTATTACTAAACTATATATATTAATATTAGTATTATGTACTAATATAGTAATACTAATATTAATATTTAACAGCTAACCGAGAATTAGGATTTTCTAATTGCAAAAATGGCATAATTAATTGTATTAGTGTATGGTATTTGTATATAGGATATTTTGACATCATTATGTATGATACGAAAAAACAATCGTTTCTTAGAAAGTTGCAATCAGCTTCCTATTCCTCTATTGCCGCTTGTCTACTTTGAATTTGATATATATGATATTTAGACATTTTGAAATGTATAGTCTTGCCTCATTGACTGTTGTTTTCTCTTACGATCTTTTATATTATTCATAAAATCTTCTAATTCAAGCCTTAAATTATAATCTAGACATTTTAATGAATTAAAATTGTTATATATAGTTATTATTAAATTAGACTATAATATATATAATACTTAATATATTATGTTATATATTATAACATTATACCGTATAATATATTAGTATAGTATTAGTTTAATATTATATGTTATATACTAATAGCATTACTTTATAGTATTACTATACTAACAACAACAATATACTATATATAGTAGATATCATTATATATAGTGTATATATAATACTACATATATAGTATAGTATATAAAATATTATATATATATAATACACTGTATTCTATTATTAATATATTTTTGGAAATTAAATCGCCAAACATTCGAACGTGACTCAGAATGACGTTTGAACATTTCGTGTATTTAAGCCCAAAATCGAAACGGGAAACGTCATTCTCAGAACTAAACTGTTATCTCTCCACCGTTGCACGCCGCTGTCAAACCCCGCAACAACCGTCACAAAAAGGTAGGCATCCCTCTTTTATCCTCTTACATGTCTTTTTTTTTTTTAACAATTAGTAGGATTTTGTGTAAATTGAACATTAATAGTGGCCGGATTTTCAACTCCATTTTCCGGCCACCACGGGTTGCCATTAACCAAATGGTCATGTAGAAAAGTTTCTTGAAATTTATACTTCATTTCTATGGTGGCATTTGGGCACTTAGACCCATGTTACGTGATTTTCGATAATGGCTAAGTCGATTCAGTCATTCTGTGTCGAAACATTCGAACATTTCGACAGAACGTTCGAACATATGACGTTACAATTGCATAGCCCTTCCACGTTCGAACATATCTTTTCTACATTCGAACATTACTTTTTGACACATTTACGTTCAAACGTTTAATGTTAATGTTCGAGTGTACAACTTTTTAATTTATCCGCCGTTTTGTCTTTCACGTTGCAGAAGTCAATAATTTACGTTCAAACGTAAAAAAAATACGTGCAAACGTAAAAACATCCGTTCAAACTAAAAACATACGTTCGAACGTAAAAAATATATGTGTGAACGTAAAAACATACATTCGAACTAAAAAACATACGATCGAACTAAAAAAACATACATTCGAACATAAAAACATACAGTCGAAATGGAATGCATAACGTTCAAACGCAACACATTTCAAAATTCTTATCCGTTATGCCCTAAACGTTCGAACATGTATATTATATTATGTTCGAACGTTAATATAATTTTTGTCTAATAAACGTGCATCTTTAGATAAAACTTTCGAACATATATTATATTATATTCGAACGTTAATGCAGAATAGTTTAAAATTAATATGAAAGATGCATCAGTACTACTAATAATTTTTTTTCATTTCCTATTTTTAAGATATGGCTTATCCTTTGCATACCTGGAAACTGGGGAGGGAAAGAGCCATTTCAGACACTGCTCGGATCGAGGTTCGTACTGTTATGGTGGAGTGAGAAGTCCTGATCAATGAGCTCAGATGAGAGCGGACAAACCTCAAAGATATGTTCATCAGTAGAGGCTAGGGAAATATTTGTACATTGAGGGGGAATGTATACCCTTCAATGGTTCGGGAGTTCTATATGGGGAGGAGCTCCATGTTTCAGGACGCATCCTCTCACACTCTGACTGTACGCGATGTGTCGTTTGAGATTTCACAGAATGTGATCGCCGAGCTACTTAGGATTTGTCGAGTAGTTGAGACATCGACTACACCTGACTCTCAGACTGGCGACATAGCCGTCGTTCGCACATCTACATCTGCACACGGCACACTCGATGCAAATGTAGGCACTTCTGCATCATCTACTGGCCCAACTGATGCCAGAGATGCAGATTGGTCAAAGGCTGAGGGTACTGACCGTAAGGCTTGGGATGATGACCGAGACCAGGATTTCTACATCTTCACTAGGAGAGACCGCAAGCAGATCGAGAGGAATAACGCCTTCAACCAAATACACCTGCTACCTTTCTTCCGCCTGTTGTAGCTTATAGTTTTTTATATGTTTCGCATGCTACCTGGATCCTGTGGCACATAAGACCACATCTACTCAGACTCGAGTATAGTTTTTTATACGAGTGGCACATGGAGATCCCATCGATTTGCCACTACGCATCTTTGAGGAGATCCATTACGAGGCAAGCATCATCTCTACGGACAACCTCCCATATGGTGTCATCATCAGCCAGCTATTACTTACTAACAGAGTGCCACTCCAGTCAGAGGAGCGGGTCACAGATCAGATGAGCTCCCTCGACATGAGTACACATCGATGTAGCATTGGACAGGCGAGGGGGTATCCTCGGCTTCAGCCACCCCCTGTAGCGGATCTAGCTCCTTCGACGAGTACATCTACAGGAGATGCGCGGCCTGCTTGGGTTGATGCAGTGGTCTCACAGTTTACTGCACATATCGATCGACAGATCGTGGCTGTAGAGGAGTCTGTTGCCGAGATAGCCCATCATGTAGGTATCCTCAATGAGAAGGTTGATAGCTTGACTAAGGAGATACGGAGTACGAATTTCGTGAACGTGTTCCCGTGAGTGTTGTTTACGAAATTCTATCATATTTTGTATTTTACTTTTAATATATGTAATGAACAATATTATTTAATATATCTATTATTTTTTAATTTCAATTCTAAATCTTTTTTAATATTAGCTTTTTCAACTTTAATACTAAATCACTGCGCTTCAAATATATATAAACATAAATATATTTATACATCTAAATATATAATTATATTTTACAAATTGTTCACAAATTATTTACAACTTAATTTTAGACTTGTTCACAAATTATGCACTATAAAAACCACATCATTTTTAAATTAGAGTCATATTTAATTTAAATTTACAATTAATGTTCGAACGTTACTTACTAACATTCAAACGTTGGTGCCAAAACATTTCACGTTCGCACGGAAGTAGCCACAGTGTTTGAACATATATGTGACATTCGAAAGTAAATTTACTCTCCGTTTGAACGTAAAAAAAAAACTCATCTGTCTTTAGTGACGGTTTCCAAAAATCGTCACAGAAAATGCTTTTTAATGACAGTTTAGGGACTGTCACAATTTTCTAACCATCACTAAAAACAATTATGTTGCAATGATCCTCGTTCATTGGATGCTTGACTAACCATTCGAGATTTAATTTGGTGTAAAGATATTTAGCTTAAAATTAAGAAAGCTATTAGAATGGAAATTATGTGCTCTAAATTCCATCCCCACGGGTGTGTGTGTGCGTGTAAGAAGGTTATACACGAGATTGTGATTGTCCCATACGTATAAAATATATGCTTCCGTGCATTGCGAGGAATACGCAAGTGCTGGTTCACGCATTTCCAGCCGGGTTGCTCACCACTATAAAATACCCAGTCCTTCACGCGTTTGTCAGTTAGGCGCCAACTAGTGAGCCCAATCACCGCCTAACTGCAAGGTGCATTTGCATGCGCGTCAAGTACGCGTTCGGTATCCCAACTTGCATGTGAATCGGAAAAGCTAGTGCTGTTGGATACTTGTCTTAGGACTAACTTTTTTTTTCTCGGTTTGAAAGATATTTAAGAATGATTTGTATAAATTTTAAATAAATAAATTTTATATAATTTTTTTTATAAAAATGTAGATTTTTAAAGCATAAAAAAATTATTTTTTATTAATAAAATCTATTTTTTTTATAAAAAATTTGTATGAGATTTATCTATTTAAAACGTGTACTTGATATTACTCTTAAGTGAAATATGTGAAGTGATAAATATAAATAATAAAATTTATTTTTTTTCATTTAAAATTTTAAGGTAATGGGAGATTTTTTATGGTATCAAAGTAAATGTCTAGTATTCAATGGTAACTCTATACTTCATTCTTTAATTAAATATTTTACATATTAAACCGGCTTATTTAAAAAAAATCGTCTCACGTGTTGAATGGAATGTTAAAATATAAATTTAAATAATAATAAAAAATTTCTATCACCTTAAATTCTTTGATATAGATAGATATATAAAGTTTATCATTATTAGTTTGAATATTTTGAATAATATTAAAAATTTTGTAAATATTATAAGACACATTTTATATATCTATTATCTTCCACTTGAAATAGTTAGATTAAAAATTAAACTTAAAAATTGAGAGTTAATTTATCAGAAGCACTAAATACTCAATAAATAAAACTCTCTGAATTAAAACAATTAAGGACCCGAGGGTTGAGGTAAGTGAAGGGGAAAGCCAAATGATAATTGTTTTTCCAAGACGAAGAAAAGGAAAAAACGAGCAACATCTATGCAGGCCTTTCTCACATGGGGCAAAAAGGTAAGCTATATGTGTGGGGAATGAGTCAGTCGGTCAGTCCACCGACTAGTTGACCAACTTTCGTGTCAAACTTTTGATTTTTGTTTTCTTTTTTTAATTTAGAGGGGTTTGATCAATTCTATATATTCCGACAAAACCACGTACACGATTGTTTGATTTCATTTTACCATGTCAAATTCAACGGTTTGAATATTCAAAACCCATTCTTGATCTAGTTCTACTGATCGCTTTTTTCTTTGGTTTCAAACTACAATATCAGATTACTCCACAAGATTTGAATGTTGAACGTGTGCTTATTAATATATGTAAATATTCCTTTGTACCTTTAACGTGTATGTAACATAAAAAACTCATCCCCAGTACTGCCAATTCTCATCCAATTCCTTCACACAGATCGAGAATGATCTCTTCGTGGAGACGGCGAAGAGCTCATCGCCGTGCCGGTAAGGAGCAGCCATGGGGCGAGAACACAGACATGGAGCTGACGATACCGGGCCATTTCCGATGCCCAATTTCTCTAGACTTGATGAAAGATCCGGTCACGTTTTCGACGGGAATTACGTACGACCGTGAGAGTATCGAGACGTGGCTCGAGGCCGGGAACCAGACCTGTCCCATTACAAACCAGGAATTGAAGAGTCTGGAGCCAATACCGAATCATGCCATAAGGCAGATGATACAAGACTGGTGCGTTGAGAACAGGTCCCATGGCATTGAAAGGATTCCCACGCCTCGGATTCCCGTGACTTCGGCTCAGGTTTCAGAACTCCTTCGTAAGATTACCATGGCAAGTGAACGTGAAGACGAAGCTGGGTGCCTGAAGTTGGTGACCAAGCTCAAGGCATTGGCAAAGGAGAGTGATCGTAACAAGCGGTGCATTGTGGCCAACACGACCGGCAGTGTTTTGTCGGCTGCGTTTGACATATTTTCCAAAGTGTCTTTCGACAGAAATGCTGCTGTGTTGGAGGAGATCTTGTCGACTTTAGCATTACTTTTCCCATTGGACAGAGAGGCCAAGTCCTACCTCCAATCGTCTGCTTCATTGCATTGCATGGCCTGGTTTTTGAAGTGTGGGGATTTGTCGGGGAGAAGAAATTCAGTCTTGGCTTTAAAGGATATTCTTTCATCGGATGAGAGTAGGGTAGAATCATTTTCCAAGATTGAAGGAGCTTTGGAAGCATTAGTGAAGCTGATTAAAGAGCCCATTTGCCCTACTGCAACAAAAGCTACGTTAATGGTGATATATCACATGGTTAGCCGCTCGTTTCCAAATGAGGCAATTATAGAAAGATTTGTGGATATGGGTTTGGTCTCTTTACTTTTAGAATTACTTGTAGATAACGAAAGAAGCATGTGCGAGAAGGCAGAGGGTGTTCTTGATGGGATATGCAGCAGTGAACAAGGGATAGAGAAGGCCTACAATCATGCTCTGACCATGCCGGTTTTAGTTAAGAAGATACTGAGGGTATCGGATTTGGCAACCGAGTTCTCGGTGTCCATCATTTGGAAGCTGATTTGCAAGAATGAAAAGAGGGAAGAGGCAAGTGTTGTTGTTGTTGAAGCACTTCAAGTGGGTGCGTTTCAGAAGCTGCTGTTGCTGTTACAGGTTGGTTGTGCAGATAGAACAAAGGAGAAGGCCACAGAGTTGTTGAAACTGTTGAATCTTCACAGGGATAGGTTGGAGTGTGTTGAGTCTATGGATTTCAAGAATCTCAAAAGGCCCTTTTGAAGGACAAGTACCAATTTTGAAGTAGTTAATTTAAGGGCATGCAGCAGCCAACTTACACAATCAAAATTTGTATAGAAAATAATATTGGTGGACAGCTCCTGTCCAAACTCCAAAGTACTATCTTCTACTTCTTTCAAAGAATTTGTACGGGCTTGCACATCTTGAACTTGTACTGTTCTATCATTACTCATAATTTATCAGCTTGCTTATCACTTATGAGTAGAGTTTTACTAGCTAGTTTGAGGAAAATGTACCATTTATTCCCATAATAAATTATACAATGCTCGATATGTTTTAGAGTGATAATAGGATACATTAAGGTGTGGTTTGGATAGATTAATGAGATGAAATGGTTTTAGATGAAAATTAAAAGTTGAATAAAATATTATTTTTTAATATTATTATTGTTTTGAGATTTGAAAAAGTTGAATTGTTTATTATATTTTGCGTGGAAATTTGAAAAAGTTATAATGATAAGATAAAACGCTTTCACTATTCAAATAATGAAGTCTGCCTCGTTAGCTAATATTAAGAAATTATTTGTATTTTGATTTATATATATATATAATTATAATAAATCTCACAATAAATTACATATTTATAAACTTGTACATAGTACTTGAGCTCTTGGATATATAATAAACTTTTTGACAGCTTGTGGCGGATTCGTGGATGGATATATTAATTTTAGCAACAAAGGAGAAATACATGTGACTAAAATACTTTTGTTTTTTTATTTTTCAGGGCCACATGATTGTTTTTGGAAAACAAAACGTATCATTCTGTATTCATTGATTTCATTACATCTCATATCGATTCTTATAATTTGACTAATACAATCAGGACAATCTTCTACCTATATATGTTTTGAATCTAAAATTAAAGCTTTCTTTGCAAATATATGAGTTGCCTCATTAGAGTTTCTATGCACAAATTGTACTTTCCAATCTATTCTGTTATTGAGCACCTTCTTTGCATCTTCAATCATCATTCCATAAACTAGAAATTCTCCGTTTTATTCATTAATGGCCTTGACTATGATCTTAGCATCACCTTCAAAGACAACCCTGCTGAAGTTAAGATCACTGCAAATCTCCATAGCTCTTGAAAGAATTTAGAGTTGGATGCCAATTAGTTATTTAAGACCCGTTTGGATAGTGAAAGTATCTTATTTTATCTTATCTTATCTCATCATTATAATATTTTTAAATTTTCACATAAAATATAATAAACAATTCAATTTTTTTAAATCTAAAAATAATAATAATATTAAAAAATAATATTCTAATAATATTTTATTCAACTTTCATCTCAACTCACTATTCAACTGGCACCGAGATAGGAATGATTGAGAGATGAGATGAGATGAGAAATCTGTAAATAGTAGTGAAATAATTTGAGTTATAGTGTTTTATAAGATTTTGGGAAATGAGAGAAAAAATTAAAATATTATTAGAATATTATTTTTTTAATATTCTTTTTATTTTAGGATTTGAAAAAAAAAATGATTTTTTTTTTTTAAGTTTGGAAAAATTGAAATGATTAGATAAAAACTTTTAAAATTTAAAATTGAAAAACATATGTTTGAATGATGTTTGGATGTGATGAGATGACATGAAACTATATCAACATCCAAACAACCCGTTCTAACTAGCATCTGGAAATTTTTGTTGTGTATTTGGTACACATCAGTCACCACCAGCTGCTACTATAAAATGGTTGTTAAAAATTTTGATTCAAAGGCAAAAAGAAATGTGAACGCCATTTTTAGCAATTTTCCAGAAGCATTAAACACAATCATTATTTCACAACTTATTACTTGAAAGTACTGTTGCTAGCCAGCTTTGGGGACGTTCTCGAAGTTGTTGGGAGAAAAATTAGGCATCAAGGATATATATAATTAGAGAAATTTAGAAAATGAAAAATACTCTAATCATAAAATGATTATATAAAAATAATTTTACAAACTGATGTGCCTTAATGTAATTTATCAGATTCTGAAGTTATTTTTATTATAGAATAGATCTAACATATTATATTAAGTCACGTCAGTTTGTATGATTATTTTTGTATAATTTTTTTATGAATGTAACAGTCTTCTTAGAAAATACTTGTTTCAAGCTTTTAAAAACTTTGTAAACCACATTAGTTAAGATTTGGGGAAAAAGAGTCTAGCCAGTTTTGGGCGGTTGCTAGCCAGCTTTGTTTTCGTAAATGAGATGAGTTGAAATAAAAGTTAAAAATTAAATAAAATATTATTAGAATATATTTTTCAATATTATTTTTGTTTTGAGATTTGAAAAAATTGAATTATTTATTTTATTTTATGTGAAAATTTGAAAAAATTATAATGATTTGATGAAATGAGATAAGAATGGTTGTAAAAACAAACAAGATCACTTGTGTGGCTAGAGAGATTGTTAAGATTTTCGTTGGGAATAAAGGATAGTTTTTAAGATCCGGTTTGAATACAAGAAGTGTTTAATCTTATTTCATTTCACCATTACAACTTTTCTGAATTCTTATAAAAAATTTAATAAACAATTCAACTTTTTCAAATATCAAAATAATAATAATATTAAAAAAATATTTTAACAATATTCTATTTAACTTTCAACTTTTATCTTAACTCACTATTCAAACGATAACTTAATCTTTCTTTTAGAAAAAATGAATCTTCAAAGAATCAAAATTACGAAACTTTTTGAGGTTCAAGGAGAGCTTTAGGCTGTATTTAGATGTTGAGCTGAACTAAGGTTTTTATGAATAGTAGTGAGTTGAGTGAGTTTTATGAGACTCATATAAGATAAGTTTATGTGTGCTTAGATATTAATATGATTTTAAATATAATTATAAAAAATTGTAAAATAAATGAGCCTCACCATTAAATTTCACTATTTATCTGATATGGCCTGAGCAATTGCTGGTGCCAAAACCTGCACAAAAACAAAAAAAAAAAAAAAAAAAAAAAAGGGTTTCCTAACAACTGCACTTGCAGCCAAACCAGCCAAGCAGAAAAAGTAATAAACAATTGAGTTGGGCCGCACAAGAGATGGAAAAAAAGCACGCAATGGAGAGAAAAGTAAACTGACATAGATGAAAATGTAAAATTAGAAATTAATGTTTGTCAATTATAGAGTTCAGTTTTAGCTAGATTCTATTCAATTTGTATAAAAACTTGCCTTTGAATGTTCAACTCAATCTAAAAATGAAGAGCACTGAACTGAGATATGCATCTAAACTGGACTGTTTTTAGGGACTATTTCAAATTTTTGGGGTCTTTTTTTTTATTTTTCTGAAATTTTATAGATAGTCAAGGGTTTGTATAATTTTAGTGGGGCCATGATCCCGACTCCCTTGGCACCATCACGTACGGCTTGTAAAAAGTTCTTTCTTCCGGCGTATGAAACGTCAACATTTACTATATATACAATTAACATTGACTAGGAAAAAATAAAAAATATTGAAACTCTTCAATTATAATATTAACGAGATGATATGAAATTATTATTTATTTTAAAATTTCAATTTTAAAGAAGAGATTTTATTATTCATATTAGAATATTATATCTTAATACGTCCGGTTGTTATGTATATCAGACTCTCTTTCAATAAGTAAGTTTAATATAACTGTTTATTTCTCCCAGAGTACTATAAAATAAATAGAGAATTATTATTTTTCATTTTTCATTTTATCTTGAATTATA
This sequence comes from Juglans microcarpa x Juglans regia, assembly GCF_004785595.1. Classification (NCBI taxonomy): domain Eukaryota; kingdom Viridiplantae; phylum Streptophyta; class Magnoliopsida; order Fagales; family Juglandaceae; genus Juglans; species Juglans microcarpa x Juglans regia. Next base: position 10,069,630 of record NC_054599.1, on the reverse strand, counting down.
TTATAAGGTGAATATTATGCTTAAAATTAATTTTTTATTCAACTGGATAACTTATATAAAGCAAATGAGTCACATTAGAGTCACCGTTGGGAGATTCTGCTGGTATATTTTATGTGTTTTTTGTTCTTTTTTTACATACAGTTTTTAACACTTTTAAATATTTTTTAAAAAATAAAAAAATTACAATATTGTTAAAAAATATTTCTTTAATCACAAAGTAAAAATAAAAAATAAAAAAATTCTCAGCAGGAGCTCCCAGCGGAAAGACTAGTACTATTCAAAGCGAATTAAAATGTGATGTATGAGTTGATGCGATTAAAGACAATAAAATCTAAAATAATTAAGCATTACTGACGAAACAATGCCCATCTAAGATGATTCAGCTCCCATTTGAAGCATGCAGCTTAATGGTTCAAATTTCATAATTTTGTTAATCTTTTTAGCAGTTCAGTTTCACATTTTCTTGTTCCTTAGATCAGTTTCATTATAAATTAATTCTTTATAAGACTGGCTGAATCAGATATCCAAATTTGACCAAGTGTTTAAAGTACATATTCTACATCCTAAGACTAGTCTGCATTTCCCTTTTAAAAGATCGATTTAACATAATGCGGACTTGACCAGCTAAAAATTTTGGTAGGACAAAGATCGTGGAAAGATTTTGTTTCGCTGTCTACAAACGTTCAACACGTGGGAAGAACGTGGAAAACTTTATCTGAGGTTACTTAATCCACATGTTTTTCTTTTCTTAAATAATATTAAATACAATTTTAAAATGTGTAATTTTTTATATATTTTTTTAAATTGAATTTATTATTAAAATAATAATTTTTTCATGTGAGTCTCAAATTTACTCATTGTTTTTAAAGGAGATGTGTGGAATTTATTAGGGATGTAATCGGTCAAGTTTGGTCCGGTTTAGAAAAAATTTAGAACCGAACCGGTATGCACCGGTTTTACATTCTCAAGAACTGATTCCGCATCGGTTACACTCCTAAATGGTGCTTTTGGTTTTATCTGTTCCAGTCCAGTTTTTCGATTTTAATATACTATATACTATATTATATAATATATAATAGTATATTATAATATATAATACTATAGTAATAATATATTGTAGTATATTATAATGTATATTATAATTATATTATAGAATATAGTGATATATTATAGTATATTAAAATATATAGTGATATAATATTAGTATAACTATTAATATAATATACTATAGTGATATAAGATTTTAAAATTTAATATTATATTAATTAGTAATTTATTATATAATACAAAACTATTTTATATATAATTATATATAATATATAAAAATTATATACAATATAAAAAATTATAATATATATGAACCAGTTCGATTCTGTCCAATCTAGTTTTAAAAAAGGAAAAATCAGAACTGAACTAATTTTGATCGGTTTTAAGAAAAATAAAATCGGTACCGGACCAAACCAAACTCAATAACGAACCAAATTTACTGGTTCGGTTCAATCCGATCTGGTTTACCTATTCACTGATTCTTTTTACATCTCTAAAACTTACACACTCTAAAATTACAAATATCATTTAAAAAAAATAATGAAAGACGCAATTTTAAATTACAATATGATTAATAAAATTTTATAGTTTAAACTTTGGTGTAAAGGACAAATCATTATAATTATTAAAAGTAAATTACAACAGTAACAATTCTTTTTATACCAATTAATCATGCGAACGCTTCCACGTTAATGTTAGGTGTATCAATAAATATAAGTAATGTTAAATATAGTTGTGAAGTACGTAAGCGGCATACAATCGTTTTAAAAAAGTGTGAGGTTTATTATTAAAAAATTATTAGTTTTTATATGAATCTCATATTTATTTATTTTTTTTAAAGTAATTGTACAGCGCTTACACACTCATGACTACAACTATCATTGAGAGTTTACGTTGTAATATTATATCAATAGAGAAACTCGGTAGGTAGAGCACAATTTTTGCAATTAAGTAGTACGTGTTGCTGCAATTGCAAATTAGATGTCTGATTGTGTGTATGTATATATATACATACATACGAGTGTAGGAGCAACGTGTAAAGTAGGTTTGTCTAGTTTAGTGAAATGATTATTTTTAAGAAATAATGTAGTTCTTATAAAAAAAAATATAGATTTCAATCAATAATTTAATGCATAGAGAAAAAAATATAAGTCCTAACAAATATTTTTGGCTAATAATAGGTAAGTATTGGATAATAATTACATGTCTGTATAAATTATAAGATTAAAACATTAGTTAAAACAGTAACATAGTCTCATTGATAGTTATGATAACCATAGTTTTAGCAAAATTGTTTGTGATAAGTTTAATACAACTTCAACAAAAACATTAGTTTAAAATTTGATTTCTTTGATAATTCTATTGTGATTCATCATTTTTGTTATCTTGGACGGCATCAATAGAGATGACATTGAAATTCTTATATTTCTATTGCTTGATTCAGTCATGATCTACAAAAAGTTAAATCATCCACTCTTTCTCTATGCTTTTTCTGTAAGATTTTTTATATATGACAAATGTTCTTACAAAATAAATTTTGATTAGCCTTGCAATAGACTACCAGACAACAAGGCTTAAACATTTCTTATGTACCCAAGGAGGAGATAAATGACAAAAATAAATAAAAAATAAAGAAAAAGAGAAAGCATTATAAGAATGGTTCAAATTTTTTTAAAATTATTTAGAATAAGTATAAAAAAAATGTTGACATGCTTTTTTTTGCAAACATCCTTGGAATGATGCAAAAAAAATTTCAACCACTCTTAAAAATTTTTCTAATATTTTAATCAAACTCTTCTTATTTTTCCCAACCAATCCGATGGGTACACAAGAAATTTTATTACACTATTATTTTGCCACAATAATATAATGATCTAAAAATTATAAAGAATGCAATAGAAAGTCTAAATCATATAACATTTAATTTTATAATAAAATTTTATATCATTATGGGCTCTTTAATCTCGTGGTAATATTTCAGATCTCCTATACATGTTTCATTTAGCTTTTCTACATAAAACAAGATTTTTGTTATAGTTAGAAAATCCCTCTTTTCTTAGTTTCTCTAAGATCTTTCAATTTCTTGATATTTCATTATTTGAATTTTTGTTGAACTTTTTGTTTAATTTCACACTAACATATTTATCTGTCGTAAATAAAGATATTACATATCCTCTTTGTAGATAGGATTTTCAGATGTGTTTTCCTTATCTCTAGCGATCTGTCAATTTTTTATTTTTTTATTATTTTATAATACACTCACAATTTATGTTAGGTTCTATATATTGTATGTTTTTCTTGGTTTGTAACAAAAATCATTTATGCCGAACTTCTCCAAAACACAGATTTAAAAACACAAATTCCTTTTAAATATTTTCATATATTGTTGATTATGTTCGAACACAATATTGTCCATATACACAGCACCAATGAAGTCATAAACACAATATCAAATAGAAAAATAATAACTGAAAAAGAGAAAATTCCATAAAACATTTGATTTTTAGATACTTTTTCTTTGTCTCTACCTACTTGCCGAATTTCTTTTAGTTACTTACAAAACATGTTTTCTTTTTAGGGTTTTTTTTTTTAATTTATAATATACTCACAATTTATGTTAGGTTGTATATATTGTATGTTTTGCTTTTTTTTTTTTGACAAAAATCATTTCTACCAAACTTCTCCTAAATACAATTTGTGACAAAAACTTCTCCAAAACACTCACAATTCCGTAAAATAGGAAAAGATCAATTATATAACAAATGACGTTATATAATAAATAGCACCATACACTTACAAAGAATAAAACTAAAAATGTCTAGACTCCTCAACCAAAAGATCTAAAGACAAACGACCAAAAAAACCCACAGAAGTTAATAACCATGCACTAAAAAAATAAAAAGAGAGGAAGCCATAAAAGACTGTACCAAACAGTTGAAATTTTTTACTCTTGAAATATATTATAAAATTTTTTGTGTGAATATAATTGTTAAGATTACCTCTCGACGATTGAAATAAAAAACAAAAAATAAAAAAATTCAAAAAATAATTTATATTGAAAAGACGTTTCAAAATCAATATCACCATATTCTTGCAAGGATGAATAAGAAATGTCCAGTTTTGAAAGTCCTCAACCAACAATACCTGAAAACAAACTATAAAAAATAATCCACAAAAAAAATAAGCACTGCAGTAACCAAAAAAAGGAAAGGTAGAAAATACTATACTTAAAACCATACACGCAGGATGATCAAACAAATAAATGAGAAAGAAGAGATGACAAATAAAATTAAGAAACAATTTTTTTTTTTTCCAGAAAATCACTTGTAATGAAGAACAATATGCAGACACAAAAGAAGAACACTTTTTTAATGTGTTGTGAAAAATGGTACGAGATACATCAAATTATCTAGACAAATAATGAACTTTTTTTTTTTTTTTTTGAAAATATATCCTCGATATTTCATTCAACTAACACTATGGCCACTCCGGATCATACTCTCCACTACCATAATTTACAGTATTAAGATCTAAGAGTGCAAGATTAGAAATTAGCTGTTCATGACAAGAGTTTATAACATTAAAATGCGACTGTGCTACTGCAAACCTACTTGTACCAAAACCTGCTCTATGCTTCTCAGCCAAAACCAGATCAGTGATATCAGGGTTTATACAATCAACATCAATAAGCTCACAACTCTACAGAAGAGCTTTCTGTGCTAGCAAATGAGCCACTTGATTTGCATCCCTTTTAACATGTGAAATCTTCCAAGTAATACCAGCCAAGATCAAATATACATCATTCACGAGACATTGCAGCATACCATAACTCTGAGCATTTTGTTTCACAGCATTAACAACCTGCAATGAATCCCCTTCAAAGATTACTCTTTGCAGACTCAGCTCCTTACACAACTTGACAGCTGAAATTAACCCTCTGGCTTCTGCTATTTCAGCTTGTGAGCAAAAATGTAGTGGTTGCATGTATGAAGCCAGAATATGTCCCTCCAAGTCTCTAACTGCTATCCCAACTCCAAGTCTGTTTCCTCTTTCTCTGACAGTAACATCCCAATTTATTTTTATCCAATCTGTGTCTAGATGTTGCTAATAAACTAAATCTGTTTGGGCCATTCTATCATGGTTTCTGGAGTTGAGTTGTTTAGTACATAGCTGCTGAAAATCATTGAACTCCTGTGTTGCTCTCATCATCAGAATGGAAGGGGTTGTGAAGTTATCTTCAAAAATCAATTTGTTCCTTCTCATCCATAACATTCTTGCTATTTCTGCAAATAAGGAGATTTCTGAATTATCTAGTCTCTGAAACATGTGCAAAAAAATTTCACCAAACTCTTTATGAGTAAATGCAGCTTTCTGAAACTTCTTACTTCCAAACATCCACACATCCTGTGCAGAAGGGTAATCCCATAGAACATGAGCTGAAGTTTCTTCTACCTACTGACAGATTGGACAAAAAGGTTCATTGATCACTTTCTTCTTGCACAGATTTTGCTTTGTGGGTAGAGCATCATTACAAGCACGCCACATAAACATTTTAATAGCATTTTTTGTGTTCATCTGCCAGATTTGCTTCCATAATTCTTTGTGCACTCCTTGTGTTGAGCTTTCCCCTTTGTTTTGATCTTTCCTCAACTTACATAAATGATAGGCACTTCTAACTGTAAGACAACCATTTCTTGTATGCTTTCACACCCTTTTATCTCTTGAAATGTTAGTCTGTGCTATAGGAATCCTTACAATCTGTTGCACATCCTCTTCCCAGAAAATATTCTTGAGCATTTGTAAATTCCACCACTTTGTACCTGGATCAATGAGCTCAGACACTTTTGCATTTATTGACAAAGATTTCACTGGAGACCTTAGATAACCAGATTCAGTAGTAGGAATCCACTTGTCTTGCCATATCATTACATCTTCCCCATTAGAAATTCTCCAAATCGTGCCATCTTTAACAAGAATAATTGCTGAACTGAGGCTTCTCCATGTATAAGAAGGTCTAAATCCAACTGTTGCCTCCAGAATAGATTTGTGTGAGAAATATACAGCTTTAAGAATTCTTGCTACTAAAGTTGTTGGATTACTTGGAATTCTCCAAACTTGTTTGGCTAGTAGAGCACTATTGAAAGCCACCAAGTCCCTAAAACCAAGTCTCACACTTGCTTTATTTTTACTCAAACAGTTCCAACCTTTCCAATGAATTTTTGCTCCTTTGTCCTGAGTGCCCCACCAAAAAGAAGAAATCAAAGAATTCAGCTTCTTACACAAAGTTTTTAGAAGAAGAAACACACTCATACTATACGTAGGTATAGCCTGGACAACAGCCTTAATTAAAATATCTTTTCCAGCTTTTGAGAGGAACTTAACCTTCCAATTTTCCATTCTTTTACTCACTTTTTCAATTATTCCTTGAAATGCAGTTGATTTTGATCTTCCAATGACTGATGGCAACCCCAAATATTTCTCCATGTTTGATGAGGTTCGCAAACCAGCAACTTGTAACAAATGATTCTGTGTTGCTTGCTTCATGTTGTTGCTGAAATATAAAGAAGTCTTGTTTCTATTAAGCCTTTGTCCTGAAGCCTGCTCATATTTGTGTAAAATTTGATTCAAAGTAACCCACTCTTGAATACTAGCTCGACAAAATAGTATACTATCATCAGTAAAAAACAAGTGAGTCATCTTGATCTGTCCTCTGGCCATAGGTACCCCAGTAATATACCCTTTATGTTCTACTTTACTTAACTGATTTGTTAGCACCTCAGCACATATGATAAACAAGAAGGAGCCAAGGGATAGCCTTGTCGAAGTCCCCTAGTGGGTTTAAAACAATCTTGAGGGACACCATTCATCAACACAGAAAAAGAGGAAGAGGAAATACACCTCAAAATAAGATCAATCCATCTCAAATCAAATCCCATCTTCAACATAGTTGCTTTAAGAAAATTCCCCTCTATCCTATCGTAGGTTTTACTCATGTCAAGTTTCAAAGCCATATATCCCTTTTGACCCTTCAGCTTAGTCCTCATGGAATGTAAAATTTCATATGCAGCCAAAATATTATCAGATATGAGCCTACCAGGTACAAAGGCACACTGGTTTTAAGAGATTATAAAAGGCAGGATCTGTTTGAGTCTATTGGCTAGCATTTTAGTGATGATTTTATAAAGAACATTACAAAAGCTAATGGGTCTATAGTCAGTCATGTGAATAGGATTTCTGCATTTAGGAATCATCACTAAATAGGTATAATTGATTTCTTCCATACCATGCTCAGAATTTAAAAAATTGAGAATAGCTTCACTGACCTCTTCCCCTATCACAGACCAGTATTTTTGGTAAAAACAAGCTCCATACTCATCTGGTCCTGGTGCTTTGTGTGGTCCCATTTGAAAAACAACATTCTCAATTTCCTCTTTGCTAAAAGGTGCCAAAAGAGCTTCATTCATCTGTTGACTAACTTTCCTTTTAACTGCTTGCATCAAATTATCCATATTTGTGGGGTTGGAGATTGCAAAAAGTTCTTTGAAATACTGAGTAAAAGCTTCTCCAATGTGATTGGAATCTGTAATTGTCCTTCCATTCTCATCAATAATCTTGGATATACTATTTCTCTTCTTTTTTTGAGTTGCACAAAGGTGATAAAACCTAGTATTTCTGTCTCCTTTCTGTAGCCAGATTTCTTTTGCCCTTTGTTTCCATTTCACATGCTCTCTTTCCAGCTAGTGATCAATTTCTTGTTTTAATTCTTTAAGTTGCTGAACTGATGTTGCTGTAACGGATTGTTGCAGAGCCTGAAGGGAATTCCTTTTCTATTTGATACTGGCTCTAGACTCCCATTCTTTGTTATAACTCCACTGTCTCAGTATCTGTAAGCATCCTTCAAGTTTTGTATTTATCTTTAAAAGACCTTCTTTGTTGCTGCCATGGCTATGCCAAGCCTGAGTAATAACCTCCTCACAATCAGAGAACAAAGACCAACTATCCTCATATCTACAAAGATGAACTGGGTGCCTATTCCAAACATTTTGTTGCCCAATTGTCATCAAAAGAGGACAATGATCTGAAGAGTGTGATGCTAATACTTTAACCCACCCCCACCAAAAGCTGCACACCACTCAGAGTTGGCAGTGACTCCATCAAGCCTTTCCTTTGTAAAATGATGATCCTCTCTTAAGTTAGACCAGGTATACTTTCCTTGAATACAACCCAAATCCTTCAACTGACAATCTTGCAAAACACTTTGAAAGGCTGCCATATGTTTTTCATCCCTTCGAGCCCCTCCATACCTTTCACTATGACATAGAATTTCATTGAAATCACCTAGACATAACCATCTTTTAGGCTGAAGACGATTTAGATGTCTCAAGATCCCCCACCCTTCATATCTCTTTTCTGTTTCTGAATTTTCATAAAAACAAGTAAGCATCCACTCATCTACTGGTTGACCAACCCACATATTTATATGTCTTTGTGAGTAGGTGCTTATATTGATGTGAACATCCTCTGCCCAAAACAGAACCATGCCACCACTTCTTCCCACACTATCAACAGAAAATAAACATTGGAAACCCAATTTCAGTTTCAAAGTATCTAATTTCATCTTTTGCAATTTTGTTTCCATAAGAAACAAAATGCTAGGCTTGTGAATCTTAACCAATAGGCTAAGATCTCTAACTGTCCGAGGGTTGCCAAGCCCTTAGCAGTTCCAACTTAGAAGCCTCATTTCTCTCGGCGGGGCTGACTAACAGCCTCCGCCGATATATCAAGACTCAATAATAAAGCTTGTTTTTTACCCCTACTATCTTGCTGATTCTCCTTTATCACTATATCAGATTCATCATCATGTCTTCTCTTCCTAGGAGCATGAATAGTAGGTTTCAACTCTTCATTAGTTTGCATTCCCCTTGCCCTTCTCTTCCATCTCGTAGTACATACCTCAGGAATATGCTCAACTGGTCCCAACTTTTGTTGATCTTGCAGGTGTTCTAATTGAGCAGGCTGACTAGTCATCACCACATTTGATACGGGTTGAACTGCTAACTGTTCCAGTAAGAGCTTTGAATTATCAAGTACTAAATCTTTTGGTTCTGCCTCCCTGTTGAGCACAAGTAAATCCTCACTTTGAAGCTGGTCTACATTACTGTCTGCTTTATCCTCTTCTATTGTATGATGCTTCGACAAATCCTGACTTGATTCCACCTCAACCAACTGAATTTCTTTTTGAGCTAATTTTTCCCCTTTATTACAAGACCCTGTTTGTATAAAAGAAGGAAAGGATGGACCTGAGGTGCTGCCATAGCTGGAAACTGCAGCAAAGCTTGAAGCACGCAACCATGATCCATACTGTTGCAGATTGTAATCCTTTGTTTCTTCTGTGTGTTTATGTTTCCCTATACATCCTTGCACCCCATGCATAATAGCTCCACATTTAAAACAAAACCTAGGCAGCCTTTCATATTTAAAAGAAATAAAACTTCTCTGACCCAACAACTCCATAATTTTTCCTCTTATCAAAGGTTTAATTAAGTCAACCTCAACTTGTACTCTAATCCATTTTCCCTAACAATTCTCATCATAATCAGCCTCCACCTCTATAACTTTACCAATAGTGGATCCAATCCTACCTCCAATTTCCTTATTCATGCATCCAAGAGGTAGATTATGAAGTTGGACCCACAAGGTAGTGGAATTAAAATTCAGATCAGCTGGTGGAGTAACACCATTGAATTTTTTTATGCAAACCAGATTAGTATCAAATAACCAAGGCTGACCTCCCCAGATTTTATTCAAATCTTCCTCAGTTTGGAATTCAAACACATAAAGATTGTCTCCTACCTCATGAATTTTCACTCCAACACAGGCTTTCCACACTTTTAACAACGTGTTTTTGAACGCATCCTTATTAATCTTTTTATCAGCTATTACTTTTCCCACCAGACACAACCTCCCTCTCTTCATATTGTTATCGATGTCATGGTCAGTGATTACAATTTCATACCTTTCCTCTTCTGTTAATGAAAACTTACTCCATAATTCTGAAAGTTCCTCATCCATTTGAACCAAAGCTCCAAAACCAGAAGTAAAGCAACGAGTACAATCGAGTTAACAGAAAAAATAAGCAGGTAAAAAAACTTGCCCTAGGCAAAGATCCCTTCCACCGAAAGTGAAGGACACATCTTCCCTCTCACCAGAACGTTCTCAAGTCGAGAAGAAGACCGACAAATAATGAACTTGAAGGATAGACTTTATGACAATATAATAATAATTCACAGATGGACATAAGTCGCTGCAAACGCAAAAGATAAAAAAACATAAAATAAATACTGACATAGGAACTCGAACTGACCAAAAACTCCTCGCATAAACAGACGCAAAAGAAGAAAATAGAGGGATAAAAAAGTAACCACACAACACACGAAAAATTTACACGGATAGAAAAAATTTACTGTTCATTACCATAACGGCTCAATAGCCGCTTATTATAGTAGAATAGATATATATATATATATATATATATATTTACTTGAAAAGAATTTTTAAGATATTATTTTAAAACCTGAAATAGCCAGATTTTCTTCAAAAGGACCCAAACCAAAGAGTCTAACGAATAACTGGTATTCCAGGCCTACTCCTCCTGATTTACAGTTTGAAGAAAAAGTTTTTTGAGGCGGCTGCTTTGATACTAGGCGACGATTATCTCAAAGTAGACTTTGGTTAGTCTTCTTTGAACTCAAGTAGTAGTCAATCATTTTTCAACTTTAGAATGTCTTCGAAATCATGACCAAATAAATTACTATATGAAGCCTCTGAGGATGCTTATGAATTTTCCTCTTTAGAATTATTACTCACAGACTTGGACATTTGTTGTTCAAGCAATTTTATTAAATCTTTTTTATCAAGTCTGTTGAGGATATTATCTTTGACAGACTTAGAAGATTTCTTTGACGATGAGCTGGTGGCTTTTCCTCTTGCTGAAGCAGTTGGTGAATTAGGGGCCTGAATTATTAATGGATATTCAGGAACAAGTGAACCAGATTTAATTGCAGGAAATTCCTTTTTGTCTTGTAAATCAGGGGCGACTTGAGGAAAATCTTTAATCATCTGGTTGATCACTTTATCAGTATATCCGAACCTATCCCACCATTTTGTGAAGTAAGCTCGGTCAATTATATTAGCATTTTTCTCATAAATCCATTTGAAGATCCACGATAGTTTGTAGTTCTTGCAAAAATGGAGCTCATAAGGAAACATCTGTGAATGCTGGTTCAGTTTTGTACCAGCAACTTGTTGATAAAATATAAAAGCTCTGGCGAGCTACTCAGGACTCCATTTTGGCTAGTTCAGAATCATCTTTCGACAAGTAGGTCAGGAACCCAGAGGTGTAAGTCCCGTTTTAAAGCTAGGGAGGCGTGTGTAGGGCGGCTATAGGTTCAAACCCGAGGGCCAAGAGTGGTAAGTTCGCAGACCCCTGAGATGCGACGGTCGGTGTTGTCCTAGGATAAAATGAGTTGGATAAATAGATCCAATTCAACAATTAGTTACAGGTCGGCTATGCCGCCTGACATAGTTAATGAGGAAGACTGTGCTTTTGAAGCAGCAGAGTTGTCTGTGCTGGGATCATGAAAGATTCCAAAACTTGATGTTAGCACAATCTATCGAACCAATTGGTTTGAAAGGTCTATGCACACACAGTTTTGCATGCGTGCTGTTAAACAAACTTATGCTATTTCCAAAACCCAAGAAAAATGTTATCTTTTTCAAGAAAAACAGATAACCAAATTCTTGGAGTAAGGTTTTAGATATATCCATATTGGATCTGTCCAAATTGCTGCCAAACCTTTAACAAGGAGAGGCATCAATGCATCCGTATTATTTTGTTTAAGCGATGCCGGATTCAAAAATTTTGAAACAAGTATTCTCGAAATGATCAAATCCTCTCTAACGGATGGACCAGTCCATTTTAATTGTTATTCTGATTTAACACTTGCTCTTGATGATAAACATATTTTAAAATGTTTGACCTTAAATATTTTAACTTCTGGATATGATATGCTTAAGAGTAGCAAACCCCTTACTTTGATTTACAGGATTTATTATTGTATTTTAAAAACGAATTTAAATCCAAAGGCTATTGTAAAACCCATCCAGAGAAAAAAATCTTCTGATCCAGAGTTCAACCCCAGATGCAGATGTTTCAACTCCAAAAATGATTTTTTGGAAAGATATAATTCTTCCCAAAGAATGAATTTTGGAAGAAGAGGTTCCTCCTATCCCTCGAAACCCTGTTGACAGTTACCCAAGTAACATTCAACAGTATTTGGATGGAATCATTAAAATTAGCATTGATCAGATTAGATCTCCAGCGCTAAGAAAAAATTCTTTTGCTAGATCTAGTTCTTCTTTTGAAGGGTAAAAAATTCCAGTAAGAAGAGACCAAAATCTCAAACAATTTCTAGAAGATTCTGTTAAAACAGCCCAGCCTGTTAATCCTGTTTTAAAACTGAAAGGACTTTCTACGTCCTCTCAGGTTACTTCTGCTTTTTATTCTGCACAATATGCTGAATCCTCTAAAGACCAGCCTATTCATAATGAAGCTAATAAAGAAGACGATAATTCATCTTTATCACCTACGGCTTTAGATATGGTAGCTCCTGTTGCACCACAGATTCATCACAGTTTAACTGTGCTGAACAAACCATTTGCGTTTGATCTTGTTTATCTTTTTGAAGAATACAAACTTTCAAAAAATAGTACTAGGCGAAAGGTTTATCACACAAAGTATTCTGAAAAAGAAAAACAACGTGTTAAACGGAAATGGAAAGAAGAAATGAATAAGCAGTAAAAACATATTCTTTTCTTTGATTTTGTTGAAAATATTTATGTTTCTAACAATACTTTGAATGTTGTTAAAATTGATTTTGTCAAGGAAGAAGGTAAAATGGTAGTTTAGTCTAGTCATCCACCTTTGGAGACTGTTCTCATCACCCATAAAGGGGTTGAGATATCTGTTTCACCTTTCAAAATCTTGGAAACTGTTTCCAGAGATTCTGAGAAGGACAATATTCTTAAAAAAACAAAAAAGGTTATTTCTCAAAATAACTTTGTGAATCTTGCTCTTCATACGATTGGACAACAGTTAGATCGAATTGAAGAAAATGTTGAAAAATCTGATCCTATTCTTTTGGTTACAAATCAACCAAAAAAAATAATTGGAAAACCTTTGATTATCTTATCTAAAAGTCGAGTCAAAATTGATTTTAAAAACCGATAGGCTAAGACTTTAGATAAGATTGATCAAATGCTTAATGATCTAAAAAAGGAACAGCCTTCTACTAATGCTTTGTCTAACAAAGAAATAGAAGAAGAAATTCTTGTTGAAACTAAAGATGAGTCTTCTAATGACCACTCTTCTGAAGAAAATGATCTTGATTTACTTGAAAAGAATTTTCAAGATATTGTTTTAAAACCTGAAATAGCCAGATTTTCTTCAAAAGTACCCAAACCAATGAGTCTAACGAAAAACTGGTATTCCAGGCCTACTCCTTCTGATTTACAATTTGAAGAAAAAGTTTTTCAAAGCCAATCTTCTTACTCTGCCGACAAGGTCTACGAGTGGAATATTGATGGTTTCTCTGAACAAGAAATTATGAATACCATGAGTAAAATGTCTTTTGTGGCAAATGCTTTATGTAAATAACAATATTAGGAAATCTGATATTGTTAAGATTTTAACACAAGGATTTTCCGGTGTTTTAAGAAACTGGTGGGTTAAACACTTAACCAGAGATGCCAAGAAAACCATTCAGAACGCTGTTAAGTGTAATGATGAAGGGTTACCTATTTTTTATGAATCCATTGGATCTGCCCAATCTGATGGAGTTAATACTTTGATTTATATAATTTTAAAACATTTTATTAGCACACCATCTGATATAACTAGCCGCATCAGCGACCAGTTAAATAATCTTAGATGTCATCAGATGTCTGATTATAGATGGTACCAAGATATTTTTATTTCCAAAGTAATGCTTCGAGATGATAGTGAGAAGCCCTACTGGAAAGAAAAATTCATTGATGGATTACCTCGCTTGTTCGTTTACAAAGTGAAGGATGAACTTACTATTGCTGGGTCTCTAAATTACGATGCATACACTTATGGTGATATCTGTACTATAATTAAGAAACTTGGTATTAGTATATGTAATGATCAAAGAATGCTTTGAGAACAGATGATAAATAGCAAAAAAGCCAAATATGAAATAAGAACATTTTGTGAACAATTTGGACTTCCTGCTATAGCTCCCTCTAAAAGGAAGCACACGTTTTCTAAACCTCATGGTGGTATCAAGAGAAAACCCCGTGATGAATTTTATAAGAAAACTTATAAAAAACCATTTTCTAAGAAAAAAAAATCTAAGGATTTTTTTAAGGAAAATGTTTTCTATGTGGCAATCCAGGACATTTTGCTGACAAATGCCCCCAGAAAGCCAAAAAAGATAGAAAACTAAAAAAGAAGCTTAATCAGTTGAATATTGATAATAATGATAAAGAAGAACTATTTCAACTCCTAGAAATAGTTTCGTCTTCATCATCTAATATCCTTGAGTTCAGTTCTAGTGATTCAGAATATTACTCAGAAACTGAATCTCCAGATTCTACTGGTCTTAAGCTAGGTTGCAATTGTAATGATACTTATTGCCAGACAAAGGGTAAGACAATTCATGTCTTGTCTAAATCTGAAGAACAAGAGAACATATTGCTAACCTTAATTTTTCAAATAACAAATCCTGAGATTAAAGAAGAATATCTTCTTAAATTAAGAAAGACTATAGTTCGCCAAGAACCAGAGTCTTCCAAGGAAATGATTAGTTTCAAGAAACCTTGGAGAGATTTCAAAAGAAAAAACTCAAGGAAATTTCTACAAATAATTTACAACACGAAATAAATTTTGTTAAAAAAGAAATCGTTGAACTTAGATATGAGGTTAACAACCTTAAGTCTGAAAATGAAATTTTAAAACAAGAATTTTTAGTGTTTAAAATCGATAAACAACTTGATCAGGATATTCCTTCTGACAATGAGCAAACAAACGATTCTGGTTCAAGTCAACATGAGTTAGTTACTGATAATCAGATTTGTTTGATCCATCATACCATTTCTCCAAAATGGTTTTCCAGGGTCACCATTGTGGTTGCTCATGATTTCCAATTTTCTGTTGTTGTTATGATTGATTCCGGATCAGACCTGAATTGTATTCAGAAAGGACTCATTCCTAGTAAATATTATGAAAAATCCTCTGAGAAATTATTTTCTGCAAATGGATCTCAGATGAAAATCACATATGAGCTTAACAACGCTCATGTTTGTCAAAATAATGTTTGTTTTAAAATCCTCTCTGTTTTAGTCAGAAACATGTCCGACAAAGTAATTTTAGACATTCCATTTATTTCTGCTTTATATCCTTTTTTGACTGAAAAAGACGGTATTACTACTGATCCTTTTGGTCAAAAGGTCAAATTCAAATTTGCATCTCGACAAGAGATTGATCAAGATAAAGGTTTGAAATCTTTACTCTTTGCAAAAGAAAAACATCTGAATTTCCTCCAACAGAAAATCAGGTACAAAAAGATTTTTGAACAATTATCTTCGCCAATTTTAATTTAAAAAATTGATGATTTTAACAAGCGTCTTGTTTTTTATATTTGTTCTGATTTACCAAATGCTTTTTAGTATAAGAAGAAATATATCGTTTCTCTTCCCTATATCAAAAATTTTGATGAAAGTATTATTTCCACTAAAGCCAGACCCATTCAGATGAATAGTCAGACTTTAGAATTCTGTAAAAAGGAAATTGCAGACCTTAAAGACAATGGCATAATTAGAGACAGCATGTCCCCTTGGTCTTGCCCAGCCTTCTATGTACGAAAAAAAACAGAACTAGAAAGAGGTACCCCTCGTCTAGTCATTAATTACAAACCCTTGAATAAAATCTTGTAGTGGATTAGGTACCCTATTCCCAACAAAAGTGACTTAATTCATAGGTTGAGTGATGCTGTGGTCTTCTCCAAATTTGACCTCAAATCTGGATTTTGGCAAATCCAGATAACCGAGTCAGACCGGTATAAGACAACCTTTGTTACCCCCTTTGGTCATTTTGAATGGAATGTGATGCCATTCGGTCTTAAAAATGCCCCTAATGAGTTTCAACATATCATGAACGATATTTTTAACTCGTTCTCTACTTTTACCATCGTCTATATAGATGATGTCTTTTTTTTTTCAAATCTATTGATGAACACTGGAAACATTTGAACTCGTTTCTAGACATCATTAGAATCAATGGTCTTGTCGTTTCAGCGAAGAAGATCAAACTATTTCAAACCAAGATCAGATTCCTTGGTTATGATATTTCTGAAGGGAAAATCAGGCCCATCCAAAGAGCCATTGATTTTGCCGACAAATTCCCTGATAATATTCTTAACAAAAATCAATTGCAGAGGTTCTTAGGATCTCTCAATTATGTTGCTGATTTTTACCAGGATATGAGGAAACAATGTTGTCCTTTGTTCAAACGACTTTGTTCCCATCCTCCTCCTTGGACAGAAATTCATACAAACATAGTGAGGAAAATCAAAGTACATGTTAAGACCCTTCCGTGCCTTGGTATCCCCACTTCTGATTCTTTTAAAATTGTTGAAACAGATGCCTCAAACATTGGTTATGGTGGCATTCTGAAACAAACTGTTTCACCAGGTTCTCCTGAACAAATTGTTCTCTTCTATTCTGGAACCTGAAATCCTGCACAAGAAAAACATAGTACTATTAAGAAAGAAATTTTATCTATAGCACTATGTATTTCTAAATTTCAATCTAATTTGTTCAACAAGAAGTTTTTACTTCGAATTGATTGCATGAGTGTTAAATTTGTTTTAAAATAAGATGTTGAAAATATTGCATCAAAACATATTTTTGCACGATGGCAAGGTATTTTAACTATTTTTGATTTTGATATTGAATACATCAAATGCACTAATAACTCTATCCCTGATTTTCTTACTAGAGAGTTTTTGCAGACACCCAACCATGAGCGTGAGTAAGAAGAAAGGAAAAGAAAAATAGAGAGCGAACCCCCCACCTCCAATACCTAGTATAAACTCATCAAGAATGAGTCTGGATCCACCACTGTGCCCAATGCCTCATCAACAGCACTGGATATTGCCAATAGGTTCACACCTCTTGGTAAAATTGTGCAACCGGCGACCTTCGCGTCTACGGTTTCTACAACTTTTGATCCATATGCTAAAGCTGTGGCATCAAAAATTTCTGCTTTAATTACTCCTCAGTTTTTCCTCCCAAAAGGAAAATCTAAATATATGAAGAAGCCACTTATTACCCATCTGTTTCATATAGAACCTAACCGTTCTAATCTAACAGATCCGTTCAAAATAGCCTCTTCTTATCTTCCCCCCAATTTCCACTAGATACCTGAAGATTCCTCAAAAAATCTCCAGTATTATTCCAGTATTTTGATTATCACCAACTCTCTTGTCATAAAACCCATTTATGATAAGAATGATTCAACTAAATTAATCTACTACAGTGCTTATATCTTCCGAGTCATGACAGAGGCCGAATGAGGAACAAACCCATGGACTCCCAAAAGACTCTCAGACTCTGCACTGAATTATAATTAATTTGATTATATAATTGCCTGGAGACGTTTCATGTTCTTTCAGGTACCTGATATGAGCCATTCATGGTTCATCAATTTTGATACAAGATTCAAAGGAACTTTTTCTTATTGGTTTCTCCAATAGTGGGACCAATTTGATTTAATTCCAAACAATCTTTCATTTCCTTCTTTCTCTTCTTCTTCAGTCAGCTTTAATTTTTCTTTCTCTTCACTGCGATAATGTCAATGACTAGTAATGCCGCCGGCCCCTTCCCTTCTTTGACTAATGCCCTTCTCATCACAATGTTTTGGGTGGTCATGATAAGGTCTGATTTGAGTATTAATTCCACATGAGAAAAGAAAATGATATTTGAGTACGTGGAGAAACAGAAATATGCCATAGTCCATAAAGGAGCACGTTCTTGTACGTTTTCTTTGCTTAATTAGAAGAATAGGAATCATATATAATCAATGCTAGCTGCAAGTTGGTCCACCAGCTCCCGTGCAACACACGTGAACAGTTTAATTTTGGAAAGGGACCGGAAGAAAATCATGGTACAACTACGTACGTACGTAGTGATCAGAGACGTTGTGCTATAAGATGTGAAAGCCGAAAGTGTGAGTGGTCAAGATGTAGGAGCTGGCTAGCATATATATTTGATTAATTGGCAATACCTTGCTCAAAAAAAAAAAAAAAATCAAAGAACTAGCATATATATTTTGGGCCATTTTGTAATATCACTTTCATCAAATGTTTGACCACGCTAAACATAATGTAGCATGTATATAGGTTGTCTCATGATCACTTTCATGAGACCAATCTTTGCTGACTGCAATTATGTTTTGCTAAAGAAATTTTGTTTTTTATTTATTTTTAAATGGGACGAACTGTTTCTTATTGGATTTTGTAAAGGTAGAAATTCTAATTTTTCTTTGTTTTCTTTTTTAAAAAAATATATATTTTGTACAAGACTCGTAACAGTTGATGGATAGAGTCATTATTTATTGAATAATGTTACATATAATTGTGAAATGTATAAGTACCGTACAGCCGCTTTGAAAAAAAGTGAGACCTATCATTAAAAAATTAATTTCTTTTCATGTGAATCCCGTATTTATTCACTATTTTTAAAGTGATTGTACGGCGCTTGAGCATTTACGACTGTAACTATCATTTTATTTTATTTTTTTATGATATTTTTGTATTTTGATTTTTATAAAAGTTTTTTGTTTTGAGTTTGGTGTTTTTTGGATAAAAAAGTTGAAATATCTTTTTTTTTTCTTTTTTTGAGAATGAAAGATGTTTAATTTGCAATTGAGAAGATTGCATGTTTTCAACTCAATGCCTAAGGGTCTTATTTATAGAGATTACAAAGTGGAAACTCCCAATAGGTCTCTTGGAATATTATTAAATAAAATAAATAATAAATAAATAAAAATGATAAAATGATAAGACCTTGCATGGCCAATGTGGCCCGTGACATGTTTTGGCCCTTGGTGGCCTAGGCTAGCCCATGGCATGGGCTATGGGCATGGTTGGCACGGCTGGCAAGCATGTGGCTAACATAACTAGTGGCTTAGCCGTGGGCCACAAAACATGGGGTCCTACCAGGGCCTCCTGGCGGCGCGAGAGCCACTCGCCGAACGTCTATGATAACTTTTGACCGCGCGTGCGAGCAACTCGCCGCTCCGTTTGGCACAGCCTTCGATAGTCTTGAAGATCGGCAACTGGACAACGCCATGGAGAGGCGCGTGCTGATCTATAGTCGCCGGACATTCCAGATCTATGATTCTCCCTTATTTAGCTTACAAAACATAACAAATACAAAAACAGAGTACTACAAAGAGGGGACTGGGGGGCGGGGGGGGGGGGGGGGGGGGGGGGGGGGGGGCAAAGGGAGGGAGGGGGAAGGAGCCAAAGGTCTCATCCCCTCGAGACAGAACTGTAACAAGAGTTTAGAGGGAGACGGGTTCGAGAGGGTAAAAAAGTAATATTGATCTTCAATTATTGTTCGATGTAGCAGCTAGCTAGCATATATATTTTGGACCATTTTGTAATATCACTTTCATTAAATGTTTGACCACGCTAAACATAATGTAGCAGGTCGTAATTAATTAGCAGCACCAATATACATATATATATATATATATATATTATATATATATATATATATAGGTCTCATGATCACTTTCATGAGACCAGTCTTTGCTGACTGCAATTATGTTTTGTTAAAGAAATTTTGATTTTTTTTTTAAATGAGACCAATTGTTTTTTATTAGATTTTGTAAAGTAAAAAATTAATTTCTTTTTATGTAGATCCTATATTTATTCATTACTTTTAAAGTGATTGTACGGCGCTTGCATATTCATGACTGCAATTATCATTTCTTTTATTTTTTTATGATATTTTTGTATTTTGATTTTTATAAAAGTTTTTTGTTTTGAGTTTGGTGTTTTCTGTATAGAAAAGTTGAAATATCTTTTTTTTTTTTTTTTTTTTTTTTTTTTTTTTTTTCTTTTTGAGAATGAAAGATGTTTAATTTGCAATTGAGAGGATCGCATGTTTTCTAACATTTTGAAAACTGAAGCAAACCGAACAATTAATGCCGCATATCTCTAGACTTTTTTCTAGACCAAAATGAACGGCCCATTCGAGAAAATTGCGTTAGCTGCTAAAACATACAGTTGGTATATATATCTTGTTTCAAACTAGCTACCTTGGTGGAAACCTATTGAAATTTTGAACCCAATAAAACTGCACACGCGCGATAGAGTTGAATGGGTAAGCTAATTAATGCGCGCTTACAACTAGTGGTGCATGGTCCAAGTCTTTTAATGCCGTAATCTTAGACAGCTTAGCACTTGCATGGATCCTTACCACATGCTTACGTATTGATGTTTGAATTGGATTAAGAGCCCACCCCTTGGGGTAGGTGCTCTAAAAATCAGTGGCCGAACTAACAATTATGTCAAGGGAGGCTAACTTTTTTACTATATGATGTATTTATATAAAGAGTAATAATAGATACAGTTATAAGATGTACAAGTACTATATATTTTCTTTAAAAAAAAAGTGAAGTTTATTATTAAAAAATAATTTTTTTCATGTGAGTTGTAGATTTACCTATTTTTTTCAAAAGGCGTATGCAAAACTTGCACATCTTAGGACTGCCAACATCATTTCTCTTATTTAAATTAAAAAAAATATTGAAAAATTATAAAAACATAACTACATATTAAAGTATATCTCGGTAATTTGCTACGTACATGTAGAAATAAAATTATAAAAACACAAATTAATATATGTTTAAGATTCTGACGATAATATTTCATAGAATAATATTCATCCATTATTATTGTTGTAATGAAATATTTAGAATTTATTTTTTTCATATAAACTATCAAAAGATCTTTTAAAATGTCATCTTTTATTATGGAATGTAAGCTACTTTATCATATTTCATGCAAAATCTAGACATTTTCGTATCGCATTAAACATATAATGCTATAATTGAAAGTTTAAATAAATTCTTTTCTTTCTCAATGAAGTCTAGATGATAAAATCTCACAAATATTTTTTATATAGATCATTGACCTTAAGTAATTTTTCTTGTATTTTCACTTTAGATTCCATATTAAGAAGCCCAATATTGTATAACAAAAAATTTTGGAATCCATATTAATAAATTTATTATTTCTCCTAAACTTAGTTTTAAGTTTAATTTTGAAGAGGTCACGTCCTTGAAAATAAATAATATATATAAATTAAACAGAATTTTGAGATTATAAGAAAAAGAACCAGATAGAGGTATTTTTAGGTATATTGAAATTTTAGAAGATTTTAGAGAGTATATGAAGATTATAAATGTTTTTTGGGAGTGGGGAGGGGGAGGGGCGATTTTATATTTTTATAGAATTATATATAAAATCTAAGGGGATATATTATGTTTTCAAAAAGTTTTTTTGTTTTTTTTGGGGGCAAGTCTAACGTGGGTCCGGCACTGCTAAGAATACGAGTATGAATGCGTAATACTCACATCCTATCACAACATGTCACTTATATAACATTATTCAACCTTTTGCAGCGATTTAAATCGATGTAAAACATAAAAAGAAGCTGTAAAGATAGCTCGCGTCCTCAGCCTTTCGCAGCTAGATGGTTGGTACCAATCCGGCTCAAAAATCTCTTTGCAGCAAAACAAGAAAGAGTCGCTAAAAGTACTTAAATTTGCGACGTTTTACATCGCCGCTAAATGTGATTTCGTTCGCCGCAAATGACGTCAGCATGGTGTTGAAAGTGTAATATTTCACGGACAATCGTCATTAATACCAAAACTTAGCCGCAATTGATTATTTTCATTGGCAGCAAAACACGTGGGGTCACTCAATCATGAAAATATTGAAAATAAAAAATTTAGAATATAAATTATGTATTCAAGGCTAGATTACATCAAAGCTCTAGAAAATAAAATTAGTTCATAATGAAACTGAAAATAAAAATAATAAAACTAGTATTCTTCATTAGAGTCGGCTGATAAAACATGCGGCTCTTGTCTCTACTCTCCAGATTCACCTCCTTGAAAGAAACTTAAAGAATAAAAACTAAACTAAGAAATTGGAATCTAAAACTCAGACTCTCCCCCTCGCAAGGAAACAATATAAATGCGGCTACAATCTAGCCTAAAGATTTGGAAAATAATTTCTAAAGATAATTGTTAACATAAAAGAAAATTATCTCAATAATAGTGGAATTATATAAAATGGAAGATTCAGTAATAAGCGCCTTGATTTGCGATGTTCGGGAGGATTTAGTGGTCAGTAGATTGATTGCGAAACTCGGAAAGATCCCACCGGGTAGATGTCATGTGCGATGAATATAACTGTTCTCATCGCCCAATGGCCAAGATGTAAGGTTCCTGACCGAGATGAAAGACTCCTCTCTCCAACCTATTGAGTGGTAAAACTACTCGCCTTTGCTAGTTGTTGCCATAATGTCATTTAGGTTGATCTTTTAAGTTGATCGTTTAGACTGGTCTCCCAATTTAACCTTCCGGAGCCTTGTCGCCAAGTCTTCTCGTCTAAATCTCCTCAGCTCTCTTCAGATCTCGTTGCCTCTCGTCGGTTTGGATTCGTAGTCTCTTCTTTTGTACTAAAATACTGTCATTTCGCACTAAATCTTCTCATTTCTTCAAATCCAGAAAAATAAAGAAAAATATATAGAAATAAAATAAAATTAATAGAATTGAAGGAAAACTGACACTTTTCATAAATAAAAAATTAATAAAAATTATATAAAAATTACACTTATCAATGTTCTTCATAGAATCATCGATTCTACATATAAATATTTTAGGCAAGAGAAATTCTACTATAAGGCCGGTTAACTCTCCAACACTACACACCAATGATGTGGCAAACCAGATTTATTTTCAAAACGGTCCAGATCTTCAATTACACGATCTCTCCTTTCGCTCTCCCCCTCCCCTCTGCGAATCCATCTCCCCCTGTGACCTGCCGAATCCCTCTCCCCCCCTCGCCTCTGTGAATCTCCCCCCTCCCCTTTAGGAATCCCTCTCCCCCCATGACATGCCGAAAGCTTCTTCTCCCCCCCTCTGCGAATCCCTCTCCCCCCCTCTGCGAATCCCTTGCCCCCCGTCCCCTACCGAAAGCTTCTTCTCCCCTGTCGAAAGGTTCTCTCCCCCACGAAAATCCCTCCCGCGCCGCCCTAAGAGGACCCAAAAACACCCCTCGAAGCATGCCCTAAGAGGACCCAAAAATCCCCCATGAAAATCCCTCTCGCGCCGCAAGATCCCTTTCTCCCGTGATGTTCGTCTGATCCATTAAGATCTGAGAGGTATCCTCACCAACCGAACCCTAGATCTTTTTGTGATTTCTGTGTTGGGTATAATTGAGAAATTCTACTTGAGAAATTCTACTCTACTTGTGATTTTTGTGATTTCTGTGTTGCGGATCTGTAGGTATAATAGATTTTATGATTTCTGAGCTTGGTGTTTTTATGCTTGTTGGGGGGATTATTTATGCTACATGATCGATTTTAAGCAATTCATATTACATAATAGAAAGAGTTCCTGGATTCATCTCTCATCTTCACCTTTTTATCTAGAGAAATTCCAGGATTCTTTTCAATCCTTACACTGGAGATAGAAGCTTTAGAGAAGAGCTTCACAACAACTTACCAAATCTGCCCTTTTTTGGTCGATTAGAGGTGGACGTACTGCAACATAGCGGGAGGGCGCGAATCCGAATGGAGGAGAAGTAATATTTCGAATGGAGGAAACGTGGAGAATGAGGAAAACGTGAGGAGGAGTATCTGTCTAACGATGCGTTTTGAAAAAAAAATAATAAACAAAGCCAGCTCAGCTGGTGTATGGTGTTGGAAACTCAAGTGGCTTTAGAGTAGAATTACTCTTTAGGCAAACATGAATGAGGTAGATGCACACGTGTATACCCACTAGTCAGATTTTTACTCCTTTCTCTAAGTGAGGCATGGTGACAAGTTCCCCTCAGAACCGTGGTCCTCCCATATCTTTAGCAATCATCCATTAGCTTTCACGTGATTGGAGCTACATTTTTCTGCATCCATAACCATTCTTACAATTAAATAAAGCAACTAACATTAGATGGGAATGAAAGACCACTTTCACAACCATGGAATCAAGTTGCATGTTTAACCAATATCCTATATACGTACATGATCAGGTCCTCAGCTTATGTTAAAATAATTTAAAAACCTGCTCATTTAACAAACCGTGGCATATATATGTTAAAACCAAAAATACCTTTCAGCAAACTCACACATGTAATTGACATAGGCGTGCACCTAAAAATATACTATGTTTTGGCATACATAAGTGATCTTTATAATATACGTTAAAATAAAATTTACTTTTCAGCATGGATAGTTGACAAGGACATAGGCATGCAGCCGGAAAATATAATTCATATACAAATCTGGAAGGTATATTAAGATATGTTCATCCCCTATATAATCAAACCCAAAGTACAATTTCTCATATTTTATAACACCCCGCTTATTCTTTCTGACATAAGTAAATTTTGAGGATGAAAATTATGTTTGACGTGAGCCTCATTATGCATGCTGAATCACGATGACGTGTTTCTAAAGATTTTATGTGATTTTTAAAGTACGTTTAATGTTTTAAATATACTAAAAATATTTATATGGAATATTTTCAGTGTTATTGAACTAAACTTAATTTTAAATAAAACAATTATAATATTTTTAAAAAACTTTAAAAATATTATAATTGTTTGAAATCATTTTAATATCATTTTATTAAAATGATTTTAGTTATTTAAAATATGAGAAAAGCTTACAGCCGGATGGGTATAAAACCCAATTTTACACCAGCCAGTAAATGGATGACACATAGGCACTCTAGAAAAAGCTTAGCTAAACTCGCGTGCACGCTGATTCCCTCTCTTTTCTTCTGAATCAATCTCCCTCCCTCCCCATCTCTGCACGCATCATTTTCACTGTTCTTGCTGTGACTCGTAAAGACGCTGTGGAGTGGATGCTGAAGGTCAATGCTCATTACTCTTTCTATGTTCTCACTGCGATTCTAGCTGTCAACTACCTTGACAGGTTCCTCTCAAGCTTCTAATGTCAGGCTGGGAAGCCATGGATGATCCAACTTGCTGCTGTAGCTTGTCTTTCTCTCGCCCCCAAGGTCGAGGAGACTCAATTGCCCCTTTTGATAGACCTGCAGGTACTTTACTTTTGAATAAATTAATCAGCTTGTTGGCTGTTTGCAAAGTGGCTTGTGTTTGGTTTTCTCCGATTCATTTATCTTCATGGGCGTCTTTATTTTGATTAGGTGGAGGAAAGTAGGTACGTATTTGAGGCCAAAACCATTAAGAGAATGGAGATTCTGGTGCCCTCCACACTTCAGTGAAAGATGAATCCTATAACTCCACTTTCATTACTTGATTATTTCATAAGGAGGCTTGGGTTAAAGGGTCATCTCTGTTGGGAATTTCTATGGAGGTGTGAGCGCATCCTTCTCTCTGTCCTCACAAATCCCCCTCTTTATATGAGAAGAAAACGACGCGTGCAGAGATGGGGGAGGGAGGGAGATTCGGAGGGAGGGAGATCGATCTAGAAGAAAAGAGGGGGAATTGGCATGCACGTGAGTTCAGCTAAGCTTTTCCTGGAGTGCCTATGTGTTGTCTATTTACTGGCAGGTGTAAAATTGGGTTTTATACCCATCCGACTGTAAACTTTTCCTTTAAATATTATGAGATTTGAATTATGTTAAAAATTCTAATTAATTAAATGGTTTTATTCTTTTAAAGATATTAAATAAGACTTCATCATTTTATTAATAATGAAGGAATATTATTTTATAAATTAAAGTTTAATTTAAATAATATTCTACCTTAATTCCTCTCAGTGCTTTTAAATAAGTTAATATTTACGCATTTTCAAATCAGTGTTTTAATCCTTCACCATTGGATCGTCTTGTAGATCTCAAGATGAAGGGTCTGGATTAAATACTCAAGTCCTCTCTCTTTTCCCTCAGTTTTTCCGTTCCCCTCTCTCTCCTCCCTCTCACCTGATTCTTCCTCAAGCTAGCTCGGCGCCGCCTAGCCTCACCACCACCACCAACGGCCTCCTCTCACGCTGGTGAGCTTCCACCACCGAAGCTGGCTTCTACCTCGCAACCATCCTCCCCAACGCACGCCCGTAGAAACCCACGCACGGCCTCACCGTGAGCAGCGCCTAACGCTGCTGTACGCGGCCACCCACGGCCACCGAGCACCACCACGGGTCTCCCTTGACCACCCCCTTCCTCCTCCACTAGACTTAGCTGCTGTAGCTACTCCTTAGGCCATGCACGAAACCCACGGGTTTCTCTCCTTTCCACAGCCGTCCGCCGCCTCCTGGCCACCGCACCACTACCAAAGCCTCCTTTGGCCACTGGCAACCTCCCTTAGCCACCCCCATGTCTAGCTGAGCCACCTAGCTCCCCCATTCTCTCTCACTCTCTCAAGAGCCGTTCCACCCCAAGCTAGATCTGCCGCCTCTAGCCACCGTGGTGCCACCCCAACGCCACCACAGCTCCAGCAACACCCTAAGCCTTCCATGGCCAGCCCACGGCTTGCCAAGCTCTCCCTCCGATTTCCCCTATGTGAGACCCATGGTCTAAACTCCACCACGAGGCAACCATGAGCCCTTCCAAGACCACACTTAGCTATCCAAATGCCCAAACAGTCACTGTACGTGGATTAGCCGCCACGTACGACCCTTTCGATGTCATCGACTGTGACGATCAACGAGCAGCGCACGGGCTATCCCATCGATGGTATAACCCTTTATCCCTTGTTAATTATGTTATTTGTTAGTTAATTAGGTTGTGGAATGTGTTGTTAGTATTTGTGGAGTTCGTTGTATTGTGATGTGCTGTGTAGTGAAGTGTTGGGTGTAGTTGAGAAGTATGCTGTATAGTGTTGTGGACTGTGCTGTGAAGTGTAGTTGTGGAGTATGTATTGTAATGGTGACGTGGCGTTGTGTGGATTGGGAAGAGTACACATGGAGTGTACTCTGTGTGGCATAGCATGTGTGAAGGGAGTACACATGGAGTGTACTCCATGTGATGGGGTGATGTGCCATATGGCGTGTATACCGTAGAGGTGATGGGTCATAGCATGTATGGAGGGAGTACACGTGGAGCGTACTCCATGAGGTGAAGCGACACACCATGTGGCGTGTCATAGAGATAAGGATGGTTGTGTGGTTGATGGGCGTAGAACGTGGTGAGTAGTTTTGGGAACTGTGGAATAGTATCCCGAAGTAGCTGTGATGTGGCCAGTAGTCTGAGGTGACAAGTGTCATCGTGATTGACTTATGGCTAGGAGTATGTATGAAGTGGCAGAACAAATGTAAGAGTGCGTAGCAGAAGCATGATTGGGAAATGTCACGAAGTGACATGGTTACTGGCAGTTGTGCTTGTGATGAGTGAGGAGTTAGTGTAGGAATGACATAGCAGGAACGTGACAAAATGTCATGATGTGACAGGAGTACGTGATGGACCGTACTCGTGATGAGTTAGGAGTTGGCGTAGAAATGACGTAGCGGGATGTCAGGTGACATGACACGGTCACGGTGTAGCTTGGGAGTAGTCTCAAGCTATATGACGTAACGTAAGGCGTACTTGTGAATGAAGTTTTGTCGTGTTAAGTGTTGGGATGAATTGTCAAAAGGGATGGGTAGTAGGAAGAGTCATGCTAGCCGAGTTAAGAGAATGTTGGTATCGTGGTATGGCACTTGTCACTACGAGCATGTAATCAACATATTATATGTTGGTCTTAGGTGATAAAGGGATAAGGTACATATGTAATCTGGTGAGACACATGTGCCGAACGGATTCACCATATGTAATAGGTAATTTGTCCTAAGCACGGGCACACAGTGCTTAAATCTTAGAATTGGCTTAGAGCTGTATGGTGTGTATGGATGAGAATGGAGATTAGTGTGAGCTAAGGTGCATGGAGGTAGGGATGAGTGTATTGTCTATGATTGGGATGCGTGACTCTGTCAGTCAGAATCATACGTCAGAATGTGGTCAATGTAAGATGAAGGTCTTAATGTTTTAATCCTAAGGTGAATCATGGATTCACTTTAGTGAATGGGCACTCTAGGTAAGACCTTGAGTTTGGAAGATGTAGTGACCGTAAGTGGATTCCGAAAGTTTTAACATAGTAAAAGGCACGTAACGGCACAAGATAAAAGGAGAGTGTTCCAAGTGAATTGTAGTTTATGTCTTCTTAGTTTAAGTTACTTATGCATTAGATAGAGAATGACGTCAAGGTTATGTGTATGCATCTAGGTTGCCAATTGACACGCATATGAACGGACTGCATGATATGAAAGTAGCATGCAGTTTAGGTAAGTATTACGTTCATACCCTTCTAGAGTTTTCTAAAATACACAAAATGAAAACAAAATGCTTTTACTTTACGATGCCTTATGAAACGACACGAAAGATGTTTTACAAAAAACGTGCTAAGTATAAGTGTTCAAAGGTATACGTATGTACGGCCCTACTTGGTAGTCCCTTTTTACGCAACCAAAGTATTAATTGTATGCATGTGAATGGATGACTATACACAGTATCTATTGTATGTATTTTCCATGAAAAGAAATGTTGAGGCTAATGCCTGATGCTTTAACTGATGCTTTGAACGACGTGAAGAAAGTATAGTGTTTTAAAAGGTCCTTATGAACTGATGTTTTAAGGATGCCATGAACTAAGTTTTATAGATGCCATGAAAGACGATATTTAAGCCCATGCTTTTAAATGACGTTTTCCATGAATGAACTGTTAAATGTAAGATAGAGGTGAAATGAACTGAAAAGAAAGGACTGAACTTAAAGAAATGACTGAATGTTTAATGTATGAAAATATGTAACGGTCACATGAATGAATGAAAAGGGTATCAAATGAATGGATAGATTGCAATGCCGGGTAAGTATTATTGGTAGTGCACCTAGTGCTGCTCCTGATTGAAAAAAGGATTCCCAACCAGTAGCCATGGGCGGAGTTTGAGTTCAAAGGAAGATTGCTAACCTAAACACTAGGCGTAACAGTGTGTACCGACTAATGAAAGTGATAAGAAAGAATGTATAAATGTATGAATGCATCGCATTCTTTAAAAAATGAGGACGCTGACGGAAGAAGCGTTTGACGAAAAGAAAGCCCATTTTTAAAGAAAAACTCCGTCTAGTGATGTTTTCAAATGAACGCATGTACGTATAGTATGTACGAAATGATGAATGCATGAATAAAAACCTATGTTATTATATTTTAACTATATGAAGTAATGCTTACGAGTCATAGACTCATTTTAGTTTTTATGCATGCTCCTCCCCCACAGGAACCGAATAAGCAGCACGCGTCAGGACAGACACGGCCATGGGGAATAGCACGAAAGTCTAGGCATGAGTGTTTAAATGTATGAGAGGCTTTTTTATTGTTAAAATTGATGTTTTTCGCTGTAAACCTCTTTTATTCTCAAATCACATTTTATTTTATAACGTAGAGTCTTGCACCCTGAGTATGGAAGTAAAAAGTTTTAAATCGAACGGTATACCCGTCGTCTTTCCTAAAATGATTTTATAAAAAGTCACACCACAGGGACGAACGTTACATATTTATAATTTAAATGTAACTTTGAGATTGTTAGGTTTCAACTTCCCACAACATTTGTAACATTCTTTTAAATGAAATATTCTTCTACCTTTCTTGCAACCAATCGGTATGTGAATAAAAAAAAAATAAAGGGACAAATTTCATTGAAAGCAACAAGGACACAACAACCCATAATTCATTGCAATTTAAACAATATACTAAACACAACTCCGATTCAATAAACAGCTGAAAGTAAACCTTGTTAAACTAAATTAGTACTTGTGTCTACCCATAATGCCATTGTTATAGTCTAATACTGGATTTGACAGACCATATATGCCATTGGTATATATATACCACTGTCAATAGAAATAACCAACCCACTATAGGCTTACATGCTACAATTAAAAACTAACATTAATCATCTTAGCTTTATATCATAAGGTGTTGATAGATATAAACCTGTTTGGAAGGGCTATGGTCCTTGTTACAGTTGATGCAACAGGTGGACCATGAATGAAGTAGGAAAATCATGTCCCCCTAACTTGCTCCAAGTGTGAAATTGAAGACCATCTCGTTCATATTCACTTAAAGTTAGTACCTTGCACCCTCACCAACATACTCATAGCTCACCAACATATTCACTTAATGTTAATACCTTGCATCCTCACCAACATACGGATAGTTGTTCTATTAATCACAATTGATAGGGAATAAACTGTAAAACCAACCAACCCTCGCACCAATGTTTCTAACTATTCCTCAACATCTCACTCATCTCGTTGATATTCACTTAATGTTAATACTTGCAACCTCACCAACGTACTCAATACTCATAGATGACAAGTGTAACGCCCGTCCTTATGGTGTGACTTTTATAAACTGATTTTAGAAAAGATGACGGGAATTATCATTTGATGTAAAACTTTTTGCGTCCATACCCAGGGTGCAAGACTCTACGTTATAAAATAAAATGTGTTTTGAGAATAAAAGAGGTTTATAGCGGAAATCATCAATCTTACAATGAAAATGCCTCTCATACATTTAAAATCTCATGCCTAGACTTCTGTACTCTTCCCCATAGGCCGTGTCCATTCTGACGGGTGCAGTTCATTCTGTCCCTATGGGGGGAGGGGCATACATAAAAACTAAAATCAGTCGATGACTCGTAAGGATTACTTCATACAGTTAAAATATAACAACATAGGTTTTCATTCATGCATTCATCATTCACACATACTATACGTACATGCATACATGCATACATGGGTTCGTTTGAAAACATCATTGGACGTGATTTTTCTTTTAAAAGAGGCTTTCTTTTCGTTTCTCCTGTCAGTGCCTTCATTTCTTCAAGAATTCGATGCATTCATACATTCTTTCTTATCACTTTCATTGGCTGGTATACATTGTTACGCCCCGTGTGTTGGGGTTAGCGGTCTTCCTTTGGACCCAGACTCCGCCCATGGACACGGGTTGTGAATCCCTTTTCAGTCAAGGGGTAGCAATAGGTGCACTACTAGTACTACTTACCCGGCATTGCAATCTGCCCATTCATTGGTACCCTTTCATTCATTCATGTGGCTGTTACGTACTTTAATACATTTCATGCTTTCATGCCTTTCTTTACTTTTCATTCATTCATTCATGTCAGCTCTAAAGAGCTGGAGCTTTCATTCTTTCATGTGCATGAGCATGAGCTTTCATTCTTTTCTTTTCTTTCATTTAATAGTCTTTTCATGCGAAAACATTCCTTTTCATGAGAAAACATCATTTCATGAGAAAAACATCGTTTGGGGTGTAAGCCCGAAAATCATCCTTCATTTTTCAGTTCATTTCAGCTCTATCCTTTCGGCTCATAGAAAACATCGTTTAAAAGCATGGACTTAAACATCATCTTTCATGGCATCTGTAAAAGCATCAGTTAAAGCAACATTGTTTTTCTTAGAAAATACATACAATAGATACAGTGTATACTCATCCATTCACATGCGTACAATTAATACTTTTGGATGCGTAAAAAGGGGCTGCCAAGGAGGGGCCGTACATACTTATACCTTTGAACACTTTAGCATTTTCTTTCGTAAGGCATGTCTTTTCATAAAGCATCTTAAAGGAAGAGCGTTTCATCTTTTTTTCATATATTTTAGAAAACTCTAGAAGAGTATGAACGTAATACTTACCTGGACTCCATGCTACTTTCATATCATGCAGTCCATTCATGTGCGTGTCAGATGACAGCCTACATGCATACACATAACCTTCACATCATTCTCTATCTAATGTATAAGCAACTTAAACTATAATTAGAACTGCACTTCACTTGGAACTCTCTCCTTCTATCCCATGCTCTTACGTGCCCTTTACTATGCTAACACCTTCGGAGACCACTTACGGTCACTATCTCTTTCCAACTCGACGTTCTTGCCTTGAGTGCTCATCACTAAAGTGAACTTGTGATTCACCTTAGAATTAAGACACTAAGACAATCGTATTCCTTTTCCTGTTAACCACATTCCGATGCATGATTTCGACCGACGGAATCACGCATCCCAATTCTAACAATACACTCGTCACTACCTTCATGCACCTTAGCCCACACTAAATCCTCATACATCCATACAAGTCACACGGCTCTAAGCCAACTCTGAGGCTTCAGCACCGTATAACTATGCTTAGCACGGATTATCCATTACATATAGCGAATCCGTCCGGCACATGTGTCTAACCAGATTACAAATGTACCTTACCCTCGTATCACTTGAGACAAACATATAACACGTTGATCACCTGCTTGTGTAACAAGCACCATACTCCGATACCAACCTTCTCTTAACCCGGCTAGCATGAATCCTTATGCTACCTGTCCCTTTTGATAGTTCATCCCAACACTTAACACGACAAGACTCCGTTTACAACCACGCCTTATGTCACGTCATATAGCTCGAGACTACTCCCAAGCTACACCGTGACCTTGTCACATCACATGACATCCCACTATGTCATTCTTACGCCAACTCCTAACTCATCACGAATACAGTTCCTCACATACTCCTATCACATCGTGACATCCCGTCACGATCCCGCTGCGCCATTCTTATGCTAACTCCTCACCTATCATAAGCACGATTGCTAGTAACCATGTCACTCCATGACATTTCTCAGTCATGCTTCCGTTGCGCACTCTTACACTTGTTCTACTACTTCACCCATATTCTCAACCATAAGTCAATTACGGTGACACTCGTCACCTCAGACTATAGGCTACACCATAACTACTTAGGGACATTGTTCCACAGTTCCCGATACTACTCATCACGCTCTACGCCCATCGACCACACAATCATCCTTATCTCTGTGACACACCACACGGTGTGTTGCTGCATCTCATGGAATACACTCTACGTGTACTCCCTTCATACACACTACGCTACACATCACCATTATGGCATACCCGCCATATGGAGCATCACTTCACCACATGGAGTACACTCCACGTGTACTCCCTTCTCACACGCTACGTCACACAGAGTACACTCCACGTGTACTCTTCCCATTCCACAATATGCCAAGAGGGTATATTTTACTTATACTCTCCTTATCCCACACTACGCCATGAGAGTACACACTCTCTTCCCAATCTACACAACGCTACGTCACCATTACAACACATACTCCATAACCACACTTCACAGCACACTACATAGATACGCCCAACACTTCACATACACAACACATTACATTTCCATACAACACAGCGAACTCCACAAGTACTACCAGCACAGTCCACAACCTAATCAACTAATCAACATCTAACATAAATAACGAGGGATAGAGAGTTATACCATCGATGGGATAACCCGTGTGTTACTCGTTGACCGTAACAGCCGATGATGTTGGAAAGGTCATACATGGCGGCTAACCCACGTACGGTGGCTGTTTGGGCGTTTGGATAGCTAAGTGTGGTCTTGGAAGGGCTCATGGTGGCCTTATGATGGTGGCAAAGAGCTTAACAAGGTAGATCTAGCCTTGTACAGTGGCGGTCAACCACGCGTAGTGGCTGTCCATCACGTGTAGTGGCTACCCACCATATAAAGTGGTGGTTTGGACCTAGGGTTCTGCTAAGGGAGGTCATGGGAGGCTGCTGGTGGAGTCGTGGAGGCTTGGTAGTGGTGGCACAACAGTCCACAGTGGTGGAGAGAGGAATGGCTGTGTGAGAGGGAGAGATGCCATGAGAGACAATGTGCATACATGGGTGGCAGATCGGGGCCAATGGTGGTCGGGATGTGTTGGTGGTGGCTGGAGGAGGCTGGAGATGGCAGTCACACGCCGTCGGTGGTGGTGGATCTATCCTAAGAGGGAGTGGGCGTCCATGAGAGAGTGAGGGAAGGTGGGCATGCATGGTGGCTCGGCAGGACGTGGGCATGGCTAGGAGACGTTGTCGGTGGCCAAAGGAGGTTCTGGTGGTGGTGCGGTGGCCGGAGGAGGTGGAGCTCCGTCGTGGGTGTGGAGAACCCCTGCAAGAGAGAGATGGACTTTGTGGGGGCAAACGACAGGGAGATGGAGGCCGAGCTCGTTGGAGGAGGATGGCCAGTGGATGGGAGGCTACCATGGAGGGGAGGCTACCATGGAGGTCGTGGCGTTGGAGGATGGCGTATGGCGGCGCAGCAACATCAAGCCCATTTGGGCTGTGCACTGCCAAGAGAGAGGAAGAGAGAGCATGAGAGAGGGAGACCGATGTGGGGGGACTCGCTGAAGTGAGGTGGTGTCGGTGGAAGGGGTGGTGAGGCTCACCGGCGCACGGCTGCACCAAGTTGGGCAGTGGAGGAATCGGGTGAGAGACGGTGTCATGTAGTGCAAGCCGAAGGAGAGAGGGAAGAGAGAGAGAGAGAGGAGGGAAAAGTGAGGGAGAAAGAGAGAGGGGCTAGGGTTTTATCCTAAAACCCAACGTCTAGAGATCTACAAAACGATTTAACGGTGACCCTTAAATACTGA
Source organism: Juglans microcarpa x Juglans regia (assembly GCF_004785595.1). Classification (NCBI taxonomy): domain Eukaryota; kingdom Viridiplantae; phylum Streptophyta; class Magnoliopsida; order Fagales; family Juglandaceae; genus Juglans; species Juglans microcarpa x Juglans regia. The sequence continues at coordinate 10,034,724 of NC_054599.1, read as the reverse complement.
TTTGAAAATGCGTAAACGTTAACTTAATTAAAACACTGAGAGAAATTAAGGTAGAATATTATTTAAACTAACTTTAGTTTATAAAATAATAATCTTTCATAATTAATAAAATGATGAAGTCTTATTTAATATCTTTAAAGAATAAAATCATATAATTTAATTGGAGTTTTAAACATAATTTAAATCTCATAATATTTTAAATAACTGAAATCATTTTAATAATAACATTAAAATGATTTCCGACAATTATAATATTTTTGAAGCTCTTCAAAAATATTATAATTGTCTTATTTAAAATCAAGCTTAGCTCAATAACACTGGAAATACCTCATATAAATATTTCCAGCACATTTAAAACACTTAACGTACTTTAGAAATCACATAGTATCTTTGAAAACATGCCATTGGGGTTCGACACGCATAACGAGGCTCGTAGTCGTTAGGGGGAAGGGCAGGCTGTTGCATAATTTCCACCCTCAGAATCTGCTAATGTCAGAAAGAAAGAACGTACATCGGAAGGAAAGAGCGGGGAGTTACAACAAGTAGTCACATTTTTTTCTGCATCCCAACCACCCAACCATGCATGCCATCAAAAAGGCATTCACAAAATTAATCTGACTTCCCCTTTACTAACAAAATGTTTTATCCATAGGTAGAACACTAAAAAAAGCCCAAAAAGTTGTCATTTCCTTCCAAATTTAGAGAGCACCCAGAGCATCCCTCGAAGACTCCCCCTGGGATTGTTGCTGTGACGTTGAATATGTTATAAACTTATTGAATTCTGCTCGCTTTACCAATATTTCTTGAACATTGGCCTTCAATACCTCAAACTGGGCCTTGTAAAACTACACATCTTGTGACAATACACCTTCATTTTCACAAGCAAATATACCCAATGATGTTTCCGACATCACTTTCTCACCCAAACCCCTTTCATATCCAGATCTTTTACCAAGAACCTCCCTGAACACCATAGCTGCTGCTTCCTTAGTTCGCTCTTTAGGTGTCATGTCATTCAGCTTCTCTACCATTTTGTTCTTCCAAATGAGAATAAAAAAGTCAATAGTTTTATGCAATAGTTCATAAAATTCGCATAACAAGTGTTTTGTTTTAAATGTGGTCGATATTAAATAAATGTAATCTCATATATCATTGTTTCATCTCTCACAAAAAAAATTATCATTGTTTAAAACTGCCAATAACAGTAGCACATGTTACTCACATAGGGTTCTTTGGTCATGTTGGTCACAAACTCATTTTTCTTATTTGACCATCAAGTCTCTTTAAAAAAATACACCAGATTAGTTTTTTTTTTTTTTTTTGAATCAAAACAATGAAACTTGTATTCATTCTTCTTCAACTGTTACAACTTTATCCTTTAGAACATAGTATTGTATACCTATAGGGCCTTCTATCCAAATTCTTTCCTCATTTACAAGTAAAGAAGCTTTTGCTAGAAAGTGAGCTACACAACTACATTCCCTATATGTATGTTTGACTGTCCAGTTAGATCTATTCTTCAAAACCCCTTTAATATCTTGAACCATTTGACCACGCCATTCCCAATTAGCTTCAGTCCCATGCACTGCTTTAATCACACTCAATGCATCTCCTTCAAAAACCACTTTGATAAGTTCAAATCTGCACACAGTTGCATAGCACGCCAGAGAGCCTGTAACTTAGCTACTAGAGGAGAAGTTACAATTCCCTTCTGAGCACACAATGAAACCAACACATCTCCTTGCACATCCCTTATCACTACACCAATCCCCATCCTACCATCATTAACCTTTAGTGCAACATCCCAATTAAGCTTCACTTGGCTTTCTACAGGAGCCTTCCATCTGCATAATCGTCTTACCTGAGTTCTATCAATCTAGTTCCTAGGTTCTTTTTGTTGAGCTTGCTGGAACTGAAGCAAACAGTTAGTGGCTTGCCTAAAAATCACATCAGGCCCTTCAAATTTATTTTCAAACACAAAGCTATTTCATCTCAACCAAATCCTTCTCAATACTACTGCCATTAGCTCCAATTCTTCTCTTTTCAGTTATTACACTAGTCAGCCCATAGCTCATGCATATCCCTCTCAGTAGATGCCCATTTCTGCACAGGACTGAGATTATCTGCCCAAACATCCATAGGTCCGCCACAACTCCATAGAGCATGAGAAACTGTTTCCTTCTGCATCTTACAAACTGGGTAGTAGTAGTCTTTAATAATCTTCTTGCAAAACAAATTTAACTTTGTTGGAAGACAGTTATTCATTGCTTTCCATAGAACATTTTAACTGCACCAGGAACATTTAAGCTCCACAAAACCTTCCAATTCTCTGTGCCACCTTTCGAAACCTCCCCATTTTCTCTATTTTTCCTACACATCTCCAGGTGATATGCACTTTTAACATCAAATTGACCATTCTTAGTATGAGCCCAGATTAATTTATCTGGTAGACCTGATGAACTCATAGGTAAACTACAGACAAGTGTTGCCTTTTCTTCATTTAAAATGTCTTTTACCATCTCTGTTTTCCAGGTTTTAGTATCCACATCAATGAGTTCTTTGCCTTTGCTTCAGCTGTTAGTACGGTTCTGGGAGTTTGAATCCTGAAAGTAGATAGTTTGGGTATCCACTTGTCCCTCCAGATATTGATACTCTCCCCATCACCTATTCTCCACATTAATCCCTCCTTTAACAACTCCAAAGACTCCCATAAAGTCCTCCAAATAACTGATAGCCTTTGACCCAGCTTTGAAACCAAGATTTCAGAGTGCCTAAAGTATTTGTCCTTCAGGACCTTTGCAGCCAAAGAGAAAGGATTTGTCAACACTCTCCAACATTGCTTTGCTAGTAAAGCCTTGTTGAAGTTTACAAGTTCTCTAAAACCCAATCCTCCTCCAGCTTTTGCAACCCCCATTCTTGCCCAGCTCTTCCATTGAATTTTATTTTCTTCCTTCTTGAAGCCCCATCAGAATTTAGCCATTTGAGCAACTATTTCCAAGCATAATTTCTTTGGGAGCTTGAAGACATTCATGTGATATGTTGGGATGGCTTGAATTACAGCCTTTAACAACACCTCCTTACCCAAGGGTGACAGAAATTTATTCTTCCAATTACTAATCTTTTTCCACACTCGGTCCTTTATGACTCTAAAAGAGTTGTATTTGGATCTACCAACCATAATTGGCAAACCCAAGTATTTTTCACAATTATTCTACTGTCTTGCTCCCATCTCCTTCATCATTCTTTCTCTCATAGAAACATAGACTTTGGGACTGAAGAAAATTGTAGATTTATTCTTGTTTAAACTCTGACCTGAGGTAGCTTCATAAAGCTCAAGAATGCCATTAATCTTCTCCCATTCCAACCAACTTGCCTTCCTAAAGATTATACAATCATCTGCAAAGAGTAAGTGAGTGACACTTATACCTCCTCTAGCTATTGACACCCCTTTCAATTCTGATCTTCTTTCAGCATTATTGAGCATTGCACTTAGACCTTCAGCACACAAAAGGAAAAGATAGGGAGATAAGGGATCTCCTTGTCTTAGCCTCCTTGTAGGGAAGATAGTCTCTCTTGGTCTACCATTAGTTAAAACAACATAAGACACTGAAGATATGCACTCTATTATCAAGCCAGTCCACCTATCCCCAAATCCCAGCTTCTTCATCACTACTTCAAGGTAAGACCATTCTACTCTATCATAAGCCTTTGAGATATCCAACTTTAAAGCCATGCTGCCATGCTTACTCCTTTGCCTTGCTTGCATAGAATGCAGTACTTCATAAGCTGCTATAATGTTGTCAGAAATCAACATTCCAGGAATGAAGGCACTTTGATTTTTAGAGATGATAACATCCATAACTTTCTTCAATCTGTTGGCAAGAGTTCTTGCTACAAGCTTATACACAACATTGCATAAGCTTATCGGTCTAAACTCATTGAAATTTTTGGGATCACTCACTTTAGGGATTAAAGCTATATAGGTGTGGTTCAAAGTAGAATCCATCCTTCCACCATTGAGGAACTGCAACATTGCCCCACACACATCATCACCCACAACATGCCAAAAAGATTGAAAGAAATATGCCCCAAAACCATCTGGTCTTGGGGACTTTAATGGTCCCATCATCTTCAGAGCCTCCTCTACTTCCTCCCTCTTAAAATTCTTCTCCAAGGATTCATTCATTTCATCAGTTATCCTTCTCTCTACTTCTACAAGGCACTTGTCAATCATTTCAACTCTCGGGCTAGTAGTTTTGTACACTTCATCAAAATGATCTTTAAAAGCTTCTGCAACTCCATCTTGCTCTAACCTCAAGGTTCCTTTTCTGTCTACAATTGAAGATATTTTGCTTCTTTTTTTCCTTTGATTTGCACACTCATGAAAGAACCTTGTGTTTCTGTCACCAAGGCTATACCAGTTTCTCTTGGCCCTTTGTTTCCACATAGTATCCCCCTGTTGCATCAACTCTTCCACATGCTTCTGTAAACTTTTCGGCTTCTCTACATTATAAGGTCTCAACTCTTCCTGCACTTCTTTAATCCTGCTAGTAATCTGTTCAATCTCTTTAACTCTCCTTTTGTCTTTGCTTTTAAAACATGACAACAGGGTCCTACTACAAAAATTCAATCGAGATTGCACCCTTATCACATGGTCATTTATCTGCTATCCTCTATCCCATTCTTTCTTTATTCTGTCCTCACAGTCCTCCTCTTTAATCCAACTGGCCTCAAACCTGAACAACGCCTGCCAACTTCCTTGCCTATTGACAGCCCCTTTTATTGACATCAATATAGGCAAATGGTCTGAGCTTCTTACTGGCAAGCCTTCCACTCTTACACCTCTGAACAGTTCCTTCCACTTGCTGTTTGCCAAGCACCTATCTAACCTCTCTTTTGTAAATGAGAGGTTAGCATGCCTATTGCTCCACGTGAAAAAAACCATTACAACAACCTAAGTCATATAGTTGATTGTCTTCTAACACTTCTCTAAATTGACTTAATTGTGTTTTAGCTCTTGGCCTACCTCCCACCTTTTCATTTTGAAAGAGAATCTCATTGAAATCCCCTACCATACGCCAAGGTTCCTGCTCTCTTGGCCTCAAACTTTGTAATAAGTCCCAAGACCACTTCCTTTTTCTTGTCTCGGCATGCCCATAGAACCCAGTAAATAGCCATTTCTTGCCCTTTCCCTCTATACTAACCTCAGCATTGATATGCCAAGTAGAATAGTTTTTTTATTTCCACTTCCTCATTACTCCTCCAAAACAATGCCAACCCCCCTTTCCTTCCAACAGAATCTACTAAAAAACATCCCTCCATCCCAAGTCTTCTCCTCAAAATTTCTACTCTCCCAACTGTGAGCATGGTTTCAATTAAGAATACCATGTTGGCCTTTTTTTCCTTTGTCATTAGGCAAAGGTTCTGAACTGTCCGAGGGTTGCCAAGCCCTCGACAGTTCCAACTTATAATATTCATAATAATAGCAGCCACTGCCCCTAAATTTCCTTCCTCAACATCTGCCTCCTCCAATCTTGCTTTCTTCACTACACCCTCCCCCTATCCCCTTCCATACTATCAGCATCTCTTTTATTCAAAGGATTAGAAATAGAAAGTTTACCAGCATTTGATCTACCTCTGGCTCTTCTCTTCCAATTGCCCTTTCTTCCACCTCGAAAACTCTCCTTATTCTGTACTTCCTCCATAGCTATCATCATGGTTACATTTCCTTCATTTGATAAGATGTCCAGATCATCATTGTACATTTGAGGATTCTTTTCACCATTATCCAGATCAGCATCTACATTTGTCCCTCCTATTTGGCACACCACATTAGTCTCCCCTCCTATCCCAACTTCCACTCCTCCCATCTCCCCTTCAACCTTAACTTCCACTCCTTTCCCCTCCTTTCCCCATCTCCAAAAGAATCCTCCCTATCCTTTGACCCTATAAAGGAGCCCTTCGAAGCTTCATTCCCTGATTCACTATTCTTGCATTCTTCCCTTTTCTCAGACCACCTTCGATTCCTTGATGGAGCTCTCAGCCAAGCACCAAATTGTAATTCCCCACCCTTTATCCCCTGTTTACTCATTTTTCCATCCCCACAACCTTTCTTGTCATGTACAATTCTACCACAATAGTAGCAAAATTTTGGCAGTTTTTCATTTTGAAAGGGAACCCTCATTCTCTTCCCCTCCACTTCTATAGTTTGTCCCCTTGCCAAAGGTTTCTTTAAGTCACAAGCAATTCGAACCCTTAACACTCTACTCTACCCCACGCCAACCCATCCTCATGTACATCAACGCCCTTCACAGTCCCAACAGAACCACCAATCTGCTCTCCCATCCCTTGCATCATACAACTGAGAGGCAGGTTTAACATCTGTATCCAGAAGCACTCTTGATCAAAATCCATCAGATGTGGTTGTGTTTCACCATCATAATCCTTAATCACGAACAAGAAGTTGTCAAAAAGCCATGGGTAGCCACTCAAAACTTTCTCCGTATCATTTACCAATACAAAGGTAATGATAAAATAGTTGGCCCCAAACTCCTGAAATTCTATTGGTCTCCCTACCCTCCATATTTTCTCCATTGTTGATCTCACAATTTCCTTCCCTATCTTCCTCTCTGAGCAAATTTTCCCAACTACACTTCTCTTCCCTTTATTTTTAGTTTTTCTGAATACCTACAGTTAACCCCTATGGGCATATTTTCTTCCTCGCTCAGCTTCAATCGTTCCCAGATCCTTTTTACTTCCTCCATACTGTCACCTCTACCCGCCATGGCGTGCAGATACGACCCTCGCCTCCTTCAGCAGCAGATGGAGCCACAGCAGAAGCAGAAAAAGGACTAACAAACTCCTCTCAGTCGTTTTCAGAGAAAACGGTTAGAGAGAGAGACTCTGATTGAGGCCATCTAATTGTCTTCTTACCAAATTAGTTATACCTTCACGCTAAAACATGCAATTAGTAATGTAACACATGGTGAGTATCAAATTTTGATCCTACCATAGTAGCCCTGCTAGTCTGTATCATTGTGAAAAAAATTTTATATGACATTATCGCATAATTATATTACCTTCAGAATGCCATAGAAATCCACCATAGTTCCCTGGCGCTCATTGGTAACACAGACACCACGTTTTCTTTGCTTAATTAGAAGAATAGGAATCATAATCAATGCTGCATGTTGGTCCACCAGCCCCCGTGCAACACACGTGAATAGTTTAATTTTTGGAAGTGGAAATATGAACAGTTTAATCATGGTACAACTACCTATGTACGTAGTGATCAGAGATGTTATGTTTCAAATTTTTGACTATAAATGGATAAAATTTTGTCTATATTTTTAGAATTTTTTTCTTCTTTACAACATATATTATACATACCATTTGCATAATGTTTTAACTATAATACGACTTACAAGAATAAAGTCAAAATTATGTACAGATATTCTTAAAATATATATTACAAGAGCGATAAGTATTTTGATTGTCACATACACAGGGACCATTAAAATACTATTTCACAAAAACCATAATTCATTGTCTTTTCTTTTATTCTTATTCCCATGGTCCCTTTTTTTTTCTCTCTTCTCTCTCTCTTTTGTCCATCGAAAGGGCTCAGGCTTCACTCGCTTTTCTAAGGTCCGATCATTATTCCGATTGTTGAGCCGTTTGAATTCTTCAATAAACTGGAGTATCTCAGTGATTGTTTGATCAATACTTTCAAGGTGCTCTAAGATGAGGAGCTCGGGCGAGCTCATGACCATCTTAGGTACGATTCTCTCCAGAGGAGGTGACGTGATCTTCTGCTTGGTCATTAGAGTTCTTGTCTAAACCTGTAACAATTTCTACCATTCCGGATGAGAATAGTAGTGTAAACTATCACAGTGAGATTTTAAGAAATTTCAGCAACTAAGTAGTCAACATACAACAGATTATTATAGACATATACAAGTAAACCACAAATAATAACAATCTATATATAAATGAATGCATGAACATGAACTTGACATGAAAACTTTGAGATGTATGCAACCGACTTTTATAATCGTCGAGCATCCCAACCTGGCTATCAAAGCACCCGAATGGGTTTTGCTCCTGGTCTTCGCCGTCTCTATTCACACCTGAGTTCAGTAGATTGGCTGAATGGATAGCTATGTAGCCACATCAAACACTTCGAAATACATTCGACATCTAAAATTAACAAACAGATTATTATTTGTTAGTATTCACATTTAATATGTTCTAATTTTTGCCAAAAATGTATGTGGCTACATTGCTATTCATTTAGCCAACCTGCTGAACTCTGGTGTGAATAGGAATGACGAGAACGAGGAGCAAAACCCATTTGGCTGCTTTGATACCTAGGTTGGGATGCTTGATGATTATAAAAGTTGGTCACATTCGTCGTAGGGAGCTCCGACGTGAATGTATTCATTGGTCTTGTGTGGTTCAATTCATTCACTTGAAACAAGCTGAATGATGGACACCAAGATGGACCTAGTTTTAACGATCCTTGCAAGTTCTAGATGGGCCAATTACAAGGTCAAGAGCCAAGAAGATCAAGGAGGTAATGCAAAGATTGATGCAATCCACTTAGGAAGAGTCTAACAAGAGCCCAACATTCAAGATGGGCTTGAAGGATGAAAATCCAGTTTTTATTTTTTTGATACAAGCTATGAAAGAGGGCAACAACATGACTTAAAGGCTTTGAGCACTTGAAGGCTTTCAACTTGTTTAATTCATTTAAAGGACTTATTTTATTAATTTAGAATAATTGAGTTTATTATAAGAAGGACTTAAGGGGGGCGCCTATTCAAGGGCATGTTGGGAAAGTTATTATTTTGTTGAACTAGGGTTTCAAGAAGTTACTATAGCGAGTACTATAGCCGTATTGTAGCCTCATTTTAATTAGTTTTATGAAATTTGATGAATTTATTCATTATGAGTTGAGTTTATCTCCTCTTGTTCTTGAATGAACTTTTGAACTTACAAATAAGTTTTATAGCAGTGTATCTCAAAGCTTTAAGAGAATAGAAGTTGATCATCACAAATTTAACACTTTTAAGAGCATAAAATCAATTCCACCTTGAGAAAAACATTGATTCCAAACCTATAAATGAAAACTAAGAAAAAGATGGTTTGAATGCCAAGCTAGCGTGCTTTGTGTGTGTCTTTTACATTATTACTGTAAAAGAGATACACCAAGGATGTGATATGTGTCTTTTACATAGTTGGAGTTTGGCGATTTTTACTGTTATTATAAGAAAAATTAGAGAGATTAATCTTATGTTTTAAAAATCGACTTAATCGAATAAAAAGCGTTGACACCTTAAATTCAGGTTTAATTGATAAACCTGAATTGTGCTTTTAATAATTGGTTTATTAAGACTAGAGTCACCTTTCTATTTTCACAAAACATGATAATTATGGAACTTGAACAAAAATACCATTATTTAGTAAAAGAAGTAAGAAGATAATTAAGTTTTAAGTAATTGGCAAGGTAAGATCAGATATGTTTTAAGTTAGAAACTAACCACTGGTCATTAGAGTTAATTAATTTCATCTCAAATGTTCTTATTACTATTAGCTGGTAGAAAGAATCATGGTGTAATCACATAATTTTTTTTCCTCTTTTGAAATATATATATATATATATATATATATATATATTATTCATGGGGTTTTATGAAGAAGTGTCGAATACCAAACTTTAAGCAATTGATAGACACAAGCAGGAAGGCATACAACATGCAATTTGTTGTGGGGTAAAGGGGGATGATATATGTACATTCCAGATGCTATGATATTGATGGGTGATTGATAAAGTAGGGAATTAATGCAAAAAATGAAAAATCTGTGGTGTGCAAATTAAAAAAAATTCAAACATACTTTATCAACATCTAATACCCACATCAACACGTGTTCAAAATGCATATATACATGCAGAAATCATGCAAAAAAGGACATGATATCACAACTGCACAACTAGTGATTATGAACCAAAACGGAAAACAACTGCCTACTCAAAGACAACTATAATTGGAATTGTACATTGAAAGAGACAGATAGAAACAGAAGCAGCAACAACAACAACAACAACAATTGATTTGTATTGATAGCTCTAACAATATCATTTTAATTAAATCAATGCAGGTTTTAAAATAGAAGTTATTTGTTCTTTATATCGAGGAAACTAATGGACTATAGCCATATGGAGCCTAGCTAGGTAGCTCGAGAAGTAGTTTAGAATACTTAAAGGCCTCATACAATGCATATAATTCTATCTAAGATTCCTATCTATATAAGATGTTCATGCTAGCATGATCCATACTCTATTTTTATTCCTTTAAATCAAGTGGCCACATGGGCAATCAAAAAAGGCATTTATTCATTATGGATACAAAAGAAAGAGTTAGTCTACAGTTAATTAATGATCAACAAAAAAATTCAAACAAAAAACGATTTTATATGCACATTCAAACAAAGTAACATTCTTCACATAAATCACTTAACTACATATTAGAAGGTATCAAAAGGGGCCATAAACGCTACAAGAAAAAGGCTCTGTTTTTTATTGAATATCACCCACGAATTTTGCCAACTACTAATATCCACAACTTAGACCACCACATACAGAAAAGGCAGATATACAAAAATTAAACCTAAAGGAAGAACATGAGAATGAGATTGGCAGTGTAAAAAAATTATTGTACAAGCAAAAATTAAACCTCAAGGAAGAACATGGGAATGAAGCCCAAAAAGTTATGCGTGAAGTTGCAATGTAATGGAAAAATTAGATAAGAAAATATACCTGAAAGGGAATATATTCCTTGAAATCAGACTCGGTCGACAGGAAAATTGTGATACCCCGTATGATATGGATAAGGGTAGGTGGTGTACGGGATCCCACATTACTTGGGAATGAGAAGTTCTTGCTCTTCATAAGGTTCCAATGGGCCATGTGGTTTTGACCTTCCATTAAGGCGTTACAGTTGGTATCAAAGCCAGGTTTGAGGTTTTACAGACTATAAACATTTGAGATTTGGATATTTGTGGGTTTAGGAAGAAACTTCAGATTTGAGGTGTAAAATTTTAAAGAATAAGAGATGATTATGTGGATATTTAAGGTTTTAGATTTTGCAGACTTTATGATTGAGTTTTGAGATTTTGAGACTTAGGGATTTTAGATCTGACAAGCTTACTTTGTGGACTATTGGAGATAATCTTTATCAGATTAATTTAAGATTTAGATTTTTGAGGTTAGATTCTAAAGACGTAAGGCAGTTTAGAGTGATGTCGGGTTTACAATTATAGATTGTAGGAAAGACTATATGAGTTGGTTAAGGAAATGGCGAATGGGTAAAACAAGTTTAAGTTTTTATTGATTCATTTATTTATTTTTAACTTGTTTTAAATATTTTAACTGGTATTTTTATTTTGTTTATACATATTTTGTTTTCTTTCCTTAGTACGTTTAACTAAGTTTAAGATCTCAGGATGGCTGCTCATCGTTGAATTCGAAACCTTGAAGATTTGAATGAAAATAACAATGAGAGGGGCTGCACGTTCGAGCAATTTAATCGCACTCATCCGCCCACCTTTGATGGAAGAGGTGATTCCAATGCAGCTGAGGACTGGATTCAGGACATTGAAGAGATATTTAGTATTTTTGAGTGCACCAATCAACATAAAGTTCGTTTTGTAGCTTTTAAATTGATCGGAGAGGCGAAGAGATGGTAGAACTCTGAGAAAGCCATCAGAGAAGCTGGTAGAACTGGAGAAGTGAGTTGGCCTCACTTTAAGCAAAATTTCTTTGACAACTTCTTGTCGAAAGCAGATCGGGAAGCTAGAGCCTGAGAGTTTACTAACTTGGTGCAAGGGACCATGACGATACACCAGTATGTTGCAAAATTTGCAGAGTTGTCACGCTTCACCTCATATTTGATTCCTGATGAGGAGAAGAAAACCCAGAGGTTTGAAGAGGGTTTAAATCACAGGATCCACAAACGGGTTATTGTTCTACAAATTCAAAACTTTTCAAACTTGGTACATAAAGTGATGCTAGTGGAGTCGAATCTTAAGAGAAGCGCTAAGTTGCAGGAAAGAGCTACTCTACATGGATCCTCTAGTATGGATCAAGGGCCATGGAAAAAGAGAAATGAAGGTAGCAATTCAGGTCAGAGACAGATGCAGGGATATCAATTGTATAACCCCTACAAGTTTTATCACCATGTACACACTGGAGAGTGTAGAAAGGAAAAAGGGGCATGTTTTTTATGTGGAAAGATTGGCCATTTCATTAGAGATTGCCCATTACTGAGGGAAGACAACAAGAAGCCTAACCCACCTCCAGGTTCTCGACAGATGACACAGGGAAACAATCAGCCTAGAATGGGACTAGCTCGAGTGTTTGCATTGACAACTGAAGATGCTGAGGACGATAACAGTGCGATCACAGGTACCCCACTCCTTTTTCTCCTTAAAAGCTTTTTGTTTTAGTTGAGTTGTGATTGATCATGCCTACATAGAACCTGTCTAGTTGTAGAGCTTAGAATATTGAGGTTTGGTTGAAAAGGTTTTCAAAGGGATTAGACCCAATATTTTATATCTAGGAGACTCTAGCTTTGGGTGTTTGACATATTAGTATGTGCTATGGAAGCGAGAATTTTTGGTTGAAAGTAGATCTTCTGAGGATCCAGGTATTTGTGAATTGAGTTTACCTAGGACTTAACTTTCGATCATTTGACTGTACTATTATTATTTGGAGGTTTAAATATTATTTTGGGAGTTCTCTTTTAGTTATTTGTGAGGCTTAGCTAAAAAACAAAAAAAAAAAAAAAATAGGGAAAAGGGATTATTATTAGGCTTTAATTTCATTGTGGAAGTTCATATATTTCTTTTTTGTACTTGAACAAGACCTTGAGGTGTATGGCGATTGACACTAGGTGTGTGAATATGGATGGTAAGAGGGTTAGGAGATATTTAAGGCACTAGGCACAAAAGTTGGGAAAGTTAGAATTTTTCGATGATAAGTTCGACATAATTGTTAAGGATTAAATTAAGCTTTGAAACACTTTGCTTAAGTGTAGCAAATTTCGAAGATGAAATTTTTCTAAGGAGGGAGGATGTAACACCCAAGCTCAACATGAAACTTGTGTTTGAATTTTTTTTTATATGGATGAAAAATCCACTGGAATTTTAACGAGTAATTTTGGAAATAGGTTACGGACCCAGAATTTGTATTGATAGATTATAGATTTTTTTTTTATTGAGCTTGATATTTAGATTATTTTTGGTTATTTATTTTTGGATCAAGTAGTGATTTATTGTTGAGCTTTTGGCCCAGCAGATTGTGGAACAAAGCCATTTAGAATGTGAGACGAAGCCCAATTCGAGAGAAGTTTTTTTTTCGTTTCCCCTTAGAGTTTTCATCACCCATCTATACACACACATACATTATCCCATGCTTCTAGAAACTATCCAAGCACTTGCTGCCACAGCCCAACTCTTGCACGTCCTCACCATCACGGAAAGCCAACCACTGAAGCCAAAGCCCCACCGTTCACGATGCAACCAGCCTGCACCTTCATGGTTTCACTCAACCACTGCACGAAAACTGCAACTTTCCAAGGAGATCAGGCTGCTGCATGCTCTTCCATAACGCTACCATAGCCACTGATCTGCACCACAAAACACGTGCGACTCCCACACGAAACTGAAGCCGAACAACTCTGTTTTGCAATCCAAAAACAGAGCAAAACTGAGATGACCATTTTCGGTTGATCATCACCTTGGCTCTCTCATCACTCTATCTCTCTGCACTCGGTCACCCAGCTGCCGACGTCACAACTGTCCACCTCCCAGCACTTTCCACAACTCTTTCCCACACGGTGAGCTTCCACTCTATCTCCCGATTTCTCTCGATTTGTAGTGTTCACTCTTTTTCTCTCATTAGTTTCACTCTCTTTCCACCTCCATGCTCTCTCTCTCTCTCTCTCTAGTACGTCCAGCCACCCTGCTCCACCCACGATCACCGCATCTGCGTCTCGGAAAAACTCTGCATCTCGATGTGAAGTTTGTTTTCTATTTTGGTTTCCTCTCTTCATTTTTGTTTTGCTTTTCTTGTTCCTCCAGAAACCACTAGTATATGCCTTTTCGACTCTAGTCATAATATCCATAGTATTTATGAAAATGCCATCAAGCCTTTGATCATTGATTTCCCGTAAAGAACCTTAAACCAAGTTTTTTTATTTTTTTATTTTGCCTTTCCAATTCTAAAACTACCAAGAGTTTTTAATTACATTTTTATCTTTACTACAAATTCATGGTAGAGTTATATTCTTTTTTTATGGACTTTGTTTTAAGTCTCAAAAATTTATATTTTGTGCAGATAGTATTTTATTTAAATTAAACTGTGTTTAATTAGATTATATTCCAAAGATACCAATTTCTATATTGAACGATATTAAAATAAAGGTTTTTGTTAAATGATATTCATTTTTGTTGGATCTAATTAATTATTATATTAATGTCTAAGTCGGAAGTATTATTTGATATCGAGGAAATTTAGAAATGTGATGATATTTTATGATTACGTGAATTTAGGTTTTTGATGAATTAAAATAGGTTATTTTAGCATCTTAGGCTTAAATATTGAAATAAGTGTTCGATTTATGAAAATTACGTGATTGTGTTGTAGGTGACTTGTTCGGCATTTTTTGAGGAAATTTCAGAAAAGCTAAGAAGTTCAGGTAAGTAGGGTTCCTATGCTAGGCTTTGCATAAAATAAAAATGAACTGAGGTTGATCTATGAAAATGTGAATTATATGTTTTGAAAAGAAATGTAAAAATAACCTCAGTTATTTGTTTGTCATTACTCATTGAACTCTAATGAAAGAGAAAGCATTTTTGTCATGATTGGTATGGACATGAGCTTATTTTTTATATTCTATTTCTGACCTATGAAAAAATAGCGAATATGAAAATTTGTGCATAGTTATGTAAATATGCTTTGGATTAGCTTTGATTACAAAGATAATATGATTTTGTTCAATACTTTGTTTGGATAAGATGTGATTTTTGAAAGCCTTTGGCATGACTCTTTGATTTTGTTTCCGTTCTGTTCAATTACGGCCCTGCCACGGATGATAATAGTGGCATATGGCCCAACCACGGGTGATAATAGTGGATACGACTCAATCATGGGCTATAATAGTGGATACAGCCCAACCACGGGTAATAATAGTGGAAAGGGCCTAATCATGGGTTATAATAGTGGATACGACCCAACCACATGTAATAATAGCAGGTACGACTCATCTACTGGTTATAATAGTGATACGACCCTGCCACGGGTTATAGTAGTGGTCTCTGTTTTGGGTGCACACCTTGGTGACAGACTGATTTATGTTCTACTTGGCTATCTGCGGATGCAAAACCCTACCACGGGGAATATACATAGCCTCTGTTCTGATATGATGTTCTGATGATGATGATGATCATTTATGTTATGCTAAAGGATATTTTTGAATGAAGTTATTTTTGAATCTTCGTTTTGATATTTTGATAACATGGTCTGCTTCTGCACTTTGAAAATGGAAATATTTTGTTCTGCATCCTGGTTTCTGTAAATGCTCATGTTTACACACTAGTATATGTTCTCTGCTTACTGAGTTGATGATAACTCACCCCTTATCTTTACAATATTTTTCAGATAATTTGATGCATCAGCTAGAAGTCAAGAGTAAGGTTTGATGATCATAGAAGAATAAGGGTCAGAGGGTACAAGTTTATTGGAGAGTCTTATTTAATAGGTTTATGATTTTATGTTATTTGATATTTGGAGTTCTAAATATTTGTAAATATTTATGGAGTTTTTTAAATTATCTCATTGAGGTATTTTTTGGTGTCCTGGTAGAGGAACATATATTTTGGTTTGAATAAATAGATTTGTACTTTTTGGGAATATTGGAGTATTTTAAATATGTTATGGAAGTTGGATTTAGGTTACAAGAACTAATTCTTTGGACCTTCAGGATCAAGGCGTTACAAAAATGAAGCCTAAAAACTTAGCTCCAAGCCAAATATGGAGGCATTGTGCTGCGACTTTCTAGGGGCAGGAAACGACTCGAAAATGAAGCGATGCCACCATCAAATGAAAGCCGCGAAAAAACTAGGGTACAAGGAATGTGGATTTATAGGTGGGCTATCCATGGAGAAACACGAACTAGGGGGAGAAAGGTGTGGAAAAAAGGGAAACACGAAGGTGAACGACATAGTTACCATAGTGAAGCCTTCAAGTCACCTTCTGTCCATTGAGAAACGCGGTGACTATCAGCAATGGCAGGTGGAGAAATGGGTTTTCTGCTTTTGGTCTGGGTTTTGTTGAAATGGAGAAGAACAAGCGTGGTGGGGGGAAAAAGATTGGGGGGGAAATAAAGATCTTTTGTGTTTTGCCGCCCACAATTCTGTTGCTACATAAATTACATCGTCACAACATAATAAAACCTTTCCCGGCGAACAAAATCGCCACTAATACATAATAAATCGCTGCAAAAAATGCGGCAATTCCCAAATTGCTGCAAATACGTACCATTTGCAGCGATTTTGTTTGCAACGATTATAAAATTACCATAAAAGAAGGTTTTTCTTGTAGTGAGTACGAGGTGAGGGACATTCCCTTTTAGATAAGCAAGTGTTGGGATTTGCCTAGCGCCACATCAGCACATTTTATTCATAAATTTTCTTATTTAAGTGTTTAATTAAAAAATAAACTTCAATTCTTCATCAACTCCCACCATGTTCTTTTTCACAACGTACAGATCTATCAACTCATGTCATGGTATCAAGAATTGAATCCATTCCATTTCTATTTATGTTTTTTTTTTTTAGTAAGAAATAACGAATGCTCTTTTAATTTTGATATGAGATGGCAAAGTTTCATTCTCTTAGTGTTTGAATATTTCTCCAAATGTAGACATTGTGATTGGTCATATATGGCTCTGGCAAGGTTATTAGTAAACTAAGTCCGTGCCACATGGCAAGGTTATTGCTAGAGATCAACGTCTCTATGCTTTAGGATCTCAAAACTTTTTCATTAAAAATATTTACTATATAAGCAGTGCTAAAGCATGTGCTATATGATTAATAAATTTGAGAATTTTTTTTTTATTGCAAATGCATGCCTCAACTCTTGTTATATGCTAGATTAGTTTCGACAAACAATAAAATATTAAAAAGGATTGCTTAATTAGCTTTGATTGATCCTATTTAATGAATATGCTTGAAGAATCTATTAACAAGCATGATACACATAGGACTTAGAGATTGGCCCTCTGAAAAAAGGAGTGCCTTCCCTTTCTCTGGGAGAAAGCGTGAGGTTTCAATGCCTTTGATTCGTCAAAGGTAAAAGTCTCACTCTTTGTGAGCTTGTTTTTTCTCTTTTGTTTTTTCACTTAATCTGAAAAACATTGTGAAGATAAGGCGTGAATTATCAATAACTTAGTAAATAGAGAACTTATACTAGTATATAAACATGAGTAGTTATAGAGTTCAAAATGTAGAACAAAATATTTTTAGTTTCAGAAAGCAGAACCAAAACTTGTTATCAAAATATCAAAGCGACTGTTCAAAATATTCATACTCAAAAGTCCTTTGGCATAGCATAACTAAACATCATCGTTATCAGATCAGAGCATCATATCAGAACAGAGGTCATGTTTAACCCCCGTGGTAAGGTTGTGCTTCTGTGGATAGCCAAGCAGAACATAAATCACTCTGTCATCAAAATGGTGTGTACTCAAACAAAGGCAATGACTATAACCCGTAGTAGGGCTAGAGGCCACTACTATCACCCATGGTCGGGCCAAAGGCCACTACTGTTACCTATGGCAAGGTCGAAGACCACTACTATCACCCGTGGTTAGGCTGGAGGCTACTACTATTACCCATGGCAAACCCATAAATTAGAGCAAAACAGAATCAAAGTCATTGGATCATAACCGAAAATAGAATCAGATATAGAATATAAAGGTCATGCTAAAGATTTTTCAGATGCCATATCATATGAAAACAGAGTATTGAACAAATTCATATCATCTTCACAATATCAAAAATAGATTTAGAGCATCTTCAATTAATCAATGCAAAAATTTTCAGATTTCATATTCGCTCTTTTTGCATAGTTTAGAAACATAATGCAAAAAGTAGTTCATGTCTACGCTAGTCATCATAGAAAATATACTTCTCTTTTTATACGAATTACATGAGTAATGCAGATAATTGACCCAGGTTGTTTTGAAGTTTTTTTTTTCATAACAAAACATGCATATGTTTCATAAAATCAACCCCAATTCATTCGTTTTATGCGAAGTTTAGCATATGAACCCCACTTACCTGAACTTTTTACTTCTCTGAATTTTCACACAACAGTGCCAAGGGAACATCAATCATCACTTAGAAAATCATCACGTAACTTGTGTAAATTTTTAATTGAACACATACTTCGTAGTTAAAACATGAGATATACAAATCTATATTTCTTTAATGTCTAAAAATCCTCGGAACCCTAAAATATCGACTCCCCCTTAAAGACTTTGATTTTCACATATTTTCTTTGAATAATTATATGATTAAACTCTAAAAATATTACAAAGCCCAACTTCTAATCTCTCTCGATTTTTATCATCAAACATATCAGGGTAAAATAATAAACCCTAAAATGGTTTTTCCTACAGTATCCACTTTAAAAGCCTAATGTTTGTAACCCAACTTCAATTTCTCGACAATCCATCATTTTCCAAAATAATCTAGTCTTTCATGGACTGATCTCTCACAAATTCATATAAGCCATAAGGAACAAGTTTTATGCTCAAGTATGTCCTAACACATGACACCACCCTCAATATCTACCCAAGAAATGGTAATTATGGGCTTGTGAGAGAGGGATGTCGATGAGCTAGAGGAAGAACAAACGTGAGAGAGATTATAAAATGTACAGAGATAGAGGGAGAAACCGAGGGTTGGCTTACGCTGTGCAATCGTGGTGAGGGGCGGAGTACGACATAACAGTGGGGGCTGTAGTTCGATGATCTCTAATGATCTTGAGTCACTACCAATGGTTGTCTTCCAATCCCGCGGTGATTCTTAACTAGACGACAATAATGGTTGGCATGAGCTCTTCAAGGTGGAGCTACTCCGGCTGGTCATCGAGTGAGGATCACAGTGACAAGTTTGAGTAGTGGAGACTCACTAGGGTGGTTCCAGCGTGGGGCAGCGGTTGAAATGAGTTGTGGAAGAGCCGTGCTCTATTTTGAGTGTGGAAAACAGGGGATGATGGAGGCTAATTGTGGGCTGGTGGTGTCGGGGCAGTGTTGTGGAGGAGTATGCATTGGCTTGATCTTCTTGGGAAGGTGTAGTTCCATGTTATAGGGCTGAGGGAAGGCCATGAGAGTGCAATGTCGTGAGACATGGGAACTTCTTTGGTCATGATGGAGGCATGGTCCCTAAGAATCTAATGTTCCTAATAATCCTCAAAAGTTTGAAAATCCATAGCTAAGATTTAAGTCCTAAGTGATCTCAAGCCAACTAATTTTCAAAGCTTCACAAAGTTCACTCTCAACCCATCATGCCAATCTCCCATTGCAACCTCTAATAATTCCACCCAAATGCTTAAGGTCAAAATCTCATAATTAAATCATTGTTGCAAATAATCGACTTTCACATCTACCATGACAACTATTACCAAGCTTTATCAAAATAAGTATAACATACTCATATATAATTCTAGATGATGATCTCTTTCATCCTTAGTTGTAACAATATACATTCTCATCAACCTAACCTTTCATCTCCTATAACACTGAATTTTAGAGTAATCCTTTGAAATAAAAGGAAGGAGTACTCTTAGAGTTAAGTAACAATGTGCTTTCTTGGAGGGAAGAGGAAAGGTACTTGTACCCATGTCGTCATTGTCCTTGGCCTCTCTAGGGGTTAGTGCATTAACTCGAGCAGGCACTGCATTGTGCTGGGTAGTGGCTCATGTCGCTAGTTCGATCCTCTGGAGCGTGCTGGATTTCTTATTGCTACCTAATTGCCCTGGATAACCTTGAAGTGACCATATTATTTACCAAAACGAAAACACTGTCCAGTTTCCCTTCTGCATTCCACAAAGTGTACGATATTGCATGAATTGTATGGGTTATTTCTTTGATTGTCCTACACCAATCTTTGGCCCGAGTTGTTTGCTTCATTCCTTCTCTTCCATGGTCCACAATTCTTGCTAGAGGGGAAACCCAATGGCATTGACCTCTTCCTCTGCTCTTGAAGTTCAACGCTTCTCTAGAGGCTTTGCTCGAGTATTGTGACCTTATCCATTAACTCTACAAAATTCTGGATCTAACGGGCCACCACTCACTCATATGTCTTGTTATTCAGTCTCTCTTCAAACTTCTAGATCTTCTTCTCCTGATTGAGGATTAGATATGAGGCAAAGCGCGACAATTCAACAAATCTGGCCGCGTATTGGTGCACTATCATTGTCTATTGCACTAAGTTAGAAAACTCCCTAGCCCTAGTGTCTTTGACTGATCTGGGAAATAAACGATCAAAGAAAAGTTGCTTGAAGTGGGGCTAGCTAGTAACTCCCCTCCCATCAGCTTCCCTAATGGTTCTCTTTGAAACCCACCATCTCTTAGCTTCTTTTGTCACCACGAAAGTAGAGTACAGTATTTCTGCTGATCAGTGCAATTCAGGACGTGAAGTATTTCTTCAATGTCTTGGTTCCAATCCTCTGGTAGGGTCGGGTGGTCACATCCATCAAAAGTAGGAGGGTGCATCCAATTAAATTGGTCCACGGTGCAACCGCCCTCATCATTGGTTGCATTCAAGTTCGAAATGTTTTAAACCGAATGACAAGATGCCATCCTGAAAAACTTATACCTGGTTAAACGTTTCAAGGGGAGTACTCATAAAAATTTGGATGTAAAAGTAGCTATAACAATATAAATATAACAAATCATAATTCCTTGTTTTACCCGTTCTTACCCATATATTAAACTATTGATCAAAGCCTACATACTGAGATTTATAGAATCCAAGGCCACCAATCCTGTCCAAATCCTTTCTTACAATCTATAGTTTTAAATCTAGCATCGTTTTAAACTTACATACGTCTTTAGAATCTAAACCTCAACTCTTTTTGACATTAATTAATACAGTTTGCAAACTTTCAAACTTGTGACTTGATTAGACCTACATGCGTCTTCAGAATAAAATTAAAAAAAAAAAGATTTCATAAAGACCTTAGAAGTTCAGAACTTCATATTTGACGAGCTCATATGTTAAAGTCTATAGAATTTAAAACCAAGCACTTGATCAAGTTTCTATACGCCTCCAAAATCTAAACCTTGAATCTTATCAAAAATATTTGCTAAAATCTACAAAATAAACTTACCGGATCTAAAGCCTCAAATGTCATAAAAATCATTTCTTAAAATATGCAAGATCTAAAACCTCATATTTTGTAGGACACATTCCATAGGTCTGCAAATGCTAAAACCTTAAATATCATCTAAATCATATATTGGAGTCTGCGGAACTCTAGAACCTTAGATCTCACCAAAATCATTCTTAAAGTATGCAAAATCCTTAAACCTCAAATTTTCAAAAACTCAATCCATAAAGTCTGCAAAATCTAAAACCTTAAATTTCATCAAACTCATTATTATAGCCTGTAGAATTTCAAACCTGGCTCTGATACCAACTCTAACGCCCCAATGGATGGTCCAAACCACGTGGCCTATACTCCAAAAGAACTAATCAATGATACAATTGGAACCCCATTGGAACCTTATAAAGAGCAATAACTTCTCATTCTCAAGCAATGTGGGATCCTATACACCACCTAACCTTATCATTATCATATAGAGTATCACAACTCTATATAAAGTACCTACTTTCTGGTTTTAAATAGGAGTATATGGGTGTGTAAATGGATCACGACCCTAAGTCGAGGTGGGGCATTATCTTGGTAGAGCTTCTCTGATTACTCGGGAGCCTCTAAGAATTGAGTAGCGTCCCATGGGTTGTCATCGGGCGAGATGGTAACATTGTCAAGTCGAAGTCGTCACCTCTCGGTTATCGAAGGCTAGAGGATGCGTGGTCAAGGATGGGGCGCGAAGCCAGGCGTTGCTCGTTACAAAATAGTAAGCATGGTCATTATCCATGGTGCTGCTAAGGGAACAAGGGTGTGCACATGACCATTCTAGGTAGAGACCGTGGTGCACACTTTAATCAACCGAAATGGTTGGCATGATGGTTTTCATGCTGTTGAATAGGCTTGACATCTTGGATAAATATATTATGTGATGTTTTGGGTATTGGATGCCCAGTAACATTTTGTGGTTTATTAATACTTTTTTTGTTTGGAGCCTAGCAGCTCAGTACATATGATTTTAATTCTATCTACTTTGAAAATCAATTTTTTTTATATTCATCGTCATTACTTGCATTATTAGCTGTTGTCATGAGTTATAACTTATTGAGATTTCTTCAAAATCTTACTGTGATAGTCCTACTACGGTTTCATTCCTCGAAACCGTAGGTTTTGATACAGATGTAGGCATTGAGGTGGTTTACAAAGAAGAGGATCCAGTGTAGCCTAAGCACTAGTATGGGGGTTTGTCTCGATTTAAGTTACCATATATTGTTTTGAAGTAATTGATGGTTATTTTATGTTGGGCGTTAAACACACATATGGTCTGTAATATTATTATAGCAGCGGTAATGGTATGACTTATGGATATTATTTTGGATGGATTAAGTATATTTCTCTAATATTGATGCATGTTATCTTTAGCATGAACTTGCATTCTAACTTTTCCGTTGCGATTATTTTGTATACATATGCCGGACATACATACTTACATACATATATAAGGGGTGTCGCCCATGTGGTATGCATCCTGACATCGTGGGCTTCTAACACAGATTATCAAAATCTTAAGAGTGACATATGTGAATATGGAGTTAGAATCTTGTTACTATGAGATAAGAGTAACACAGATTATCCATGTTCTTTTTCACAACGTACAGATTTATCAACTCATGTCATGGTATCAAGAATTGAATCCATTCCATTTCTATTTATGTTTTTGTTTTTAGTAAGAAATAACGAATGCTCTCTTAATTTTGATATGAGATGGCAAAGTTTCATTCTCCTAGTGCTTGAATATTTCTCCAAATGTAGACATTGTGATTGGTCGTACATGGCTCTGGCAAGGTTATTAGTAAACCAAGTCCGTGCCACATGGCAAGGTTATTGCTAGAGATCAACGTCTCTATGCTTTAGGATCTCAAAACTTTTTCATTAAAATTTTTTAGTATATAAGCAGTGCTAAAGCATGTGCTATCATGCATCCATAGAATTAACTACTTAATTTCAATGATAATTTCCTAATAAGCTAATAAATTCTGAATAATAAAAATGCTGAATCTTCATAATAAAAAAAAAAAAAAATCAGATTTAGTAACTTTGTGCCCCAAAATAACTGAAAGTTTTTCTTCTTTTCAAAATAACTCAAGAAATTACCTGTTTTCTTTTTTAATTAAAATAACAAAAGTTTACAAAAATAATAAACAAATATGTAAAACGTTTTTCAAAATTAAAAGTTCTTAAAATGCCCAAGACTTGTAAAAATATTTAGGAAGATTACATGATCAACTGGGAAATGACACTTTTCCCATGTTTTAATTAGTTTTTTAATTTTTTTTTCCTCTTCTTCTTCTTCTTCTTTAGTTTTTCATTGTTCTTCTCTCTTTTTTCTTTTTTTTTTTTTTAACAATTACAATTTATATTTGTTGTTTTTCGATCGTTCTTTTATTTTTTGAGTTTGCAGTTTTTAACTCTTTAAAGTAGAAGGCTCTAAAGTCTAAACGGATGATAGCAATCTTGTCCGATCACTTTAGATGGGATCCCGAAAGAATAAAAAATAATTGAGGAAGAGAGAAAACTTATGTACGAAGAAAATTTTCATCAGTTTCGTAGAAAGAGGGAAACACAGTTCACACGAAATATTGGTCATGATCATACCCAAGAGTACTTTAAGAATATTTTTGAAAAATAGTCATAATTTCCAGAAATCCATGCATAGAGAACTGTACTCAAATATATATAAGAAGTGTCATAATTTCCTTCTTACTTAGCAAGAAGGAAATCCCCTCCCCCCGCTCTTCTTGTTGCCCAAGTTTGCACTTTAATTTTGAGTTCTTCTCAGTTCCATCGTCATTCTTCCCATCATGGAAAACAAAAGTAACACTGCCACAGAAGGCTTAGAAAGTCCGAGTGCCCAATCGTTTTCCCAGACTTGGAACCCAAACAAGAATATGTTGAAGGGTATGGAACATAACATTAAACAACGTTTGTCATTCGTGAACTTAGTACACAAGTGCTATAAAGCTATTATATTCGTCAATGTCCGTTCCCTTAGAATGCAATTACATGCTGCCTACAGTGAGGTGGGCTCCTCAGCCCATGCCTACGTTAGCTTGAGTATACTTCGGCTAGAAGTAGTTGTACTCATCTTTTGGCGCCAGAGAGTAGAGCTGCTTTCTCTTTATCCTCGTCTATATATAGTTGATCATGAGCCTTGTTTTTTCCCACACCAGCAATTCTACACTCAGTGTTTTCCTTTCAGGTCAGGCTCTCTCTCCCTCTCTCTCTCTCTAATTCTCATTCCTTTCCCATTGAAGCCTTTGTCAACCTGGTGGTTTTGAGTATATATATTGCTTTGAAATCTGAATGTTGGGTGGTTCAGATTGGCTTGAATTGTGCTTTTGCTTTTGCTTGTGGGTTTCTGTGTTTTTGAATTGTAGTTTCTCTCAAATGCAGTAATATGCATTGAATTGTGTAATGCATGTGTTCCAGTTTTCTTGGTTGTCGGTTGACTCTGTTTGCTCTGTGTAACCTACTGATATAGTGTTTGTATACTGAAACTGCAGTTGAAGCTTGCGACTTAAGTTTGACATTGTACCAGAGCCAAAGATCTTTCTATCTATCATGAATAAAATACCGCTGCACTTTGGAAATCAGGTTTCGGGGGACAGTTTTTCTGTGCTTTGGAAATTGGAAGATGTCTTTGGGAAATTTGATTTCGTAAAGAAAAACTTGTGCTTCTTTTTTTCCTATCTTTCCGTAAAGTACAAGTTTGAGATCTCTTTCGAGAACATTAGGAAGATTGAGCTATATCTTCCACGTGATCAAGCAACAAAGTTTCTTCTCATTCAGGTTAGCTGGTGAAAGATTTCATGAATATCTCTCAATATGCATAGGTTGCTATACTCTTTCTTACAAGCATTTTTTATATTATTACAGTTTACTGATATTAATGGTTTTTGTGCCGAAATTGCCACCTTTTTCTTCTAACTTAACGAGTTCTATCTTCTCTATTTTGCTAGTTACTCGGTGCTCCAAGGATATATGTGAAAGATGTCTCTGATGTTGATCATTATGAATGGGTCAGAGAAGTTGATTTCACTCCATCCAGCTCCATTGGCCAATCTTATGCTCTATGTTTGGAGCTTCCAAAAAAGAGGCGGCTTCCGAATTTACATCTTGAATTTGTCCAATATAAAGAAAATGAAGACCAGTTTGGATTGATGGAAGGCTCTCCTTACTCATGCAGTTCAGGTCTTGTGCCCATTGTGAATCCACCCACAGGCTTTGACCTGCCATATAAAATCTTGTTTAAGATCAACTCCTTAATTCAGCATGGGTGTGTTCCTGGGCCAGCAATTAATGATGATTTTTATAAGTTGGTCGATCCTAAGAAAATCAAAATCAACATGATTTTTATAGAAAGTGCCCTGGACAAGCTTTTTCATTTGAAGGACTGCTGCTATGAACCTGTGAAATGGCTCGAGGAGGAGTACACAAGATACCCAACATCTACTCAATTTCAAACAACTCCTGCTATTTCTTTAGATGATGGGCTGGTAAATATACACAAGGTTCAAATTACTCCATCTAAAGTATACTTTGGTGGTCCAGAGGTGAATCTCTCCAACAGAGTCTTGCGCCATTATCATGAAGATATTGATAACTTTCTGCGTGTTTCTTTTGTCGATGAGGACTTAGATAAAATGATCTCAGTAACTTTATCTCCACGTTCATCATCTACAAATGGGGACAAGCGAACTAAAGTTTATGATAGGATACTATCCACTCTAAGAAATGGAATAGTTATTGGGGATAAGAAGTTTGAGTTTCTTGCCTTTTCATCCAGTCAGCTACATGAAAATTCTGTTTGGATGTTTGCTTCTAGACCTGGCTTGACTGCAGCAGATATTAGAGAATGGATGGGTGATTTTCGAGATATAAGGAATGTGGCAAAATATGGTGCTAGACTGGGTCAATCTTTTGGCTCTTCTAGGGAAACTATCAGCGTTGACATAGATGAAATTGAAGTCATTCCCGATGTAGAAGTTAAGAAGGGACTAGTCACATATTGTTTTTCAGAAGGCATAGGGAAGATATCTGAAGAATTGGCTCGCAAAGTGGCAACAAAGTTAGGTTGCAACTCTGTTCCATCAGCATTTCAGATTCGATATGGAGGGTACAAAGGTGTTGTGGCTGTTGATCCGACATCATCGATGAAGTTGTCATTGAGAAAGAGCATGTGTAAATACAAATCGGATAACACACAACTCGATGTTTTGGCATGGAGTAAGTTTCAGCCCTATTTTCTCAATCGTCAGATAATAACTCTTTTGTCTAACCTCGGGGTTAAGGATCGAGCTTTTCGAAAAAGGCAAAGGAAGGCTATACATCAATTGAATGCCATATTAATAAATCCTTTGAGAGCACAGGAGGCATTGGAAATGATGTTCACAGGGAAGATCTCAAAAGTTCTAAAGGAAATGCTTATATGTGGTTACAAGCCAAATGCAGAACCATTTCTTTCAATGATGCTTCGAACATTCCGTGCATCTAAGTTGATGGACATGCGGTTGAGAACAAGGATTTATGTTCCAAATGGAAGAGCTTTGATGGGATGCCTCGACGAAACCAGAACATTGGAATATGGTCAAGTATTTCTGCAAGTTTCTCGCTTTAGTAGGGAGCTCAGTAACAAGTCATCCCTTGTGTTTAGTATCAGCAGTTCAAACCCAAATAACTTCATCGGTGAAGGTGAGGTGGTTGTTGCTAAAAACCCTTGTCTACACCCAGGAGATGTGGGAGTCCTCGAAGCTGTGAACGTGCCAGCTCTACATCATATGGTGGATTGTGTTGTTTTTCCACAAAAGGGAGAGAGGTAAGAGTTTAATTTCCCATTTATATGAGACATTAATCTATAAAAACATAAGATTCATCACATACATGCAGACATACATGTGAATGTAATATTAATGGCTGCCTATTTGTACTTTTAGACCACATCCAAACGAATGTTCGGGAAGTGATTTGGATGGAGATTTGTACTTTGTCTCTTGGGATCGTGATCTTATTCCTCCTCGTCAAATTCAACCAATGGAATATATTGCAGCACCAACTAAGCAAGTTGATCATGATGTTACAATAGAGGTATTTATGCTTGCATTTCCGACTAGAATATAGAAGTATTTCGTGATCTAAGAAGTACGTGTTTCCATATAGACATCTATATCTAAACACAGTTGATGACACAACATTTCATTGCTCTCTCCTGTTTGCATGTCCTTTGCAACAGCAACTTCCATCCATATGCACCTAACATTAAAAAGCATGTTATTGTTGTCTTGCAGGAAGTAGAAGAGTATTTCACAGACTACATAGTCAAAGACAATTTAGGAATCATCGATAATGCCCACGTCGTCTTTGCGGATAGGGAGCCCGATAAAGCAATGAGCTCTAAATGTATGAAGCTTGCGGAGCTTCACTCAATTGCTGTTGACTTCCCAAAAACTGATATTGTAGCTGAAATACCTCCTGATCTACGAGTCGAAGAGTATCCAGATTTTATGGAAAAGCCTAATAAAAAGAGCTACATATCAAAATCTATTATTGGAAAGCTTTTTCGAGAAGTGGAAGACATTGCATCGCCCACGAGTCCTAGGAAGCCTTTCACTTTGGAAACTGCAAAACAGTATTATGACTCTGGCATGGAAGTAGACGGCTTTGAGGACTACCTCAGTGATGCTTTCAAATACAAAAGTGACTATGATTACAAGTTGGGGAATTTGATGGAGTATTATGGAATCCAAACTGAAGCCGAAATTCTTAGCGGCAATGTTTTGAAAATGTCAAAACATTTTGATAGGAAGAGGGATTTCTATGCAATTAAATATGCTATAAAGTCACTAAGAATGGAAGCAAGGAACCAGTTCAACGAGTGGAGTGATGCAGACAATACTGATGATGCAAAAGCAAAAGCATCGGCCTGGTATCATGTCACATATCATCCTACTTACTTGGGTTGCCACAATGAGGGAACTCAGGGAATGGATAGGGCCCATTTCCTTAGTTTTCCATGGTGTATCTATGACAAGCTTCTGCAAATCAAGAAGGATAAAAAGAGCATATAATTTCTTCACAAGTATTGTCGTCGTCGATGATTGCATTTCTCTAGGCAACTTATGTATATTTGATAGCAATTTGATATGGATACTATTTTAACTTTTGTGTACCGTTATTGGTATTTGCTTGTAAATGCTCCAGGTAGATTTTTGGAGCTTGAGAATATGTAATATTAGTTTATATTGTATTTGAATAGATTTCCAGTACTTGTGCATCTTTTTATATATTACAATTGGTTTGGAATGTAGATATACTATCGACAAGCGTTGTGAGAATATAGTGGTTGTATTCTTTTAACATAATTTTGTGTTTAAAAAATAATTGGCTTTGATTAATTTCAAAACGATTAATCTTGTAGAGATAGCAAATCGATCATCATGATTAGGGCTGAACAAAACACCCGTAAACCCGACCCGACCCGTTATTCCGAATTAGCCCGGTCCAAAAACCCGACCTGTTTACAGTTAAGATCGGAAACGGGTATTACCCGTTACCCGATTTTAACTTATTTGGATTTCTAATTTTTAGTCAGTTCATTTTTTATCTCTCTCCCTCTCTCTCTCTCTCTCTCAAACCACCTCATTTTCGTCTGCAAACTACGGCATCGTATCTATAAAGCCTAAAGGTGCGCACAAATCAATTCATTTGAAAGTTTTCCTCAGTGGACTGTTGTTGCTAGCTTTAGAAATGAAAAGCTAAGATTTGACTTTTACGATGATTCTTGAATATTTTGGAATATTTAAACAAATATATTTGTTGGAGCTATGCAACAACATCGGGCTCAAAGATTTGAAAGGTATTTTGGGAGTTTCGTGTGAAACTATTTTCTATGGAGAATCGAAGGACACCGAAAGCAATGTTCAGTGTTTTTATTATCTTCTATGTTTTTTTTCTGATTTTCATTTCTGGGTTTTTCTTCTATGTTTTTCTTCTCGGTTTTTCCATCCGATTTTTTCTTCTGTATTTTTCTCCTATGTTTTTCTTCTGAGTTTTTCCATCCAATTTTTTCTTCTAGGTTTTCCATCTAACTTTTTCCTCTATGTTTTTCTACTATGTTTTTCTTCTAGGTTTTTCCATCTGATTTTTTCTCCGATTTTTTCTTTTGTGTTTTTCTCCTGTGTTTTTCCATCCAACATTTTCTTCTGTGTTTTTCTCCTAGGTTGTTCCATCCGATTTTGATTTTAAGATGATTATCGCATGGGTCTGATTGTGATTTGGAACTAGATTTGAAATTGAGTTATTGGGAGAAATCTTCGCAAAAACAAAAATAAAAATTCGGGTAATCGATTAACGGACAATGGGTTAATGGGTGATCGGTTAACGGGTAATCGGCATGGGAAAGATTCGGGCCAGGTCGGAAATTGGGTTTTTTGAGTCGGGCTCGGGTCGGTGAACAACCCTAATCATGATTAATAAATTTGAGAATTGGTTTTATTTTTTATTTTTATTGCAAATGCATGCCTCAACTCTTGTTATATGCTAGATTAGTTTCGACAAACAATAAAATATTAAAAACGATTGCTTAATTAGCCTAGATTGAACCTATTTAATGAATATGCTTGAAGAATCTATTAACAAGCATGATACACATAGGACTTAGAGATTGGCCCTCTGAAAAAAGGAGTGCCTTCCCTTTCTCTGGGAGAAAGCGTGAGGTTTCAGTGCCTTTGATTCGTCAGAGGTAAAAGTCTCACTCTCTATGAGCTTGTTTTTCTCTTTTGGCTGTGATACGTAATGGAGGTTGAGGATTTGGCAACACGATAGGAGAGGCTACACCTCTCCAAGGAAGAGAGCTCCTCTTGTTTCCATGTAAAGCAAGAGAACACTAACGGAGAGGAAAACTGGGGCAACAATTGTATAGTGAGGAAGGCCCTAACGGAGAAAGGGCGTTAACAACGAAGGTTTTAGGATCACAATCTCCCAAATATGGAGTCTGGAAGGGTGGGTAACCTTTAAGGAGCTTGGAGAACAATGTTTTCTGATCAAGTTCCAGAAGTTGGTTGACAAAGAAAGGGTCCAAAGTGGACAACCATGGTTTTTCGACAGACATCTCCTCACAATGATGGAGGTGGATGAAAAGGTGTCCATAGATGCTCTGCAATTTCGCTATGAACCTTTCTGTGTTCAACTCCATAACCTCCCACTAGCAACCATGACAGAAGATTTTGGAGAACAATTTGCAACTTCTATTGGCAATGTCATTAGGGTTGACGCAGAGGCGGATGGTCGTGCATGGGGGAGGTGTCTCAGAGTGAGTGTGGTGGTGGATCTCCACAAACCCTTGTTGCAAGGAAAATGGCTGAAGCTAGGCAACAAACGACATTGGATTTCATTTAAATATGAATGATTGCGAAGTTTTTGTTTTCAATGTGGTGTCCTTCATCACAAAGGGAAAAGTTGCATGCGGGTACGTACTACTCAACAAGGAGATACACAGTTTTCAGCTCAATTTGGTCCATGGCTACGAGGCCAACCCAAAAACACCAATATCTTTGATAGCCGTAGATATGGCAGCTCCAAGGGAGGAAACACCCACCAGAGGGAATAACAAGGTGGAAGGGGTA
The DNA here is from genome assembly GCF_004785595.1 of Juglans microcarpa x Juglans regia. NCBI lineage: Eukaryota > Viridiplantae > Streptophyta > Magnoliopsida > Fagales > Juglandaceae > Juglans > Juglans microcarpa x Juglans regia. Next base: position 10,003,602 of record NC_054599.1, on the reverse strand, counting down.
GTTTTGTCCAGGATAATTCACAGCACAACAACAGAGGTTTCAACCCTGAAATCTTGGCAGGAAAACTAGAGATGTCATCAGCGGAAAATAAGGGAGGAGGATCTCGTGCAGGCCCATATCAGCCACCAACAGATCATAGTGCAGGAGCAGGAATTCCTGATGATCCCTGCCTCGGGAACCAACTTAAACTCAAGGAGGTAGGTCAACCCTCTGACCATGTACAGGTACCCTACGTACATGAGGGCAATAGCTCTGTAGAACCCTCTAGACTCCAAGACACCCATGGTGCTTACATGGGAATGGATCTTGAGTCCAACCTAACACCAGGTACATATGGTTTTCATGAACCAACTATGAAAAATTATTTTGAATTGGGAACGCAGGAAGTCTCAAAAAGAAGTGAGGTGGTACCTACTGATTGTCATCGTGGCCTAAAACAATAAGACAAAAACAATAGGATGGAAATAGGCAGTTTACATGGCACAGACACTACCATGCAATCTGTTAAAGATAATGCATTGAGCACCCTAAGGAAATGGAAAAGGGAAAGCTCGTGACAGTGTAACACACACAAAAGGCAATGGTAACTCGATATTGGTTGATATCTCAAATTGTCTTGCCAAGAATAAATATGAGAGGGGTTGCGAAAGGAGTATACCATTGCAAGAACTTATTTCAAAGAAGTCCAAGAGAAGTTATGAAACAAAAGGAATCCCCCAGGTTAAGGCAGCGGCTAGTTCCCAGCCCTGCCATAATCAATGAGCATTTTGCTGTGGACCTGTCCGAGGGTTCGGCTTGGGAACCCTCAGACAGTTAGTGTCCTTAGGAACTTAGCAAATGAGAAGTATCCCTCTTTAGTCTTCCTAGTGGAGACTAAGTGTAGAAGTAAAAGAATGGAGGTGGTAAGAAGAAGTTTGAAGATGGATGGGTGTTTCTCAATGGATTGTGTGGGATTTAGTTGGGGTATTGCCCTCTTATGGAAAGAAGAATGGAATGTAACAGTCATTAATTATACTAGATGGCACATTAGTGCCCTGATCCAGGAAGAAGGCAGTGGACCAACATGGCAATTCATAGGATTATTCTATGGACATCCTGACACTAGGAAGAGAAGCATCAGCTGGCAATTATTGAAGATGCTCAAACCTCCTAGCTCCATGGCTTAGCTATGTGCTGGGGATTTCAATGAGATCCTCCATCAAAGCGAAAAAATGGGTGGAGCCAGTAGACCATACAAACAGATTGAAGAGTTTAGGCAAGCAATTGAATTTTGTCAACTTAATGACATACACTCATATGGGCAAAGGTTTACTTGGTCGAATAATCGGAGTGGCAGGGACTTTACAAAGGAAAAAATTGATAGAGCTCTTGAAACAAGGAATGGAATGACATCTATAGCCATGGCTCGTGCACTGCCCTTGCTGCCATTAAGTCTGAACATTCCCCTTTGTTCATTGATTCACATAACACCAATGATGGGAAAAAGAAATGAAGGTGGTGCTTTAGATATGAGATGGCATGGGAAATGGAGGAAGAGTGCCAGAGGGTTGTATGTGAGGCATGGCAGAAAGCTAGTACAACAGAATGTGAGGTCGAGTTATAGAGGACCAAACTTGGGGTATGCCAAAAAGATCTACTGGTCTAGAGGCAGACAATCAAGTAGTAAGAACACATGGATATCAGAAAGGGGAAACAAATTGTTGGCCATCTCCAGAGCATGGGTACAGGTGAGCACTTAGCAGCTATGAAACAAATTAAAAAAGAAGTGGTCTCTTCCATTACAGTAAATGATCTTAAGTGGCGTCAAAGAGTAGAGCAATATTGGCTCAAGCATGGGGACAGGAATACTCAATATTTTCACATGTAGGCAAGTCAGAGAAGGAAGATCAATGCAATCAAATGTATAGAGGATCCACAAGGAAGATATGTCACTGAGCAGGCAGGAATAGGAGAGGTCTTCACACGTTATTTCTTCTCTTTATTTACTACTTCCTACCCTTCGAATCTTGAGAACTATCTGCATGCACTGGGCACAAAGTTAGATATGGAAATGAAGGCATGGCTTATGAACCCTTTCACTAGGGAAGACATTATAGCAGTTGTCTTTCAAATGAATTCCTTTGGATCTCCTAGTCCTGATGGCTTTCCTGCTCAATTCTACCAAAAACACTGGGAGGTGGTAGGTGAACAAGTGTGCAATTATGCTCTCAAGGTTCTAAACCGTGGTGGCTCGCTCAATGATGTTAATGATACTTTCATTTCCCTCATCCCCAAAGTTCAAAGCCCCAAAAAAGTAGTTGACTGCAAATCTATTAGTCTGGATAATGTCTTATACAAGATTGTTTCTAAAACCATTGCAAACAGGCTGAAAACCATACTGCCCAAGCTCATTGCCCTTAACCAGAGCGCATTTGCACCTGGAAGGCTCATCTCTAATAATACACTTGTAGCCTATGAGATACTACACTCCATGAACTCAAGAATGAAAGGCAAAAGAGGTTTCATGGCTCTTAAATTGGACATGAGTAAAGCCTATGATAGGGTAGAATGGAAATTTATCGAAGCCATCATGACCAAAATGGAATTTCTATTACACTGGATCAACATCATCCAGGCATGCCTTAACTCAGTGTCCTAATCGATCCTTGTGAATGGAGAACCTCAAAAGTGTTTCTTGCCTTCTAGGGGACTGCCATAAGGAGACCCCTTGTCTCCATACTTATTTTTATTATGTGCAGAAGCTCTCACCTCTCTTCTAAACCAAGCAAAGGCATGTGGCAGACTAACTCCAGCCCCAATAGGAAGAGGCCCAGTCACAGTGAACCACTTGTTCTTTGCTGATGACAAACTCTTGTTCTATCAAGCAAAGCCTGAGGAACTCAATTGTGTACTTCATATCCTGGATCTATACGAGAAAGGCTCAGGGTAGGTCTTAAACAAAGAAAAATCTTCCATCTGTTTTAGTAAGAATACTGCCCAGGTAATACAAAGACAGATTATGTAGCTAGCAGGTGTCCAGTCCTCTACCAATTTTGAAAGATACCTGGGCTTACCTGCTCTGGTTAGGGGTGTAAATTTAAATTGGAAAATCAGTCCGAACCAGTTCATTCGGTTTTGAACCGGTCCAGTCCGGAACCGATTCCTATATTATGAAAACCGACCGAAACCGGTCCGGTTTCAGTTCTGTAGTTTCCGGGACAGGACCGGACCGAATCGGACCAATTGGAAAAATATATATATATAAATTAATTTTATATATTATACAAAATATTTATATATATAAGTTTTATATATAATATATAATTATATATCATATATGAAATAATTTCATATTATAATTTATAAATTATAATCTAAATAATATGAACATTTGTAATTTGTTTGATCATATGTTATTAATATAATTATCTATAAGATAATGTTATTATAATTTATAAAATAAAAGTTTAATCTTAAAGATGAAAATTTAATTGATCATATGTTTTAAACATAATATATATATATATTAAATTATTAATAACATTTTATCATAAGAAGTAACACTTTATTATATGTTTTTTACATTTTAAAAAAATCGAAAAACTTGACCGGACCGGACCAGAAGCTAGTAAAACCGGACGTATCGGTTTAGGAGGGTAACCGGGGTGTAATCAGTTTTGAAAAATGAAAAATTGGTTTGGTCCTAGATTTTATCCAAAATCGGACCGGACCGGACCGATTAGACTCCTAGCTCTGGTGGGCAGGAAAAAGATTGCTTCCTTCCACTCTCTAACTGATAGGACCTGGACTCATGTAACCAATTGGAAAACTAAGTTTCTTTTTGCTGCAGGCAAGGAAATCCTACTCAAGGCAGTCCTCCAAGCCATTCCCACTTATGCAATGAGAATGTTTTTGCTACCAGCATCTATTACTAGTATATTAAACTAGTTGCTCAGGAAGTTTTGGTGGGGTTTCAATGAAGATTCCTCCAAGATTCAGTAGGTGAATTGGAAGCAACTCAGTAACAAAAAGGAAATATGAGGCCTTGGATTCAGAGACCATAGGTGCTTTAATACAACTTTGCTCTCGAAGCAAGGATGGAGGGTCCTACAAAATCAAACATCCCTAGTGGCCAAGATCCTGAAGCAAAAATATTTCAACAAGGTTAGGCTGCTAGAAGCCAAGTTGGGGACATGGCCTTCTTTTGCTTGGAGAAGCATATATGCAGGCTTAAAATTGTTGAAGCAAGGCCTCATATGGAAGGTTGGGAATGGCCATAAAGTCAATATATGGCAAGACAGATGGATACCATCCTTCCCCTCTCAAAAAATTTTGACAACCAAGAAGCAGAATACCAGTGTGACAAAGTTTGTGACCTCATTGACCCTCAACTGAAGTAATGGAGGGAACCTCTCCTCTATGAACTTTTTTCTCAATAGGAAATAGATGGCATCAAAGCCATTCCAATTAGCCTAGGGGGGAGAGAAGACAAGTTAATATGGTAGTTTACTACTAATGGCATCTACATTGTCAAGAGTGGCTATCACCTTAGCAAAGAGATGGAAAGAGAACAAGAAGGGGAATCCTCAATCAGAGCTTGGGACAACCAATTGTGGAGGACTATTTGGAAATTAAAAGCACGCCCTTCTACTAAGATGTTCCTATGGAGAGCCTGTAGTGAGGCTCTTCCCACTCTAGCTAATTTGGAAAGGAGGAAGGTAGGCCTATGCCTGATATGCATACAGGAATCTGAGACCTCTGGGCATGCTCTATGGGGATGTATTGTTGCTAAGGATGTGTGGTGTCAGGGAACAAAGAAAGTGCAAAAGCTATCTATCTAGAGTGATTTGGTTTTCAATGTATGGTCAGCCTTTGTTGACACTTTTGATCCAGGGGAACTTGATGAGGTAGTAGTCACAATGAGGGTAATCTGGTCTAGAAGGAATGACTGCCTACATGGAAAAGACTTTAAACACCCAAATGTTGTCACTAAATAGGCCAAGGTAGATCTTTTTTCTCACAAGGAGGCACTTAAACTGAAAGCTGGCCTTAACCCCAAGTCTCTGGCAGGGGCTAATAGATGGTCAAAACTTGCAGTAGGGTGGTTTAAGGTTAATTGAGATGCAACTATACAATCGAGGGAGGGGAGGATTGGCATAGGAGTACTCATCAAAGATCATCAAGGCTTTGTGATTGGTGCCCTTCATGCTAACAGATACCCTAAAAAGCAATTCTTTTGATGCTGAAGCCTATGGGCTACTTTTGGCAACAGATTTCTGTAAGGAACTTGGTTTGAGGCAATTTTGTCTAGAGAGGGACTCAAAACAAGTCATGGACCTACTGAACCAATATACCTCCAATTGGAGCATGGATGGATGTCTCATAGTAGATGCAAGACTCATACTTGACTCAGTTGCTACTTGGTCAGTTTCACAGGCATATCGTGAGGCTAATATAGCAGCTCACAACTTAGCAAAAGTTGCTCTTGAATGCTTAGAAGATGTGTATGATATTGAGCTATGTCCAAACTGTATTTTACCTTTGGTTACCAAGGACATGATGTAGTTTACTTCACCTTTTTGTTCTATCAAGTTCATGTAAGTGATTGACTATGATTAATGAGATTAGCTTTTTATCAAAAAAAAAAAAAACAAGCATGATAAATTTGCAATTCCACAAACGCTTTTGCCAATGTTTAATTTCAAGAATTTTTTAGAAGTCTATGGTAAATAGTTTAAAAAGAAAATTAATCTAATTCAAATATCTTCCAAACAATAAAAAAATAGAAGTACTACAGTCACAAAGAGATTTCATAAAAATAAATAAAAAAATTGATATAGTTTGATGTGATCTGTTAGATCTACTTTATTTTAGAAGCAACTTTACAATCTGACATATTATATTAAGACACGTCAAAATTTTTTTTTTTTAAAAGGAGGCCTGCACCTGCATCCTTTATTGAAAAACAACCCTCACTTATGATGGAGGAAAACCGTAACAATTAAAACCCAATGCAAACTCAACAAACTACAAAAGAAAACAACAAAACATCCACAACAAAAAATTAAGGCCTAATACTAGGCAAACTAAGAAGATCCAAATGTAGCAAAACTCTCACATGAAGGGGTAACTTATCGGAAGCCACATATACCCCTCCACCCCTTACCTTGTTAAAAAATCCGCCACTATATTCCCCTCTCTAAACTGATGAGACAACGTATAATTAAAACCAATTATTGCCTACAATAGTTCATCCGAAAAATCCCATAAACACTATATAGTACAAGACTAATTTCTAAGCCATTGAACCACCAAAGCTGAATGTAACACCCCGCCTAAAAAGCTCCGTAGGCCTTGACTGTAGTAGCTTTAATCCTAGTTAATTAGGGGTTGGGCTATTTTAGAATAAGAATAATTTTGGATACTTGAGTTGGCAAAAATGCCGTATACTTTGGGTTTACAATAATTATTAAGAGATTCTAGTGGAATATTGATTTTTGAGGGAAAAATAAAATTTTTGGAGCTTGATATTATTTTGAAAAATTCTTAGTACTTATTTAATTTTGAGAATTAGAAGCCAAGAGGCCCATAAGGAAATGACACATGACATATTGGATGATTGCCACATTAATGGGCTAAGCAATTTGGGTAAAATTTTTGATGGACTTAGGAAGGCCCAAGAGATTGGTCTATTAAAGGCCCAAGCTTTTTGGGTGTAAAGTCTTATGGAAGGCAATAAAACTTTAGGACCCTAATGAACTAATGATGTGATGGGCTAAGGTTAAGATGTTATAAAGTCTTAAGCCCAACTTGAGAGATATAAAGTTTTAAGCCTTTTTTGGAGGATTCTAGAAAATAGGCCCAATGAAATGGACATAAGGCCATTAGGCCTAACTTAGTAAGAGTGGAGGTATTAGGCACAACTTATTAAGCATGAAGGATTAGAGAAGCAAGTTCATTAGTGAATTTAGAACCTTAGAGCATTCATGAGCCTGGCCCAAGAAGCCTTAAACCAAGCCCTTAGGAATTTAAGACTAGCTTTGGCCCAAGCATAAGACATAAGGCCTTTGGGCCAAACTTGGTATAGATTTGACCCATAGCCCAATTAGACCAAGTCAAACCTTATCAAGCCCATTTTAGTAGATTTTGAGATTTATTTTCAACCCTAAAAATCTGGAAATGAGGCCTTTTCCATTCAAGCCTAAGAGCCCATAAGCCATGAATCCACATACTTGGTCATTTTAAGCCACAAGGCCCAAAGCCATGTTTAGGTTGTTTCACCATTCAAATTGAAAGCCTAATATACTATACTATTGGTTTCCTTAAGCCCAAATCATACCCTAAGTACCCAAATTTAGTTTTGAAAGTAGGCTAAGACCATTAACCCTCATATTTGAGGTTAGTAAACTTTAAGATATATTTTGAAACTTAATTTCGTTTAATCTTTTCTTAACCTTCAAATTCAAATTTTTCTTGATTTATTATTGAATTTCATTATACTTAGATCCTAATAATATCCTAGATAAACCTCCCCACATGTCATTAAGGAACATGACATATCAAACCCCAAACTTCATCAATTGGCTAGTGCATATACCCTTTGAGCACTTGGATTGTTTTGCCCTTAGGCCCAATATTTTTGTGCCTTGTCCCCAAGGGTAATATGATCCTTAGACATCTCATGAGACCCATTCAAATCTAGAATTAGCCTTGGACAAAATTGGTTGCACAAACCAATTCAAGTGACCAAACTGATTGCACCTTAGTCTAGTTTGAATAGGAACCGGTTGGGTTAAGATATAACCAACCATCTGCCCTATTTGAGCCACCACTCCATGCCACCTCCTTCACCACCCAATCCCCAAGAGGTCTCATGACCATCATGAGAAATTTGACTCTGTTTTTCCCATCCAAAACCAAAGCTCAAATATCCCTAAGGAAAATCACCTTGAACCCATCAGCCCCATGGTTTGTTTTTGTTGGTTTTCCTTCTATTTCTTCAGCACCACGACTTGAATAGCACCAATAGAACTTTAGCACCTGTAGTGATTAAATGATGGTCGTTTAATGTACTATTTCATTCTGCACAAGTGACACAATGTGATGGATTACAATCTGAAAATTCAACCCTTTACACCCCTTACAACCTGAAGTTGTGTTAGGTCTTGAGGAGGATGAGCTAGATAGAGCATTAGATCCTGCTAATTGAGGAGAAGCCGGATCTTGAGAGGAGATTCAATTTAATCCTCATGTTTATAGCCCAAGTCTTTCATGCTTTAAAATGCATGAAGAGAAAAAATTTACTTTGACTGTTAGTTATACTAAGATTATGCTACATTGGTATTTTGATCTTGACGATTTCTAATGACATTAGGATGTTTTTAGTTATTCTAGCATATTTCATACTTTCTCCTTTTATTTCTACTGTGATTATTGAATACTGCTAGTTGCATACTAGGATGCATTGCATATTAACTGTCATGTACGAAAGTATGTAACCTTGTGTTGCATGTCTTGACGCTCTAAGTTTCCATCCCATCCCAAGCGGAGGTTGGGGGCATTACACTGAATCACATTCAATAGCAATATTCCAAAAGCCCAATTCCCTACAAAGCAATGAAACACAAGCAATAAGACATGTCAATTTCTAAATTTATTTTTATAAATTCTTTTGTGGCTAAAGTATTTTTACAGAAAAAGATAAAGTGAGAGTGAAAAGAATAGCCTTGCGCGACTGTAACTTATTTTATTGATGTAAGCTAGGACATCACCCAAAAAGTGCTATTTCCAGACCTAACTTAAGAAAGCATGCAGCTTCTTCATCAACCAAGCAAGAAATTAGACCTCTCCTAGAGTTTGAAACTACTGGAGACAAATAATCCAACTCATGGAGCTCTCCTTGAAGAATGAAAAATCTCATATAATGATTGAATTATTGTAGCTTCATTTGGAAAGAAACCAAACATAACACAAAACAATTTCACAAAAACAACACACACATATGATTTAATGAGAGTTTAGCTACTATTACAACCACCGATAACAACATGTTTTAAAAACTATTTCAACCTAAATATATTTTCTATATGCCCCTAACCATTTTTGTAACACCCAGGCCCAAACCATCTTTTTTAAGTCATTACACCACCCAAGAGTGGCCCAAACATTTCAAAATCTTACCCAAAACACAAGCCCATGAACCAGGTGAGATTCTATGCACATCTCCAGACCATGCATGTTCCTTTCCCACTACATTCATGGCAACAGTTTCGTATATATAGATATATATATATATATATATATTCATGTATAAGCATGTTGTTCTTTAGTTTTACAAACTAGAACTGCAGCACCTTCCTCATAGGTTTCAGGAAACAAACCCCCACATGCCAAGATCACCCTGCACGACGAAAGCCACTAGCCCCACTGCCCATCCCGCGTGAGACCGGCAACCACCTTGACTCTACCCCATAAACCAGAGCCACCCACGCACAACGGCAACAAGCCACAGATTGCACTGCTGCCCTCCACGTCTAGGAAGCAATCGACAAGCCACCTCAATGCGACTCAAGCCTCCACCCTACGCCTCCATGCCCACCACTGGAAATTTCCAATGGGAGTGCTATGTTTGCACCACACCGAAACAAAGGAATTATTTTTCTCCACTGTGAGAACTAGCTAACCCACGTCGCCAACCCCCTCCACATTGTAGCCACTAGCACAGAGTGTCACCGGGTAGTTGATGCCACTCCAAGTCCGTCGTTCTCTTCTAGGTAAGTCCACGCCTGAACTCCCCCATTGTCTCTCCTCCCTTCACGACATGCTCTCTTTATTTGTTCTCTCTCTCTCACTCATCACTCTCACTCACTCACTCTCTCTCCCTCTCCCTCTCTCTCTCTATCTTTCAGAGTGTTTAGCCACCCTGCTCCGCCGCATCTGCCTCTCGGTAATCTCTTCATCCCGATGTTAGGCCTTTTTCTCTTTCAGGTTCTTTCTTTTTTGCTTTGTTTTTGTTCTTTCTCCAGAAATAGGTATATGTCTTTGACTCTTTGAAAAATAGCTTTTAGCTAGCTTTAAACCTAATGGTCATGATCTCCCTAGTATTCACGAAAATGCCATTAAGCCCTTTGGTCATTGATTTTCCGTAAAGCATCTCAAACCCTTTGGTCCCTTTTAAATAGTTTTAGATTTTTCCCTAATAGGAAAGCCTTGGCAGAGGGTTGGGCTTAACTTTTTAAAATTTCGACATGTATTTTAAGTGGGGCTTGATGCTAAGTAGACTTGTCATTTAGTTGGATTTATGTTAAGCAAATATTAAGTGAATATGCATTTTTACATGGGCTTAGTTTTAATTGAGTACATATGTAGCCATGTACTTTATCTTATAGAAATAATTTAGATTTTAATGTATTAGTCGGAGACATGAAGTGGACATCAATTTATTTAAGAAGTGATGTTATTTTAAGTATACGAGAATATAGATTTTTAGGAAAAATAGATTATTTTATATTTTAGGCTTAAATATCAAAAAACGTATTTGATTAGAGTTTTAAGTAAGTTACATGTTTATTTTATAGATGATGATTGATTTTTGTTTGGCATTGTTGTGAAAAAATTCAGAAAAGTTAAAAAGTCCGTATAAGGGTAGTTCCTAACAGGTAGGTGCTCTAAGAATCAGTGGCGAAACCAACAATTGTGTTGAGGGAGGGCAACCTTTTTACTATGTGATACATTTATGTAAAGAGTAATAATAGATACATTTGTAGGGTGTGCAAGTACTGCACACTCTATTTGAAAAAAAAGTAAGGTCTATCATTAGAAAATAATTTTTTCATATGAGTCATAGATTTACCTATTTTTTTCAAAAGGAGTGTGTGGGGCTTGTACATCCTAGGATTGCCAACATCATTTATCTTATGTAAATTAAAAAGAGATTGAAAAATTATGAAAACATAACTACATATAAAAGTATATCTTGGTGATTTGCTATGTACATGTAGAAATAAAATTGTAAAAACACAACTTAATATATGTTTCAGATTCTGACGATAATGTTTCATGGAATGATATTCATCCATTATTATTTTTGTAATGAAATATTTAGAATTTATTTTCTTCATATAAACTATCAAGAGATCTTTTAGAATGTCATCTTTTATTCTAGTATGTAAGCTATTTTATCATATTTCATGCAAAATCTAGATATTTTCGTATCACATTAAACATATAATGTTATAATTGAAAGTTTAAATAAATTCTTTTCTTTCTTAATGAAGTCTAGATGATAAAATCTCACAACTATTTTTCATATAGATCATTGACCTTAAGTGATTTTTCTTGTATTTTCACTTTGGATTCCATATTAAGAAGCCCAATATTATATAACAAAAAACTTTGGAATCCATATTAATAAGTGTATTATTTCTCCTAAACTTCGTTTTAAGTTTAATTTTGAAGAGGCCACATCCTTGAAAATAAATAATATATAGAAATTAAACAGAATTTTGGGACTATAAGAAAAAAAAAAACAAATAGAGGCATTTTTAGGTATATTGAAATTTTAGAAGATTTTAGAGAGTATAGGGAGAATATAATTTTTTTTGGGGGGTGGAGGGAGCATTTTTTATATTCATAGAATCATATATAAAATCTAAGGGGATATATTGTGTTTTCAAAAAGTTTTTTTTTTTGGAGGGGCAAGTCCAACGTGGGTCCGCCACCGCTAAGAATACGAGTATGAATGCGTAATACTCACGTCCTATCACAACACGTCACTTATATAACATTATTTGTATAATTATCAATTTTAATTGATCGACTAAAAGAGATTCCACCTTTTGCAACGATTTAAATCGATGCAAAACATAAAAAGAAAGCCGTAAAAGATAGCTCGCGTCCTCAGCCTTTCGCAGCTAGATGGTCGGTACTAATCCGGCTCAAAAATCTTTTTGCAGCAAAACAAGAAAGAGTCGCTAAAAGTACTTTGATTTACGATCACCGCAAATGATATCAGCATGGTGTTGAAAATATTTCACGGACAATCGTCGTTAATACCAAAACTAGCCGCAATTGATTATTTTCATTGGCAGCGAAACACTTGGGGTCATTTAATCATGAAAATATTGAAAATAAAAAAACTTAAGAATATAAATTGTATGTTCAAAGCTAGATTACATCAAAATTCTATAAAATAAAATTAGTTCATAATGAAACTGAAAAGAAAAAGAATAAAACTAGTATTCTTCTTCAGAGTCGGTTGATGAAGCATGCGGCTCTTGCCCCTGCTCTTCAGATTCACCTTCTTGAAAGAAACTTAAAGAATAAAAACTAAACTAAGAAACTAGATTCTATACTATTGGACTCTAAAACTCAGATTCTCCCCCTCGCAAGAAAACAATATAAATGCGGCTACAATCTAGCCTAAAGATCTGAAAAATAGTTTCTAAAGATAAATGTTAACATAAAAGAAAATTATCTCAAAAATAACGAAATTATCTAAAATAGAAGAGTCAGCAATAAGCGGCTTGATTTGCAGTGTTCAGGAGGATTTGGTGGCCAGCAGATTGATTGCGGAACTCGGAAGGATCCCACCAGGTAGATGTCATGTGCGATAGATATAATTGTTCTCATTGCCTAATGGCCAAGATGTAAGGTTCCTGACCGAGATGAAAGACTCCTCTCGCCAACCTGTTGAGCGGTAAAGCCACTCGCATTTGTTAGTTATTGCCCACAATGTCATTTAGGTTGGTCTTTTAAGTTGGTTGTTTAGACAGGTCTCCCAATCTAACAACCCTGAGCCTTGTCGCCAAGTCTTCTCATCTAAATCTCCTTAGCTCTCTTCAGATCTCATTGCCTCTCGTTGATCTGGATCCGTAGTCTTTTCTTTTGTACCAAAATGCTCTCATTTCGCACTAAATCTTCTCATTTTTTCAAATCCAAGAAAATAAAGAAAAATATATAGAAATAAAATAAAATCAATAGAATTGAAGGAAAATTGACACTTTTCATAAATAAAAAAGTAATAAAAATCACATAAAAACCACACTTCTCAATGTTCTTCACAGAATCATCAATTCTACATATAAATATTTTAGGCAAACATGAATGGGGCAGATGCACACGTGTATACCCACCAGTCAAAATTTTACTCCTTTCTCTAAGTGAGGCATGGTGACAAGTTCCCCTCAGAACCGTGGTCCTCTCATATCTTTAGCAATCATCCATTAGCTTTGATGTGATTGGAGCTACATTTTTCTGCATCCATAACCATTCTTACAATTAAATAAAGCAACTACTATTAGATGGGAATGAAAGACCACTTTCGATTCACAACCATGGAATCAAGTTGGAGTCACCTTCAAGAGTTGGGATTGCAACATATTATTCTTGAAGGTGACTCTATTGGTGGCAAAGGCTATTCAACACAAAGAGGATAGTTGGAGTGACACTGGTCTTGTTATTAGAGACATCAAGATCATGCTATCGAAGACCCGTTCCTTTTCTGTTTTACATGTTCATGAGGAAGTTAATGTAATTGCTCATCATTTGGCAAAGTTTGCTCTTAGTTGCCAGGAAGACTATATACTTATTGAGGACTATCCTCCATGTATCCAGCATTTGCTTTAATGAATGAAATAACTATTTAAAAAAAAAAAAAAAGTTGCATGTTTAACCAATATCCTATATACGTACATGATCAGGTCCTCAGCTCATGTTAAAATAATTTAAAAACCCGCTCATTTAACAGACCGTGGAATATATATATTAAAACCAAAAATGCCTTTCAGCAAACCCACACATGTAATTGACATAGGCATGCACCTAAAAATATACTACGTTTTTGCATGCATAAGTGATCTTTATAATATACGTTAAAATAAAATTTACTTTTCAGCATGGATAGTTGACAAGGACGTAGGCATACATAGGGGTGTAAATTTAAACCGGTAAACCGGAAAATTGGACAGGACCGGACCAGACCGGTTGGTCCGGTTTTTGAACCGGTCCAGTCTGGAACCGATTCCTATATTTTGAAAACCGGCCGGAATCGGTCTGGTTTCAGTTCCATAGTTTCCGGGACCAGACCGAACCGGACCTGTTGAAAAAATATATATAAATTAATTTTATATATTATACAAAATATTATATATATATATAAGTTTTATATATAATATATAATTATATATTAAATTTTTATATATAATATATATAATTATATATCATATATGAAATAATTTCATATTATAATTTATAAATTATAATATGAAATGTTAATCTTAAATATGAACATTTGTAATTTGTTTGATTATATGTTCTTAATATAATTATATATACGATAATGTTATTATAATTTATAAAATAAAAGTTTAATCTTAAAGATGAAAATTTAATTGATCTTATACTTTAAACATAAAAAAATATATATTAAATTATTAATAATATTTTATCATAAGAGGTAACACTTTATTATATATTTTTATATTTAAAAAAAATCAGAAAAGCCGGACCGGACAGGACCAGAAACTAGTAAAACCGGAGATACCGGTTTAGCAGGGTAACCGGGACGTAATCGGTTTTGAAAAATATAAAACCGGTACATACCGGTTCGGTCCTAAATTTTGTCTAAAACCGGACCGGACCGGACCGGACCGGTTACACCCCTAGACATACAGCTAAAAATATAATTTATATATAAATCTAGAATGTATATTAAGATATGTTCATCCCGTATATAATCGAACCCAAAGTACAACTTCTCATTTTTGTAATTTAAATGTAACATTGAGATTGTTTGGTTTCAATTTCACACAACATTTATAACATTCTTTTAATTGAAATATTCTTCTACCTTTCTTGCAACCAACTGGTATGTGAATAAAAAAATAGAGGGACAAATTTCATTGAAAGCAACAAGGACACACCAACCCATAATTCATTGCAATTTAAACAATATACTAATAACACAACTCTGATTCAATAAACAGCTGAATGTAAACCTTGTTAAACTAAATTAGTACTTGTGTCTACCCATAATGCTATTGTTATAGTCTAATACTGGATTTGACAGACCACATATGCCATTGGTATATATATACCACCGTCAACAGAAATAACCAACCCACTGTAGGCTTACATGCTACAATTAAAAACTAACATGAATCACCTTAGCTTTATATCATGAGGTGTTGATAGATATATACCTGTTTGGAAGGACACTCCCATCTGATTTCCTATGCTAACAAAACGTTTTATCCCGTGAGAGCATTCCTATCCGATTTCCTAAATTTTTTCCTAAACTTTAGCTAAAAAGGACATTCCCTATAATTTTATTCTAAATTTTACTCATTTTCAAAAAACCTTCTACATCCTATCCCTTATCATTTCCCTATTTTATTAAAATAATATTTCTCTATTATTTCTTTATTGCTTTTTTCTCTCACTTCCATTTACAAATTTAACTAGTCAACATTTTTTCTTATATTTTGAACTATTAATCTAGTGAATATTTTAAATAAGAATTTAAATTATTTTCAATATTTTTAAGATTATTATTTTTTATATTTTTGTAGTTATTTAAATTATTTTTAAAACTATTATTTAAAACTATAACAAATATAAGTATGAGAGAAAATGTAGTTGATTAAAAGAAGAATTAATTTAATTGAAATGAATAAAATATTGATAAAAGTGATTTAGGGGATGGAACCAATGTTTATCTCTTAAGCATTTTCCCAAAAATAGGGATCCGGATGGAATGAGGTTTTGAGAGCATTCTCTAAACTTTTTCTCAAATTATAGGGAAAAAGAAGTTATAGGGCACCGGATGGGAATGCTCTGACAGGCAGAACGCTAAAGAAAGCCCAAAAAGTTGTCATTTCCCTCCAAATTTAGACAACACCCAGAGTATCCCCCGAAGACTCCCCTGGGATTGTTGCTGTAACATTAAATATGTTATAAACTTAGCAAATTATGTTCGCTTTACCAATATATCCTGAACATTGGCCTTCAATACCTCAAACTGGGCCTTGTAAAACTACACATCTTGTGACAATACACCTTCATTTTCACAAGCAAATGTCCCCACTAATGTTTCCGACATCAATTTCTCGCCCAAACCCCTTTCATATCCAGATCTTTTACCAAGAACCTCCCTGAACACCATAGCTGCTGCTTCCTTAGTTTGCTCTTTAGGTGTCATGTCATTCAGCTTCTCTACCATTTTGTTCTTCCAAATGAGAATAAAAAAGTCAATAGTTTTATGCAATAGTTCATAAAATTCGCATAAAAGTGTTTTGTTTTAAATGTGGTCAATATTAAATAAATGTAATATCATATATCATTGTTTAATCTCTCCTAAAAAAAATATATCATTGTTTAAAACTGCCAATAACAGTAGCACATGTTACTCACATAGAGTTCTTTAGTCACGTTGGTCACAAACTCATTTTTCTTCTTTGACCATCAAGTCTCTTTAAAAAAATCTACCAGATTAGTTACACCTTCACTCTAAAACATAAAATTAGTAATGTAACACATGGTGAGTATCAAATTTAGGTCCTACCATAGTAGCCCTGACTAGCATTCTGAAAAAGATTTTATATGACATTACCGCATAATTATATTACCTTCGCCACAATTATTATCTTCAAAACGCCAAAGAAATCCACCATAGATCCCTGGTGCTCACTGGTAACACGAACACCATGTTTTCTTTCCTTAATTTGAAGAATAGGAATCATAATCAATGTTGCATGTTGGTCCACCGGCCCCCGTGCAACACACGTGAACAATTTAATTTTTGGAAGTGGAAATATGAACAGTTTAATCATGGTACAACTACCTACGTACGTAGTGATCAGAGATGTTATGTTTCAAATTTTTAACTATAAACGGATAAAATTTTGTCTATATTTTTAGAGTTTTTTTCTTGTTTGCAACACATATTATACACATCATCTGCATAATGTTTTAACTATAATACGACTTACAAGAATAAAGTCACAATTATGTACATATATTTTTAATGTATATATTACAAGAGCGATAAATATTTTGATGGTCACAAAACACAGGGACCATTAAAATACTATTTCACAAAAACTATAATTCATTGTCTTTTGTTTTATTCTTATTCCCATGGTCCCCTTTTTTTTTTCTCCCTTCTCTCTCTCTCTTTTTGCAACTAAGCAGTCAACATACAACAGATTATCACAGACATGTACAAGTAAACCACAAATAATAGCAATCTATAGATAAATGAACGCATGAACATCAACTTGACATGAAAACTTTGAGATGTATGCGATCAACTTTTATAATCGTCAAGCATCCCAACCTAGGTATCAAAGCACCGGAATGGATTTTGCTCCTGGTCTTCACCGTCTCTATTCACACCAGAGTTCAGCAGATTGGCTGAATGGATAGCTATAGCCACATCATATACTTCGAAATACATTTGACATCTAAAATTAACAAACAGATTATAATTTGTTAGTATTCACATTTAGTATGTTCTAATTTTTGCCAAAAATATATGTGGCTACATAGTTATTCATTCAGACAACCTATTGAACTCTGGTGTGAATAGGGACGACGAGAACGAGGAGCAAAACCTATTTGGCTGCTTTGATACTTAGGTTGGGATGCTCGATGGTTATAAAAGTCAGTCACATTCATCATAGGGAGCTCCGACATGAACGTATTTATTGGTCTTGTGTGGTTCAATTCATTCACTTGAAACAAACTAAATGATGGCACCAAGATGGACCTAGTCTTAAAGATCCTTGCAAGTTCCAGATGGGTCAATTACAAGATCAAGAGCCAAGAAGATCAATGAGGAATGCAAGGATTGGTGCAATCCACTTGGGTCGAGTCTAGCAAGAGCCCCCAACATTCAAGATGGACTTAAAGGATGAATATCCAGTTTTGATTCATTTGATACAAGTTATGGAAGAGGGCAACAATATAACTTAAAGGCTTTGGGCACTTGAAGGTGATAAAGTATTAGAAATGTATAATTAAGTTGTTTAAGTGAATGATATGTTTCATCAAATAAGAGTTAAGCAACTTAATTACACATCAAATTTTAGTATCAGACTCCAAATTAATCAATGCCCTTATTTTGCACACAAAAAGTTTCACATTTGCCTCCAAAATAATTAAACACTCATAGCATACTTATATGTGCAAGGCATTATTGGAAAGAACAATAGCAGAGGGCATTATTGGAATTATTGGAATGAAAGTCGTGGGATTCTCGCATGTACGGGTAGGCACTTGATGGAAGGGAATGTGCAGACTTGAACCACTCAGAGCTGCAGAAATCAGTGGGTGAAGTGCGCAGGGAGCATGGGACCAGCAACAACACTCACGCGGAAGAGGCCTCGTTTCAGCTGGGTCGGATTTGGATTGTAGTACTGAGAGATTGGATTATTCCTCTGAGTGCGGGTGAACTGGCGTGGGAGAGGTGCCCAGTTTGTTCCTTGGTGCGGAATTGTTTTGGACGGGGGGTGCCCAGTTTGTTTGGGGGCTTCAACATATTTTTCTGGGAGCAGTGAGTGTCTTCATATATTTTTTTCTTTTTTGCGTATTTGGGTACCTGGGTCTGCAGCAGATTCTGGTCTTCAGAGTTTTTCGTCTTCAGCATTTTATTTTTCAGATACAACATTTCCGTTTAGAGCAGTAACTAGAGATGTTCAGATTTAATCCCTTTGGGCATTTGGCTAGTCTATAAATGATAGGCTAGATTTTTGGCTTGGGATTCAAGGAGTAACCCATGACTGTTTGGGGTTGGATTTTCTTTGATGTTTTGTGATTTTTATGATTAACTTGTTGAATTATATTTCAATTTGCTTCTAGAAATGATTGAAGTTCTTTGTTCTTGGTTTAGCTCCGTTGTAGACGTAAAGGCACAATTGATACCTGAACAAGTGACAAGACTTTGATGGTTTTCTTTCATTATTTTACGGTTGTTTTATAATCTGTCAAGCAGTTTTATTAGGCTGAGAATTGTGGTTCATTGCTATATTATCCGACCATGATTTCTAGGTATGAGAGAATAGTTGAGAGAAGATGAAAAGAGAAGTAAATCCATCACCAAATCAGTGGGTGAAAATTGCATCCCAAGTGTTTGTTTTATTGTTTCTTACAAGTTTAAGTCAATTTCTATACATTTCCTCTAAATCTCTTTGTTCTTAGTAATTTTAAAAGCATAGATTCACATTTATTTTTAGTTTTACTCGTCCTTGAACTTCCAGAACAACCAATAATTTCACTCTTAATTCAGTCCACACTTCCTTAGTATATAACTCCCATTTTGGTGTCGATATAGTTAGTGGTCAACCTTTGAAATTTATTTATCATTTCTTATCTTTTTTTTGTTCATTGCTAGATCTTTTAGATTAGTGATTTCTTATCCTTTCAAAATTTCTTGTCACCATAAACGGTAATATATTGTCTTGTGAATATGAAATGTTTGTTTAATTCCTTTTGTCCCTGTTAATACGATCTTGAGATTTACCCTTGTATTACTTTGACAGCTTCTATGCTTGGAAGTCAAAATTAAAAGTTGATCAAGTTTTTGCCGCCTTTGCCGGGGACAATTGGCATTTTAAGAAGCATTCATTTTGGTTAATGCTGTGAACCTCTTCACAGCTTTGGTGACATCTAATTTTGATTCAAGATGGGCTTAAAGGATGAAGATCCAATTTTGATTCATTTGATACAAGCTATGGAAGAGGGCAACAACATAACTTAAAGGCTTTGGGCACTTGAAGGCTTTCAACTTGTTTAATTCATTTAAAACACTTATTTTATTAGTTTAGAATAATTGAGTTTATTATAAGAACTTAAGGGGGGCGCCTATTCAAGGGCATGTTGGGAAGCTATTATTTTGTTGAACTAGGGTTTCAAGAAGTTACTATAACCGAGTACTGTAGCCGTACTGTAGACGCTGCACTATACACTCAGGGGCATTTTTGGAAGATGAGGATCTATTTTGGCATGGATTTTAATTAGGTTTTGCTTTAAATACTCTTTGTAGCCTCATTTTAATTAGTTTTATGAAATTTGATGAAATTATTCGTTATGAATTGAGTTTATCTCATCTTGTTCTTGAATGAACTTTTGAACTTATCAAAGGCAAATCGCAACCTTTGTAACGTTCTTCCTTATAACCTAGGTTCTTGAGACTGGTTAATCAACGGGTCTAGATTTTCATATAATGTAGGTTCTTGAAACGAGTTTGTCAATGTGTCTAGATTTTCCATTGGCTTGATTTTGGTTTTCTTGGGTGAGTTTTCAATTGATTGTGGGTTCAAGGGATTCCATTCCCACGGGTTCATATAATTTGGTATTCAGAGCTCAGTTTCCATTTCCAATCAGGTCTGATTCTATCTTTTAATTCATGCATCTTTAAATTTAATTCTAGAGCTTCATTGTTCTAGGGTTGCAAAAAAAAAAAAAACAAAATAAAAGTAGGCTGCCGAAATTCTAAGGGATTTTGGTTTGGCAGAAATTTGCATCACCTAGGGTTTCAAAATTCTAGGGTTTCTTGCATTTCAAAGTTTGTCAATTGCTTGGAGTGCCGTTTCATTGTTTCTCTTCTACTTCATTGTCAATTCTTGTATGCTTGAATTCAATTGCTTGATTTTCACAATTGAATATTTCTGTTTGTGATTGAATTAGATAAAAGAAGAGAAACGAAAAGAAATGAAAAGAAAAGAAACGAAAAGAAAAGAAATGAAATGAAATGAAATGAAAAATGAAAAGAAAATAAAAGAAAGAAAATTTCAAAAAAAAAAAGAAGAAGAAAAGAAAATGTGGCATATTCAAAGGTTGCTACATAGTTACAACAAAAAGAAAAAAATACATTTGTTGATTGAGCTTTATCATCAAAGGGGCTGAATACATCTTTCTAGTTGGTATCTTGTTTTATAATTACTCTTTCCCTCGTATAAATTTATTGAGTCTTGTATCATTTTATTCATTCCTTATTTATTGTTCTTATTTCTTGGATCTATATTATTGGTTGGAATAATACAAGATTGTATTGTCTTGATTTAGTTCAACTAGTTCTTAAAGAACATGAGTAGGAAAACTATTGAGGCAAAAGGTAAGAGAGTGTGAGACTATTATTGGGAAAAAGTCAATTAAGAGTAAAACATGAGTAGAGTGTCATTATTCGAGTGTAAATATATAAGGGAGTGTGTAAGGTTTTCTACTAACATTCTTTTTGTGCAGCACATTACAATGTCTTATAGGAGTGACTCATCTCCAAAGGGGATGGCAGATAACTCATCCTTTGTGTTGCAAGACATTCAACAACAGTTTGAGCGGTTGAACTTGGTGTTGGGTTAATTGAGAGATAGGATGGATCATCAAGAAACGGTAATTATAAATCTACAAGGCATGAGAGATAGGAGGAGGCGTGAGCCTAGTATTGAATATGAGTATAAGAATGAAGAGCATAGTGAGTCTCTTATTGCCAGACGTGCTCTCAATACACAAATTAGGATGGTTGATACAAAGCAGCAAAGCTAGAACATTTTTCATACTAGATGCCACATCAACAATGAGTTATGTAGTATGATCATTGATGCCCTTCTCATCAATGACTAATCCCGCCGGCCCCTTCCCTTCTTTGACTAATGCCTTTCTCATCACAATGTTTTGGGTGGTCATAAGGTCTGATTTGAGTATTAATTCCACATGAGAAAAGAAAATGATATTTGAGTATGTGGAGAAACAGAAATAAGCCAAAGTAGTCCATAAAGGAGCATGCTCTTGTACGTTTTCCTTGCTTAATTAGAAGAATAGGAATCATTATTAATCAATGCTAGCTGCAAGTTGGTCCACCAGCTCCCGTGCAAGATACATGAACAGTTTAATTTTAGGAAGTGGACCAGAAGAAAATCATGGTACAACTACGTACGTATGTACTGATCAGAGATGTTGTGCTATAAGATATGAAAGGCGAAAGTGTGAGTGGTCAAGATGTAGGAGCTAGCTTTTTTTTTTATAAAAGGGATCACATTTCATTCATAAAAGAGAACATACAAATTTGACTTATAAAAGTCAGTTACATACTTTAATAGCTCCCCAGCACACTTTCGTGGCTGACATGGTCTAGTCCAGATGACAGATCTCTAAAGACCTAAGTCTAAGGGATCTATCGTGCACATCTCTGTCCCCGACAGAGTAATAGTAACCAGGTGACAAAACCCATACCCCGAATACGTGGGGTAGGGTGCACCAACCCCATACACCGCCTAAGCGGAGAGGGGACATCACACCATTCGGACTAAGGTCCAAAGGGACAAAATTTTTGGATTTTTTATTTTTTTATTTTTTTAAAAAAAAGGAAAAACAGGACACGAAATAAAATACAATGAAAAAACCACAGTAACAACAGAAAAGGACAATGCTCCAAGCGGCTGTGGTGGAGCATGCAATACACATGCCACCCTGGGAGAAAACCGTCGACCGATCTTGGAGGTTCCGGACTCACAGACCCCAGTGGCGCCGCGCGTGGCAATGGCAGAGGGTCTGTTAGAGACCCCGGTCTTGTCCCTAAACACTAAGTCCATGAACTCGCCTTGGTAAGGATAATGATTGAGTGAACTTACCCTCTTGCTTGGTCTTTGAACAATAATGGCAATGAAGGGTTCCTAGGTTGATAAAGGTTTAGTATTTGAGTGATGGAATAATGATGATGATGATGGAATAGGTGTTCTGAATGATAATTATGAGTGTTTGATGCAATGTGGATGGCATGAGGGTTGCCCTTGATGTTGGGACCTTATGGATGATGATTAGGGTTTGAATGGAGTAGTGTAGCTAAGGTTTTGTATGGTGGCTAAGGAGGATTTCGAGATTGGAAGAGATGGACTAGGGTTGGAGTATAGGATGAGTTGCTAGGGTTTGAGGATGATGTAGATGAATGGGACTAGGATTTGGTGTCTAGGGTTGGCCGACTTTGGGTTTGGTTCATCCTTAATGTTAGGGTGGTTCGGTTTTGGAAGATGATCTTGGTTGACTAGATGGATTGGAAGAAGTTGAGAGATTTAAGGGATTGGATTATGGAGATGAGATGGAGTTTGAATAAGTCTAGGATTGTTCCTTAAGTTTAGGAATTTGAATTTGGCAAGAGTGCTTCCTTGAGTTTAGGGATTTGAATTGAAATTTGAATTTGAATGTGAGGAAGTCAAGATTCCTAAAAGGAATGAGTTTCCTTATAGGCCTTGAGGTGGGCAACTAGGGTTTGATGGAGGGAAGGCTTATGATGGCTGAATATGGTAAGTAAGGGAATGGAAAGATGAGGGCAATTAGAGTTCCTAAATTATAGGAACACTAATATGGGAAGTAAAGTGGGCAAGCAGGGCAATTCCAATAAGGCAAGTGATTGCCAAATTTAAATGTGACTAATAAGAAAAGTGGATTACAGCTAGGGCAATGTGTATGGAGCAAATGATTTATGGAAAATGGACAAACACTTGGGTTGGTTGAAAATTAGGTTTGGATGGATTTGAAGAGCAACAATGAAAAAAACACCAATAACTCAATGAAGAACACCCAAGAACAAAAGTAATAATACTTAAGAATTAAATGAACCAAATGATAATAATTCAACAATTGATCCACGGATTTCACAAGAGTTGAATAAACCTCATATATTGAATAAAAATAGAATCACACATCCACGGATTTCAAGGTGATGATGAAAGAATAATCAAAAGATAGATAGATGGAACAACACCTATTCAAAGAATTGCAAGGTGATGATCCCCTCTCCTTGGGGTTCACGAATGTCACCCAAGTAGCCCAAGTGCAAAAGCACCGAAGTGTTCACAAGAACAAGCCTAAACCGTCCACAATGGAAAAAAGTGTCAAATAATCAAAAGTCCTCAACTCAATGCCTAAGGGTCCTATTTATAGAGATTACAAAGTAGAAACCCCCAATAGGTCTCTTGGAATATTATTAAATAAAATAAATAATAAATAAATAAAAATGATAAAATGATAAGGCCTTGCATGGCCAATGTGGCCCGTGACATGTTTTGGCCCTTGGTGGCCTAGGCAAGCCCATGGCATGGACTATGGGCATGGTTGGCACGGCTGGCAAGCATGTGGCTAACATAGCTAGTGGCTTAGCCGTGGGCCACAAAACATGGGGTCCTACCAGGGCCTCCTGGCGGCGCGAGAAAGCCACTCGCCGAACGTCTCCAATAACTTTTGACCGCGCGTGCGAACAACTCGCCGCTCCGTTTGGCACCGCCTTCGATAGTCTTGAAGATCGGCAACTGGACAACGCCATGGAGAGGCGCGTGCTGATCTATAGTCGCCGGACATTCCAGATCTATGATTCTCCCTTATTTAGCTTACAAAACACAACAAATACAAAAACAGAGTACTACACAGAGGGGACCGCGCGGGGGGGGGGGGGGGGGGGGCAGAGGGAGGGAGGGGGAAGGAGCCAAAGCTCTCACCCCCTCGAGACAGAACTGTAACAAGGGTTTAGAGGGAGACGGGTTTGAGAGGGTAAAAAAGTAATATTGATCTTCAATTATTGTTCGATGTAGCAGCTAGCTAGCATATATATTTTGGGCCATTTTGTAATATCACTTTCATTAAATGTTTGACCACGCTAAACATAATGTAGCAGGTCGTAATTAATTAGCAGCACCAATATACATATACATATATATATATAGGTTGTCTCATGATCACTTTCATGAGACCAGTCTTTGCTGACTGCAATTATGTTTTGCTAAAGAAATTTTGATTTTTTTTTTAAATGAGACGAATTGTTTCTTATTGGATTTTGTAAAGTAAAAATTTTACGACTGTTACAAGACTCGTAACAGTTGATGGATATAGTCATTATTTATTGAGTAATACTATATATAATTATGAAATGCGTAAGTATCATGCAATCGTTTTAAAAAAGAGTGACGTCTACTATTAAAAATTTTTTTTTATATAGATCTCATATTTATTCACTACTTTTAAAATGATTGTACGGCGCTTGCACATTCATGACTGTAATTATCATTTCTTTTATTTTTTTAAGATATTTTTGTATTTTGATTTTTATAAAAGTTTTTTGTTTTGAGTTTGGTGTTTTCTGGATAGAAAAGTTGAAATATCTTTTTTTTTTTTCTTCTTCTTTTTTTGAGAATGAAAGATGTTTAATTTGCAATCGAGAGGATCGCATGTTTTCTAACATTTTGAAAACTGAAATGAACCAAACAATTAATGCCGCATATCTCTAGACTTTTTTCTAGACCAAAATGAACGGCCCATTCGAGAAAATTGCATTAGCTGCTAAAACATACAGTTGGTATATATATCTTGTTTCAAACTAGCTACCTTGGTGGAAACCTATTGAAATTTTGAACCCAATAAAACTGCACACGATAGAGTTGAATGAGTAAGCTAATTAATGAGCGCTTACAAAAGAAAACACTCATTTTCGTCTTCCATTACTTCAGTACTACTTCCTTCATTTCCCGATGCCCCATAGCTACTCGCCTTTTTCTTCTTCCTCGTTTGCCATGTTTCCACCATTGTCAAAAGTTTAATTTCAAGGGTTGACCCACCAAAGGATCTCCTCGTGGAAATAGTGGGCTCATGGCTCCATGAATTATATGTTCTCTTAGCGAGGTCATATTATGTGGATGGCATGGCAATGAATACCCTCATCATCTTCTGGATTAGTGGAAGACTGGAAATGGTAGCTAGTTCTCTTAAGTATCACATTATTATTATTATTGTCGTCATTGTCGTCGTCGTTATTATTATTATTATAGTTAACAATAAACACACAATTGTTTTATAAATTTTACAAATTTATATAACAAAATATTTTTTTAATAGTTTCGTTTCTTATCCCTGTAGCTCCCATGGTGACGGTAATTAGCTTCTTTTATCACTTTTAAAATGCATTTAAATATTGAAGTGAGTTGAGTTAAGTTGAGTTGAGTTGATAAAATATTATTATAATATTATTTATTATTATTATTATTGTTTTGGGATTTGAAAAAATTGAATTATTTATTATATTTTGTATTAAAATTTGAAAAAATTGTAATGATGAGTTGAGATGAATTGTGTTTCCAAACCTAATCAAACGAGCCCAGAAGATCTTCGGAGATTTTAAGTAAATCATGATTTTGTTAATAGCATGCAGCGAAATAATTTTTTAATATAAATTTTGAAATTTGTAAAAATTGTATTGATTTTTGTATTTTGTTTTAAAATTTGTATTAATTTTTATGTTTAGATT
This sequence comes from Juglans microcarpa x Juglans regia, assembly GCF_004785595.1. Classification (NCBI taxonomy): domain Eukaryota; kingdom Viridiplantae; phylum Streptophyta; class Magnoliopsida; order Fagales; family Juglandaceae; genus Juglans; species Juglans microcarpa x Juglans regia. Next base: position 9,977,339 of record NC_054599.1, on the reverse strand, counting down.
ATGTTTAGGTAATAATTAAATGAAAAAAATTAAAAATTATTTTGAATTAAGTAATGTTTGAGAATGAAATTAAAAATAAAAGTTTAAAAATTCTGGTGATGTCCAAACAAGAGGCCTACTTCTAAGTCTCTGACTAGGCAACTTTTGGAGAGGAAAGGAGACGACTGGTTGCTTCTGGCGAAGCCGTGAACCTGCTCTTCTCAAGCTATAAGAAGGACGATGTTCATTGTAGGCTGTAGCCATGTTGGGCCCTCATTAGGCTGCGTTTGGTTGCACTCAGCTAAACTCAATCTGATTTTAACCTGAGTCTAATATTTAAATACCAAACTCACAAATTATTAAATTTATCTTAATTTAAAACCTTCTTACATGTGGGACTCACAACTTTTTTCAAGTTTTCATAAAAAGTACTAAATTCATATTAACATACAAACACATTTTAAACTCAATTTAGATACGCCCCACGTAATTCCCTCCACTATTCAACTCACTACTATTTATAAAGAACTGAGCTCATCTCAACTCAGCTCAATATCCAAACGAAGCAGAATAACGAAGGAAGTCTAATTGGGATCCACTGAAAGTCTAAAACAAAGTCCATAATCTACAAATTCATGGCTCTTGACATCCTAATTCTAACATAACTCAACGTAACACCAACAATTTCTTTTTATCCACGATTAATTCTAACATATATAACAGATTATAGCTATGATCTCGTGAAGATTACCTAATCCTCTCCCTATGGTGGCTGGAAGCCTCATTAAAAAGACAAAAGAAAGGAATATTGAAAAATCCTTGAATTGAGGCCGTTAAATTATGAGAATAAAAATGAATGTAGTGGGAGGATTTTAACTTCAAATGTTATTTCTCTACCTTTTGTTACCTTCTTAATTTCCCAAAACCACTCCCACTCCCTTTGTTTAGAATTCTCTCTCAATAAACAAGACAGTCTTCCTCTTAATTTACAAAAAATCTGAAACTTGCAAGGAAATGTTTTTCATGTGAGTGTGAAACTCATATTGGCTAGCATTTACTGTAATATTAACCTTCTCACATGGTTCCTTGGAGCTGAAAGTGTTAGTACTACTAAAAGTGTGGCGCTACTGGCCCCTGCTTATATCTTGGTGGAGAATTGCAACGCTTGGGATATTGTCAGAACTCCTAGGAAAGTGGCCCCGGGCCATGCCTCGACAGTGCCATTGACATGCCAAGACAGCTCTATAGCCAGCCTGCATGCATGCCATGGCCCATGCCTTGACACACATGATGTGTCCATCGAGGCTACTGGCCAAGCGCAATCCAGCGCGCTGCCCAACATGTGCATGCCTAGCGAGGTTAGTGATCGCGCACAGCCCAGCTGCGCACGCCCATGCAGCTTCAAATCCCAGGCCACCTGCCTGGGCCATGCAGCATCAACATACGGCACCACGCCATGCCCATCAACAAGCCTTGCATAGTACCATGTTGTGCCCACCAGCAGGCCCACGCATGGCACCATGCCATGCCCATTAGTAGGCCATGCACGGCACTGTGCCGTGCACCAGAAACCATGAGCCAGACCAGCCCAACCTTGGGCCATGAATCACACTAGCCCATCCATGCCACAAGCCACCATGGCCCTTACAAGACTACTTTATTGCTTTCATTTATTTTTATTTAATTATTTTCCAAGTGCCCTTTTGAGGGTTTTCACTTTGTAATCTCTATAAATAGGACCCTTAGTCATTTCATTTTACATCTTTTGACAATTTTCCTAGAGGACGGCTATTGTTCTTGAGATCACATTTTCGATGTATATGCATTTGGGCTCTTCTGGGTGCAATTCGTGAATCCCTAAAGAGATAATCACACCTTACAATTCGTGAATAGGTGTGATTCATTTTATCAATATATGAGATTTTTTTTCAACTTTGTGCAATTCGTGAATCGAAGTTGATTTGTTTATCTTTGTGTTCATTCAAAGTTCTCAATTGTTCATCTCTTTTCCATTGTGTTCTTACACTTTCTTGCATAATTCCCACTCCCTAAACACTTCCATATGCCTACCACATTGCTTTCCCATAATTACCATATTCAGCTATACCCTAAAAGACCATTCTTCCATACTCCAATTACCCTAGCCGAAACCCTACTTACCATATAAGGATTCCTAAACTTTAGGAATTCTAATTCCCTTCCATATCCAAATCCCTCAATTCTAGGAACTTCTCTATAATCTCTCAATCCCTACAATATCTCAAGTCAACCAAGACTTACCATAATTGCCAAAACCAAAATTCCCATATTTCCTAAAAAGATTCCCATCACTTAGGAATCTTTCCTTCTTCATTCCCAATCCGTCCAAGCCATATCCAAATCCCACAAATCACGCCAAACCTAAACCACGGTAACCATAGTTTTCCTAACACCCGAAACCCTAGCCTCACTCATCATTCAAACCCTAAAACCTCATCTCAAGTGGCGCCAACTCTAAGAGCACTCTCTATAGCCGTACCTCACTATATCAAGCCTTTGAGATTATCACTTAGTCATCCTTTTCATCACCATCACACATCATACCATCACTAAACACCAAACCTCCATTAACCTAAGGTCCCAATTACCACGTTTTGATCAAGGCCAAGCAAGAAGGCTAGCCATTTCGGTCAACACAAGGAGAACCAAGAAGAGAAGGACATAGTATTTAGGGACTAGACTGAGTTCCCTAACAGATATGCATAGCACGTGTCACACTCCTTGCCTCTTTTTTAAAAATATTGTGTGCTCATATGCTTGGTACGAGTGAGTGAAAAGACTCATAGCGGAAAAATAGTACTAAAAGTACAAGAGATGATATTAAAAGCACCAAACTCGACATCATAAACATCCATAAGTCACCATATTTTAAACTCCAGATTAGCTAAAGTTATTACAACCCCTACATTTGTTCATCAAATCACTTAAATCATGACAACGTAGTTAATTACAAAATCTTAGTCCAAATGGGGACAAGCCCCCCTCTCATTTCTTAGGTTGCGATGGGTCTTCCTACTCGTATCCATCCTCATTGTCTAAATCTACATCAAAGTTTACAATTTCGAAGAGTAAAACCGTTGTGAGACTATTATGGTAAGATTTCAAGAAATCTCAGTTAGAACCATCACAAGGCATATAATGTATGTACTAGCAATGGAAATGTAAAAAAAGAAACATCAAGAAATATGAGCAATGATGCATGCTTACCGAGATGGGAGAGCGGAGCAAACAATATTTTGTCTAAGGGATGTGCAACACCCAAGAAACAAGAATGAATAATCATATGCATGCCTATAAATTTAAAAACAACAAGGAAACCAATCAAATACTATCCATAAGTATACAACCTTTAAACAATCAGAAACTTGAGTATTGTGTTTAATCTAACTATGAAAATCTGGAGCAATCATAAATAATACAACTTCAATGTAATAAACATTTCCGATCATTAAAATACAAAGTCCACAAGTTTGAGAACCCCAGGTTCTCCATTAACCAAAGCCAATTGAGGACCTCAGGCCCTCCCGTTAACCAAATCAATTAAGGACCCTAGGCCCTCTCATTTCCTTAATAACCATCTTAAACTCATCCTACGTTTAACGTATGCACCACAATCACCCCTATAATGGTCATGCACACACCCTGACTCCCTTTGTCACACTAAGGGTAATAACTGTGCATATGACTTTGTTACAAACAATGCTTGGCTTCACTTACTCGTCCTTCACCATAGTGTCCTCTAGCCTCCACTAGCAGAGAGAGGTAACAACATCAAACCGAGAGCATTATCGTCTCATCCGAGCCCATTGATAGCCTAACATCAACCTAGAAGATGTCACTCTATTATTACACACTCCTAAGTGAGTACAGGAGATGGCCGACAAGGAGAATAAAAAGGTAAAGAAATTTTCACGGGTTCTCTATCACAAGTTGTGGATTGATCCGTTGTTTGGCAAGTTCCTAGCTATCCAAGTGTATGTTAGATTGAGGGAGTGACATAGGGCAATGATGCACTTTGTTGTGCCCCAAATGCTTGGCCAATGAGGGATGGGTTCCTCAAATGGGTTTGGTCTCCCAATTTGTGGTTGGTAATCTCGTCCACGTGGTGATAAAACTTTATGCATGGTTGGGCGAACATTGTCGACATTACGAAATATGTCCATAACATTTGGCGCCATCTATGGGATCTTGGATTTCCTATATCTTAATGTGCTTTTCGTATGCCTGTTGCAACACGTTCTCAGAGAGTTCGCGATCGGCAAACTGCAACAGTTAGCACTCGGGTAGAAGACAGGATGGAAGGGAGATTCACAATAATTGAGGAGAGAATGAACCAAATGACTTTGGAAATGGAGAGCCTCCAGAGAAAGAATGAAGCTCTCAGGCAGAAGGGTGTAGGGGGTACTATATCGAGTCAAGCTGAAAGAAATGACTTTGTCGTCGAGGCCTATCCTGGTCGTATTTTGTGACTCTACATCATTTCTGAAAGAAAAGATACACCGAGACTTGCATCACCTCATGGATAAATATGAGGAGATGGTCCAAAGATCGGTGCATCTTCCTCAATAGATACCCTACTCAGCGGCATTGAATTTCTATATAAATGGCAATGTCACTACCAACAAAGTTCAAGATTCTGTAAATAGAACTGTACAAAGGATCTAGAGATACCATCAAACACCTGGAAACCTTCAAGGCTCACATAACTTTCCATGGGTTTCCTGGAGAGATCGCCTGTTGAGCCTTCCCTTTGAATTTAAGGAGAATAGCAAGGGGCGGTTTGAAGCATTGCAACGGGGCTTAATCGAAACTTTCAAAGAGCTTGCTAGGCTAATCCTGATGCAATTTATGGTAAGCAGGAGAATGAGGTGGCCAACGGCATACCTCTTAACCATCAAGCAACGGAAGGACAGAAGTCTGAGAACACATGACCATTTATGACTAAAACGAAAAGATCACACTAGCTGCACTCCTAGGAGGCGTGTGGCCCAGGAACCTGTTCATGACGGAGTTGGCTAGGAGAACCCCAACTACACTATAGGAGTCTATGGATAGGGCAGACGATTTTGTTAAAGCCAAAGACACACTCAGGGCTCTCACAGCCTCGAGTAAGACTGAGCTGGAGCTGGCAGAAAAGAGCTCCAAAATACCTAACGAAGGAAAACCCTAAAAAAAGGCTAAGAAAAGTCAACAGGATAGAAAGCAAGACAGGGGTGCCCTTCCAAGAAATGGGGCTCCAAATTTTCCCACACAAACCTTAATGTGCAAGTAGAAAGCGGGGAGTGTACGCAAGATAGTGGAGACCGAGGTAGGAAAGGTCACCACTTCTCCACCAACCACCAACTAGAGGGTCACAAGACGAAAGACTGCTATACCTTGAATAAAAAATAGAGGAGATGAGGGAAAATGGGGAGTTGGAGCGTCTAGTCGCTGAACACTCAATGCCCCAAATACGGTCCTCGAATTGGTGGGTGAGCTGATCTTGGGGGTCATGCAAGAGCGCAACTCCTAAGCAACAGAGGATGATACAAGGGGATGCTCAAGACGCTCTTCACCAAAGCTCGGAAAGGGATAACACGCCCTTGGGCAAGATTCGAACCATAACAGGAGGGTTCGCTGCGGGTGGCCCCACTTCCTCCAGTAGAAAGGCCAATGCACGGATGCCCCAATACAAGGAAGTATTCTCGATAGAAAGGCCCCCCAAGCAAGTGAAGCGCTAGACAACAATCGCCATATCTTTTGGCGACGAAGACTATGAAGGGGTTCTATACCCCCATGATGACACACTAGTACAAACATTGTTAGTTGCCAACTACACCACCAGAAGGGTTTTGATTGACAATGACAGCTCAGTCGACATCCTATTCTGGGACACCTTTGCAAAAATGATGATCGACTATAGCAGACTGTGCCCTTCGCCCACGCCTCTAAAAGGGTTCTCGGGGGAGGTGGTACAACCCATGGGTGCCATAATGCTTCGTATTTCTGCTGGCATGGAACCATGCACCGCCACCACAATGACCGACTTTCTAGTGGTGATGGGTCCCTCATCCTACAACGTTATTCTTGGATGCTTGACCTTTAAGAGTCTGAAAATTGTGACTTCAACTTATCACCTGAAGATGAAATTCCGGTTGGAAGTAGGAGTGGGCAAAGTTCAGGGCAAGCAAGTACTAGCACAAGAGCTCAAAAACAAAGGAAGGAACATCCAAATCGTGGAAAGCTTAGGTTCTAACAAAGCACCGCAACCACCACTGGAGCTAATCGACCACGAAATGGAAATGAGAGATGAGTAGTGACTAAAGTAGGTTGAGGTGAATGAGCAAGGAGCCTGAGCACCACATAGTTGATTTATTGGAAGCCTTTGCTGTGTTGCGATAGTACAAATGAAGTTGAACACGATAAAGTGTGTGCTTTCAGTGTAGACTCAAGAAAATTCCTAGGTTTCATGGTCTCAGAAAGGAGGATAGAGGCCAACCTGGAAAAGATTAGGGCAATAATAGACATGAAGCCACTGGAACATAAGCGAAGTGCAAAGGCTGACCGAACGGGTGGTGGTGCTCAATAGATTCATTTCTAGGTCCACAGACAAATGCCTACCTTTCTTCAAAGTGTTGCAGAAAGCTCAATCCTGGACTGATGGATGCAATCAAGCGTTTAAAAAATTAAAGAATATCTCTCCAACCCATCGCTTCTAAGTCAAACGAAGCCAGGAGAGAGCCTGTCCCTATACCTGTTGATCCCCCTAGACTCAATCTCGGCAACCCTAGTAAAAGAAGAGAAGGGCATACAAACACTGGTGTACTACACAAGCCAAGCCTTCAAAGGAGCCGAATCTCGTTATCAATGGATGGACATGCTGAAGTTTGTACTAGTGACGGTCGCTCGATGGCTAAAGCCATATTTCCATGCTCACCCAATTAAGATCCTAACATAAGCTCCCTTGAAGAAAGTGCTACAGAAGCCAGACGTCGTTGGGTGCCTCATGAACTGGTCGGTTTTGTTAAACAAATTTGACATTGAGTACCTTCACTGAAACGTCGTGAAAGGGACGATCCTAGGTGACTTCATTGCTATATTTACCCACTTCCTCGAAGAAGAAATCCTAGCTGCACCGACTAGAAAGCACAACGGGTATTCGTTGATGGCTCATCTTGTTGCGCCAGTGGACAAGTAGGGGTGTACATAACAACTGACTCCAGAGAAGAATACCACTATACTATAAAGCTTGCTTTCAAACCCACCAATAACAAGGCGGAGTATGAGGCACTACTAGCAAGACTCCTCATAGCTAAAGCGTTAAGAGCTAAGGAAGTTAATACAAGAGCCGACTCTCAAGTGGTAGTCAATCAAGTCATCAGGGAGTACATGGCGAAGAGCAAAAAACTGAAGAAATATCTGCAACTGGTATGGGAGAAGCGTGACCATTCCCAATACTTCAAAGTTAAGTAGATACCATGGGAGGAAAATTGGAAGGTAGACAAGCTAGCACAAACTGCCTCAGTCATGGAGGAGTTTGCTCTACCATGGAAAGCCTCAGTCAGGATATTAGAAATCCTTGCCATTGAAGCTAAAGTCTTGGAGATAAGGCCGGGAGCATCAAAATGGGAACTAGATGTAATAAAATACTTGGATACGAGAGAGCTTCTCCATGAAAAATTGGAGGTGAGAAAAATCAAGAACAAAGCAACATGTTTTGCCCAAATAGACGGGGTGTTGTACAGGTGAGGCTCCTCCACCCCCTCTTGAGGTGTGTCTCATTGGAATAGACACAATACATATTGGTGAGAATACAACAAGGAGTGTGCGAAAACCACTATGGCGAGAAAGGTCTAGCGAGAAAAGTCATGAGAGCAAGCTATTATTGGCCTCGCGTCCTCAAGACATAGAAGAATTTATCAGAAAGTGCATGAAGTATCAATTATTTGCACTAGTACCGCATTGCCCGCCAAAGGAATTGACGTCAACCATGTCTTTGTCATTGTTTACACAATGGGGAGTTGATATAGTCGGCCCCCTACCCCCAAGCAAAGGGGGTGAAAAGTTTGCGGTTGTTGCCGTATATTACTTTACCAAGTGGGTAGAAGCATAAGCATTGGCTACAATCATAGCGAACAACATCACCAAGTTCATATGGAAATCTATCTTGTGTTAGTTTGGCATTCCACAGAGTATAATCTCGGACAACGGATGAAAACTTGACTTCGACCACTATCATGATTGGTGCATAGAATAGGGGACCAATTTCAAATACTCCTCCCTGGGTCACCCATAGGCCAACGAGTAAATTGAGGTGATGAATAAAACCCTGCTTGGAATCTTGAAGAAGAAGATAATGAATAAAATAGAGAACTGGGTGGAAGAACTTCTAGGAGTATTATAGGCATATTAAACCACCGTTAGAACCCAAACAGGAGAAACTCCCTTGGCCCTAACATATGGAAGTGAGGCGGTTGTACTAATGGAAGTCGGGATGCCTAGCTATTGAGTCCAGCACTTCAACTGAAACTCCAACAATAAAAAGTTGGAGGATCATCTTAACTTGCTGGGAGAAAGGTGACAAGAGGCTGAAGTACAAAAGATGATTAATAAAAGGAAAGCGGAGCACTTCTTCAACCGTAGAGTGAAGCCCAGATCCTTCAAGGTGGGCTAAAGGAACAACCACTCAAGAAGAGGGGAAGTTGGGTCTCCACTAAAAAGGACCATACGTAATAGTCGCTAACAACCGATCGGGGTCGTAACGGCTCAAAGACACCTAATGATGGGAGCTACCTCACCCATGGAATGCCGAGCACTTAAGGAAATACTATGCTTATGGTTCGAGGGCGATGATGGTCCATTGGCTGCTTCGACCCTCGCCCACAAAGCCTTGTCCCTTGACTAGAACAACGATTAAGGACTGTGACAGTCCCTTAGCTGCTCTGACCCTCGCCCATGGCGATTAAAGGATGATGACAGTCTCTTGGCTGCTCTAACCCTAGCCCACAAAGCCAAGTCCCTAGACTCACACTATGATTAAAGGGAAATAGTTGTCCCTTGGATACTTTGCTCATCTTCGAGTCTCTAGACCCACACGGCGATTGAAGGGCTACGCCAGCCTCATAATCACTTCAACCCTCACCAAATGCACTTACTCAGCGACTAGGGCAAGGAAAGTTAGAGTGCAGGCTATGACCTTCATCAAAAAAGAGAGAAGCAGTATTGGCTCTGCAGCTAGTGTTAAAATGAAGGCGAAAAAAAGTAGGAACAATAAGAGTCTAGCCCAAAGGCAAAAAATGGGGAATCCACTGTGAATAAGTGATTACAAAAATGTCAACGAAGTGTTAAAAAAATGTGTATTCTCAAGGGTGTTGCGGTGAAGGAGGAAAACCATCAGGCATCCTGTCCTAGCCAAAGATTCAATGAAATGAAAGATGGTGTGGCTTGGGTCAATGGAATCCAAATCCAGCGACGATAGGTCTATAATGGGGTTCCTCAGATGATGGTGCCTTAGTCTTTTCATGCCATGAGCGTATCCCAACCCCCATGCTTGGTCGCAGATCCCTTTAGCCTCCAAAGCTGGGGGGTAGAGTTAAACCCCCTCATCTCGATAGGCCTTTAATTCTACCTCCAAATCAGCCGCCTTCTTCTTGTAGTCGAGAGAGTTTTTCCTATGGACCTCAATCATCTTGCTAAGCTTCAAGTCTTTGTTATGCTTCTTGAGACTCTTACCCACCTCTTTAAATTGGGACTCAAGCCAGGCCATCTTGCCCCTAAGATAGTCGTGTTGAACTGAGAGCTCCTGACAATCATTCATCGAGTCAGACGCCTTATTAGCATACTCTGAGGCGTGCTTGTTGGAGCCCTCCAACTCTTGCTCCAAGCATCGTAGCCTATCCTGACCATCGTTGCGCTCCACTTCCAAAAGGCTAGTTGCGAAATGTTTCCTCACCACCTCTTCCTTGGACTTTAGAAGGTCTTGGTGCAAGTTGGCCACCTCATCCTAAAAACCGGTGATGTCTTCCTCCAACATGTGGGAATGTGTTGCCTAATGGGAACACATATTCTCCAAATCATCATTTTTCGGCCTTAGCTTATAAATGACTTGGTCAGCCTCTTCGACTTAAGCAAAGAGGGCACGAACCTCATCTTCTAAGTAGAGTTGGCGACTCACGATCTAGCCAGCGAGGTCATCAACCCCTAGGAGGCAAAACAGTCAATAATTGCAAAAATAAGTGGAATATGGCACTGTCACTAGAGCAAGAAGGCTTACTGGAGATAAGTACCCCTTGAGACGGTGTATGGTATCCTGAACCGACTCCTCCACCCAACTATGGGCTCATGAGGTAGGACCCGAGGGGTGAGACCTTGAAGGGGCGGGTAACCCCAAAAAATAAGTGTCCCCACTAGAAGGTAGAGGCCGCAGGAGACCAAGACACGAATGTTGGGCTAACGACTCACCATCCCCAAGGGAAACATCCCTTCCAAGATCGAAGGTGAGGGAGCTTCCCTGCTAAGAGGGGAGTCGTTGAAAGGCGGGGTAGCAAATGGAGGAACCACTACGTTTAGAGGAGAGGCGCTAAAAAGCATAGGGGAGGCTGAAACTCAACCTCTACCGAGCTTCACGCTTGGAGGATCTTCTTGAGACAATCCCCGAAGATCGAATTGGAGATTGGGGGTTTCCCCGCCTAATGTAGTGGACATGATAGATAGCAAGGAGGCACCACGGTCATCCCGATATAGCGTTTTCTCACCAGCATTGCGTATCTTGACCTTGCTGTCTGAGACCAAAACCGTATCCTCCATTGACTCAAAAGGCACATCTGAAGGGAAACCCATAGAGCATTCTTGCGTAGGCTCCAGGAATGCTAAGTGCATCTCCACGCTAATATCCTCTACTTCCTCCTATTGATTTAGAACTTCAACCGTGCAATCAGAGGAAGGCTAGGCCTAACCAGTAGGCTCTTGTTCGCAAGACTCAGAGGACTTGGACTCCAACATTAAGGCCAAGTAGGCTTTGGCCTTCCTCATAACTTAATCCAAGAAATCACCAAGAGTCGAAGTCGAGTCAGTAGGCACACTGTTCTTCGTAGGCTGCAGAGCCTGTTGCTCGCAACTAACTGGCGGCATCGAGCCACTACCCCTGGGGAGAGATGAGGACTACCCACGAAAGGGAGCAGAAGCATCCTCAAAACTTGATTTGCTAGAGGATTGCCCCTTGTTGTGGACGGAGTTTGCCAAATATGGTTTCTTTCCCTTTTGCTCCAGATGGATTAGAGGCCCCCACCTCTGCTCATGAGAACAAGGTGGATCCCTAAAAAAGTTACACCCGACGACATGAGAACGAGAAAGCATCATTAAAAATCAGTCAATATTCTCCTTGGTAACGTCAATATGGACTACGTCAGGGTTCTGATCAACCCACGAATAGATTTGCTGAAGACAACATTCCTCCCAAGAAGAAAGCACCATGTTGAACTCATGATCTTCGGGAACCATTCTCCACACCACCCGGACATGAAACTCCTGGTGGTGGGCTTCTCCCTCTGGAAATTCTCAACACCACCCGACACAAAAGGAACCTCTTATGCCAATCTTTAATGTGAGAATAGTTGGGTTCAATGTACACCACACTACCCATAGGCCGCAAGTGGAAACTACACATATTCCCACCAGCACATTGAATACCATGAGAGTAGAGGAGTTCTTAGGGGGTAAGGTCGGGATATTCCTTGCTTGTGGACTCTAAAACTCAACGCCACACAACACAGCATGCTAGCAACGTCCTCTAGGCGTTGGGGTGAAGCTGGGTGGGAGTTAAACCCAAATAGTCCAAGGCATTCCTCATTGGAAGGCAAAAGGGGAGGCGTAACCCCATCTGGACAAGAGCATGAAGAGGGCCACCTTTCCAGCGAACCCTTCCAAATCTACAATCCCATAGCTGAGTCTGGGCACCTCCAACACAACCGAATCAAGAACTCCATATGAGTTCCGCATGGAGTCCAGATCGGCCTGAGTGGTCACGGAAGACCAATGACTACCCTAGAAGTCATTGGGGCGATAAGAGTCGCCACCACAGGCCCTTTTGGAAAGAGCTTGGGGGCGAGAGGAATGTGAACTGCGAGAACCACAATGGGAAGTGTTGTGTGGAGCCACTGAAAGTGGAGAGAAAAACAGGGGTGAGAAGGAAGAAGAGAAACTAGGGTTTGGTAGAAAACACGCTAGCAAGGGTCGATTAGGGGTCTTGGGAAGAAAGGACAGCAACAAAAAGCAAAAATTTGCGAAAAGATAGGCTTAAATAGGGGTTGCAGTGGTCAGACGGCTCTAGCAAAACCATGATAGGCATCACTGGTGCAGGTACTGAATGACCAAATCTTGTGGTTTGCATTGCACGAAAGGATGTGGAACTGAACCGTCGCACGCCATCCTAAAAGAGGCAAGACATACCAATAGAGCAACAAGGTGAAATCAAAGGGACGAAACAAGGGCGAAATTGAAAATTCTCAACGCATTCATGGGACAGGAATTTGCGAGGTAACTGGATGGACAAATGGGCCCTTGCCTAAGCAAGCCGAGTTCACACCCACAAAATCCTCTAAATTACAGGACGGGAGCCCGTGGTTAAGAGTTGAGCTGGTCGAATTGACCTAAGGCGTTAGACAGGGCCCTCAAGCCTATCCCAAGAAGGGGAAGGCTAGGAAGGCCCAATGGGAACAGTTTTGCACCGACAAGGTAGACGCATAAGACATCAAGATTGGCGTTAAAACGTGGGACATCGTACCAATGGACATGCCCCTACTCGAAAAACCAGCGAGGAGTCGTGCCGCATTACATGATCGAACCAGGGGTCAGTACGGCAAGTATGTCAATGACTGGGATGACAATGAGACTCTAGCCGCATTAAATGAGCCGATAAAGGATCACAGGCAAGGCAACCCGGCAAAAGATACCACCCCTAAGAGGGTGCCCAGAAAGAGGCTACACCTCACCACCTGCCCTAAGAGACATGACCTGATGTACTAGTAGGAGCAGGCAAATTAAACGACTACGGCATGGTGCCACGTATGGGGGAAGGACACCCCAAGTCCAGAAGAGTGGTAGTGGAGCTATCACAAGGAGAGTATAAGGCTAAAACATAGGTAAAAACTATAGGCTCTAGTTCGAGAGTTGAAGCTTTAACTTCATATACTGACTTAGGCATCAAAGTTATCCCAGGGAACCCCAGCCCCCTTCTCATTTCTGATCGCAGGCTACAGGAGTATGTTGTCGGCATTACGAAATATGTCCAAAACAAATGTAGTTCTCATGACTTAATCTTCATTTACTTTCCTTCACCACTTAATCACACATCATGACTTAACCCTTAATTTGGGAAAGTATTTACTTAACCTCATATTATTAAGATTAGGATATTGAAGAGAGAAGGAAAATATAGAACAAAGAATATCATAGATAGTGTGACACCTACATCTATATTTCGAAACTCTAGTGGAAATGACTATAAATCTAACCACCAAACACGTGCGAAGCAGATTCAGCCTATCACACCGACCATGTAAGGTCAGACTGACTCACTTAAAAATGAGTAGCACGAGATTGTCCAAAGTGTAGGAGGATATCACATAAAAATTAGGAATAAATTCCTAGATTGTCTCCTCAAGAAAAGTTGCTTAAAATCAAACTCATTTAAAATGAAAAAGTATTCACAAAGAGAAAATAAAAGTTGTGGTATGTTCAATGAATAAAGAGTGCGACGGGAATAAAAAGGGCACTAGTCATGGACTAGATTCATATTTTTAGATTTTTTTTTAATGTCGGAATGAAATGTAAATGACTTACAAATTGAAATTAACAATCAAGGAATCAACTAAGCTAAACAATCTCAATTAATCACAAAATTAATTAATAAAACCGAAATTAAATAAGTCTTACTTAATTAACCTAATATGCAATAGAACAAAAAGATTAACAAAACTAAACAAAGAACTAAGCTAGATTAGAAAATAATTAATACAATATGAGCTGAAAATTGAAAAGCCCCAAAATCAAAATTTTAGGGTTCATCCTTGTATTTAAATCATAAATTCTCAAAATCAATCCATAGCAATTGTAATGTCTATTTAATGGAAGTTTAAAGAAGCAAAAAAAATAACTAACATCAAGTAAATAAACAGCAAATAAAATGCCCAAAGGTCTAAGCCAAATATCTCAAAAATACATCATAAACTTTAAACCAAAATTAAATAAATAGTGGAGAGTAGAAAGAGCAAGCCAAATAGATGGAGATGGATGGCGGCAGTGGATGAGGAAGGCAGGGCTGCGGCAGTTGGGCCACTGGAGGAGCTCTTCAAATGCGTGCGGTGCTTCTTCAAAATATGTTTTTTTCTCCACTAGCTGAAAAGAAACATGTTGCCTTTTCTTTGTGCGTGTTGCGTCCGTATGAAAAAAAATAAAGAATTCTCGTTCCTTCTTTTGTGCGTGCGGCGTGTGGTTTTTTTTTTTTCTTTTTCTTTTGCTTTTCCCGTGTGAGTCCGTCCCAAGCCAAAAGACTCTCCTTTGAGTGTATAAAGTCCAAACAACAAGAGAATGTCTTTTTTATTTATCTTATACTTTTGCATTTCTTTTGTTGCTTCCGTCCAAACTCCAAACACTAAGAGAACTTTGACTTTTCTCATGCTTTTGCATTTCTTGGCTTGAAAAGAAAACTAAAAATATAAAATAGAAATAATAAATAAAATAAAATAAAAAGAAAGAATAGAATAGAATATCAAAAATGTGTTGTGCATGTGAAGAAATATTGCCCAATTAAATCACAAGTTATAAAATTGAGCATTAATTATGCTATAAATCAATTTAAATCATAACTCAGATTTATGCATCTTAATCATTTTTCCATCTAAAACTATTAATAATGTAATAAAATAATTAAAATATATTGATTCTAGATGTATAAAATATGCAGTAACCTAGCTCAATCACATCCCCCAACTAGCATTTTGCTAATTCTTGAGCAAAATAGTGAAAATTAATTGAGATGAATATTGCATACAAATCGAAATTCAAACAGAAGTAATCAAACACAATTCTGAATTCTCACAAAAGTGAGAGGTTACTACTTAACCCCCAGGAGCTATACCCACCAAGACTATCTCAACAATCATTCACATAGAATTGAGGCAAATGTCTCAGAACTCAAATTTGTGTGTGGAGCTAAACTGGTTGTGTGTTCCTCATTACTAGCCATGATTATTCATAGAATTTTTCAACCTTAAGATTAATCATTGCTGATCCAAATTACTTCAAAGTCCAAAGGACTAACAGTTTTCACGCCAGCTCTGTTTTTAAAGGTTGAACACTTAACCTCCAAAATCTTAGGTAACTGTTTCTAACCCTTAATTTAGGAAAGCTCCATAAATCGCTTTCATCTCTTTTTTTCTTTCTTTTTTTTTTTTTTTTTGTTTTGTTTTGGAAAAAGGCTTGGTAGTCCTGCAATTTACTTCTTCTGTATTAAATCAATGAACAGTAAATTGAGGAACACTATAGATGTAAGCATGTGCAAAATGTCCTTCAAAACTTGTCATTCGTTCTACAAAAATCTCACTAAGTCTCATCTCAATGAGTATAGTATCCCAATGTTTCAAGCTACACATCAACAAAATTTTTTTCAAAAATCATGCTCTATGCTCAAACTTGAAAATAAATCTTCACAAAATGATTCGGCTCAACTACTCCACCAAGATACTCAGATTTTACAAAATACTAGAAATAGAGTGTGTGTCAATCATATGTGTATCAATGCACATCAAATTAATACAATTTTTTTAAAAAAAAATTGTGCACACACGCTACCCCCCAACTAGTGAGAAACATGGTCCTCAATGAATCGAACCCAAAAAAAAAACAAATTGCACAGGAATAAGTAAGCAACATAGACAACCAAACATGTTATATAAAATCAAAGCAAAACAATGAATAAATATATAAGGCAAAATGCAATTAAACAAAGCCGTAAATGGAAGAAAAAAAATCAAAATCAAAATCAAACTACTTCCCTGGGTTCTTGCACAAGCAAGATCTCTTTGTTTGGATCAAAAGCAGTCATAAATGGCTTTAAATGTTGTCCATTGATAGTGAAGCTATTGTCATTTTTCGCATTGACAATGTCTACCACCCCATGAGGATGAACTTTCTTTACAATGTACGGCCCACTCCATTGGGATTTCAGTTTACCAGGAAAAATATGTAAGCGAGAGTTGTAAAAAAGAACTTTTTGGCCAAGTGTGAAATGCTTGGGATGAATTTTCTAATTATGTAGAATTTTCATGAGTTCCTTCACCAGTTGAGCATTGTCACAGGCATCTCAACGAGTTTCATCCAATTCATTGATCTAAAATTTTCTCAACCCTAAAACTTCATCAAGTGACATGTTAACATGTTTGCCCAAAATGCTCAATGCTGAATATCAACAGGTAAATGGCAAGTTTTACTATAAACTAATCAATAAGGGGGCATCCCTAGATTAGTCTTAAAAAGCTATCCTATAATCCCACAAAGCATTAAGAAGCTTAACTAACCAGTCATTCCTATTAGGATTGATAGTTTTCTCCAAAATGATTTTGATCTCTCTATTTGCCAATTCTGCTTGCTCATTTGTTTGAGGGTGATAAGGGGTAGAAACTCGGTATGTGATACCATATTTCTTCATGAATGTAAAAAATGGTTTGTTGTAAAAATGAGAACCCCCATCACTAATGATAACTTTGGGCATGCCAAAGCAAGCAAACAGAGATTGTAAAAATTTTAGGGCAACACGATGGTCATTTGTTTTGCAAGCGACGGCCTCTCTGAACAATATTTGAAAAGATATGGATCATCAAAGTAAAAGTTTCGTACCTCAATGAGAAATCGACGCTTATCTTGAGTGGACCATTCAGAAGGCATTCGTTCAGTCACTAGATAGTTGACTATGTCAGCATACAAGGGAGCTCTATGAATCTCAAATAGCTGCTCATCTGGGAAACTATCTCCAAGGGGAAGGTTAACATTTGAAGAGGAGGATGATGGAAATCTAGAGAGGTGGTCAACTACCACGTTTTCAACTCCTTTCTTGTCCTTAATGTTGATATAAAACTCTTGAAGTAATAAAATCTAGTGGATTGAGCGTGGTTTGGCATCTTTCTTAGTCAACAAATACTTCAAAGCAAAGTAATCAGTGAAAATGGTAATAGGAGAACCAAGAATGTAAGCCCGAAATTTATCAAGTGCAAAAACTACTGCAATCAATTCTTTTTTAGTAGTGGTGTAATTTTTATGGGCATCATTCAAGGTTCTACTGGCATAATAAATTATAAAAGGTCTATTATCCACACGCTGCCCCAAAACAACACCAATGCATAATCACTTGCATCAGTCATAATTTTAAAGGGAATGTCCCATTGTAGGGGTTGCATAATAGGGGCGGTTGTAAGCGATTCTTTACGGGTATCAAAAGCTTTTTGGCATTCATCAATCCAAACAAATTCAATATCATTTAGTAAAAGAGTGCACAAAGGTTTTGCAATAGAATGGAACTCTTGAATAAACCGCCTATAAAAACTAGCATGGCCAAGAAAAGAACGAATATCCTTAACCATCCTAGGGATAAGAAGTTTAGATATTAATTCAATTTTTGCCATTTCGACTTTTATACCTTCAGAAGAAACAATATGTCCCAAGATAATACCCTGAGTAACCATAAATTGGCATTTCTTCCAATTAAGTAAAAGATTCTTTTCTTCACATCTCTAAAGAATACGTGCCAAATTATGCAAACAACTTTCAAAAGATTTCCCAAATACAAAGAAGTCATCCATGAATATTTCACAAATATCCTCAATCATGTCAGAAAAATACTCATCATGCATCTCTGAAAGGTAGCTGGAGCATTACACAAACCAAAAGACATTCTAGTAAAAGTAAAAGTGCCAAAAGAACAAGTGAATGTGGTCTTCTCCTGGTCTTCACGTGCTACAACAATTTGGTAATAACCAAAGAATCCATCCAAGAAACAGTAAAATGTATTACCGGTCATACGTTCTAAAATTTGACCCAAAACTGCTAAAAGAAAATGATCTTTCCTACTGGCTGAATTAAGTTTTCTATAATCAATACACTGTCAAAAAGTTCTCTGTATATTCGAATAATAATTTCCCTATACAACATTAGCTACAAGTACATATCAGAATATATTTTCTATTCTAAGCCATACAAATTTTGCTCCTATAATTAAGCTAACGTGTGAGGTAAAGAATTTCTTTCCATCCCACTTCCTACAATTGCTCCAATTTCCCTCTAATATACAACTCATGCCAACACTCCCCCTCAAGTTTATGCATACGGATCCTTCATGCGAAACTTGATCAATGAGTTATGGAAATCTTTGCTTGACATGGCTTTGGTAAGTATATCTACAAGCTGGTCCTCAGACTTGACAAATGGGAACCAGATTGTATTAGTCTCTAGGTTTAGTTTGATGAAGTGTCAATCTACCTCTACATGCATAGTTCGATCATGCTGAACCAGATTGTGGGAAATGTCTATAGCCGCTTTATTGTCACAAAAGAGGTTCATTTCAGACTTGGTAGCAAAACCAATCACGACTAGTAATCTTTTCAGGCAAGAAGCTCACACAACCCCTTGGCCATCCCACAAAATTCCGCCTCTGCACTGGAGAGTGCCACCACCTTTTGTTTCTTACTTCTCCATGTCATAAGGTTTCCACCTACAAATGTGAATACCCTGACGTCGACTTCCTATTAGAGATGTTCCTGGCCCAATCAACATTTGTATAGCCATCAATTCCCACATGATCATTCTTAGAAAACATGAGCCCTTTTCCTGGAGTAGACTTCAAGTACTTTAGTATCCGAATTACAGCCTCCATATGTTCCTCACTTGGACAATGCATAAATTGACTCACTACACTCACAGCATACGCAATATCTGGACGAGTATGAGAGAGATAAATCAGTTTGCCAACTAACCGTTGGTATCTTCCCTTGTGAGTTGGTTTTTGGTTTGGATATACCCCAAGTTTGTGATTTTGGAAAATTGGGGTATCCACTGGTTTGCACTCCAATAGTCCAACTTCAAATAACAAATCTAGGACATATTTTCTTTGGGATAAAAAGATGCCTTGGATTGATTTGGCAACCTTTATCCCAAGGAAATACTTAAGCCCACCTAGATTCTTCATTTCAAATTCACTAGCCAACTGCCCTTGGAGCCGTAAGATTTCTTCAACATCATCTCCTGTAATGATCATATCGTCAACATAGACAATTAGAGCCGTTGCTTTGCCTTGTTGTTTTTTGAGAAACAAAGTGTGTTCTGCGTTGTTTTGTTGGAAACTAGGGCTGAGCAAAAATCTGACAATCCGACTCCGAATCCGACTCCGCTCCGGCTCCGCTCCGAGTCCGCTCCGACTCCGACAAGTCGGAGTCGGAGTCGGAGTTTTTTCCCTATTGGAAGTCGGAGTCGGAGTCGGAGTCATTGAAGAACCAACTCCGACTCCGCTCCGATCCGCCTCCGACAATCCGCCTCCGCCTCCGACTTGGTCCTTCGACTCCGCCTCCGATTTTATACATATTTTATAAAAAAATATATGTGTTTTTCTATATATTAATCATTTAAATTTTATACAACTATATCTTATATAGTTAGTTAAACTCAATAATATACTAGTTAAATAATATATTTATACTATAATATATAGACTAAATTGACTAATAAATAATAATAGTTTAGTATATGACTATATGTAAATATCATACTATTACAAATTTATAATATTACTACCATATTACATGTAAGTTGTAACACTAAATTACTAATGTATAAATATAATAACATGTAATACTAATGTATATATAATATACTATAAACACTAAGATGCATAATAACATCAACATGTAATACTAATGGATAAACACTAATCTATAAATTTAGAATAACATATAATACTAATGAATAATAACTAAAGTATTATTCATATAAATTTTATATAACAATATCTTGTATTAATTATATTTTTTGACTTAATAAATTCTCAACATATTCCTTTTGATAAATATATTAGTAATACTAATATACATTAGTATATTAATTAGATTTATGGTCTAATACTAATACTATTAGTAATCCATTTTAACTAATACTAATATTTATACTAATACTATTATAGACTATACTTATAACTTATAGTATTATACCTACACTAAATCACTGATTCACTATAACTTATACTAATATAGTTATGTTAAATCACTATAACTAAAACTAATGTAGTTATACTAATCATTATAACTATATATAGTATTAATATCACTATTAGTATAATATATAGTATTAATAATAACTAATACTAATATAACTATTAGTATAACTAATGTCACTACTAGTATAACTAATACTAATATTAATATACTAATACTATTAGTGTATTACTAATATTTATATATATTAATATATATATATCAAGTATAAGAGATTAGAGATTTAATATATATAATATTAAATCACTAACATACTAATAGTATGATACTATAGTATTAGTAATTATACTATAAGATATAGTAATAGACTAATAGTATAATATATTAATACTATATTATATATAAAATAGTAATACTATATTTTGAATCTTCATTTCATATACGGTACCTTTTTTTTTTAATATTCATATATAATAATATATATCATATATATAATATAATTAAAAATAGATTCATAGTAATTATAATAGTATACTATAGTAACTATACAGTGCTTTTTTTTTAATCTTCATTTCGTATGCGGTGCCTTTGTTTATTGTAGTGATTAGTTGGATGTGGATATGGAATCATGGACGATCGGAGTACATGTAAAAATATGACTTTCTTTTTATTTTTTGAACGTATGTTAGTATGTTACTTGTTTTATTTAGTTGTATTTTTTATTATAATCAAAAGTTTAATAAGTTTGGATTGTAATTTTGAGAAAATTGAAATTTGAAAGACCACAATTTTTTTTAAAGTGGGTCAAATATGAAGTTCAAAAAAAATTAAAAAAAAAAGTCAAAAAATCCGACTCCGATCCGACAAGTCGGAGTCGGATCGGAGTCGGATTCTCTACATGTCGGAGTCGGAGTGGGAGGTTGGGCCCTCCGACTCCGAAACTGTCGGTGCTCAGCCCTATTGGAAACCATACTTCTTCATTACTAAGCTAAATCACCCGAACCATGCCCGCGGCAATTGTTTTAACCCATACAAGGCTCGTTGCAACTTGCACACCTCATTAGTTCTCGTGGTCACTGAGTAGCCTGGAGGGATGTCCATATAAACTTCTTCTTCAAGTTCGCCATGAAGAAATGTATTTTTTACATCAAACTGATGTAGTGGCCAATCTAAGTTTCCGGCAAGAGATAGCAACACTCTACAATATTTAATTTAGCTACCGGTGAGAAAGTTTCTTAATAGTCTATACCATACGTTTGAGTATACCCTTTTGCCATGAGTCTTGCCTTGTATCATTCTATAGATCTGTCAACTTTGTGTTTAATGGAAGACATCCACTTGCACCCCCATTATTTTTTTACCTTCCAGTAATGGCACTAGGTTCCATGTCTTGTTCTTCATTAGTGCCTCCATTTCATCTTTAATTACCTGAGTCCACTTCAGGTCTTCCAAGGCTTCCCCCACCCTTGTTGGGACATGACACACCAAAATTCTATGCACAAATGTCTTGAAAGGCTCATTCAGCTCCTTTGTGGACGCATAATTGGCAATAGGGTATCTTGACCTTTTTTCCTCAATGTCTAGTGAGTAGCGGCTTGGAGGCTTGCCACAATTGTGCCTGTCAGGTAACACATAACCAACAGGAGATGCCATGATATTTGTGTTAAAAGAGCTTACCTCAAGATCATTCCCAGGAGTTGGGTCTTTGGGTATTGCAGAGGGAGAAGAAACTGCCGCTTCATGATCATTTTCATGGTGTTCATGAGCATCTTCATGGTGTTGAGTAGCCGAAGAGACGTGTTCTGCTTGCCTCAATTCCACATGTGTTTCAGATAAACCCGGCCAGTTTAATTCCATCCAATTCAGCGTTTCCTGTCTAGTCTCCCTTGAAGAGGAGAAGTAAGTGGAAAAAAAGTTTCGGTTTCCATGAAGGAGACATCCATAGTAATATAGGTGCAACTAGAAGTGGTGTCGTAGCATCTATATCCTTTTTTATGAAAAGCATATCCCAGAAATAAGCATCTACAAGCATAGGGATCTAGCTTAGCCCGCTAGTTCTTATAGAGATGGACATACGCTACGTACCCAAACACACGAGGTGGAAGCATCAATACTGCAGGCACAAGAGTATTTGCTGAGAGGGCTTGTAATGGGGTTTGGAAGTCCAACACCTTAGAGGGCATTCTGTTGAGGAGAGGAACGGCAGTGGTAACAGTGTTAGCCCAAAAACGATTAGGAGCATGGGCGCTAAGAGAGCTCGAGCAGTTTCAAGAATATGTCGATTTTTTTGCTCATCAATGTCGTTTTGCTGAGGGGGTTGGGGGCATGAAGTCTCATGAATAATGTCATGTTGTTGAAAATACTCACGAAATTGGTAATTGACATATTCACCACCATTATCTGATCAAAGTACCTGAACCTTAGCAGAAAATTGTGTTTACACCATAACATGAATTGATTTAAACACTCCTAGTACTTCAACTTTATGTTTGAGCAATAAAACCAAGTCATGCTGGTACAATCATCAACAACACAAACCATTTGAACCCAGATACAGTAGTAATTGGGAAAGGACCCCACACATCAGAGTGGATCAATGCAAATGGAGTATCCTTTTTTTTCAAACTTAACGGAAAAGAAACCCTATGACTTTTTGCCAATATGAAAGTTTCACATTGAAAATAAAAAATTTTCAATTTAGAAAACAAATCTGGAAACAAATGTTTCATATAGGTGAAGGACGGATGTCCTAACCGATGGTGCCAAAGCCAGATTTCCTTTTCTTTGACACCAAGAGAATGTTGCGTATGATGTGCTCGGCCCACACTAAAATCTTCCATATAGTAGAGTCCCCCCTTTTAGTATCACACCTAATGATCTCCTTCGTTAGAATGTCCTAGAGAAGATAGAAAGTAGGGTACATTAGCATAATGCAATTAAGATCAAATGTCACTTGGCTCACGGAGATAAGCTTATGAGATAAGGATGGAACAAGTAAAGTGTTATGCAGCTATAAAGTAGGGGATAATGTCACAGTGCCCACGCCAGCGACAGGGGAGATAATGTCATTAGCATTGGCGATATTAGTACGTCTCGGTAGGGAGGTCTGTGTGAAATCTGTAGCAGCAAATGTCATATGGTCAGTGGTGCCAGAGTCCAGTAGCCATGCACCACGGGTATCATCATTAGTCGAAGTATAACAAGCACAACCACAATTACCTAAGTCAGGAACCAGTGCCATCTATGATGTGAAGGAGAGTTGAGGTTCAGCAATAGCCACAACTACTTTACTAGAACCTTCGTCTTTATTGCTCGTGTCACGACCTTTCTTAGCCTGGAGATCATTCCACCAATCAGGATACCCGTGCAATTTAAAGCAGGTTTCACGAGTGTGTTTCGAACTGCCACAATGGGAGCACTTCAAGACCTCTGAAGATGGACGAGATTTATGTTTCCCATTGTACAAGGTAGGATGTTGGGCAGAGGAACCAAGTCTAAGTCCTTTGGTGGCGAGAACAGCTCCAAGAACAGCATCTACACTTCCAGTGATCATAACAGCCTGACGGAGTGCTTAGCGGCGGATGTGGGCATAGGCTTGCTACACTGTAAGGAATAAGTGAAGCTGCACCACGTCACCCCAAATTTTGTCTAGTCAGTCATCCAGGCCATCCAAGAAAACATACACCCGGTCTTCTTGAAGGATAATATTATAGTTGTGAATATCAAGTGCACACGCCATTGGATCAAGGTGCCTGAAGTCAATCTCACACTATAACTCTTGAAGATCATTGTAGTATTTCTCAAGGGAGCCTCTAGCTTGTTTAAGCTGTGACTCGATGTTGAAGATTATAGACCTAAGACGTGTCACTACCATCGAAGTAAGTGGTAGCAATGGAATCCCACACCAACTTAGTTGTAGGAAACCAAATGAAATTCCCTATCAAGGAGGAGTCCATGGAGTTAATCAACCAACCTTTGACAATGGTGTTGTTTGTGTGCCATTTTTGAAAGGATGGATCCATCGAAGGTGGTTGTGGTATATCGCCAATGATATATCCCAACTTGTCTTTGTGACGCCCCCAAATTCTGCTTGGGATCGGACGGACATCCGAAGCGTCGGGACATGCAACACAAGGTTACCTGCCCCCATTCATGACATATAAGATGCAATGTTCATAACATGCATCTAGCATTATGCAATATTCGCAGCGGATAATTTCTTTTTTTAGCAATATTGTGCACCAAACTTATAATATCCCAAATAGTTAAAAAATAAATCATGCATACATAAAACATCCACGATTATAGCACAAGTCTCAGAAGACTGCAATCTTCAAATAACGGAAACTTGGCTCCATAATTACATTGCCAAAATACACTATTGGGCTAGTTCGCTGAGTAACTCGCATAACTCGACTAACGATGCCGGAATATTATCCAAAGACCTAACTATGGAGGTTGCTAGCTCCATGTTGTGTCTAGTCAACCTCCTCCAATCTGTCAGTGTCTGCTCACTGCTTAGATCTTGACACATCGCCTACCATTCGGGAGGAATGGTAGATGGGACTACCACGGTGAGGTTTGATTACAAATCTTAGCAAGTTAACAGGAAACTTCCACACAAGTTTGTATGCATGGCAGTAAAAGTATGAATGCATAATCAAAGTCATAAGTAAGCATAGCATAACTTGACATATAGCATGGCATAAATGACATAACTTAAGCTGAAACTAAAACTTAGCTTGACATGACATGGCATGTACGTGAATTTAAAACATAACATGGACTAGCAACATAGCATGAACATAAACTTAAAACATAACATGGATTTGAAACATAGCATAAACTTGAACATAACATGAACCTGAGCACAGCATAACATAAACGTGAGCTTGAAACATAAGGTGAACGTGAACATGACATAACATGAATGTGAACTTGAACATAACATGAACATAAACATAACATGACATAAATATGAGCTTGAAATATATTATTGTCTCATGAGGTCACCATGATTGAGTAATCTTATCTCATGGGGTTATCATGATTGCGTATTCTTATCTCATGAGGTTACCATGATTGACATGAATTTAAAACTTGACATGAACGTAAACTTGAACATAACATAACGTGAAACATGACTTGAACGTGAAATACATGAACTTGGAATCTTATTCGATAGACTTAATTAATAAAAGTGATCATACGGATGCTACACTGGTTCCCATGAGCCATATGTCCCTACCAATTATCGCATTACAACACAGGTGTCTATACCAGCTGTGAGTGTGTTAATACGTACTCCATAGTTGCTGTGGCCCCATGTATTCTACGTGTCACAATTGTTGTGTCTCACGTAGTGTATGCTCCATAGTTGTTGTGGCCCTATACTTCATGCTCCACAATTGTTGTGACTCAATGAATTCTTTGTACCACCCTTGTTGTGGACACATGTAACATAAAGTGTGGCTCCATCGACGTTAGTGTCTGGCGCGCTCCGATGACCAACTAATTAGGCCCCATTCACAACTGTTAATTGTACTTCGTCAAGCCATGAAATTTCACACTTATTTAGACACTCTAGTATAAACAAAAAAGTTCCACTATGATATTTCATAACGTAACGTGACATGAATGTAAGAGGAAAGACAAGACATACTTTGAGACATAAATACAACAGATAATATTTCATAACATGGCATACATGTAACAGACAATATTTTGTAACATGGCATAAAATGTAATAGACAACATTTCATAACATGGCATAACATGTGACAGTGAATATTACGTGACATGACATACATGTAACAGATAACATACGTAATGTAACATACTTGCAATAGATAGTAACATGAGACAAAATATATTATATAACAGATAAGTATTTCATGATAGAATCATTCGTGTAATAGATAAACATGTGATAACATGGCATATATAACAACACATGAACATAAAATGTAGTTCCCTTACCTATCACACATACACAGTAAACTGATAGTAAGTTAAGAGTTAACTTATCAAGACCGTCGCGTTCAATGAGAATAAACCACGAAAACGAGGAACTATAAGATGGTATTCTAAAGGTTAGAAATTTAATTACTAACAATTAGAAAAGTGAAAAGGGCCAACTTAAAATAAAATTATCATTTTACCCTCTACATGTGGAAAATGACCATTTTACCCCTAACATAAGGATTTCACATCTTAATTCCAAAATTATCAAAATTTACATTTCACATGTAAATTTTATCCTAAACTCAAATATCAACTCAGAAAAATTTTTAAAATCATTCACAACTATAGAAAACTCAAAATGGCCAAAACATTCATAGGTCATTTCTGATGATTTTGGTTTGAATTTTTTCCTTCTTCAAAACTCATGATTAAACCAAAATTTTGTAACAAGGATCTTCCTATCCAAAGTTTAAAAATACACTTAAAATATCCATTAAGAAAAACTAATCATCAACACCAAACTTTTTGTAAAAAGACCCAAACGTTTTAACAAAAGAAAACCCTTAAATCACAAGTTTTGACCTTAATTAAAACATATCCGAGAATTCCAAAAAAATCAAAAAAAAGTCACCAAAATCACATATTATCATTATAATATCAATCATGCTTTAAATTATCAAACAAAAGTCACCAAAATCACAAAACAATACTTGGAGTTTTTGGTTTTAAACTTAGTCCAAAAACAGAAACTTTTCTCTCAACTAACTTTGATCAATCTCTTGATCCATGTCTTAAAGACATGTGATCTTCAAACTAAATATCTCATGGTTTAAAAATGTGTCCTAAAGAAGATCCAACTATCAAACTTAAAATCACATGGCTAAAACTCAATAAAATATGGATCTAACCCAAAAACATCAAATCTTAAGCCTAACCAAAATCCTCTTGCATAGAAAAATTATATCTTTAAAACTAATACTAAATATCTTCAAAGTAACATTATAACATATATATAAGAGGCTTAGGATCATCATATAAAAATAT
Source organism: Juglans microcarpa x Juglans regia (assembly GCF_004785595.1). NCBI lineage: Eukaryota > Viridiplantae > Streptophyta > Magnoliopsida > Fagales > Juglandaceae > Juglans > Juglans microcarpa x Juglans regia. Next base: position 9,950,082 of record NC_054599.1, on the reverse strand, counting down.
CAAAGTCTTTAGAATAAGATCAAACCACGAAATATTCAAACTTTCCCAAAACAAAAACTGTGTTTCCACTTCCAGTTTTCAAGTTTCTAAATAGAAGGAAATCTATCATCAAAAACTTTATCCATCCAACAAAACCTCAATTAACATTTATAAACATATGCTAACAACACTTCATAAAATTTTCAGACCAAGATATGTCCAGTAGATTGGTCAAAAATTCCAAAACATAACATACTCTTCAGTGTCACACCCATATTGACCTTTCCATGGTTGAGAATACTTGTAACTAATCAAATGAGCATGGAATGAGACAAATAAGATATCTACGAAAACTACACTCAAGTATGAACAACTTTTATGAAGGATTCATCATGAAAAAATACCTACAAGGGGTCTACACTCTCCACACAATAAGACCCAGGAATCTGCCCAAGAGAGCTCTTTTGAGTTTCTATCTAAGAACGGGGTGAAGAAGTGATAAAATGGAGTGAAATGTGCCTTGTACAACTTTAGACTCCTGGAGGGGAAGTTATGGACTTGAATGGCCCTTGATTAGAGTTGGCTATGTGACATAAAGTGGAGAATAGTGAGGGGCAAGGACTGCTTGCAGTAGCTGTGAGAGATAGAGGTTGATGAAGTGGATTTCTCTTTCACATCAAGGCACTATTGGGTGCAGCCAATGGCAGTGGATGGTCTGCCATGTGGGAGAGAGGACTTTTTCAAGAAACTTTGCCAAGGTGTCCAAATTCAAGGCCCATGGTGGGCCCCAACCAAGTGGGCTTCAATTTGGGGTTTAAAGGGGTTTGGTTAGGGTTTGAGATGCTATCAAGCCCGAAACTAATTTTTCTTGGCCCAATCAAATTTCCAAGGTTTAAAATATTGGATAATGATGTCATAACAAGAGTTTGATTAATTAATATCACGTAAAAGTGATTTAATCAGGTGATTAAACACAATTCTAGAAATCGGATTAAAAAGGGTTTAAAGGCCAACTTTAGGGTTTGGGGAAACCATTAGGGTTTCAATTTCAACCAAGCTTTTGGAGTTTCAATTGGATTCCAACCATTTAGGGTTTTGCTAGGATTGAAACCCTCTTTGGTCTGGCACAATTTGGTTGATCAGAAGCAAAATTTTGCTTAGGTGGCATGATCTCACACCTTGATTTCCTTTACAAGTCTATCTAATGGTTCCTCATGGTGCCAAGTGTCTAATACTATTCACTATGTGTAGCTAAGATCTTGCCAAGTGTCCAAATAAAACTTCTCTAACCTAATTTGGACATTCCACTCTGTGATTTTGAACACACTGCACTGGGTGCGCTTATCGAGATTACTATTCACTTTAAAGAAATGCATAATAAACTTAGTACTAAAAAATCATAAATATTCATATTAACCTGTAGTGAAAATCGTTTACCAAAATTCAACCCCGAAGTACCCCTAAAAATAATTTCACAATTTCAAACAAACATTTCATTCGAAATTAGGAAAATTGGCCATTGCGCCATAAAATCCTAAATAATCAACTGAGTCTAATAGCGTAGACCAAAACACATTCTAACACTTCTAACAACCTCAAATAATTAAACTCATATTTCTAGCATCATAGTAAGTGATAACACTAACTATGTTGACAGACTAAAACCTGCGCGATTGGTCGATTCGTAAAACTTAGGGGTTTTCACTAGGTTTCTAAGATCAATAGAAATTCCACCAATGAATTTCTAACAGGTTGTTACAGTCTTTGCTAGAGATATACATCTCGACAACTTAGGACTAGAGGGCATCGTTGGTTCCATCCAACTTGATGCCGATTGGAGCAGCGGATGGTTCGTTGGTCAGGGTCGGTGTTTGGACTTTGGTAAGAGCTTCAGTCATATTTACTGTGAATTCAGAGAAAAGGGAATCGGGCTGTGATGCATTAGTCTGGGGTTCTACATCAGAGTCCAACAACATGGTGGGCGAGGTGGGGGAAGCAAGGTTTAGGGTTTGTTGGTACCAGGATTAGGCTGTGATACCATGTCAAAAAGTTCTCTATATATTCAAATAATAATTCCCCTGTACAATCGTTAGCTACAAATACATATAAGAATATATTTTCTATTCTAAGCTATACAGATTTTGCTCCTATAATTATGTTAATGTGTGAAGAAAAGAATTTATTTCTATCCACTTCCTACAATTGCTCCAATTTCCCTTTAATATACAACTCACACCAACATACACATCCTTCAGCCAATGACCACTCTAATTGGCATCAATTCATTTTTCTCATTTTTGACAACAAATAAACCAGATTTTTTTGGTACTACTTGAGTTAGACTTACCTACTTACTGTCTGAGATGGGGTAAATGATACCCACTGCGAGCAGCTTGAGCACTTTCTCTTTGACAACTTCCTTCATGTTAGAATTGAGCCTACATTGAGCATCACGAACTGGTCTAGCATCGTCTTCAAGATGAATTATGTAGGTATAAACAGCAGCATCAATATCTTTGATGTCGGCTATTGTCCAACCAATTGCACCTCGATGCTTTCTTAAGACTTCAATCAACTGGGTTTCATCCTTATGATTTAACTTCGAGAAAATCATTACAGGAAAAATATCTTCTGCAGGACCAAGAAAAACATACTCTAAATCTTGAGGAAGTAGTTTCAGTTCCAAATGGGAAACTTCTTCCTCTAAGATTTAAGTGTGTCTGGTAGTGGTAGAGTTTCAAACTGTGGTCGTCATCTTGCGCCTGCAAATTGTACTTCAAGTGGTAAAGAAGAATCTACAGAACAATCCAAAACTTCAAGGATATTTTCATCAACATGGTCAGTTTTTTCATCAAGTAAAAATTCAGGTGTCTGAAAAATGGAATCATCATCAGAGAAAGGAAAAGTCGAGCAAATTAATTTTGTTGGTGTCAAACTCTCTACAGCATTCAAATCACTTGTGTCATCAAAATTTGTTGGCATCTTGCAAGCATTGAAAACGTTCAACTCAAGTGTCATGTTCCCAAAAGTAAGTTTCAAAACTCCACTTCAATAATTAATCAAAGCATTTGACATAGATAGAAATGGTCTTCCAAGGATGACAGGACCTTGGTAAGTAGTGGAGGTTGGCTGCTGCATATCAAGAACTATAAAATCCACTAGGTAGTAAAATTTGTCCACTTGGACCAGCACATCCTCAATAATACCCCTCGGCACCTTAACTGATCTATCAGCCAACTGTTGCATGATGGAGGTATTTTTCATCTCATCTAATCCCTACTACTCATACACTGAGAACGGTAGCAAGTTCACACTACTCCCCAAATCAAGTAAAACTCTCCCAATACGTAACTCACCGATCGTAATGGAAATGTTGGGAGAGCCAGGATCTTCGAACTTCTAAGGAATCTCACTCAATATCAATACACTGACTTGCTCCATTAGGAAAGCTTTCTTCTTTACATTCAGCTTCCTTTTCACTGTGCACAAGTCCTTCAGAAATTTTGCATTTGAAGGAACTTGTTGTATGGCATCCAAGAGTGGAATATTAATCTTTACTTACTTGAAGATCTCCCAAAACTTAGTGTGGTATTTGTTCTTTTGGCCAGCTGCCTTCTGAGGATAAGGAACCACAGGTTGGTACCCTCTACTAGTTTCGCATATGCACTCACAGGCTTCTTCGACTTTAGTCTCACTACCTCTGGTTCTTTTTCAGCTTCATCAGTCACTGTTACATCTTCAAGTGTAGAAGCAACTACCTGTCTGTCAATAGTAATATCTGGTTGGGAAACTTCATTTCCATTTCTCAAAGTAAGAATGGTCTTTACTATATCAATAACCTCCCCTAAGGCATTATGTATCTGCTGTGGTTGTTGCCATTATACTTGAGAATTAAGTTGAGGTTGTGCTGAAAATTTTCCTCTCTAGAGTGCTCAATGTCGTACTCATTTTATTGATGATGCCTTGCAAGTCATTTATGGCCTGAGTGTTCTGATTGTTTGTAGTTGCCTGAATCTGCATGAATTGCTGAAGTGTATTGGCCATTTGTGTCATACTATCATCTAAAGACTTTTTTTGCAGATGATTGAGGCTAAGAACTCTGTGCAGCTACATGAGTCTGAAATCCTAGAGGTGCTACAAAAGAATAGCTTTGAGAACTCTGATATGGCTGATATTAGTGCTGAGGAGTAGCCTGATAAAATGGCTGCTGAGAAGGTGACAGAGACCAGCCAGGCTGATTATTCCTCTATGAGAAATTTGGGTGATCCTTCACCCCGGATTATATATATTGGAGAAAGGCTAATTTTGTGCTCTGTTTACCCTGTTCCCTGATTGCATCTGCTCAGATCCATTCTCCTGAAATACTGGCATAATTGGGAAATCCTGGGTCTTGTGGTTTGAATCAGCACATAAAGAGCATGCCTTTACTGCTTTCACGACTTTCATTTTTCCCTCCCCATGACTTCTAATCTTCTACTTAATGCGACTATTCAGGCTTGAATGTCAGTGTCCTACTTAAGCTCATATCTGCCCCCACCAGCAATAGCCCTTAGTGGTTGTGCTGTCAATGAAACTTGATCAGTCCGAGTGTTCCATTATTGTGCACTCTTAGCAAGATAGTCAAAAAATGACAATTCTTCATCAGGTTCCTTGCTAAAGAATTCTCCATTGCACATAGTCTGAACAAACTTCTTTCATTCTAGAGTGAGATCAATGTAAAAATAATTCACCAATCTCTAGGATTTAAAACCGTGATATAGACAGATGTTCACCAAATCCTTAAACCTTTCCCAACTGGCCTGGAAAGTCTCGTCTGATTTCTGATTGAACTAGTTGATCTGCTTTTGTAAATACTGAGTTCTCTGAAAAGGAATAAATTTTTGTAAGAACTCATGCTGCATATTAGACCAACTAGAGATAGAATTAGGCCTCAGAGAATTAAACCAAATCTTTGCTTTATCCTTTAAAGAGAAAGGAAATAAACGAAGTCTAATAAATTCATCAATAGTGGCTCTATTGATAAAAGTAGTGCAGACTAACTCAAAATCTGTCAAGTGCTGATAAGGACTCTCAGAATCTATCCCGTGGAACTGAGGTATCACTGACATCATGACATTCTTAAAAGAAAAATTAGGTGCGTCATTGAGTAAAATAATGCATGATGGTATAGTGGTGCGAGTGGGCTGCAAATAATCCCTAAAAGTGCATGGTGCAGGTGTAGCCATGGTTTATTCAACTTCAATGTCCTTGTCTATAGAAAAAATAGAAGAACTATCTATCTCTGAACTGTGTATACTCTCAATACTCGATGTAACTCTAAGAAACCTATTTAAATTGTCTCTCACCCATGACATTAAACAGCAGTCCAAATAGGATAAGTAAGGTTCAAGTGACTGAGTAGTAAGTGACAAGTAAAATGTGTAATCAGAGAAAAGATAAAGAAAGAAACATTTGACATAAAAATAAAAAATAAAATAATGAGTTTAAATTTACATCAAGCAACTATTCCTCAACAACAGCTCTAAAAACTTAACTCACTCAAAAATGAGCAGCACAAAAGCTACCCCAAGTATAGAAGGATGTCTCGTAATAATTAGAAATAAATTTCTAAATTATCTCTTCAGGGAAAGTTATTTAAAATCAAACTCGTTTAAAATTGTGAAAATATTCACAAAGAGAAAATAAAAGTGGTAGTATGTGCAATGAATGGAATAGTGCAACGGGAATAAAAATGGCACTAGTCATGGGCTAGATTCATATTTTTAGATTTGTTTTTAGTGTCGGAATGAAATGTAAAAAACTAACAAATTGAAATTAATAATCAAGGAACCAACTAAACTAAAAAATCTCAATTAATCAAAGAATTAATTAATAAAATAGAAATTAAATAAGTCTTAATTAACCTAATATGCAATGGAACTAGAAGATTAACAAAACTAGACTAAGAACTAAGCTAGATTAAAAAATAATTAATGCAATATGAGCTGAAAATTGAAAAGACCCAAAATAAAATTCTAGGGTTCATCCTTGTATTTAAATCATAAATTCTCAAAATCAATCTATAATAATTGTAATGTCTATTTAATGGAAGCTTAAAGAAGCAAGAAAAATAACCAGCATCAAGTAAATAAACAGCAAATAAAATGTCCAAGGGTCTAAGCTAAATATCTCAAAAATAAATCATAAACTTTAAACTAAAATTAAATAAATAGTAGAGAATGGAAAGAGCAAGCTAAATGGATGGAGATGGATGGCGGAAGGCTGGGCTGCGGCAGTTGGACTCTTGGAGGAACTCTTCAAATGCGTGCGGCGCTTCTTCAAAATAAGTTTTTTCCCTACCTAGCCGAAAAGAAACATGTTGCCTTCTCTTTGTGCGTGTTGTGTCCATATGAAAATGAAATAAAGAATCCTCGTTCCTTCTTTTTTGCGTGCGGCGCGTGGTTTTTTTTTCTTTTTTTTTCTTTCTCCGTGTGAGTTCGTCCCAGGCCGAAAGACTCTCCTTTGAGTGTGTAAAGTCCAAACATCAAGAGAATGTCTTTTTGACTTTTCTCATACTTTTACATTTCTTTTGTTGCTTCGTCCAAAGTCCAAACACAAGAGAACTTTGATTTTTCTCATGCTTTTGCATTTCTTGGCTTGGAAAGAAAAATAAAAAAATAAAATAGAAATAAGAAAAAATTAAAATAAAATAAAATAAAAAGAAAGAATAGAATATCAAAAATATGTTGTGTATGTGAAGAAATATTACCCAATTAAATCACAAGTTATAAAATTAAGCATTAACTATGCTATAAATCAATTTAAATTACAACTTAGATTTATGCATCTTAACCATTTTTTCATCTAAAATCAATAATAATTTAATGAAATAATTAAAATATATTGGTTCTAAATGTATAAAATATACAATAACTTAGCTCAATTACATACTATCGATCGACTCCAACCCCAATATCATCAATCAGAGTCGTCAATTGTAAGTGGATGTGACTAGCAAGTTTGGAGCATAATAAGTTGCAACAAATTTCCAAACGATAATTAGTGGTAACCATTTATCACATGTGATGCAATGGACATAGCGAGTGGCAAGATGCCATGGACATGATATTTGTTTGAATATTTCGAAAGTCCAGAAGTAGTGAAATTAATATAATGAATCATTTTCAATTTTTATTTGCACATACCTCAAAATCACACCTAATCATGTTTATTTTTCAATCTTGTTGTTAGATGCTAGATTATTCACCATTGAGATGCAAATATGCTCTGAATGACCAAGTAATCTTCTGACAGTTTCTATAGGTTAGTAGTCGGTCTGAGCCATGTGAGAACTACCCAAAAAAAAAACAAAAACCCTCCATTGTAATGTGAATGTGAATTCGAACAAATGTTGAGAATATTTTGTATCTTTTTTTTTTATAGGCGTGCAACACGGTGGATACAGAAACAGTTTCATCTCATCCCATCTCATCGTTACAATTTTTTTAAATTTTTACATAAAATATAATAAACAATTCAACTTTCTCAAATCTCAAAACAATAATAATATTAAAAAATAATATTCGAATAATATTTTATTCAACTTTCATCTAAAAGCATCTCATCTCATCTCACTATCTAAACAGTGCCTTAATGTTTCTATCAAGAACACTTCCACAGAGGGGCAGAACTATATACAAGGTATGGGGGCGGTAAAAAAAAATTAATATAGTATATAAATAATTATAATTTTTCTTCATATAATTGAAATTGCCTCCAATACTTACGTGGCCCTCATTTTAACTTTTCACTTTACCTGACACCTTGAGTCTACAATACTTGAAAGAGCAACTCTATTTTATTTCCTTTCATCTTCGTTATTAATGTTCTAAAATTCATGGATCTAGAAGTTTATGAATCATGATGATTATAATTTATCTTAAGCCTGACTGCTTGAGCCATTGATGAGCCACATTTTTTTTTTATTTGTGATGACGTATTGATTATAATTTATTTCTGAGACTCACAATCACATTTTTTTAGGTACTTTTCAGGTTTATTCTTGACCTATAAATTTTTCTTAAAGTATAGAAAAATATAAAAAACCAAGAACAATTTATTCTTTTTTTAAACGAAGAAAGACGTAGACAATTCGGAGAGTAATATACATTTAGAGAGCTCGGTACAACGGAATGTGATGATTCTATCACTGATGAACATCCCTCTAAAATTTCAAGAATCCAACTAAAGAGATGGATGCTACCTCTTTGGAATGTGATCCAGGATTACGTCCACAAATATGAGAATTTCCTACTAACCTACAAGATGAGATCCAACATGTCTATCTTAAAGCTAGTCCATATAAACCTAAACTTTCAAAAAACTATGAAAATCCTAAGTTGAAGGGGAAATGCTAAGTTGATATTTCATTTTCTTTTCTTTTTGTAATGGTCTCTAGCAAACTACTGAAATCCTAAGAAAAATTATCTTATAAGATAATTTATAGATATATATTTTTTGTATACAATTTTATAACGTATGATTATTGTTTTTTATATAGTCACATAAAAAAAAAAAATTATTTATACTCACACATACCACACTTTATCATTCACCCCCAAAACACCAAATCCTAGTTCTGCCCCTTCTTCCACATGAGAACAAAATAGCATATCTCCCCATATGCAGTTCTTATATAAAACTTTGAGTAGGAACCTATTGGTAAATAACAAATACTTAGCTCCAATAGGAATTGCTTTTTATCTTATCTCATACGTTTAGTTTCCATCAATTATAAGTACTTACCACTTTAAAATATTACCAGCACTCTAGTTAAGTTAACGGAAATTTGATCACACACCATTTGTGTTATACTTGACTTTAGATTAGTCCTTGTATGTTTTTTAAGAAATAGCTTATGGCGATCGCTGATGACTGGGGTGACAATCTCTAAGACTGTTCATTTAGGCTCCGGTCTGAGAATTCGAGTATACCCGAACCGAAACCCAGATTTTAAACTCAGGCCGGAACTCAGATCGGGTTAGCCAGGGTCAAACCGAGGCTAGAACCCGGATGAATCCAGGTTTGCAACCCGCAACCTAAATTTTTTTTTCAGTCAATTGGAACGTTTTGATTTTCTTTTCTTTTTTTTTTTTGTATTATTCTTGTCATCTATAGACATCAGAGAAAACTATCATTTGGGGATGTTTCTTGTTCGTCAAATAATGGTATCTCGTTGGGATGTCAGAACGATGCAAATTCTTTCAATCTTGATTTATGAATCTAATATACATGCATAACAAATGGGGTTTTAGGCCACGTGCATATTAAGTTTCGGACATATTTTCCAATGCCCCATTTCAAAAGGCAGTTTTATATCCGATTCCGATTGGCTTGTTTCTCTATTTAGTTTGAGGCAAAGTAGATATTAGAGCTGCGAGTGATAGAAATAATAGAAGATTCGTCCATCAAATCAAAACATTCCAACTGAAAGGAAAAAAAAAAAAAAAAAAAAAGTTTTGGATTTACAACCTGGTACTTGGACTAGGTGTACCTACATTTTGCAACTCGGATTCAGCCTGAATTTGCTCCAGACAAGAACCTAGAACCGGAATCCAATTTCCCAAATTCTAGACCGAGTCAGAAAAAATCCAGCACAGATGAACACTCCTAGCAATCTCCACTGGCTGTCCCTTTTTTTTCAATTTTTTTAATAATAGAACTTTTTTTATATTTAAAATTAAATTTTGTTAAAAAAAATGATTTTTTTTTTTTAAATTATAGATGACACGTGGTGGTTTGGGATTAGGCGACATGTTTCTCGTTAATATTGATGGACAGAAAAACTGACAGAACAGCTACCTATTTCTAAATAACTGAAATCACAAGGTACTATTTCTTTAAAAAAAAAAAACGCACAAAGAACTAATCTAAAATCAGGTTAGCATAAACAGTGTGTGACCAAATTTCCCTTAGTTAATTACAAACGGTCCTACCTATCACAATCTCAAATAATTGGCCCATGATGTCTTTCTTCATGGCATTCAATGGATGACTAAACTGCCAAGATTTGTTCATCCATCATTCCCATCACATGCCTACCATCTCAAGAAAGTCATCATCTCAAACAAGCTTGATACTGTCAGCTCAACTCCAAATTGCTAGCATTGAGTTTTATTGGATACAATGCCAACTTTTCTCTCTTTATTTTCCAAAATAATTCAAAATTTCTTTTGATCTTAATTTGCAGACGTAGATGATATTTTAGTCATCGAGCCCAACTCCAACTCCATCTCATGGCTCATTGATCAACTTCATCACCACTTTGCAATCAAGGAAGCTAGTTGCATGCATGGACCATTGCATTTTTGTACTCAACGTTGAAGGCTCACATGTATGACTCCTAGCATAGCCCATTGTCTTTCTGAAAAACACTACCTGGTGGATCTTCTCAGGAAATAATCGTCTGGTGATTTTGTACGTTCTTTCATATCCTGGAAAAATAGTCTTCCTTGTTGTTAAGTTTGTTTTCTATCTGTCAACCGTGCTGAATTGCCAAAGAACATATATAATTGCATTGTAATAAGATATTATATTTGAGAAAATTACTACAGACACAAAGAGATTATACAAAGTAAATCTACAAACTGATGTGGATTTATAGAATCCGTTATATCTACTTTATAATAAAAATAACTTTATAATCTGACGTACCATATCAAGTCATATCAGTTTGTTAGTTTACTTTTGTATAATTTATTTATGATTAAAGTATTTTCCTAAATTTAATCCTGACAGAGAGATAATAATAAACCATAATAACAATAATGATATCAAATTTAAATTTATTGAATTTTATAAGAATTCCTTTCTCATTTTCAAAAAAAGCAACAATATATATAAATTAATTAATTTGCATAACATGTATCAAATCACGAACAACTCCTACAGTTACAAAGCATATAAGTGCACACAAAATGATCATCTTTGAAATGCGAAATGAAATGAGGGGTGCAGGCTTTGTAAGAGAGTCACGTGAATTGAGCAAAGTGCCCTGACATTATGATATCTGATCAATGGCTACAAAGAGAAAGTGATTGTGCGACTGAAATTCCACACATCAAATTCATCCCATCTGTTCATACTTAAGTGCTATAGAACTGGCCGCTCTGTATGCTACACCCAAGGAGACTCAAGCGAAAAGACCAAAACGCCTCGATATTATGTGATCTGAGAAACTGAAATTCCACATGCCAGTTTCATCCCATCTTATCCAAATTTAAGTGCTACAGAACAAAATTTACACCACTGGAGCATTTAACCTAAGCAATATGGGCTGCCTAAATATAGGGCAAGAATGGAAAGAAAATCGGATGGACATTAAAGAACAACTGGACTTGTAATTTTGGCATAAAGAAAGAATTGAATCAATTGTGAGATCCACGTGCAAAGTTAGGTATGAACACCCTAAGTGACAACACCTTATTTCTCAAAATCACATATGAAGGAAAGGTCATACCGGTGCGAGCAAGATTAAAAGAAACACGACATTACGTCGATCAATGAATGAGAGCAAGCAAAATCAAGGGCGAGCAATACGCAGTAGTAAGCACGCCTAAGTGTGAGCAATGCTTAGATGGACATAATATAAGGCAAACAAGTTCAGGAGTGAGCAATGCGCAATAGTGAGTAACTCCAAGGGTGGGCAATACAAGATAGTGAGCAAGCTTGAGAGTGAGCAAATTGTATAAGTGAAGCATTGGCCAAGGATGCGGTAGGCGAGCTGGTGTTCAGAACACATTCTACGAGCCTTGCTACGAGTACAAGGTAGAGCCCAAAATTCAGTCCTCACACTTCCGCTTGAGTTTGAGTAAGAACTTGGAAGTTGCTTAATGGGGTCTAACCCAGTGCTTAGAAGTATGCATGCTATTCAATCGATATCTTCCTTAAATTAGACAGTATAGTTTTGTGTGAGGACCGCGCCAAACCAAGGAAGGGATCCCCTTCCGCATGCAAAATATTGGCGACAATGAGGCAGTCGGGCAGGCAATATGCAATCAGTCAAGGAGTAAGGCGAGCAGCACATTGTAAAGAGCCTGGCAAATACGGGACAACACATGTGAGGACCCCACTAAATCAAGAGAAAGATTCCCTCTCGCTGGCAAAATGCAGGTGACAAGGAAGCAGCTAGGTGAGTAACATGTAGTCGGTTAAGGAATAAGCGAGTAGCATGTTGTAGAGAGCATGGCAGATGTCGGACAACACCTTGTGATGAAGGATGGTTCACTCTACACAAAGCGAGCAAAGGGTGTGTTGACCATACAAGGGAGAGCAATAGGTGAGGACACACTCGATGCAGATACGGGAGCTCTCTGAGATAATGTGGAGGTGCTCAGAGGGCAGTATGTGTCATACCCATGGGCCCATACTCCACTAGAGACGTCACATTTGGAGTAATCCTAGAGTAGATAGACTATGGACTTGCAAACTATATCGTCTGATCTCAGAAGTATAGTTTAACGCTATGTGGCAGACCTGAACATGGTGAGACAAAATGGCTTACCATATGTGAGAAGTGTGGTAAGGGGCATGCCGGGAAATGTTTGATGGGGACTGATATATGCTTCAAGTATAAGAAAGAAGGACATCAGATTTGAGACTGCCCTGTGAAGAACACAGCTACTACTTAGACTACTATAGGTGGACAAAAAAATGTAGCACTAGCTCAAGTTTTTGCTTCGTCTGTCAATGAGGACATAGGGAACTCTCTTAATTAGAATTATTGCTTGTCTGTTGGAATTTGGATTATTGGAATGATTACGGAACAACTCATAGCTTTGCTTGTATGCTTGAGTAGATATAGAAGTAAGAAAGTGTAGCAAGTACAAAGTAAGTATAAGCCATGAATTGATTTTGGAGTATTAGGAACGTAGCTTGTGGGTATTTCAGGATGACTAGTGGAAAATATCTTATGTTCATAGGCAATGCGATTCTATCACTTGACATGAGTTGAAAGATTTAGAATCCAAACTTTGGAGAGTTTTATGTTGCTATTTATCCAATGCAATTATTTTATTGGGAGATTTCATTTACCATTTTATGTGGAGTTAAGATAATTGTTTGGTTGGAATTATTAGTAGGCTTTTAATCAAACCCATTATTGAGGGTTATAATTTTAGACTTGAATTGGACCTTAAGGTGTATGATAGTTGACACTAAGTGGGCGGACATGTACATGTGAAGGATTAAGAGAATATGTGACATATAAGACAAAATGGTAGAGGACTTGACCCAATTTTGCTTGAGGTAGCAAATTTCGAGAACGGAGGTTTTATAAAGAGGGAAGATTGTAATGACTCAATCCAATATTATTAGAGTCAGAATAAATCTAATCTTATTTGGTCTAAATTGGGTGTAATGGACCAATATTTATAAAAGCCCAATTAAATTTTTTCGAGTAATATTAGATAGGCCACGAGCCCCTAATTTATTATGGTGGAGTGATGGTTTGTATTAGGCCCAATAATTGGATTTAAGTCCATCTAATATTTATGGATCAAGTGGACCCAATTTACTCAACCATAGGCCCAATAGCTATTTTTAAAGCCTAAGAATGTTTATTGGATGAGTTGGACATATTTTGGTCTCAAGACTAAGCTCATTGAAATTTATTGAATACTTGGCCCATGAAATGGACCCAAACCCATGAACCCAAGGCCCGGTTTGTTTATAAACTCCAAGCCCATGAACATCTTCATCTTCAAGTACATTAGGGTTCAATGCAACATTCTGACGCCTTCATGCATGTAGAGAAATCCCAGCCTTCGTTAGGCTTATTATCAACCCAACTTTCTGCCAATCCTCACATTGTTGTTGTCTCTTCCCCTCAATGCTCTATCACATGGAACAACAACCTCCAATAAGACCCACGTTGTTGCACCCTAAGACAACCAAGCACTCCTTGGCACTTCAAGGCAAGTCCATCGTTAAAGCCCCACATCGAACAGAGGAACCAACATGCCCACAACCCTTAAACCTCTACAAACAAACTAGCACCGGTTGCGTCACCAACAACCAAATCAAGAGCCATTATGCAAGTCTCTCCCACATTGCCTGTTTAGCCATCTGAAAATAGAGCAAGCATCGAGTCCACGCATGAATCAACGACATCCTCTACCAGAAATTGTAGTGCACACAACAAGCCTATGATGTGAGGATTGGACCAACATAATGAGACAAATTGCTTTCTAAGGGCAAGTGAAAGGTAAAGAAGATAGCCTTTTTCTTGAAAAGATGGAAGACGAGGCAGCAGTGGCCTACAAAGTGCAACTAGTCCAACAAGGCAAACAACACAATGTGGAAGGCCGGCCTAATACACCTTAGCACAGGGTGAAACAAAGGAAATGTCACTAGGAACCGGTCAAGCAAGGAAATGCACCAACCATACAAAGGCAAGAAAGACTGGTGTACAAGGTGAGAAAGAAGAAACGAAGAGGCAAGAAAGACTAGTGTACAAGGTGAGAAAGGGTGAGGTATGAGCCTACGGTGAGCAACGTTCAAGGGCAAGACTCATATGGGCATAAGAGCTTTCTGAGATAACATAGAAATGCTCAGAATGTAGTAGTGCGGTATGTAGAGGCCTATACTCCACCTGAAAGGTCACTTTTGGAGTAAGTCTACAGAAGAAGAATTACGACTCTGTAAGCTATATCATCTTAACCCTGTGGTATGGTCTACTCCCACGTGGGAGATCCATATTCGAGGAGAGATCAAGGACTAGACTAAAGACAAGATGTAGGAACGTGTGTGCCTTGTCCCTTTAGTCTGTCTCTATCATACTAGAAATGAATGACTAAGATTAAATGACTCATATTCAAGCATGTTATGAATCAGAAGTACTTCAGAAGGACATTCAAGATTGTAAGCGTTGGAGTTTCTTTGGAGTTGGATTCTTCAAAGAAAGCAAGTGACTTCAAAGAGGGCAATAGAGGAAGCAACATTAGAGTTGTCATAGTATTTTTAATACCGTTGATGTATGTTAGCTTCTAAGACAGTACTGAGAATGTGGGGTAAATGTTGTGAGATTTAGTTTTGCATATTTTGTAACTTTCTCTTTCTTTTTGTGAAAATAATATGCATCTTCTTCATTATGTTTATATATTGTCTTTAAATTGTGATTTTGAAATGATGGGTTTGAATGATTTAGATTGATGATGTTGTCAATTTTCAGGTGCATGAGTCTTACCGTATGTCAATCATAATGGACGGGTTGAGAAGTCTACTTGCTATTCCTACGACAAGTTGCCACAAGTTTCATACGAAGGAGTAAGAGTCTTCATGATGATCAGGCTATAATGCTTTCATATTAGCCTCACTTGATAGATGGTTTGAGAGATTCTCTGGGCGTATCCTATGTGGTGTCTTCGAGTCGGTTGACCAGATAGAATGTGTCCTCGAAAAAATCTAATATATCTCCACGTGTGTGATGGAAGATTTAGAAAAGGCGAGTCAGCTTGCACAAAAGGCGATTCCTTGCCTCAGTGATAAATATGTATACTTAAGATTTATACAAAGGGTAATTCCCCATATGGTGATTCCTCGTCATGCTTATATACTTGTGTTTTATGCAAATGGTGGTTCCTCGCCATAACTATGAATGCATGTGTTTTTTGTTAAGAGAGTGATTCCTCACCATGCACAAATATATGCATTTACAGATCTTTTATATGAAACTATACATTACTTCTTCACGTACATCATCTCTCATTTGCAGTTTTGTCATAGTTGTTTAACTTACCTATGGTTTCATTTATCGAAACCAAAGATTTTGATGCAAAGGTATCCTTAGGAAAGGAGCCTGAGGAAGAAGGATTGACCGCACCCGGGTGACAGTAACGGGGGCCTGTATTTGTTAATAGTTGTTTGTATTTTTGAAGGTATACTATTTAGTTAGGTGATGAATCATGTTTGATCTGTCATACCTGAATGTAGGAGATGAATGGAGAATATTGTATATTATTTGGAAAGTGACAGTGACATATGGATATTTGTGTTAATAAATGAACCTATTTATGGCTTAGATCTTTGGTACAAATAATATTCAGTTTCTGACTAAACATTTACTTATTCCGCTATGATATAGATGTCTATCTACTTACATGTGCACTTCTTTGTGAAAATTACAAACCTATTCCCAACCTAAATCCAGAGTGTTGCTGACCGATATGCACCCTTGACACCATGGATCCTCGTCAGGCCTTTTATCGAGGAACGATGCACCACATACAACCAAGTTTCAGTTGCCCTTGGCCCCACACATGATAGCCACCACATCCACACCCTAACCTTGAAGCCCACATCGGAACAAGCTTTGCGATGTTCGGAACCCAACCCAATGCCTCAGGTTAGTCGAATTGTAAGACTCACTTCTCTACGTAACTCTCTCTCTCTATATATATCTTTGTCAATTACGGGTTTATCATGATATTAGAAGATGGGCTAGCCATGCATAGTTTGTAGAGGTTGCACGTTCATCCTTGGATTGTATCACAATTGTGCTCATTTTGGTTTTATGGGTTCACATGTTTTATGGATCACGGGTTGATGCAACTCATGTTATAGGTTGGATATTATGGGTCTACATTATGAGGTTCATGTTGTGTTTATGAGAGCGATTGTTGTACAAGTGGACATTATGGACTCAATATGTGTATATTTTGGGGTCAAGAGCACATGTTTGCATGGATGATGTAAGGTTGCAGGGGCAATATTATAAGACCAATTTACAGAGGTAATATGATTTTAGGATTTAATCGTATAATTGTATGAAGAAATTATGTGAAAATCAAGTATTTGAGGAGTAACGATATTTTAAGGTCATGAGGAATTTAGGAAATATAGGTTATTTTAGTATTTCAAGTTTAAATTATGAAATACGAGTTTAATTAGAAATTGACGTAAGTTATGTGCCTGTTTAATAGGTAATCGGCTTCATGCCCAGAAATATTGAATTAACGCTACGAGGTAAGTAACATGATCATACTCTTATATGTATGTAGAGTAACTGACATGTTTTTATAAAAGTATTATACATGTACGTCCTCTGTTGTAAGCTCCATTTTACGTACCCAAGTCATATGTGAAATAATTTTCGACTACCATGATAGATTTGTAAATGCCATGATTTTATGCTTAAGTTTCATGTTAGTTGCGTGGCACATGTAACAGCCTACAAGAAATTCAATGGATGAATTTCTTTAAACCTTAGTAATCTCATGAAATTCCGAAAAGATTTCACAAATCAAGGAACTTTTAGATTTAAAGTCTATCAGCATAGTCGAATCCCGATCCATTGTGGTGACAAAGTTTTCTTTTTATTTATTTAAGGAACCTAAGAGTATAATTTGGTGAAATGAATTGCACCATTAGTCTTAAATGAATATTTAGAATTTTACGATTCACTAATACGTTTCTTGCTTTTCGGATGAATAGTAGCCAAAAGTGTCTTTTTATTTAATTGAAATACTTAGGAGTCTAATTTCTTGAAACGAATTGTACCACTAGTCTCGTATGATTATTAGGATTTTATGCTATAATAATATTTTTTACGATTTTTGGTTGAATAGTGACACTTGGGATAGCGCCATGTGGCACTCGATTCAACCAATTATCAAATCGCTATGTAGAATTTCTAAATCCACTTAGAATCACTAGAATTACTTCTTGGATAAGTACTTGACACATTCCTAGCCATTCGTAGGAATAGTAATGAGACACTTATCACTTAGAGCATTGGCAATGATCTAGCCATTACCAAGTCCAATATTTGACTAAAAGTTGAGGTTTTGGCTAAAGCCAAAGCCATTGGAGATATTAATCAATATTAGATTATCCATCTCAAAGTTAAAATAATAATATAATATTATGTATTTTAATAATAATTGTTTTTGAATTAATTTTTATATTTTGTAAATACACTCCATATATTAATTAATAATTTAATTTTTGCTTAAAATTACTATTTTCCAACCAATTTTTTCCTCAACCTAATCATCCAACTAATGCACTCCAACTAAAGGAAAAGAAAAAAAAAAGAAAGGAAAAGGGAAACTGAGCAGTAGAACTTGGAGAATATTTTTAGGCTAAAAAATTGTTTTTGAGATGAACAGTAAAACTCCAAACTTGGAGAATATTTTGAATTGACTGTAGCTCAAAAGTGAAGCATTGGAATTTTAACTAATCTAATGTAGACCACTTTTATAAAAGTTAGGCAAAATTTGAATAGGCACTAGCATTTGGCCAGTGTTGTTAGAGGGTTAAGTGTGATGGAATAAAGGCAATTCAAGCCATGTAATCATGCCACCTATGCAAACATTATTCCGGCCACCCGAAACACTTTTTGACCAACCAAGAGAGGGCTTCAACCCTAGAGAAACCTCAAGCCATTGAATTTCAATTGAAACTCTAAAATGTTAATGATGGCCAAAACCCTAAACTTTGATTTCAAACCTTATTGTGGCCTGGTTTTGATGAAGTATTTAATCACTTGGATTAATCACTTCCATATGCTATTAGTTACTCAATTTTTCACTTATGTACTCTTAACCACTCTATTACATCTTGGTAATCACTTTGTGCCAAGAAAAATTGAATTTTGACTTGATCCAATCAAGACCCTAAACCAAACCCCAAATATACCCTAAGTTGAGGCTCATTTTGGCCAATAAAAAACCACCTCCAATGCAATGTTTCTTGAGCAACCTTTCCCCACCACCTAAGGCAGCCCTATGGCTAACATATCAGCCCAAATAGTGCTTGGATGGGAAACCAAAAAGCAACCCTAAGCCACCCCACCCTTCTCAGCAGCAACATCTCAATACCATGGGCTGAGTAGCCTACGGTTTTGCCCACTGTTTTGGCTTCAAAACCTCCATCAAGAGGTAACTCAGTCACCTCATGTCAGCCCTATCTCCTTTAAAGCATGCCCCCATGAATTTCGTCATCCTATGGTTATTTTGCATTCACTTGTTTGGAGAGAACTTAGGTAAGAGCTTTAGAGAGTTTTCTTGCCAGTTCTTACGTTGCATTTTCTAGCCCTTTTAAGGTCGATTCTCATGACACACTTTGCATGTATTTTGTTCCTATTTGATTATAGTTTCTATTGGTATATTTTGGATAATTTTTAATAGAGTTTTGATTGGTGCAAATATGGTTTAAGCATGAAAAGGTAACACTTGGCGACAACTTAGATGTTTGTGTGAAACTTTGATATTTTGATGAAATGTTTTGTAAAATCTTGGGTAGATCTTGCTCTGGTGAAGTTTCAACAAGCTAGATTTGGATTTATTGCACGTTAATATTTTTTTTATAAAGCATTTTGCATGATTTTGGGAAGTTAGAAACTGGAAGTGTAAAAACAATTTCTATTTTGGTGAAGTTGTACTATTTTGTTATGGAAACTTGATCTAATGGTCTTGAAATTCACGTATAATGTTTTTAAGGTTTTGATTTATGTGATATGAGTCTATTTTTGGACAAAATTAGTTTTGATCTTTGATGGAATGATTTTATACATGCAAAGGTTTGTTTAGGACTCAAACTAGAGGATCTCGGTTTGGTTTTGTGTTTTGATGAAACTTTTACCTTGTGATGCTAGATTTAATGCTAGGATCAAGTTAGAACTTGAGTATGAGGTATATGAATTTATTATTTGAAGTTTTATTTCATGAAAATCAAGAATCTAGTATTTTTGGTTTCAAGTCAAAAGAATGCTATACACAATTTTGGTGTTTTAGTGCAAGCTGATTTTGTAGGTTGCATTATTGTGACTTTGGTTATTTGATCAAGCATTTTATTAGATAATTTTGAATGATGTACACATTAGGAGAGCATTTATGGACTTTTGGAGTCCTTGGAGTTGATTTGAAAAGCATTATACCAAGAACATCAAGAGTTGATCCTTTTTTTGTATGCTGGCATTTTGACATTTTTGATGTAGTGAGTTTAAGATTTTTATGTAATGAATATGTTGATATCTTAGCATGATTTTAGAACCTATGACATGATTTCTGGATGTTGCAAAAATCGGTTTAAACATGAAAGTTTGAAGTTTGGATAATTTCAACAAAAAACAAGTTTTGAACTATATATGTGAATCAACTTAAGCATAGTTCACATAATTGTGTTGTGTTTTAAATCTTTTTTATTGGATATTTAGATTTAGGATAAAGTTTAAACAAGAAATGTAACTTTTGGTAAGATTTGGAATTAGCATGCAAAATTTTTAATTTAGGGGTAAAGTTGTAATTTCCCACAAGTAGAGGGGTAAATTTGTAACTTAGCCATATGTCAGAAATTTTTATGTTTCTAAGTGTTTAAACTCTTAGAAATATCTCATTTCAATTCACATTATTTCACGCTACTTTTTACATCACTCACAATCACAATAAGTTAGCTTATAACTTACTCTCAGTGTATTTTAGTTTGTGTGGTGGTAAGAAATCATTTCCATTTTTATTATGCTTATTATAAATTGTTATAATATGCCATGCCATGCAATTTTTTATAGTACATGCTTATCTGTTACATGTCATGATATGTCATGTCATCTGTTACATATTCATTTTGCTACAAGCCATGCCATGTCCCAAGCATTGAGTAAGTCATGAAATATTTTTTAAGTCATTGTTAATAAATCATGGTAATCCCATGAGACAAGACTACACTATCATGGCAACTCTATGAGATAAGTATAACATGGCAACTTCATGAGAAAATGACAGTGTGGTAACTCTATGAGACAATAATACATTTTCATGTGAATTTAGTATGAGTTACTTTACCTTTGAAGTCAAATCATGTCATGTCATTTTTCAAGTTAGGTATATATCATGCTATTTGCCAAGTCACATCAGGTATAATCGTGTTCATGTCACGATGCATCTATGCCATTTTATTATTATGCATGCATAAATATACTGTTAGTAGCTTAGTAGCTTATTTGTTGAGATTTGTAAATAAATCTCACTTGGTAGTTGATAGAGTGACAATAATATATTAAATAAGCATAAAGTTGAGTCAATTTTAGAACAAAATCACATTACATGCTAGTTTAATACATTAAAAAGAAAGAAAGAAAGTTTAATGCATAAAAAGGGAAAGGAGATTTTACACGAGGACACTGACATCTCTCTCCCTCTCTTGTTCTCTCTCTCTCTTTGTTTTATTTTCCAGCCCTAGCCTCTGGTGATGAACCGCACAGAACAGGAGGGGATAACCAACTCAAGGAATATTCGGGAAAAAAAAAGTGGAGCAGAGGTGTGTGAGGGAGCATAAGAAGGGGAAAGATTCGTGTGAGAAATATGAGTTTTTTTTTTTTTTGGGGGGCGGGGGGGGGGGGGGGGGGGGGGGGGTTGGAGCAGATTTCAGGGAAAATCTTCTTGTGTTGTTGTTCTTTTTCCCCCGCTGAACATTATTCGATGATGCTTTCTTTTTTTGTCTTTTTGGTTGTTCACCAACACACATGTGTGAGTAATTTTCTAAAACTTAAGCTCGGGATTTCTTTGAGCAGTTTGAGTTTCCTAAGATTTGTGATTTCTATTGTGCTTAGCAAGTAGTATCTAGAAAGTTTTCTTATCAGCTATTATATGATGCCATTCTAGAGCTCACTTACCTATCCTTGATCCATCGTTGACTAAAGGGCATGGTGTATTCTTGGTTTCTGTGAGACTTTGGTTTTGTTAGTACATCTAACGATAGTTTGGTATCTTAATAGAGGTATTTTAGAGTTTATTTTGAGCGTGAATCATATACATTAACCAGGCATTTTGTTCATGACTGAGATGATGTTTGAAGGAAATTGGAAAATTCTAACCCTCATTGTGGAACCAAACCATGAGAAGGAACCCGTAGCCTAAGTGTTTGACAAAAAGTCCTTTAGATATCGAAAAGGTTGTTTTAATTTTTTTGTGTTATTGAATCTACAAAGTCCAAGCATTGTTGAAAGATTTTCTAAAAAGATTTAGTAGAATAGAAGCATTGTTCAAATAGAAGAGAAAGGAAGATGAAATCACATCATTTCATCTCTATGCATACCAGGTCAAACTCAATAGTCTAAAGGCTTGTCTCTGTCTGTTTTTTTCGTCACCATTCTCTCTAAGTTTGAGTAAATAAGCATCCTCATTTTAAAACACCACGATTCAGTTCTTTGAAAAGCTTTAATCCCAGTGAAATTGACCTTGGTACTCTTCCTAGAAACAACTACATATCTTCTGCACTTGGGAGACACTTTAATTGAAGAGACAAGTTTTTAGCGCCATTGTTGGGATTAAAGGCAATTTACAGAACAACCATGTTGTTGTGAGGATGAGAGTTTGAGTTGTGAACCTCTTCACATTTTGGTGACATTTGATTCAATCCTTTACATTATTAAATTTTTTTTTCTCTTTTCTCTTTCTCTTCTTCCGCTTGTTGTTATTCCCTTAATTTCTTATTTGTTGCTTATTGCTGCACAGCTTTGGTGTCTGTTGGGTGAGGTTAGTTGAGTATTTATATGTCTATTTGGAATCGAGACCACACATCTCGTTTGGTCAGAACATAGTCTGTAATACACTCAGACTATGAATCACTCTCATTTGAGTCATCTTCTGAGAGTCTTAGTACCATGGCTGAGGAAGATCAAGATGAGAGGAGGGTAGGCAATTACAACAGGACCCTTAAAGATTACTTGCAACCTATTAGATCTAGTTCACCATCATGCATCAATCAACCCTTGAATGCAAACAATTTCAACTTCAAACCTGGCATGATCCCTTTGATACCCCATTTCCATGGAATGGGGTCTGAGAACCCATACTTGCACATCAAAGAATTCGAGGAAGTGTGTTCCACATTCATGGATAGAACCTGCACTAAAGAGGTAATTAGACTTAAGTTATTTCCATTCTCACTAAAAGACAAGGCCAAAACTTGGTTGAACTCCTTAAGGCCTACATCCATTGGGACATGGCAGGAAATGCAAACAGAGTTTCTAAAAAGAAATTTCCCTATGCACAGAACTAATGCATTAAAATGACAGATAGTGAATTTTGCACAAAAAGAGACTGAAACTTTTTCCCAATGTTGGGAGAGGTTCAAGGATCTACTCAATGCTTGCCCCCACCAGGGTATGAAAATTGGAGAATAAATAGTTTTTTTATGAGAGTTTACAACTTAAAATGAGGCAATTTGTGAAGACAATGTGTAATGGAGAATTTTTTAACAAAGAACCAGTAGAAGCTTTTGAGTACTTTGATTATCTATCTAAGAATGTTCAATCTTGGGACACTTCAGATATATATGATAGAACCGAGCCTTTTAAAAACATCATTGGAGGGGGAAAGTATAATCTGAGGGAGGTTGATGATTTGCATGCTAGGTTATCAATGATTTCTAGGAAACTAGAAACCATATATGTGAATAAAACAAATGAGGTTCAAGCTATCCAAAATATTCCAGCAAAATGTAATATTTGTGAAGATGTCGGGCATCCAACTAGTGAATGCCCTACAATTCCAGCATTTAAAGAAGTCCTTTTAGACCAAACTAACGTTGTTAACATGGTGACTAAACCTTTTGCAGGTCCATCTTCAAACACTTACAATCCACAGTAGAGGAGCCATCCAAATTTTAGTTGGAGGAATGAGCACCCAGCTCAATCCTCATCTCATGCATATGTGCCTTACCAGTATGCATCTGCCCCAGTGGGGCAAGGACCATCCCAATATCCTGCACTAGCACCCTTTGGGCAGAGGAGAAACTTTGAGGAAGTTTTCCATCAAATGGCAGCAAACCTCTAGCAGTTCATGCAAGGGCAAGCTACCATAAATAACCAAACCTCACAAGCTATCAATGATATTAGGGGATCATTAACAAGGCTAACAACTGCTTTGAGTGTGCAGGAGAAAGGAAAGTTCCCTACACAACCATAACCAAATCCCCAAGTCCAAATTCATCAAGTAACAGAAATAGCTGAGGACTCAAGTCTGAAACAAGTGAAAGCTGTCACATCATCGAGGAGCGGTAAGACTTTTAGAAAATCCCACCCTTGAACAAGATACCACTGGTAAAGTCTCTAACCCACTTTGCATATAAGCTAAAAAAGAACACTGCACTGCACCTGCACATTTCCCTACAAGTTGGCCTCCTTACACAAGGATAAGAACCAGGTTGAAATCCTAGAGGTTTTTAAACAAGTAAGGATTAACATAACCTTGTTGGATGCTATTTAGCAAATACCAACATATGCCAAATTTTTTAAGGACTTATGCACTATCAAAAGAAAATTAAATGTGAAAAAAAGGCCTTACTGACTGAGTAGGTCAGTGTTATCATTTAGAACAACACCCCACCCAAGTATAAGGACCCAGGCTCACCCACTATTGCTTGCATAATTGAAAATTCAAAAATTGATCATGCATTGCTAGATTTAGGGTCTAGTGTAAATCTGTTGCCTTATTCTGTGTATGAGAATCTCAGATTAGAAGAACTAAAACCCACCTCTATCGCACTGCAGTTGGCTGAAAGATCCATTAAAATACCTAGGGGTAGTGGAAGATGTTCTAGTCCAAGTTGATAAGTTTTATTACCCAGTGGACTTTGTTGTTCTTGACATGCACCTTTCAATGAATTCTGTGTTTCAATCCCTTATAATTTTGGGAAGACCATTTCTTGCTGCATCAAATGCTCTAATAACTTGTAGAAGTGGTGTTCTAAAATTAAGTTTTGGAAAGATGACCTTAGAATTAAATATTTTCAATCTGTGCAGGCAACCCCAAGAAGTGGAAGAAGTACATGAAGTAAACCTGTTGGAAAGCATTTTTTTCATAAACTTTCCCATTATCTTGCCAATCTACTGACTCATTAACTGATTTAGAGGATGATTCTGATCCAAACAATACATTTACTTAATCTTCCTCTATCTTATGTATTGGGACTCAAGCTGAACCCTAGTGGAAAGTCAAGTTTGAACAACTAGCTCCAGTAACAGCAACAATAAGACACTTAGAGGAGCATATCCCAGCAGTGGATCTCAAGCCCCTACCAGCAGAACTTAAGTATGCCTTCTTGGGACCTCATAGCACCTTCCCAGTGGTCATCTCATCTTGTTTAACTAATAGACAAGGAGGAGAAACTATTGGAGGTCCTAAGAAAACATAAAAAGGCCATAGGCTAGACCTTGGCCGACATTAAGGGTATTAACCCTTCAATCTGCACCCTTAAAATCTACTTAGATGAGGATGCCAAGCCTTCTAGAGAAATGCAAAGAATGCTAAATCCTTCAATGAAAGAAGTAGTGAAGAGTGAGGTCCTTAAATTGTTGGATGTGGGTATCATCGTCAGCCCCATACAAGTGGTTCCAAAAAAAATCAAGGTTGACAATAATTAAAAATGAGGAAAATGAGTTAGTGCCCACAAGGGTGACTACAGGATGGAGAATGTGTATTGACTATAGGAAGCATAATGCTTCCACTAGAAAAGACCACTTTCCCTTGCCATTTCTCGACCAAGTCTTGGAAAAGGTTGCTGGTCATGCATTCTGTTGTTTCTTAGATGGATTCTCAGACTATTATCAAATTGAAATAGCACCTGAGGATCAAGAAAAAACCACTTTTACCTGCCCATTTGACACATTTACATTTAGAAGAATGCCTTTTGGGTTGTGTAATGCCCCCATCAACTTTTCAAAGATGCATGCTTAGTATATTTAGTGATTTGATTGAGAATAGTTTAGAAGTCTTTATGGATGACTTCTTGGTTTTTTGGATTACTTTTGAGAAATGTTTGACTAACTTGCAAGCAGTTTTGGCCAGGTGTGAGGAGAAACACTTGCTGCTCAATTTGGAAAAGTGCCACTTTATGGCTCAACAGGGTATAGTATTGGGGCATATAGTGTCTTCAAAGGATATTGAAGTGGATAAATCAAAAATAGACCTGATCTCTAAACTCCCCATACCTAAAACTATAAAGGACATTAGGGCATTCTTGGGGCATGCTGGATTTTATAGGAGGTATAGTCAAAATTTTAGTTCAATTTCTAAACCTTTATGTAAACTGCTCATGCATGACACTATTTTTTGTTGGACCATAGAACACCAAAGTGCATTTGATAAACTTAAAAATTTGCTCATCACAGCCTCAATCATGCAACCCCCTGACTGGTCTCTTCCCTTTGAAATAATGTGTGATGCAAGTGATTTTGCCATAGGTGCAGTGCTAGGCCAACATAGGAACAAGCTTCCCAATGCCATTTATTATGCTAGCAAAACCTTGATGGAGCCCAAAAAAATTTCGCCACCACAAAAAAAGAGTTACTTGCAATTGTTTTTGCTTTGGACAAATTTAGAACTTACATCATTGGATCACTTGTCATCATTTTCACTGACCATGCAACATTAAAATATTTGTTAGCAGAAAAAGATGTTAAACTAAGACTAATAAGATGAGTGTTGCTCCTGCAGGAATTTAACATCACAATCAAGGATAACAAAGGGGGTAGAAAATGTGGTGGCTGACCACTTGTCCATATTAACCTTCACAAAAGCTGAACCTGCCTTACCAATCTCTGAATTTTTTCCTTATGAACACATTTTAGCTGTTGAAATTATCCCTTGGTATGCTAACATTGTAAATTTTTTTGTGACAGGGAAAACACCCCCACAGTGGACTAAGACTTAAAGAGATTGAAGGCAGAGGTTAGGTATTTTTTTTTTATGATGACCCTTACTTATTTAAGTATTGTTCTGATCAAATAATTTGTAAGTGTGTCCCAAATGTTGATATACCATCTGTTCTTACTGCTTGCCACATTGAGGCTTGTGGGGGCACTTTTTTGCAAAGAAAACAGTTGCCAAAATCATACAATTTGGATTGTATTGGCCCTAGATGTTTAAAGATGCCTTTGAGTTTTGTAAGAGGTGTGAACCATGCCAAAAATTAGGAGGGATAACTAGGAGAAACATGATGCCCTGCAACCAGTTTTAGTGTCGGAGGTTTTTGACTCTTGGGGCATCAATTTCATGGGACCCTTTCCCCCTTCTTTTGGGCACGTTTATATTCTGTTGGCAGTAGACTATGTGTCAAAATGGGTAGAGGCCATACCATGCAAAAGAATGATCACCAAGTGGTGCTTAAGTTCATAAAGGATAACATTGTGTCTAGATTTGGCATGCCTAGAGCTATAATCAGTGACAATGGGACACATTTTTGCAATAAACCAATGGAATCCGTTCTAAAAAAATATGGCATTCATCACAAGGCGTCCACACTTTATCACCCACAAAAAAATGGCCAAGCTAAATTAGCAAACAAGGAGATCAAACGCATCCTGGAAAAAATAGTAAACCCAACTAGGAAGGATTAGTCATTAAGGTTGCTTGCTACCTTATGGGCATATAGGACTGCCTACAAGACCATACTTGGTATGTCTCCTTATAGGTTAGTCTATGGTAAGGCATGCCACCTCCCTGTGGAACTTAAACATAAAACCTATTGGGCAGTGAAAAAATTCAATTTTGATATGGAAAAAGCTGGGTCTTTAAGAAGGTTACAATTGTCCGAATTGGAAGAATTTAGAAGAGATGCGTATGAAAATTCCAAGTTAACTAAAGAGCATATGAAGGCATTACATGATAAAAGCATACTCAAAAAAACTTTTGAACCAAATTAGCAAGTCTTGCTATACAACTCTAGGCTTCATTTGTTTCCTGGTAAACTGAGATCTCGATGGACTGGGCCTTACTTAGTCAAAACAGTTTTCCACCATGGTGCCATTGAAATAACTCACCCACAAAATGGAAATACTTTCAAAGTTAATGGCCAAAGACCTAAACCATTTTTAGGACCCTTTGTATCAGAGACTTCCACTATTCCATTGCAGGACCCCACTGATAAGGCAGATTGCTGCTAAAAAAATGCTTCAGTTGATTTTTTTTCTTTTTATGTTACCTTAGTTTCTTCTACTCTCACAAATCTGCTTTGCAAGGTTTGTTTATTTTCCTTTACTTTAAGTTCAGTACTACCCAAATGTGTTAAAAGTTGCAGCTCAGGTAATATCTTCAAACTTCTGCTTTTATATCTTACCTGAATCAGTACCAACATTGAGGACAATGTCCATTCCTAGTTGGGGGATGAAGGAAAGTAAAGATATTGGCATTGAGATGGAATTTTTACTTGTTTTTATACTATTTTCTTTTTTAGAGATTTGAACATACTTTAGAAGTTTCAGTCCGAGAGGGAAGTGTTAGGATCATGGGCATATTGATACTTAAATAGTTAAAGAGTAACTTTATTGAGAATTTCATATAATAAATGGACACTTGAGTAGGGGAAATAGTAAAGACTTTGCTGACTGCCAAATTGCCACCCTTACAACTTAGGACACTTGAGAAGCATTCTACCTTATTGGCATCACTTGATGTTACTTACAGTTGACTAGGTTTTAATGAACCACATCTTAATGGTTTAGAAAGAAAACAGAAATAAAAGAGAGGCTAAAGTCTCCGCCCAAGTAATCCTTGCTTAAGAAGAAGAAGAAGAAGAAGAAGAAGAAAATGGACAAACCAGAGATCATTGAAAAAAAAAGGCACTTTTGGAAAAGGCAGCCTCTCACCGGGGTTTGAAAAAAACAAAAATAAAAAACATTTTAAACTGTGTTAGCGTGAAAGCCAACAAACAACGGTGGTTTGGAATTAAAGTGAAGAGAATTCTCTATTATGATCAGTTGTAATGTGGAAAGTGGCCTAATAGGATGACATGCAACTTTAGTGACCTAGTCACACACTGAACATAGTTTGGGGAATGCAATTGTATTATCTGTTTCTTGTGAGCAAGTGACTGCATATTACATGAACTTTTGAGATAAGCCACTTTCTGAACTGTAGAAGTTAAAATAACCCATGCTTCTGACAAAGTCCTTAATTGGCTGAATTCTAAATGACAGTTTGAATAGTTGAAGAGAAAAGTGATTCTTGGGCATCTATAGCATCATTTGCTAGAGACTAGCAAAAAGCTAGTTGGAGGATGTGTGATAGAGTAACAATAATGTATTAAATAAGCATAAATTTGAGTCAATTTTAGAAAAAAATCACATTACATGCTAGTTTAATACATTAAAAAGAAAGAAGGAAAGTTTGATGCGTAAAAAGGGAAAAGAGTTTTTACACGAGGACACTGACATCTCTCTCCCTCTCTTGTTCTCTCTCTCTCTCTCTCTCTCTCTCTCTCTGTTTTCTTTTCCAGCCCAAGCCTCCAGTGATGAACCGCATTGAACAGGAGGGGATAACTAACTCATGGAATATTCTAGAAAGAAAGTGGAGCAGGGGTGTGTGCGGTAGCATAAGAAGGGGAAAGATTCGTGTGAGAAATGAGAGTTTTTTTTAGGGGCAGAGCAGATTTCAGGGAAAATGTTCTTGTGTTGTTGTTCTTTTTCCCCCACTGAACATTATTCGACGATGCTTTCTTTTTTTGTCTTTTTGGTTGTTCACCAACACACATTGTGTGAGTAATTTTCTAAAACTTAGACTCGAGATTTCTTTGAGCGGTTTGAGTTTCCTAGGGTTTGTGATTCCTATTGTGCTTAGTAAGTAGTATCTAGAAAGTTCTCTTATCAACTATTATATGATGCCATTCTAGAACTCACTTACCTATCCTTGATCCATCACTGACTGAAGGGCACTGTGTATTCTTGGTTCATGTGAGACTTTGGTTTTGTTAGGACATCTAACAATAGTTTGGTATCAATTTAATGGAGGTATTTCGGAGTTTATTTTGAGCGTGAATCATATATATTAACTAGACATTTTGTTCATGACCGAGATGAAGTTCGAAGGAAATTGGGAAATTCTAACCCTCCTTGTGGAACCAAACCGTGAGAAGGAACCCGCAGCCTAAGTGTTTGACAAAAAATCCTTTGATATCGAAAATGTTGTTATAGTTTTTTTGTGTTATTGAATCTGCAAAGTCCAAGCGTTGTTGAAAGATTTTCCAAAAACATTTAGAATAGAAGCATTGTTCGAATAGAAGGGAAAGGAAGATGAAATCACATCATTTCATCTCTATGCATACCAGGTCAAACTCAATAGTCTAAAGGCTTGTCTCCGTCTGTTTTTTTTGTCACCATTCTCTCTAAGTTTGAGTAAATAAGCATCCTCATTTTAAAACACCACGGTTCAATTCTTTGAAAAGCTTTAATCCCTATGAAATCAACCTTGGTACTCTTCTTAGAAACAACTACATATCTTCTGCACTTGGGAGACACTTTAATTGAAGAGACAGTAGTCCTAATTACCATCCCCCCACCTGAAATGGTAGGTAATGTGTCAGGATATCAAGAACCCACGCCCGGTGGACTAGACAAGACTTATTAGTCCACAACAAGACGAAGACGACGATTAACTGATAATTTCGGTTATCTGCCTTTTGGACATAATCTTAGATGTCATAGCCGAGCAGCGTGAGCGACTTAGCAATTTAGTGCAGTAGTTTATTTTCCATATATATTTATGGAGAGTTGTCTCCAATACTCATTTTGTTACGAACCTGTTGGATAAGTGTCGTAACCCTTTTGAATATCTGTTTATGATATAAAATTATGAAATATGTTATGTTTTTGGAATATAGTACTTTTGGTACATTGTGTATTGCTCAAAGAGAAAAAAATATCTTTTATGAATATTGCATGTTATTAGATGCATGCTAGGTGCATTGTATCTTTAACTGTCTTGAATGGAGGTATGTAACCTTGTGTTGTTTGTCCCGACACTTCAAACTCTGTCAAATTCCAAGCGGAGGTTAAGGATGTCACAACGAATGCATCAAGATATTTTATAAAAGGCCATGATTTTATGTAAAGAGTTATGCACAAAAATATTAATGAAAGATCATGCTTTTATATTAAGAAATATGTATCACGACATTTTATGAAAGATTATGATTTTATTTGAAATTTATGGCAAGATAAGGCAAGGTATGACAAGAAAGTATGCATGTCTGATTATGATGAATTATGATTGTTAAGATATGTAATAGCCTATATTATGACAATGAAGATGGTACCATAAGTTTACGGGTTATATTACATTGTCAAAATGTACACGTTGGTAGTGTACCCAGTGTTGTCTTTGTTATGTCCAACCTGTGGCCATGGGCATAATCATAATTTTCAAGATTCTCTAACTCTAATTCACGGTTCAACCGTAGGTACCAACTTATGACAAGTGAAAGACAAGTTAAGGTATTTAATGTATAGTTCAGGTTCATGTTATTTACATGTATAATTATGAGTATGCATGTTTTCCAAGAAATCTTATATTATATTTAATATATAGTGTGTTTTTTATTGAGTATTCGACTCGTTTTTATATGTTTTTATATTTTAACCACCCAAGGTGAGCAACTTTATAAGGATAGAGTTGCAAGATGAGACTTGGCCTATGGAGACGAGTAAGAAAAGAGGATTGTATGACATACTTAGTTTTATGATTTTCAGTTTAATAAATTATTTTTTTTTAAGCATATGAGATTTGATTGATTTTAATAATTGTTTTCTTGTACTCTCTTTTATGTTTCAATATTTTAACGAAGAATGAATTTTATTTATTATATG
Organism: Juglans microcarpa x Juglans regia; assembly: GCF_004785595.1. Taxonomy (NCBI): domain Eukaryota; kingdom Viridiplantae; phylum Streptophyta; class Magnoliopsida; order Fagales; family Juglandaceae; genus Juglans; species Juglans microcarpa x Juglans regia. The sequence continues at coordinate 9,918,485 of NC_054599.1, read as the reverse complement.
GAATCTTTTGTACCAGGCCAATCCTTAAGAAAATAGAGCTTTTAAAGTCAAGATTAGTAGCATACCGTTCTCTTAGATTTCTAAAAATGACTTTATTTTTAATCTTAGGAGACGGGAGCCAAATGCCTGTGACCTGATTAGCATAACCTTCAACCTCCAAAATGGAGGTTTGGAGTTTGAATCCCCCCTCCCCGAAATAAAAAATAAATAAAAAAATCCTAGGGGATGGGGTGTTACACTAACTCTATTTTTTTCTTAGGGGTTGTTTGGATTGAGAGAGCCTTTCAACTCATCTCACTTAGTGATTACAACTTTTCCAAACTCCCACACAAAATACAATAAACAATTTAACTTTTTTAAATCTCAAAACAAAAATAATATTAAAAAATAATATCATAACAATATTTTATTCAATTTTCAATTTTCATCTCAACTCACTATCCAAACCTCCCTTTAGATTGTTTAATGAAAATGAAGAAAATTAGTAATTATCTTGTTTAATCCATTGGTTATTTGTTTTATGAATAGAAGATAATTTTATTTATAAATGTCAAACCATGTAAAAAAATAAATTTTCTTGTATTTTCATTTAGAAATTCACAATACTTCTTTTGAATAAAATCTCTTTCAACTTTAGAAAATTTTGAGAAAAATATTATTTTCTTGTTCATTTTCTTCTGACATAAAATCCAGTTTTAGATGATTTTTCTTAATTTAAAATTTTCCTTTTGTGAAAACATAATTTGGGCATCATTCTCATCTATATGTGAATATGTTGGAGAAGATAGTTCTCAATAAGACTGTTCATTTGGATTCCGACCCAGGAACTCGAGTATTCCCGGGCCGGAACTTGGGTTTCAAAATGGGGCTGGAACATGAATTGAAACCGGTTTTTAATGCACCTGTTTTTTTTAATCAAAACCTACATGTTATGAATATTTTTTATAAAAAAAAATGTTGATGTAACATCCCAACTCTATTTGTTTAATTTTTTAAAATAAAATTGTTTATAAAATAATATTACATTGTTTATATAAAAACCACATATTACATTGTCATTGTTTATATGCATTTTGAATCTTTAGTCAAATAATCATCATCTATTAGCGTTAGGACTGATCTTTAATTTTCAAGAATCCCAATTATTTGAATCTTTAATCAACTAATCATTATCTATTATGTTTTTTTGGATATGTTTATAGGTTTGTTTAGATTTATTTGGTTATTATATTGCTTCTTTATTGATTTTGTTGGTTTTGATGCTTGAGATGGTTTTTATGCTTATATGTGAATTCTATATATCCTGCTTGTTATTATGGTATTCCTTTGTTATAAGTGAGGGCTTTATCAATAAACTTAGGATAGGGGCTACTGGTCATGTGGTCGTGACTCTTCTCTAAAATAAAAAAAAAAAAGAAAAAAAAAAACTCTAACCCAACTTAATTCTATAACTTCCATAGCCCATCATCCCTTAGATCAAGTACAAGCCAGAAGTACTATATATATATAGTAATTCCCATGATTGCATGCTTGCGATTGAAAAGTAATAGGGAAGTAGTGACATATTGCCAATACGTAAAGTTAAACATGATTTTAACTCAACTTTCAATTGATGGACATAATGATCTTACTTACACTAATTTTTGCTTCTAAAATTGTTAAAAAATGAGGTTTTTATACAGAATATACTTAAATTATAGTCTTTAATTAACAGACTGTGAAATGTAAATCCTCATCCTTTAAATGTGTCAAAACAATATTTGTAAAATCCCTTTACAAGTTGTATCCACATCTCTTCATTCCATTACAATGCATGTAATGCTTAAAAGAAAATTAGTAAAAAAAAGACAATAGGCCAAAGTACATGTTCATGTTCCTTGACCACTAATAAAAAACCATGTGGAAAAGGGAGTGAAAAAAAAAAAATCATAAAATGGATGATTCATTGGACATATTATACATTTTCTTTTTGAGTTTCTATCCATTTAGTTGCTAGAAAGGAACCAAAAAAAAAAATATATATATAAAACCATCAAAACAAAAAAAAAAAAAAAAAAAAAAATGGGTATTGGGTTGTAAACCTGATATCCAGATCGGATGCACCCAGGTTTTTCTATACGGGTACCAATCCAGATTTGTTTCGGGCCAAGGAAAAACCTGGCCGGGATGAACAGCTCTAGCTCTCAAGGTTGTTCATGATAATTTGAAGATGAATGTGCCATATGATGAGAGAATGACTTTCTAAAGGGTTGGAAAGATACAACCGATCCATCTTATTTCTGATCTATATAATCAAGGTCAGATATAACATTATTTTCTATTTTAGGTAATACGGTAATGGAGGAATGTTATCTAATTTCCATTTGTTAGAAGAGTAATAGTAGTTGATAAATTAAATAGCAAATTACATAATTCAATCATATCTTAATCATAGAATAATAAAAAGAAAATTAAGACTTAGTTTGTTTTCACAACTCATCTCATTTCATTTAATCATTAATTTTTTTTCAAATTCTCACATAAAATAAAATAAACAATTTAACTTTTTTAAATTTTAAAACAAAAATAATATATTATAATAATATTTTATTTAATTTTTAACTTTTATTTTAATCCATTTCATATGTAAAATTAAACTATGCCTAAAAATCCTAAAGAACAAACGTACAAAATTTAATGACATTTTAACCAAAGAATGAAAAAGCAAAAAGAAAAAAGAAAAACCAAAAGGAAAGCTGCTGTCCGATTGCAAATTGGACCGAACAAGAAACCCGCCCTAACCCAAACTCAACAGCTCGAAGGCCACAAGAACCCGAACTCCACAGGCATCATCGCAGCATTTTAGCACAGCATCATTCTCCGTTCCTCCCCCCCAACGGCCCAAACCCCTCCCCTACAACTTCTTTGAGATTCTCCCTCACACTGTCTTCGCCACCATTTCTCCCTCTCTTACACATGGAAACCAAAGCCCTACCACTCTCCCCACCTTCTCTCTGATCCACCTCCACGCCTCAAACCCACAGTTTTTTGTTTTTGTGCCTCTAGGGTTTGAAATTCTCTCTGTGAAAATGTCCTTCCCTGCTATAGCGTGTATATACGTCACGGAGGACCTTCTTCGTGAATGGAGGAACGGGAACTCAAGGTTCAGGGCCCCCAACCCCGTCCCTATGCTTCGCTTCCTCTACGAGCTCTGCTGGATCATGGTTCGCCTTCTCTTCCAACTCCTATGCATGTACAGATGTGCGAATATAGGTTTTCTTTGGACTTAGTTTTTATTTTTATGTGCTTGATTGTTAGGTACGAGGTGAATTGCCGTTTCAGAAGTGTAAAGCGGCGTTGGACTCGGTGGAGTTCACGGATAGAGTGTCAGGTGAAGAGTTGGGCTCGGGTTTTGCGGATATTGTGACCCAAATGGCTCAAGATGTGAGTTTTGTTTTTTTGGGTTATATACGTAATCTTGTTTGCCTGCTGAGAAGAAGTGTGAATGGTAAAACCAATATTGAAGACAGTTTAATACACTTTGAACAAAGCACAACTGTAACTTATTATTCTTAACGTAACTTGTGTTTTATGTAGTTTTAGTTTCTTTGCGTCCTATATAAGTTTTAGCCACTGTATGAAGTGTAAAGTTTTGCTTTAAAACCTGATTACTGGACAGTGGTGACCTCTGTCTTTAGATGGGTATATGGTTTCTGCCTTTCCAACAGCAGGTTCTCGGTTCTAGCTTTGTTACTGACGAAAAAGAAGTGTTCAATCTTTGTTGGGAATGTAAGCACGAGTGCATTAATTGTGGTTTTGCGTAGAAAATTTCTCGATGATATTTGTAATAGCTCAAATAGAGTATAGGAAGATGGTGAATGAGGTCACACAACATTAGGGAGGGAGAACCTCTAGTGGTTTACAATGATTACAAGGGGCTTTAATTGTAACATTGACTATTTGTTTTGAAGTATAAGCCCATATCAATTGAATAATTTTGGAATCTTATAATATGCTATCAGAGCCAATCTTCAGCTAGAAGTGTGAGACTTGAGCTATGTCACCTACAACATAATAACTTGATGTGAACGTCAAGGATTTAAGGGTGAGATTGTAATACTTTGAATTGAGTATAGGAGGGTGGTGAGTGAGATTTCAAATATCTTTAGAGAGAGAAGTTCTTGTGGTTTCTAGTGATTCCAAGGGCCCCAATTTTAATCTTTTTGGAGAATAATCCCGTATATGACATAGGCTTTTTCTTAGGCCGTTACAATGTATCACTGTGGATGCATTCCTGACAAATGTGGGACATGCAATGTTTTGATTTAGAGTTCTTTCAGTTAAAATTGCTTCTGGTTTAAACTATTACATGTTGTATGCCTACGAGATTTGAAGTTTTATTTGTGGCAATCCATAATCTTGTTTACCATGATCAAAGGTGTTGGTTGTGTTTGACATTACTATGCTTCCTATAAATGCTTGAGGAGAAACATGGGTGGATTTAATTTGCTTTTTAAGTTCAACAGTAGAAGTTTTGGCAAGTCAACATTTGTTACTTCGAAATTCATCAATCTTTGTGGGACTTTCATTATTCCCTGTTTCCAATTATGGGGTATTCAAGCAAGCTTTTGATTGGATCAAAATCTTTTGTTTGCTCAGTGGAGCAAGACATTTCAATTCCTCTTATTACTAAAGGCAGCACAGGATCAGACTACTGTCTCTATGGACAAAATTAATCTGGCTTAGTTGTAGGTCACCATGAAAACATTATTTCAGGCTCAGGATTTGTTGGAGTTTGTCAAAATCAATCTGGCTTAGTTGTGAGTCACCATGGTCGGAATTTCTGTACTTTGTATGTACATTTCAAATTGCTTATTTCAAATTTTGTTTTCTCAAAGCATTTGCACCCCAAGTTCACCAATGATTCTCATATCTGACACCACTGCCTTTAAGTATGCAGTAAAGCATGAGGTTATGGATTCAATTCCTCTGCCATGAGTTGCATTTATTAAAAAAATACTGTCAAGTTGTTTGAATTTCTTGATCTATACTGTCAAACTATATGAAGGGACAATGGGTTAAATGTCATTATTGGTGTATTGTTTAGGAAATGGAGGCAACTTATCTAAAAAACCATCAGGGGACTTATCTTTTAGAAAGAGTATCACAAAGTGGGGTTTTCCATTAAATAAAATTAAGTTTTGCTAGTTTTATTCTGTTTCAGTGTTGTGGCATTATGGTGTTGCCTCCTTTTAGCTAAAAATTTATGGTATCATTATGTCTAACGATGCTGTATAGCTTGGTTCTATGTACTTTACCAATGACCTGTTATTATATGTATTTGATGCTAGTGTACAAGCTTTTTCCTTACATGCATTTATTCACTTCGTCTGTAGCTTGCGATGCCTGGAGAGTATCGTTCTCGCCTCACAAAATTTGTAAGTATAATTGAAGAAAATGCTGCATGGTATTGTGAGTTTTACTTATCACCTATGTAGAATGGCTGTTTTGAGCCCTGAGAATTATCTTTGCTTTGTGATACTTTCCTTGCATGTGTTTACTTATTTTGTTTATTCCATACTAACATGTACAGTATTATTTGGTAGGAATCCATTTTGGTGATTGATATGTTGTCTGCAAGTTGTTTAATTAGTTAATAAATTTGTATTCTCTCTCTTTCGTGCAAAAGTAGTTAGCCAAGAGCACAGGTTTTTAATAATAATTAGAAAATCGATCGTTCTACCTGCTTTGTACTACTTTTCTAATTTTATTGTTATTTTTTTAAGAGGACATTACATCACTTGTGTTAGTTTTAGAAGCAAATATGCCAAATTTTATTACAGAGCATTAGGAGTGCAAACTCAAGTACACGGACGAAGGAGAGTATCGAATTAAGGATAAGAAGGAGAACAAGAATTAATAACATCTAGAAAAGAAAAGAAAACGTTTATTGTTGTGGTCTTTTGCTGAATTTTTAGAAAGGTGCATAGAGCTTTAAACTCTAGTGCCATTGTCTCACAATCTTTAATGTTGCGAGCATTTCTTCCAACTACTCCACATGAAGCACAGTACTTGAGACATGTATGATGTACTTACGTACGTACTTCCCGGTTTTCCTCCCCAACCTGCCAATAACTCCACCGCCCGGAGTTGCATTACCCTCTCTTTACAAAACCTGTAAGAAAGCAAACAAAGATTATCATTGAGTTTGGAGCATGGATAAATCTTTTGTAAGAAACAAAAGGGAAATGTGAACTGTTTTTTACTGGACAAAGCGAGTATTATTGGTATTATTTTTTGGTAAAATTGGCATCTATTGTAGAGAATTGTAATGAACTGGAATGGAGCTCTGTTTTGCAAATGGATGCCTATTTCACTGAATTTTTCCATGATATGATATTGAGTTAAATGGTTAAGTTCAATAACAGTCGTGAAATGCTTTTCTATTTTTTATTTGTATTTTGGTGATGCATGTTATTGTGATTTATTTGCTTACATTGCAGTAGGTACCCATGACGTCTGAATTTCTAAGCTGATGTTGTTACAATATTATTGTTTTCAAATTATTGCGGATTGCTTGTATGCGTATGTATATGTATACAAAAAGTATAATCTACAATGCGCTACTGTTTTTATTACCTATAGAAAGGGAGGTTTTGTATGAATATAACGCATAGAGAAAACTCATATATCCTTAGAGTTATTATTAAAATCTATTTCACTGCCGTAGTTTTAATTCGTGAGTCTTTTTGAAGGGACTTTGTACCTTGAAGTTATATAAACAATTTGCTTTCTTAGGTTGTTGTCTGACAGAGCTTTACATTTTTTTGGTTTCCATTCTTCAACTTGCCCCTTTGTAGAAAGATAGTTCTATAGTATTTCCTGGATTCTTGCTACTTTTATGTCCTTTTCACACACATTGTAAAAATGTTGCTTCAAATTTTTTTATTCATTATATATGCAAGATGTATCATATGCCCTTATGTTTCTTTTATTTTGTTTTCTGTAATTCATATTTTATGTGCTTTGTTCTTATTTTGTTTTCACTTTTTATGTTCTTAGGCAAAATGGTTGGTGGAATCTGAACTGGTACCTTTGAGGCTTTTCCAGGAGCGTTCCGAGGTGTTGATTGTTATTGCTTTTTGAGAAATTACACTTCACAGCTCTGAACTACAACTGCTTTTGCAATGTGCACCCAAAGCTACAATTGTTGACTTATTGGATCCTCAAACTACCAAACAATTGCACTGTGAAACCCTTCGGTTAAGATCTGACTTTTAAGATCAAGGAAAATAAACTATAAAGCGTAATTTTAGTGGTCAAATCTTAATGGTGCATGCATACTTCAATTTGTTTTGGTAGCTTGAGGATGAAATATGTCAAGGTAGATGGTTTTGGGTGCATATTACAAAAGGGGTGGTAGTTTGAGGGTGCAAAATGTAATATTATTTTTTGAGTTTTTGTTGTGATTTGGGGTTTTGGGTTTTTAGTTTCTTGCTCTTTGACATATATGATTACTCTACATTTTTGGTAAAGATGTAATCTCTTTATATTTTTCATATATTATAGGAAGAGTTTCTATGGGAGGCTGAAATGATCAAGATAAAAGCTCAGGAATTGAAGAATAAAGAGGTAAGAAGATCATGGTTTGTTGGTTGCTTACTCTGATATGGTGGTATGTGCAAAATGTTGACCAGTGAACATTGTGCTGAACCTTAAACTACTAGGGAAAACCATTAAAATAATATGCGTTTTCCATTTTTAATATTCTAAAAGAAATGTGCATTTCAAAAGTCAATATGATTTTGATTTGTTTTCCTTATAGGCTTTGTCATAAAAAAGTACCTAGAATTTCAGCTTCTTACAAGTCAGGTCGCTTCCATTCCCTATTGGGTTGTTTGTCCTAGTGGGGAAGATGTATAGCTAAAAGTTAAATAACATGTCAATCACATGTCTTTTTGTATGTAAAGAACTTTTTATGCAAGAATTAGGGCAAACCTGTGGTACTATTATATGCCAGGTAGGTGAGAAAGCATAGTTCTTGTCCTTTGAACTCTCTTTTTTCCTAAATGGAAAGTTGTTGCTGGAGTCTTTATTTATATGTGCTGTTGCGTATAATGAAAATGAAAGCTATTGTAAACAATACCATGCGTATCAAGTTCATGCACTGATGACTTTTCAGTTAACCTAATTTCTATCAATAAATTATGTATGTCTGCTGTTGATACAGGTCAGAGTAAATACTCGTCTTCTTTATCAGCAAACAAAATTTAACCTTCTTCGAGAAGAAAGTGAGGGCTATGCCAAACTGGTATGATAACCATTGACTGATTTTGTAAAATCATTTGTGTTATATTCTCCTCTCAAAAAAAAAAAAAAAATTCTCGTCTCCTCCAAATGTTAGAGAATTTTATTGTTAAGTGAATCATGTCATCTATATCATCTTTGATTTATCCTGGTTTGAATTTTTTTTTGGTAAGTACTTTGTTCTGATCTTAATGTTTTCCGTTTGCCTCTTTTTAATTTTAGATTTATCAATCTTTTGTTGATGTATGCCACTCTGTTTTGTTTTGTTGGGTGGAGGGCTTTGTAAACTACTCTTTGAGAGATTTGGTGGAGTGATTCAAATTTTAAGCATAGTTTTGATTTTCTTAGCCATATGTGCTTCTGTAGTTAAGTCACATGCAAGCTGCTGATATGGGATGCATTAGTTATGATTGCATGGCTGGGGAACAGCTAAGCTGAATTGTCTGGAATCCAGTTTTTGCATATTTCTTTTCATTTTTCTTATCTTTTTGGTCGGAGTTTGTAATTAGTTTAGGTTTGGTACTTCTCTATTCTGGGTGTTCACTATCTTGTGGATTTGTAGGTTACCCTTCTTTGCCGAGATTCTGAAGCTTCAACTCAAAATGTGTCAGCAGCAACAATAGGCATTATCAAGGTTTTTGACCCAATCTTCAATTTTGTTCCTTCCTTGTTATTTTTTGTATCTAACTTTTTCTTAACAATATATACTGCAGTCATTAATTGGACATTTCGATCTCGACCCCAATCGGGCATTTGATATTGTAAGTTTCTTCTGTTTAGCTCTGTGTTCTATGCTATCTTCTGGTTGTTCTCCTTTTCTGTGTATGTTAAAGTTAATGGCATAACATTCAATCATGTTTTTGATACTTCTATGTGGTCAGGTTTTGGAGTGTTTTGAACTTCAGCCAGATAACAAGAGCTTTCTGGAACTGATACCAATTTTTCCCAAGGTAATAAAGTCTTTTAGGTTGATTTTTGTACTTGCAATAAGTGAATAAACCCTAATTTTACTGATGCTTCTTCCCTGCTCTGCAGTCCCATGCTTCACAGATTCTTGGTTTTAAATTTCAATACTATCAGCGTATGGAAGTAAATGATCCGGTACCGTTTGGGCTATATAAGCTTACAGCCTTGCTGGTGAAAGAAGAGTTTATTGAGCTTGATAGCATGTGAGTAATTTTTGTTTTTCAATACTTTACTCCATTGGTCGATTGTAATTGATTTTAATGGCAAGTCTTTTCATGATTTCCTTGTACCTCTAAACTAGCATGCCTAGATGTTGCTCTTGTATATGTCCCATATACTTGGGCATTTTGTCTCTCTTTTGATCAATAAAAATTTGTTTACCGATAAAAAAAAAAAAGAAGCATGTGAGTAATTTTTGCACACTTTCTGGTCATGTAATTTAATGAACCTTCCACTTTTGTTCGTTTAAGGTGACCCATGCCATCTATGTCAATTGGGTATCCTTGATTTTATCTTTTCTTTAGTCTTTGTGGTTAAGGTTTTTTGGATTACATTTTTTGAACAGTTCCTCAATTTTGTGGAAGGCTGCAATAGACTCAAAATTTTGTGGGTCTTAGGGCGAATGATGCTCGTATGAGGTTCATGGACCACATGGGGTGGGGTGGTCGAAGTATATAAGAATAGGATGATGATTCTTAACCCTGAGGGGTAGCTCAGCTGGTGCGGCCTTGGGTTTGATCCCCAATGGTCACTAGTTCAAATCCCCTTAGGGCCACTGGAGGTTTATCTGATTGTTAACTTCAGGGCCCCATGGGATTAGTCGAGGAGTGAGCAAGCTGGCTTGGACACCCACGGTTATTAAAAAAAAAAAAAAAAAAAAAAAAAAGAATAGGATGATGATTCTTCTCTAGATATACTCGCTTTGAGGTGGGTGATGGGTCAAGTAAATTCTAGCATGATTTATGGGGTGGAGATAGATCCTAAAGGAAGCTTTCCCAGAATTATATGGAATTGCATGGATGTAGGAAGCCTTGATAGCAGATCTTGTGGAAGCTTCTATTATTTCTTCTTAGTGGAATGTTAGTATTTTTTCTAAGTAGCACAAAATTGGGAAGTTATTGCTTTCACAGAGTTTTATAATCTATTGTACTCAACTAGAGCGAGAGTGAGAAATGTAGATGAGGCCTTTTGGAGCCCTTATGAAAAGGGAAGTTTACTGTCCGTTCATTCTATCGGGCCCTTACAATTCAAAATACTGATCCATTTCATAGGAGGAGTATTTGAAAGACCATGGCGTCCTTAAAAACAACTTTTCTTTTGTATGGATGGCTTCATTGGGAAAATTCTCACTGTATACAACCTAAAGAAATGCAAGGTCATTATGATGGACTGTTATTGTATGCACTAAAAGAACGAGGAGACCGTAGATTTACTACTACATTTTGAGGTAGCCATGACGCTATGGAATGATTTCTTTGATAGAGCAGGACTAGCATGGATTATGCCTTGAATGTTGGTTGACTTCCTAGCATGTTGGTGGGATCTGCATGGCTATCCACAAATTGCAGCAGTATGGATATGGACCCCATATGCGTAAGGTGGTGCCTTTGAAGGGAAAGGAAGGATAGAAGCTTTGAAGATTGTGAGCGGACAATAGTGGTGCCATTGGTCAATTGCGAGAGATTTTAATGGATTGAACATCCATGATTTTCTTGTATTGGTTGCCAATAATGCTTAGATGTCTCTCTTGTATATGTTCCATCTACTTGGGTTATGCCTAGTGCTTTCATCAATAGAATTCTTGATTACTGAAAAGAAAATGAGGATCTTTAAATGTGACCTGTGGTGGTTGTGATAAGCCATATCTGAAGATAGGGATATTTTATTTTGCTTTTATCTTGCTCATAAAAAAGAAAAAAATATTTTGCTGCATGTGGGAATCTAAAAGAGTACTGCTGCATGATTTTTGTGGTAAAACTGTAGGTGTGGAACCAAAGTTGGCTATGCTGTTGTGAATGATGCCAGATGATTTTTAGAAGTAGAAGCTAAAATAAGTTGAAGAACAATTTCTGTTATAAGAAAGAAAAAACAAATGTGTTTACTCCAAAGGAGTACCCATTAAAGATGTATTTCGAGTGAGCTGAAGGCTATTGGGGCCATGTTAGGTTCCTTCAGTGGCTACTAATATGCTTGGAATGTCGATGGATGAATCACAAATGATTAATCTATTCAATTGCTTAGCCAACTACTCCAAGAATAAGAATTTGAAAATTCAAATGTATAAAATATTGTTCATCAGCAGTGTTGCTTTGTTTTATCTAAGGGTAATAACCTCATTGAACAAGAAATCCTTGAGCACAGCCATTGCAGGGATTCGTTACCATATTTCCTTAATGTGAATAACGAAGCATCATCAGTGAGGGTGTGTTGAGTTGGAGAAATATATTTTTCGGTGTTGTTAATATATTGTTCTGCTACTCTCTTAACCCATGTCTTATTTTTTCTGATTAGATCTCTATGTCTGTTCCAGATATGCACATTTACTTCCTAAAGAGGATGAGGCTTTTGAGCATTATAATACTTTTTGTGCCAAGCGACTTGATGAGGTATAATGACAATAGCAACGTATGAATGGGTGTTTCTCCTTGTACCAATTCTATTATTATAAGTCTTTTGTTATGAAATGCTTTCTGCTTAATTGTTTAAAATGAGGCTTGGCCTGTTTCATTTCATGTAATGTATTAGTGCTAGCTCTTAGGTTTTGTCTGCTGAATGCCATATTTTCCCTCTTCCTGTCTCTTGTCAGAAAACTGAAGTGTATTTATGACTACATGCTAATTCGCATTCTCTCATCATGTTCATCCTGTTGTGTTGATTATACATGATGTTACTCTAGATTGCATCCTTTGTTTTTCTGTTCTTGTGGCATAGGCTCTAGGAGCTTCTTCCCTTGATTCGATTATGCTCACACCTTTTGCATACATGGATATTCATAAATTTCTTCAGGCGAATAAAATTGGAAAAATAAATCTTGCGGCTACCGGGAAAGATTTAATGGATGATGAGAAACAAGGAGATGTGACAATAGATCTTTTTGCTGCCTTAGACATGGAAACTGAAGCAGTTGCTGAACGATCTCCAGAGCTTGAAAATAATCAAATGTTGGGCTTGCTTACTGGATTCCTTTCTGTGGATGACTGGTAGGTTTGATTTTATTATTTCTGATTTGGAGGTACAAGCATAGGAATTTTATGGTTGGCTTGATTTTTGATTTTGCTTTAGTTTTTGTTTTCATTTCTCTCATTCCTTCATTTTCCACCACCACCATCATCATAACCTTGAAGCTTTCTTCCTGTTTCCTTCTTTACATTGATTTTTCCAGTATTTGATTTCTTTTTTATAATTTTTTTTTTGTTTTCAAATTTTACTATTTTTTATATGTGATCCTGTGTGTGTGGGCTTTCGGATGCATTTTCTTGAAAATGCATTTTTGGATGCATTTTCAGATCCACTACTTTTAGAAACTTTGATAAAAACATCTACCCAAACATAGCTTCTACAGGTCCTCCATTTTCACAAACCCGAAAAAAAACTCATCTCAATCATTTCAGAAATTTTCAGAAAAATTGTCAATCAAGAGATGGAAATACTTTTTCTTCTCTCAGTTGTGCCTTTTGATTTCTTGGAGGTTTTTGTCTCCAAGTTTTTATATTTTAGCAAGCACATGTGGTATTGCTTGAGTGCTGCAAAACACTAGAAGGGGCTACATCCATTCAAAAGTCCAAGTATGTTGATTTTTTTTTTTTGATTGGTAAACTAAATTTTATTGATCAAAATGAGGCAAAAAGCCCAAGTATACGGGACATATACAAGAGCATCGTTTGTGCGTTCTAGTTTAGGGATACTGGGAATTCATGAAAAGACATGCCATGGAAATCAGTTACAATCGACCAATGAAGCAAGGTATTGAAAAACAAATTCTTCCGTCGATCGCTCTTGATCTTCAAAGCTTCTTGCATTTCTCTCCCTCCAAATACACCACCATAGACATATAGGTATCATTTTCCATATGGATGCAATTTGAGGGTTGCCCCGAACATCTCTCCACGAGGCTAGAAAGTCACATACCCCTTTCGGAATCACCCAAGCTAAACCCAATTGAGCAAAAACTTCGTTCCACAAGATCCTGGCTTTGGCATTAAATGGCGCACTTGGATCCAGTACTGTATCTCTACAACCTGTTTTTCTGTATTGGTGAATGGCACGTCAAAAGGCTTTTTCAAAAGCTCCCGAGGATTGCGACAAGGGGACCCCTTTTCTCCACTTCTCTTTGTTTTCGTGATGGAAGCTTTTAGTAAGATGATTGCAGGGGTAGTGGCGGGTGGTTTCTTATCAGGATTCTCAGTTGGGGAGGCAGCCTCAGGTTCGATCAACATTTCACATTTTTTGTTTGCTGATGATACTCTAATCTTTTGTGATGCCAAACAAGAGCAAATCTGAGCGTTGAGGGCTTTTTTATTATGCTTCGAGGTCGTGTCAGGGTTGAAGGTGAATTTGGCCAAATCTGAGGTAGTGCCAATGGGGCTTGTACCAAATGTGGAGAGTTTGGCGTCCATCTTGGACTACAAGATATCTCAGCTGCCCATGAAATATCTTGGTCTTCCGTTGGGTGAGGCTTTTAAATCAAAATTCATGTGGGATGATGTGCTCGAAAAAATGGAAAGGAAATTAGCCGGTTGGAAGCGGATGTACCTATCTAAAAGGGGTTGGGTGACTCTCATCAAGAGCACTCTATCCAACTTACCAATGTACTTTATCTCGTTATTCCCGCTCCCCGCTAAAGTGGCTCATCGCATGGAGAAACTTCAATGTGATTTCCTTTGGGAGGGATAAAGGATGAGTTTAAATTCCACTTGGTGAAATGGGCTACAATTTGCTCTCCCATCAAAGAAGTCGGCTTGGGTATTTGGAATTTGAAATCTTTCAATAACGCTTTGCTAGGCAAGTGGTTATGGAGATTTCACAATGAACGGGAGACCTTGTGGCAAACCGTCATTGCTTTGAGGCATGGAGAATCATGGGGAGGTTGGTGTTCAAATGAGGTGAGTGGGCCTTATGGAGTTGGGCTATGGAAACATATTAGAAGAGGTTGGTACACATATGCAGCACAAACTTGTTTCAAAGTTAGAAATGGAGTGAAGGTAAAATTTTGGCATGATTTATGGTGTGGTGATCGGGCACTCAAGGAAGTTTTTCCTCAAGTTTATGGCTTAGCAAGAAGAAAAGAGGTATCAATAGCGGATTTAGTTCTCGTCCTCCAATGGTCTTCCACAATGGAACATTCTTTCCCTATAGATGCACAAGACTGGGAAATGGATGAATTTTCGGTGTTCTTTGACCAACTGTACTCCACTCGTGTGTTAGGGGAAGGCGAAGACATGATTTATTGGCGCCCTTCCAAGAAGGGAGTTTTCACAGTCCGTTCTTTCTACCATTCTTTGACCATGCACACCTCAGTCCGGTCCTTCCCATGGAAGAGCATATGGAGGACAAATGCACCTCTAAAGGCAGCCTTTTTTGTTTGGACAACTTCTTTGGGGAAGATTTTTACTATAGACAATTTGAGGAAACGTGAAATCATAGTTATGGATTGGTGTTATATGTGCAAGAAGTGGGGCGAGTCCACTGATCATTTTTTACTACATTGTGAGATTAAGAATCTCCAATTGACGTGATCATAAGCTTTTTCCATGTCCAACTTGCAAAGAAGTCTTGGCTCTCCCAACTTAATATGACTATCCAGGCATTCATTGGCAATAAGTACTGAATCTAGGATTTGCCTGCCCTTAACAAAGTCATTTTGAGGCTTTGAGATCAAACTTTCCATAAACTTTGCTCAGCCTGTTTGCCAATACTTTGGATAAGATTTTATATAACCCACCCACCAGGCTAATGGGATGAAAATCTTTCACCTCTACTACACCGGTCTTTTTAGGGATGAGTGCTAAAAAGGTTGCATTGAGGCTTTTCTCGAACCGCCCACTTCCATGAAATTCCTGTAAAACCACCATGATATCTTCTTTAAGTATATCCCAACAAGTCTGAAAAAAAGCCATGGTAAAACCATCAGGACCTAGGGCTTTGTCGCCTGCCATACCTTTAACTACCAATCTGACCTCTACCTCCTCAAATGGCCTTTCAAGTTGTTCCAACGCCTGCTGATCAAGAACATCAAAAGCCAGCCCATCAAGTCGGCCTCCACGAAAACTATTCTGAAAACAACTTATCATAGTACTTGACAATGTAATCTGAGATCTCGGTTTGGTTGGATGAGGCTGCACCGTCTATCATTAGAGTTTCTATAGCATTGTTCTGCCTATGCGAATTGGCCACCTGGTGGAAAAACTTGGTACATCTATCCTCTTCTTTCAACCATAAAGCATGTGATTTTTGTCGCCAAGATATTTCTTCCAAAAGAGAGATCCGTTCAATGTCTACAGTTACTTGAGTTTTGCGCGCCCGCTTGGTTTCAAGTAGTACCTGCTCCTCTTCCACACCCTCCAAGCCCTTAAGCTCCTCCAAGAGGATAATTTTTTGGCTTTCCACATTACCAAACTCTTGTGCATTCCACTTCTTTAAATCCTTTTTTAAATACTTTAATTTATAGGCCAGAATATAACTAGGATTGCCGTGAAACTGATAAGATGACCACCATAGACGTATTTTGTCCAGGAAACCATCAGACTTCAACCACATGTTCTCAAATTTGAAGTATCTTGGACCTCTTCTAATGCCTCTGCAGTTCAAAAGGATGGGAAAGTGATTTGAACATAGCCTGGGTAATCTCTTTTGAATAAGGTCTGGGTAATGAGCCTCCCAATCCGATGAGATTAGAAATCTGTCTAGCCTAGACCAAGATGGAAGATCTCGGTTGCTAGACCAAGTGAAAGAGCTACCTGCAAGAGGAAGATCCTGTAAATTTTGCTCAGAGATGAAGTTAGAGAAGTCTACCATAGATGGGTTGAAACCCGAACCACCCAATCTCTCACTCGGAAAACAAGTGACGTTGAAATCACCATCAATACACCAAGGTAGGTCCCATACGCTGCCAATACTGGCCAACTCATCCCATAATAAACTTCTGGACTGATCAAGATTAGGCCCATAAACTCCAGCGAACGCCCATTGAAACCCATCCATGACATTCTTAAATGAGCATGCCCCCACATAATCTCCCAGAAAATCCTCCATTTTCTCCACCATTCTCTTGTCCCACATTACTAATATGCCCCTGGATGCTCCAATGGACGGTAAATAATGCCATCCCACTTGACTACAACCCCACAAACTTCTAATGATACGCAAAGAAATAACTGCAAGTTTCGTTTCTTGTAAACATACAACGTCCACCTTCTATTTACGAAGTTGATTTCTAACTATAAGACGTTTGTCTTTTTCATTCAGCCCCCTTACGTTCCAAGAAACAATCTTTGGTTTCATAAAACCACATCTTTTGCCCTTCCCCTCACTCTTCCCCGGTTAGAGCTCTTTCCATTTGCTCCATCATTTGCTGTCTAGTCAAGTTTATGGAGTTCTCTTGCTTGCTTCTTAGCTGATGCGAGCTCCCTGGGTGATCCCAAACTGTTCTTTCCAGCTTCCATAGCTGCAAAGAAGGGCAATGAGCTAGTCCTCAAAACCATCGCATAAAATCCCCATGCTGAATTGCATCTCCTTTGCCTTGTTCAGGACCCAGCTAGAAGCCTAAGAATTGCTGTTCTTACTCGGATGCAGGGATATCAGTGGGAGAGGGTCTTCCCAGCAACACTCATCTTCACACGTCAAGGAACGTGTGTCTGCTGTCTCTACACTACCAAAGTCCATTTCCGATCTCTCAAGAGGGCAACCATTTTAGCTCTCGGCGTGGTCTATGAATCTTCGGCGGCATTTTTTGCTTTGAGAGCCAAAACTAACGGCAGCGCCGCCATCACTCCCCCCTCGTCTGGGAGACCAGCCACCAGTTCGCTTGCCCCTGTCGACCCAATCTGTGGTGGTCCCGTCCGGGTGTTGTCAGTCCATTTCCGACCTCAAGAGGGCAAGCATTTCTGCCGTTAGCGTGGTCTGTGTATATTCCATAACTATTGAATCAGGTTCAATGGCATTTTCTGCTTCGAGAACCATAACAGGTTCCTTAGAGCTTGACGGCGGCGCCACCGTCACTCCCCCTTCGTCCGGGAAGACCATCCACCAATTCACCTGCCCTCGTTCACCAAGTCTGTGGTGGTCCCGTCTGTTGGTTGTCCGTCGCCGGTAGAGAAGCGTCGAACGATGACCCAATCTCGTACGTGGATGGGCCTGAGAGCTTGGCCCTCCATCTCTAGATCTGCCTCTCGGGCCCTCCTTCTCCAGGCCTGCCTTCTCTAGGCCTACTTCTCAAGCTTGTATGCTGACCAACCCACTTCTTGTCTGGTCTACCAACTCCTTTCATGACCTTCTGCGGGCCCAACATGTGTACTTGTGTTCTCAAAGCCTTAGGGGCTCCACTTACTAATTTAGACCCTTGATCCATGCCCAGGTCCAACTCAATACTATCAATTAACCTTGTGAGCCTCTCCCTCTCAGCTATTAGTTCCTCCTTTATTCTAAGAAGGGAAACCTTCTCAGTTACTTTCCCCTTGATAAGAGGACCCTCATCCCTTCTTGTGTAAACATCTCTGCCCTGACATTCCACTTTGCCCTTCTCCTTCAAAATTCCATCATTGCCCTTCAATTCAAAATCTGGACTACTAGCAGCTCCTCTCATGGCTGGACCAACACCAACTACGGCCTCAACATAGGTCTTGGATGAGGTGTTGTTTTGTATAGGAAGGTGTTTGGGGACCTCCCTCCCATGCTTCTCCCCTGCATTTTTCACCCCACCACCACTCATCTCACTGATCTCCAACGCCAGCCTTCTCCATCCTTGACTTCCAGCATCTTCTGGGACAATGATGATACTTCTCCTGCCACCACCACTATGTTCCACAAAGGCCATATGTCTACCGAAAGCATTAGAAGATCTCTGAGCAATATAAGCACTGTTGCCATAACTGAAAGTTTTTATGTATTCCTTGTTGGCATCTACTTGACCACAGCCTTCAAGAGATTGAACAACCCATCTCGCAGTGGTGAAACTGATTACCAACTCTTTAGTCACCTTCCTTCCCCTCTCAATGATACGTAAAGCTTTGCTTCCTACATGCACTATCTCAAATAACTTCGATTCTATAAGGACTGCCTTTCTAAACTCCATCCTTAACTATAAAAACTAATACTCCAAAATCATGTGAATCTCAATCAATAATCCATGGAAGATGTACGGAGAGAAAAAAGTTTTTATCTTTATCAAGTATGTTGATTTAATTGCCTCTTTATATATTTTTTACACAAATATGGTTAATTGATGTCTATTTTATGTATGTAATACACATAGCGATGAGGTGGTAAAATCTTTGTTTGCCTCTCTCTCTCTCTCTCTCATTTAAAAGTTTTGCAGTTTCTCCTTGTTGATATTATACAGTTTATCTATAAGATGACCTATATTTTGTCAGGTACCATGCACATATACTATTTGATCGTCTGTCAGCTCTCAATCCTGTGGAACACAGCCAAATCTGTAACAGCTTGTTCCGGTAAAGTCAATATATATATATATTTGGATTATTTTTCTTTGAATTCAGGTTGATTACTTTCTCTACTCTTGTGTGTTGTGTACAGCACACAAGAACATAAAAGTATTTTACTCTTTCAAGTGCAATTACGGTGGCATTATTTATAACTATTATTTTGAGTTTGACCATCATTCGACTTATATGGGAGTGCCTCTATATTTTCATCATCGATAAATCTGTGATGTCCAGGCTTATCGAAAAATCAATCTCTTCAGCATATGCCATTATTCATCAAGCACATGTCCAAAGCTTTGGGCCTCCTTCAGGGGCCAGCATTGATGCCATGGATGAAGCGAATCCATCAGGTCGTGCTTCGTTTATTGATCTACCGAGTGAACTATTTCAGATGCTTGCTTGTGCTGGACCTTATCTTTACCGTGATACTCTATTGCTTCAGAAGGTGCACTATTTCTTTCTGATATTCCGATAACTTATTTTTTCACTTGTTGTTGCCCTTTGAGCTCATGTCTTGGTTTTTCTTGAGTAGGTATGTAGAGTATTAAGAGGCTACTACTTGTCTGCACTAGAGCTTGTAGGAAATGGTGATGGAGCACGGAATTCTGAAGCTGTTATAGTTGGTAATCGAGTTCCTCGTCTGCACCTGAAGGAAGCTAGGTCACGAATAGAGGAAGCCTTGGGAAAATGTCTACTTCCTTCATTACAAATGATACCGGCAAACCCAGCAGTTGGCCAGGAGATCTGGGAAGTAATGAATCTCCTCCCGTACGAGGTTGGCCGTAATTCAGTGCTATATGATCTTAATTTGAGAATTTATTGGGTATGTTAGACAGTTTGCTAGATGAATCTTGTCTGCTTAGGTGCGGTACCGTTTATACGGTGAATGGGAAAAAGATGATGAGGGGATTCCTTTGGTTTTGGCTTCACGTCAAACAGCCAAGGTATATATTTTTTTTGATCGGTAAATACAAATTTTATTAAAAAATGGCAAACAGCCAAGGTATATTTAATTGTTTATTCCATTGAGTTCATCTTCTGTCTTCCAAACCTTGGTGCCTTGCAACTGTCATTTGTTGTGCTACATTGCTTTACAGTTGGACACCAGGAGAATTTTGAAAAGGCTTGCAAAGGAAAATCTAAAGCAACTGGGTCGGATGGTTGCGAAACTGGCCCATGCCAATCCAATGACTGTACTTCGAACAATTGTTCATCAGGTATTGTTCAATTGGGATACCTTGTAATTCTCTTGCTGCTCTGGATTTTAATTAACGACAATGTAATGTCATAAAACTGTGATGTGCAGATTGAGGCGTACAGGGATATGATTACTCCAGTAGTGGATGCATTCAAATATCTGACACAGGTGTGGATTTTCGTTTGCATCGTAACACAGGATCTTCCTTTCTTCTTGTTCTTCTGTTTAAATTTTGTTTATTTTTTGTGGTAGAAATTGGTCCATATCAAGTGTTTTGTGACAAGATATCTGTCCTATTCTTCTTGTCCCACCCTGTTACCATGACTTTGTATTTTAGGAAGTGTTGTTTAAACGGCATTCTGACTATTAAATTTAAATTCTGGACTTGAAAATTTTAGTTAATGCAGTGGCAGGATTTGTTGACTCGAGTCATCTAACATGGTTTTTGGTTCTTGATGCTGTTAAAACTGATGGACACATTTGAATGTGAAAAATGGAGGTATCAAAAGGCTGATTATTGTGGTTCTGGTTTCAGATTTAGGGTTTGTTAAAATTCCAAACTTGTTTTCTTCTTTGATTTCTATCTTTTAGGGCTTGAATCTAGGCCTGGCATGTGATACCCCATACTGAATGATGAGTACATGCATATGGTGTATGGGATCCCACATTACTTGGGAGGGAGAAGTTCTTTTTTATAATGATTCCAATAGGGCACCAATCATACCATTGACTAGTCCTTTTGGAGTACGACCCATACCTGGCTTTGGCCTCCCTTCAGACATTATATGACATCTTGTTGTAGACCCTTGCCTGGTGATAATTGACAGGAAAGTGATTTTAAATCGCACCTGTGAGTTTCAGCCTTCATCCAAGTCACGTTTTTTCTTTCATTTGAAATAACAGCAGGCATATAAATTTCAAGTCCGCTCTAGCCTGACTGAGATTTATGGTGTCCCTTAGCTTAGGAATTTTCACTGCTACAGTAAACATCATTGGTTTTCTTAAAAGGGTAGATGTCTTGGCATAACCAAATGGGAAAAATGAACCAAGTAAATGTTTAAAGCATGCCTACGTGTGGTAGGCTCTTGGTACTTGCTGCTTTGATGCAAGTGATTCTTTTGTCTATGTCATATATTGTTTGGGCAAAGGGTGAGCTGTCCGATTGCGAATGGTGGTTTAGGGGTGTGAAATTTGTGCATTTTTAACAAGGCACTATTAGGAAAGTGGTTGTGGAGCTACCAAATGGAAGGGAACTCGTTGTGGAGAGAGGTTATTGATCACAAGTATGGTAGTGTGTGGGGGGGATTGTGTTCTAAGGAGGGTAGGGGGTCTGATGGAGTAAGCCTATGGAAATTTATTAGAAAGGGGTGGAACACTTTTGAAAAATATCTTAAGTTTGAGGTGGGTGATGGAGCGAACCCGCTTTAGGTTCGATGTTTGGAGTGGGGAGAGCCCTTGTTACACTGTTTTTCCAGTTGTGTTTAACTTGGCTGGAAATCAGCAAGTTGCAGTTTCAGATTTGCTGTGTCGTGCAAATGGGACGGTAACTTGGAATGTCACTTTTACTAGAAATGCTTAGGATTGGGAACTTGGAGAGCTGGCAGATTTTTATAGCTATTTGTATTCAGCAAAGTTAGGAGGCAATGGGGGGTGACCGTATGTTGTGGATTCACACGGGGAGAAAAAAGTTTAGTGTTAAATCTTTTTACAAGGTTTTGACAGTCCAACAACCCACATTCTTTTCGTGGAAGAGCATTTGGAAGGTTTTAGTGCCGTCTAAAGTCTCTTTTTTTACTTGGACAGCTGCACTTAGGAAGATTTTGACGGTTGATAATCTAAGGAAGCACGGTATGGTGGTCATGGAGTGGTGCTACATGTGTAAAAGGAATGGAGAATCGATAGATCATTTGCTTGTACATTGTGAGATGGCTGGGGAGTTATGGGTTGGTATCCTTAGTAGAGCTGGGCTGAGTTGGGTAAGGCCTAAGAGTATGGTGGATCTACTAGCGAGCTGGAACAGGAGGCACAATAGAGCTCAACTGGCAGCAGTGTGGCGAATGATACCTTTGTGCTTAATGTGGTGTTTATGGTCGGAAAGGAATGGTAGGTGCTTTAACAACAAGGAGCGTGCAGTGGGGGAAATCTGAAATTTATTTGTATTCTCTCTTTTACAGTGGTTTTCTGCTATTGTATTGAAGGGTGGGAATGTTCATGAGTTTTTATCTTCTTTCCAGCTTACTAGAATGTAATTAGGTGTCTCACTTTGTATACTTCTTGTGTACTTGGGCATTGCCTTGTTTCATTCTATTCAATAAAGATTCTTACTTTTTAAAAAAAAAAATATATTGTTTGGTATGTAGTCATAAAATATACTCTTTGGTATACATTTTCCTCAAATCTATCCAGCTAAACATTTGAGCTACCTACAGATTGGATTTTATTATAGAAGCCTTTTTACTGTAATTGATATTTGCCCAGTGCTGGTCAAAGCACAATTAAGCACAAATAGCCAAGCACAAAGCCCAAAGCGCATTGCTTACCAAAAGAGAAGCACATTTACAAAAGTGCACATTAAGTGCGCATTTTGACACTTTTTTTAGTGAGCAGAAGAAAAAAGTGTGTTTTTGTAAAATTTTGAAAAACAATATAAAATATTAGTTTAAATTCTCACTACTTTTTAGTACCATCAATTTAGATGAAGTAAATGAGGAAGATGAAGAGAGTTATAATATTTTTATGAAAAATATGATAGTTTTATGCTTAATAAGGATGATTATATACTTTAAGATTGCATCGTATTGCTTACGTTTGCATGGAAGTCAGTACCTATAATTCTTGTGCTTTTTTGGTCGGTGCCTTTTGGTTATCTATTAATTCAACTGTGTACTTTATTTTGATTATGGCTTTCACATATCATAGTTGTATATTTTTGTATTGCAGAAGAGAATTATATAAAACGCTATGATTAATTTTGTCTACTTAGTTGATCACTTGATTGTTATGTTCCATAATAATCTGACAAATTAAGTTAAATTGGCTAAATTTATTTCCATTGTGCTTCATTATTCTTTTTTTTTTATTGTATTTTATGAATATTTTGTTATTATATATATATATTTTACTTCAATCAGCATGTGCTTACATTTTTTTCTCTGCGGCTAGGCTCTAGGTGCTGTTTGCACCTAAGTGCGCTTGGCACTTTAACCAACACTATGTTTCCCTCGTAATTGCTTGGTTGCTACGATTTAGTTTAGGCATAGTGTGATTCTTCTCTCTCTACACTTGGACTATTGGTCATACAGGGTGCCCACTTTTCTTCTTTTCAAGAGTTAATGAATCTCTGTTCTTCATCTTCTTCCTAGTGGGTGCTTTCTCTTGTATACCACCTTCTTGTTTGCATCACTTTTCACATTTGATATAATTACTTATTTTACTTTTTGATAACCTTATTATTTTTTTTTTTTTGATAACCAAAGGAAAGAAAAAACAAAATTACTTATTTACTTAAGAAGAATTATTTATTGAATATGGTCTTTACTGCGTACATGGAATAAAATTGACTACTTTTTTGTCAACAAAACTAAGACTATTTTTCCCATCCTTCAGGATTCTTTAGTACATTTCCTGTGTGAAGGAATCCCTTTCACTTTGATGAAGAAATATTCACCTAAAGAGAAATAACACTTTTTTTTTTTCTCCATATTATGTATTGATCCTGATGAAATTCTTACTCTCTTCACAGCTTGAGTATGATGTTTTGGAATATGTGGTGATTGAGCGTTTGGCACAAGGGGGACGTGATAAGCTAAAAGATGATGGCCTCAATTTGTCAGACTGGCTTCAATCCTTGGCTTCGTTTTGGGGTCATCTGTATGTTTCAATCGTTCTTGTTTCTCCTCTTTTTTTTTTTTTTTTTTTTTTGTCAATCGTTCTTGTTTCTTTCCTCCTCTCCACCCCCTTCTTCTTGTGTTAAAATTTCTGCAAGTCTCATTTGTTTTCTATTTAATATAATTTTTGTAGGGACTTATAGGATTTCCATAGTTCCGTAGCCGGTTAAAAGTTCTAAATATAAATTGTTAATTTCTTTGTTGTGCCGATGCATGCTGTGCTGATGCATCCGAGCATGTGTGTGTGTCTCTTTTTTACCTTCTTTTCTGTAATGTACTGACCATAAGTGATATTTGGTGGTCTATTTTGTGCATTTTGGTATGATCTCTACCAGAATCGTTAGTAAACATTTACCCCATACTTGATTTGAGATATTTCCTGGAATGCTTTACTTAAGTTTCCGGGTTGCAGATTAAGCTCAGAAATGGCAGTATGACTGGAGCTGACATATTGGATGTTGCAAAAATAATCTGCCTCTTGTTTCTGGAGGATTTTTTGACGATTGATATTTGATGGGAAATGATTTTGGTAAGGGATTAGTGGATTTTGTCGTGCAGACAAGGTGAATTGCCATACAATTCTATTACCCGGCCTGTATACCAACAAGAGCAATAGCTTGGCTTTCCAATGGGCACTCATACTTGGAGAACTGTATGAAGTGTGGTCACAGAGATTTGATGACAGATGGTCAGAATGTAAAAAGGAGATGCATGTGTCTGGGGTGGGTTGGTCAGAAATATGATGTTCAAACATTGATTGGTTTTCTTTGTTTTAGCCTTTTGAATATTGGTTTGCTAGAGATTGGAGAACGAGCAAGGCACCTGCTAAGTTTGTCCACTGAGAATTAAAGATGCATAATCACTGCTGGGTTTGATACAATATTTTTTTGAATCAAAAGCAAGTTGTCTGCTGGGAGTGCCGCCTTCAATCCTATCATACAAGTTTACAAGGTATTGTTTTCAATGATTATTAGCACATGAAAGAAGACTGGAGAATATTTTCAGTATACAAAAGAAAGAAGTTGGCTCTAGCTGTGTCCGTCTTTATACTTGAACGTCCTCTTAATATTTTCAATGTTTTGCGGTGGAATTGATGGTTGAAAGAGTAGACTGGTTAACTTTCTCAAAGTACTCAGGGCTTGGTATAGCTGAAAGGGCACAGTAATATGCTGATATTGTTTCCCAGTCAAAATTGTTTTTTTTTTTTTTTTTATCTCGCTGACCTCCAAATTAGTAGGAATTCTGGATCTGGTTTATTGATCTCTATGGAAATCATGGTCCTAGGTAAAGGTTGAAGATAAGATGCCTTTGGTTCGTACTGCAGATCCTTGTCAAATTCTCTTTCTTCTTGTGCTGCTTCCTCTCACGATGCTGTTGGAGGATTACGGACAGGATACTGTTTTGGTTTTAACCAGCTGTTCTCTGTAATATTTCTCCATCAAGGAAGAAATACATCCTGGGAGCTTTCTTCAATAAAAGCAAACCCTTTATCGGAGGATGCACAATTAACTGGATGTTTGCTTGCATCATCATTAGCTAGTTGTGAAGATGGTGCTATGTTATAGTCCAAAATATCATCAGTTCTTCTTGATTGTGTACTCTTTTCTTTCTGCATACTCCTGTGTTTTGATAGAAAGAGATGGGCAGAATTACTTATCCTTAATATGTGAGATATAGAATGTTGACGTGCAACTGACTTACTGAAGTAAATCTCAACATCTAAGGGGGCACTAATTGGATTGTGGGCTGCGCTGTTTTATTACAGCTTCATCTGTCAAAGCTCCAAGGATTTTGGGGCTGTTGTACAATGAGCAGGATCTGTATGGTTAGAGAATTTCAAAAGTTATGTTTCTTGTTTTTCCCCTTTCCTTGTGTTTTATTTTATTTATTTTGTTTTTTGGTGGGTGTGGGCAGGGTGGGGTGGGGGAATTCATGTTCTGTACATATTTGCACTGCCGAATAAAGATTACTGATATACCTTCTATGGCTAACAGATACACAGATTGGTACAAATCTCTATTTGTCTTTGCATATTTCATTCCAAACTTCTTAGGTTGGCGGTTTTTTTAATGGTTTTGTTTGTTTTTTCGTCTTGAGTTTCTTAATGTATGTTCTGGCTATATTTTTACATGGTCTTGATCATTCACATTTTTAAGAAGGCTGTTGTGGTTTTCACTTTTAAGAGTCAGTATGGGGCTAAACAAGTAGTTGGATGGTACAAATTGGAGGCTTTAACACTCTTGGTATGTCTGGTGCATTTATGTTTCAACAATATTCCTCATATGGTAACCTGTTGTACACGACTTTTGTCCTAGACCTTGACTTTTATTGTGCTGTCGATGTGATGTCAAGGGTTATTCAAAATTTGAACACACAGATGAGATACAGAATTCTTGGTTGGTTGCTTTATCTTCCATTTAATACTTCTCGTGCACAAGGTTAAGGGCTCGTTTGGACACAAAGATGAGATACAAAATTCTCAAAATTCACTAAACAGTTTTTTAACTTTATAATATTTTTATTCAACCTTCTCTCTCTCATTTCCCAAAATTTCATAAAACTTCTTAACTCAAACCATTTTAGTACTATTCACAAACCATTTCAATACTATTCGTATAATTCTCACAATTTCTCATCTCATCTCATTACCCAAGCATGTCTTAAGTGTCCAAACAAGCCCTAAGTAATTCAATACCGGGGTGCTATCCGCACCCTACGGGGCGGGATAGCCCCCCCCCCCCCCCCCCCCCCAACATCCTGGGGGCGGGGCCAGACCCTTTACCTTGTCCACTGCCCACTTCAATAACTTACTACAGTCCACTAGGGCCAAAAATTATTCCTGAGTCCAAAAGTGATAAAAAACACATTTTGACCCAAATTATAAATTTAAATTTGTAAATATGACTATAATTTAAAAACTAGGTGGTTTTTAAATTTTCTAGTACATATTCTGCCAAGGCAATTGTAACATACTGGTCCAAATTTAGGCCTTAAAATTAGTATTATTTGTGATTATTATTTTAGGAAATATGCTAACAGATAAATTAAAACAGTGAGTAGTCATCCATTAGGTTCCCATATTGGAATAGG
This sequence comes from Juglans microcarpa x Juglans regia, assembly GCF_004785595.1. Classification (NCBI taxonomy): domain Eukaryota; kingdom Viridiplantae; phylum Streptophyta; class Magnoliopsida; order Fagales; family Juglandaceae; genus Juglans; species Juglans microcarpa x Juglans regia. The sequence continues at coordinate 9,891,396 of NC_054599.1, read as the reverse complement.
GTCCTAGTTTGAAACTAACTCCAACTCAAACTCTTCAAAAATCCTCTCAATGTTTGTATCCTCGTAGGAATAGTTTCCTAAGTGTAGCCAACTTCGAACCCTAGCATATCTCTTGAAGACTCACGTTATGCTTTCCCATCGTCTATAAGAATCCCACGGGACCCTTCAGAAATAAATACAAGAAACATCATACACTCCAGCCCAACACAACAACCTTTGCAAACCAAGAAAACCACTCTCACATCCAACCGAGACACTTACCTCGCTGGAATCCACCATAGATGGAATCCACCATAGACGCCTCCGACGGTAAGCTCTCCTCCCACCTTGACGTACGCTGTCGCCATTTAAGCTTTTCCCGTCGTTTTTTTCCTTCTATTGTTAGTGACCAAAATCGTTGGGTGTTGTGGCCAGCCACCATCAACCACTTTAGAAGACATTGGACCACCTCTCTGAGGCCACAGAGATTGCCAACCAGCTCAACCCCGTTAAACCCACTCATTTCCGGTAAGTCCCTGACGAGGTCTCTCTCTCTCCCCATGATTTTCAATTCTCAGTCTAACTCTCTCACTCTTGCATTGCACCACTGCCCAGAGGACCCAGTCGCGTTGCCGGTCGCTTCCAACCACCCTAGAGTTGCCGTCGCCTCAGCCTCCTCTCGATGAGCATCGCACAACCACTCCCTTTGTTACGCGATGAGAGCCTTTCCCTCGTAAGATTATATCTTCGTTTATATACAGCTTTCCCAAAATACCCATGCCCATTAGGATGTTTTCCCAAAATGCCCTTAAAACCTCTAATAGCTTGTTTTATAGGCTTCCGTAAGTCCTCTTGAAGAAACCTTGTTCTTTTAAAGTGGTCTGTTTCCCCCAGTTGGCCTTGGGCCTTCCTATATTTAATACAATTATTAAGTTATATTTTTAAAGGATATGTTATGGGTTTTGAATAATATTAATATGTAGTAATTTTTAATTGAATATGTATTATATTATCTATATGGTATGATTTTAAGTAGTTAGAGCGCTAGACAAGCTCACTATGAAATTAGTAACATCTAGTACCTCGTATAGGTAGCGTGCTACAAAGTGAGAATCAGGAAGCAGTGCTAAGTGGTAAATAGTATGATCATATAAATACATGAGTACTGTGAATATTATTGTCATGTATGAAAATATGATGTGCTTATGATGGTTATCTACGCTAAGAGACAAGTTGAGGTTAGATTCCCTTTCACGATTTTTGATGAAATATGATATTTTGCTTGAATGAATGAATTTGTTGTTTGATTGATTGAATGTTACTAAAATCATGTGGAAGCCATGAGATGTTCATGTAGTAATTCAAGTCAAGTATGCCATGTAATAGAATAGCCAGATTATGCAAGCCATGTTCATGTAGTACGTAGATCATGTATGCTATGTTCATGTAGTACTCAGATCACGTATGCCACGGAATGTCATAGAATGTTTAGATCATGTTATGTCATGTCATGTTATGCTAAGCCGTGTACAAGAATATGCCATATTATGTCATGTCATGTTATGCTATACCATGTACAAGAATGTGCCATGTTATGCTATGCCATGTACAAGAATGTGCCATGTTAGAAATGTTTATGAAGCCTAATAAATTTTCATGCATTAAGAAAGATAAGAAGTTTTACGGTGCCATGGATTCAAGTGTGGTTAACCACAAGTTAAGTGAAACACGGACCCAAGCGTGTTTCACTTCATGTTATGCAAGTTAAGTGAAACACGGACCTAAACGTGTTTCACTCCATGTTAATACAAGATAAACAAGTTATTATGCATTCACGTTACATGTTTGCCTTGATTATTTATGATTTTGCTCATGTTAATGATGAATAGATATGCTCTGTGAATTAGTGACGATATACGTATGCATGTAAAGTTTTCCAGAAATTAAGCCTATGTTAAATTATGTGTACGGTATGATTGTGAATCTGTGATGATGTACGTATGTTATGCAGTCTTTCAAAAATTAAGTCTATGTTAGCCTAAGATGTATTTTATGGTATGATGTGCTATTTACTGAGTATTTGACTCATTTTTGTTTGTTTCTCTATTTTCTTCTATGTTTAACTGTCACAGATGATGAGTATGAGGACGTAGAGCTGGAGGGCCAGGAATAGATCTAGTGTAAAGACTTAGAAAAGAATAAGTGTTATTTACACAATAATTAGTTTAGTTATGTTTCTTTTTTACTTTATGCTTACAGTTTCATGATCCGAAGATAGTTATGTTCAGTTTAGTTGATGTTTTAATAAATGAGGTATTTTTTATGGATACAAATATCTTCACCGGGCATTATGTTATGAATGTTAGTAACATCTCTATCTTACGGGAACGGGGTGTTACAGCAATACAGGAGTCTCACATTGCGCAAGTGTGAGACTTGTATTGCCAAGGCAATCTATAAAAGAGCCATTCTACTACACTACAACTTATACAAAGTATTAAGTAAAAATTCTACTTAATACATATTACTATTACTATATTTATATAATAGTAAAACTAATAAATATTTATAAATATGTATAAATATATATTTATATAAAAAAATTAAATATACGGGGTAGGTGACGGGGCGGGGCCCTGCTGGTGCCATACCGCCCCTAGCCCCCCGCTTGTGTTTTGCCCTACCCACCCCTAATTGAAGGTCTGCTGAATTTAGGAAGATGCGGAATATGATTGGGCAGCAGATTCCTTGCAATTTATTTGATATATGGGGTATGGAGCTACTAACAGGTGGTGACTGCCAAGCTAGGCTTATTGCTGCTTTGATGTTTTGGCCTGGCTGTTTTCAATCTTAGCCGTTCAGAAATTTGATATGTTAAATTTTGAAAATGGCATCTGTTGCCTCTTAGAAACATTGAATTTATTAGGAATTTTAATGGGTTTTAGTAAAGTATGGATTTTGGAATGATTCTCATTATTTTTGTTTTCTCCCAAGCCTTATTCATTTATTGTTGTGCTGGATCATACCGGAAATTTAAAAATAACTTGCGCTAGCATTGGTTTGAAGAATTTCTTAGATTTAAACCGTTTCAAGTTTTCACTCTGTGATATTCATTTCTGTAGATTATGTTGTCAGCATCAGGCTCATGTTTCTTCATTGCTTAATTTTAATGTTGCTCACTTGAGCTGTTAATTGTTAATGCTTTGTCTTTCTGACTATATCTTACTGAGTCTGTTACGTGTTCTCTCTTGGTCCTAATATGAAACTGTAATTGGAATAGTATCTTCCTATGATGAATGCCTAAGTAATATATAACTTGTTCAAATGGGTCGTATCTTTGTGCGATGCTTCATGTACCATATAACCAAGTCCTCGTACATGTATCATTTCTGTAGATTTTTTGTGCATTATCCTGTAGAGTAGATCTCTTGTCCCATTATAAACTAAATTTATAATTTGTATTGGAACTTCTAGCTGAATTGGTTTGCTAATTTCACGGATGGATGCCAGTTATAATTTTTTTATTTTCTTTTTAATTCTTCGTCTGTTTTTATTTTTATGTTTGGTCCTTTCCTTCTATTAACATGATAATGTGGAAAGAAGCAAAAACTTGTGTTCAGTTTTGGTTCATCTTTTCCACTAGGTTTATAGCTCATCAGATCCAGCTGAAATTTTTCATCCAGGCCAGTATATTGCTAATGCTAATCCTACCTCATTGCCATTATCTTGCCACTTTTTTATGAATGGTGATGGTTGTTTTTAAAATAGGATTATGTAGCTTCTAGGGTCTTAAGATAAGAGGAATTTCGAATTTTGAGAATCCTCATCGTGTGGGAAGAAAAGAGATTTCTTGTGAAACGTTGTTTTTAAGATTTTTGAAGATAGGAACTCTTGGATGCAGTGGAGTCCTTTGGTGTCTATTTTATTTATGTGCGCAATTTAGAATTTTTAGGAAGGAATTCCTCAAGTGAGTTGTTTGATATGTTGCTGAATACACTTCGCTCAATCCTAATTCAGACTGTATTGTTTGTTTTCCTGTGGAGTATGCAGAGAAGTACTCAAGTGTTACAAATACTTGCATGGTAAATTTGGTTCTAAACGCTAAAAATAGGTTGCAAGGAAAAGTGGAAAACATTTAATGTGGATTTTGTTGATCTTTATGTTTGTATCATGTGTGGACATGTTATTCTGGTAGAAACCTGGTTATAAGAATGCTATCCTAATATTTGTGAACACTACTGCGAAATTCTTTTAAGCTAGCAATTGAAACAAACAATGAGATGGTTTCCTGCTAAAAATGTTATCATAATATTAGTGAACTGTAATGATTTTTAACTTTGCATTTTCTGTTATTTATTTCCTTTCTTTAGCATCTTTGCACCTTGATGTGCCTTGTTCTTCTACTGGCAGTATGCATTAGTAAATACAATGGTCTTTTATTGGAGTACTCGTCTAAGTTTTACGGTCGGAGATTTGTACTTTTGATATATTGGAAGTCATTTTCAACCTGGATGTGAGCTTCGGCTTCTCAATTAGTATCTTTTATCTATTATTAAGGATGCTTTATCTGGTGAATGGTGTAATAGTTCCTGTATTAGTTCATGAGATGTTGGGAAAATATGGCTACGATTGGCTGATGTGACAGATGCCACATTCTTCTCTTTTTATAGGGCTCATGCTTGATAACTGCTGTCATCATCATTGTCGTCATCATATCTTGTCTGTGTGGATATTTGCTTGTTAAATATGTGCTTTTAACTATAGAATCTTCCCTGATTACTTTTTACATTTTTCACTAATTCATTATCATTGTTTATAGGTGTAAGAAGTATCCATCAATGGAGTTGAGGGGTCTTTTCCAGTATCTTGTGAACCAGTTAAAGAAGGGCCAAGGAATTGAGCTTGTTCTATTGCAGGTAGTTTTGACATCTGAAAGTTACTTCATTATTATGAGTAATTAGTTCCAAGATGATAGCTTATTAAAAAAAAACTGCCAAAATTATAAATTGTCACTGTGGATAATCTATGGAAAATATACATTGTTATGATTAATTGGTGCTGTGTAAAAGGAGAGAGTCATCCAATGATCATATTCTTTTATTGCATTGCAAAATTGCCGGTACTTTTGTGGGATTAAGTTTTTGGGTTATGCCATGCCCAGAAGAATAGTAGACTTTTTTTGCACTTGGAGAGTGTTAAGTGGCAGCCCACAGATTGAAGCAGTGTAAAGATGGTTCCTACTTGCCCTGTATGGTGCATTTGTAGGGAGATACAAGATAGAAATTTTGAAGATAGGGAATGGATGCTGGATGAGTTCAAAACTTTCCTATTTTCATTACTCTTTTTCTGTTTTTTGATAAGCAAGAATAAAATTTTATTAAAGGAAAATAGGCATAACCAAAGTACACAGGAAGTATTCATGGAGTACACATAGGGGACGCTTGGGGAATGAGATGCGATGAGAATTTTGTAAATAGTAGTAAGATGGTTTGTGAATAGTAGTGATATAGTTTGAGTTAAATATTTTTTGGATTTTGGAAAAGGAAAGAGAAAAAGTTGAATAAAAAATATTATAAAGTTAAAATATTTTAGAATATAATTTTTTAATATAATTTGTTTTAAGATTTAAAAAAGTTGAATTATTTTTTGATTTTTATTTGAAAGTTTGGGAAAGTTGTAATGATTACTTTGAAAAAGTTGTAGTAATTAGTTAAAAAGTATTTGTGTTTGAATGCTGTTTGGAAAGGAAATGAGATGGGATGAGATGGAAACTTTTTCCAAACATTCCCTTAGTAACAAATAGGAACTAGAAATGGATACAAGCTAATTATGGAAATTAGCCCCATTACAATCAATGACCGAAGTCCAAGAAAGTGCTAAAGATGAATCTCTTCTACTCACCCAAGGAATGCTCCCAGTCTTCAAAACACCTGCAGTTTCCCCATTTTACTTGTGTAAATAACACCCTTCCATAATTATAAGACCCCTTTTTCTCAGCTCTGTGGTGATAATTTTCAGTGGAAGCCGTCCAACCAAAGAAAGCAATCTTGGGAGCTACCTTGCATCCCTAAATACTCTTCCAAGGAAAATGGTTACTATGATGACCCAAAAGAGCCTTGTAAAAAGATCGAACCGTGAATCTCCTACTCCCATTTGGAGTTCATATCATCCTGTCCTCCACAACATTACCAACATTCGTATCATATAGCCAACTCAAAAAATCCGCAATGGTTCCAAGTTCTCAATCTTGAGCCGCTCTATTGAAACAAACGGTCTATTGAGTTGAGCCATTGGAGCAATCCATCTAATCAGCCACCATAGCCTCCTTATCACTTGATATTCGATAGAGAGTGGGGGAAAAGCTCTTATGGGCCCTCTCACCATGCCAAACATCATGCCAGAAACAAACATGAGAGCCACATGCTACTTCAAAACTGAAGAACTTGGAAAAACACCCCACTTCTAAAAAAAAAAAAAAAAAAAAAAATTCTTTACAGATATTCATCCACAACCCCACTCCATATGTACCCTTCGTTAGAATACCATTCCCCACTAACACTCCCATACTAGAGTCAACAACAACCCTATGCAATCCTCCACCTCCCTATGATACCTCCATAAGCACTTCCCAAGTAGGGCCTTGTTAAAGATCCTCAAGTTTGCACCCCCAAACCACCACAAACGAATGGGGAACAAACTTTGTCCCAAATAACAAGATGGAACTTAGCTTCATCTCCAATTCCTCTCAAAGAAAAGCACAGAAGACTTTTTCAATGTGAGATGCCACACCTGTAGGTAAAGGGAAAAGAGAGAAAATGTTGGGAGATTAGAAAGAGCGCTTTTGATACAAGTGATTCTGCCCCCTTTTGACATGTAAAGTCTTTTCCATTCTTTCGATCTTTTCTAACATGCCATCACAAATAGGCTTCGCCGTAACTTATAAAAAAAAAAAAAAAAATAGGCTTCGCCATAAAAGCAGCTCCCCAAGGAAGGCCGATTATTGAATACGACATGATTTGGCTCGCTAAAGAGCATTTTCTCATCTGCGAAGAGGAGATGAAAGATACTAACACCACTCACCGAGAAAGAAATCCTCCAACAACAACCAACGTAAGACTGAGAGCATCCATGACAATGAAAATTGCAAATAAAAAAAAAAAAAAAAAAAGGAGCGAGGGCCCCCTTGTTTCAGCCCTGAGAACAAATGAAGATACCAACAGAAGATCCATTCACCAAAATTGAGAAATAGACTGTGAAATGCAATGTTGAATCCATGAAACCCATCTCTCTCCAAAACCACATCTCCAAAGCAAATGACACGAGAAGTCCCAGTTTACATGATCATATGCCTTCCCCATATTTAGTTTGCATAATAAGCCCAACGGATCAACACACGAGAAGTCCTACTTTACATGATTATATGCATTCTCCAAATCTAGTTTGCATAATAAGGCTGGCGGACCAGCATTGATTCATCTATCCAGGCATTTGTTAGCAATGAGAAACAAATCCAGGATTTGTCTTCCTTTAACAAAAGCATATTGGGGTTTTTAATATAATACTTCCCATTACTATACATACGATTGGCAAGGACTTTAGAGATTATTTAGTACACCCCATTCACAAGACTAGTGGGGCGATAATCCTTCACATTCTAGGCTCCAACCCGCTTGGGAATGAAAGCAATATAAGTTGCATTAAGGATTTTTCTAAACTTACCAAAAGAGTGAAGTTCATTAAAAACTTTAATGATATCCTCCCAACAAGTATGGAAAAAATCCATAGAAAACTCATTTGGGCCATGAGCTTTATTCTTTGCCATCCCACTAATCACATGATGAACCTCTTCTGCCTCAAACAGTCTCTCCAACCAAATAGCACTTGAATGATCAATAGACTCAAAGGCCAAACCATCAAGCTTAGGCCTCCAAGTAAACTATTCCATGAGGAGTTCGTAATAATTGACAATGTGGCTCTTGATAATGTCATGATTGGAAAGAACATGGCCATCAACCTGAAGCATCTCAGTACATTATCCCCTTCTTTCAATCATAAGGCCTGAGATTTTTGTCTCCACGAGATCTCTTATGTCAAAAGCACCTTCTCAATCTCTGAGGTGATGAAGCTTTTCCTAGAGGACTCCTCAGCAAAAAGAGAACCAACGACCACCGTCCCCTCCAAAACCTACAAGTCCTAAAAAAGTGACTTCTTTTGACTTTCATGATGTAACACCCCGTCCCTTGAGGGTTTTAAAGCGAGAGGAACTGAATGCTATTAACCTTAAAAATGTTTACATTTTAGCGCCAAGTATAAAAGATTCTGTAACATTTATGAAAATTCAGAGTACTTTATTAAAATAAAACATCTCCAAAATAAAGTTTGTCAGTAACAGTTATTAAAGGAAAAGAAAATAGTCATGCTACAAAATTACTCAAATTGTAAATGAATAAGAGTTTTCCTTAGTGCCTCAAGCCTCAATGTCATCCCCTAAACAACATCCTCTCGCGAAGCATCTTCGTAATCTTCCTCACCTAGGGTGGGAAAATATACATAAAAATATAAAATGAGTTGAATACTCAATAAGAACCACATCACGTAGTAAACATAATAGTAATCTAGGATTCAGTTAACATTAATACTCTCAAGAAAACATTACCTCATAGCGTATGTAACCATTAACTTCAAAGCATAAAGGAAACATTCAGTCCTTAACTCATATCCTTAATGGCCATTACACACAATTATCCCTGTGTCTTAGGGTTAGTGACCCTTGTGGTCACAACTCTTTTCGTGGCTAGCAGATACGAACCAAGCCTCCTTAGGAATTGGTCATCACTAGATGCATTGCCAGTGATGCATTCCGGCGCTGTAATCCGCCCCAACCTCACGGTACCGTCTTCACTGTTATGGCTAATACATTAACCTCATCAAACACATGCAGTCATACCTGTTCATTTTCTTTTCTTTTCTTTCCTTTAACCTTATCTTGCCTTGCCTTTTATTCATTAAAATATATAGTCATACTACATAATATTCAGTCACATCATCATTCATACAATTTCATAGTCACTTGCATTTATCTTCATCATAGATAGGGATCCATGAATGGGAGCTACCAAAGAAATATATCCACCTTTATAAACCTTTACTTTACATATATGGAAAGACATGTTCATAGTCACCTTGAGCCATATGCAAACATCACCTTTATGCAGAAAACACCTTCATGCAGTTGGATCACATTCACGTTAGTTGACATGTACATTTAACATGTAATTATGTCAATTTCCTTCTTCAGTGCACCCTAAAATTAAAGACTTCGAACTCCACCTAATAAGGCTACCCATGACCTAGACCATATTGTGTCCTCAAATAATTTTCACTTTACCTCATAAATATCACTTAACCTAAATGACTAAATCCTCATTAACTTTCATGTCCAAACAATTCATGCTAAGAGCATTGGCATTGGATTGGTAATTCCAATCTTCAAAATTTGAAGAATATGTAACTTTTTAACTTTTAGCTAATCACTTAACAGTTAAAATCTACATTGGATTAGCCATCACATTCTTTATAATAATAAAATATTATTATTTTTTATTATTTATATTTCTTTAATTAATTTTTAATTACTTTTTTATTTTATTTTCATAATCTTCAATAACCTCCAACAATCATATTCATTTTCATTTTCACAATCCAACAATCTATAATCTAATAATCTCATATGTACATATTTGTACATTATCTTCTATGTAAATAAAAACCCCATATGTACAATCCATAAAAATCCCTCATCTATAATATAATAATCTCAAAATATTATAGAAAACTACAGAAAGTGCAAGACACATCATTATTCACTGCAACACATATGACTCGAACCTACTTGTAAAAACTTATCATAGTTCACTGCCACCACATATCGAATATCCTCCATTTGTCTTTTCTTCTTTAAACTTATCAAAAGTTAACTTTCATCTCGATAAAGGTTGTGACAGCCTTCGCAACCTGTGCTCAAATTACATATAATGGGTTCACCCTTGGATTGGTAAACGCTCATACTGGATGAGGTGAACATCAGAAATTCCACTTCCCAAATAATGGACGCTGAAACAATATTTAGACTTCAATGGTTCCCATGATACAACATTGATAGTAATAATATCATAAGCACATTCTCTTAGGGGCTTCTTCTCCAACTGCTTTTTTTAAGGGTCACACATGCACAAGCCTCACTTCCAAAAATTATGTAGTCCCTCCCAGTTGGGGAGACCTTAGACACACCTCACAAGTGCAATGGACATCACCAGCCTACACTATGGGGCCTTGTTGATCACCCAGCAACCCCATTCAGGTAATTATATCTCCATCTGCCTCTGATCCCTACATAGATCTCAGGGTTCTTGGCCTCAAGCTAATCATATTCTTCAACCTTATTGATACCTTCTTGCCTCTTGCTTCCCAAGTATACCAGTGAAGTGCATTGACACTGACCAAAATCTATGCAGCAGTTGTTTAACAGCATTCATATATGTCCGCTGTAAATAAATTCTAACTTGCTTGCATATGCTTGATAAACAAATTTCACATATGTATGAAAACTTATTATGATAATTAAATTCGTCATGCAGGTACTGTTATTAACTGGTGTTGCTTCAAAGCACCAAAATTAATTGCTCAGACTGCTTTTATTTTAATTTCAAAACCGCCAACTGACCTGATGATATCCTGGCGTTAAGCCATATACAGTTTGAAACACATTGTCACAACCCTTCACATGCAACATTGGTATGAGCTGAGACCACCTTCTCCAAAACAATTTTTAAAAAACAAATCCCGTTAACTAAAACAAAATATTCTTTAGTAACTCAAAACTAATCTAAAGAGCATTCTAAAAAATAAAATTAAAAGATTTCCAGATAGCAATAAAAAGTGGAAGTAAAATGGAAATTTTGAGAGAACTAACTGTGTGAAAGAGCCACATAGATACACGATATTCCCCCCATGTTTCCATACGAAGCACGATGGGACCAGCACCGTGGCCGGAACCATGGAGGCGTCCAGCACAGAGTCCGAGAGGGTACAAATTGATTGAAACCCTAAGCGAGAGCCTAAAAATTAATAATAATAATTAATAGTGGGTGTGAAAGTCGAGAGGGTGCGATACGATCAAGTCTGAGAGGGTGCCGACAGAGGGAAGAAGGAGAGGAAGAAGAGACACAGGAGAGAAAGAAGAAGAAGAGCCATGGGAGAGAGAGGGAGCCGGAATATAATAAAAGATGACATTTAGACTTGCTACAGTACTTTTCATATTTGAAAAGAATGATAGAATTACTGTAGCTCATATTTTAGATGAAATCAGTTTGACTAATTCAATGTGGGCCAAATTTGGATGATATTAGCTAAATTTGAAGATGAAAAGGCATTTGGCTAAGCCAATGCCTATGCTATAATGCCATAAGCCCTAAAATCACATTAACTCAAGAAATTAATCTTATAGTATAGTCCATGCATACTCACCTCCGTCATGCAATTTCATGCAAACCTATGACCTTATAACTTAGACTCGTAACATTGAACTTATAAACATAAATTCACCAACCCCTTGCATGCACACTCTCTGATTCGGTTCCATGATGTTGAGCTCAACTCACTTATATAAACACATGCACATGCATGGTCATGCTCCTTACTATCGTTTAATTGAGCTTAACCACATGTAAGAGAAAGAGAGCTTATGTAGAGGGGGGGAGAGAGAGAGAGAGACTTACGTAGAGAGATTAACCGAGATGGAGAGAACTTATGTTGGGGGAAAAGAGTGTAACTAGTAGCTTGGACAGTGGCAGCAACCATTGGCTCTAGGCTACATAGTGATGGACGGCAGTTTGTGGTGGAGCTACGGTTTAATCTCTATGGCTAGGCTACATAGTGATGGACGGCAGTTTGTGGTGGAGCTACGGTTTAATCTCTATGGGACGCCACTTGCCCTGATTGGGAATAACCTGGGTTTATGATTTTGTTGGTGAGGAGATGGTGGTGATGTGGTGGATGGGCTTGCCAAGAGGGGGGGTGGAGCTGCTACACGGTGGTGGTGGAGGTAGGACGTTCATAGAGGAGTTCACTGTGGTGGAGTAAAGTGGTGCCCAATGGGTTCATTGAGTTGCTCTGTTTTTTGTGGTGTAAAATAGGGATGTGGTGGCTTGCTGCTTGAGGTATTGTAATACTCGTTTTTGGGTCTTGGTCATGTGGGCCATTTACAATGGGGGATAGCATCGGGGCAACTGGGCCTATGCTGGGCTTGGGTGCCGACACCATTGCTGGACAACGTGTGGCAGCAGGACACATGTATATAAACAGTGGTTTCCATTGCTCTCGATTTGAGGTGTGTAAAACAGAGGCCATGTGGCTTGGTGTCTTAGAGGTGTGCTGCCGTTGTTGGTCTTGCACAAGGCTGTGTGTTGTAGGAACCGTGTTGAGCTTTGTTTGCTGTTGTCGTGATGCTTGTGGGAAGGTGGAATCGGTTGGGGCGGCTTGCGGGTTCGTACGTGCGACGGAGCAAGGTGGCAGTGGAGTGGGGAGTGGCTTGTTGGCGTTGTAGTTGGGAGGTGATCAATGAGGGATGGAGGGGCTGCTGTAACCGATCAAGAGAAAGAAAACCTTGGCAATGGCTGGAAGAGCATGCGGTCTCATGTTCGTTACGTATGTCTAATTATGCATATAGATCTGAAGCTTGATTGCCATCCTGGTCGGGTCTCCATCGGTAGTGTGGGTCTTCCTGGTTTTTGATGTGGTCTATGCAAATTTACAATGGCCTCCGCTAGTTCGTAGGTGTGAGACGAGGTGGCCTGCTTCGGTTGGGTGTTGAATGCCCTGCTCTGTTCTTGATTGATGAAAATTGGGAATGTCGTGAGCTGAGGACGTGTGGTTGCCAGTCCCTATGGTGCAATTACTGTACTGGAAAGGTTGGTTCTGATGGTGTTGTGTTGGTGCTGGGAAGCAGTGACATCACAGTTGGAAGCAGCAGCTCGCAGTGGTATTTATAAGTGGTGACAAGTGCTTTGTTTTCTACATTACAAAATAGAGCTGTTGGGTTCATGGTAGTGCCGTGTGTGGTGCAGCTTCCGGTGGTGCAGTGTTTACAGCAATGGCTATGCACAACCGGCAAAGGAGCAGTGGCTTGCTGAGGTGTTTCAACAACCTTTTAATGACGGTGCAATGTGCATGCGTTTGTTGGGCGACGTGAACCTGTGTGGTTTCTACGATGGTTCGTAAGTTGCTGGTGACATGACGAGGCTACATATGGTGGACGCGCAGCTTGGTTTGCACTAGTTGGGTGTTGATCATGCTTGCTCTGTTTTGATTGGTTGGCTTGCTGGTTTCTTTGTCATGACCAGTGGCTTGTGATTGAGACACAGTGGGGCTGCATACATGGTTGCCACCGTGATGCTTGAAGGTTCCCCAGGGGGGGGAGCTAGGGCTGCTACATGAGGAAGGTTGGGCAGCATGCTAGGGAGAAAGCAATGGAAGCGCAAGACAGAGGGCTGCCTGGTGGCTTTAACCATAGACTCGAGGGGAGAGAGAGAGATGTTGAGCGGCAGCCCTAGATCAGGAAGAAGGAAGCAAACCAATGCGCATGGGACTGTAGGTCTAGGTATTTATAGCAATATGGTAGGTTTTTGCAACAGGGTCATGGGTCCTTTCCTATGGGTCTCGGGTCTTGGGCTTATTTTATGGGCTTGCCTATAATTTCATGGGCCAAGTCACTTAACAACCCTAATGGGCAATCTTAAATCCCCCAATTCATCCATTACATACTTTTGGGCTTTTAAATAAATTCTTGGGCCTAATATCAATTAAATAGGGGCCCACTTGGTCCATAAATATTAAATGGGATTTAACCTAATTTTTGTGCTCAATAAAACCCATTAATCCACCATAATAAATTTTGGGCCCGTGACCTATTCAAAATAATCCAATAAATCTTGATTGGGTAGCTCCAAAAATATTGGCTCATTAATAACATCCAAAATCTTCCACTAAACCTTAACGGGCCTTAAAATAAACGTTGGGCCTACAAGCCTAATTAAAATTGCACAATAAACCTCAACTAGGCTTCTAAGATTTCTAGCCAACCCTCAACAAAATTATAACTCATGGGCTTATCCAATATGGCCCATTAAACCTAATTTAGGCTCAATAAAATTATTCATATTCCGACCTTAGAAATATTGGACTGGGTAGTCGCACATGATTTGGCTTACTTTATTAGAATCTTTTCTTTTGGATAGGTTCTACCAACTTTAATATATTTGACTTTCATGATTTTCATGTATCCTTTTAACCCTGTATGTGGGTGTCAATCTTATATACATTCTGTGGACTTTGGTTACACCTTTTGTGCTTTATAGTGATAATTATTACATATCAAAATTTAGTTATTGATTGGAATTTTATTATATCAGGAGCTTATTCAACAAATGGCAAATGTCCAGTACACAGAGAACCTTACTGAGGAACAGCTGGATTGCATGGCAGGTGGTGAGACTCTTCGTTATCAGGCAACTTCTTTTGGAGTAACTAAAAATAACAAGGTATTTCCATTTTTGCCTGCACTATTTTTTAGGTGGACCTTAAGCTGTCCTTACAAAGTGTATTAGGAATGTAGATTGACTCATGATTCCTATGAATTGGTCAACTCTAGTTTCATGTACATTAGGTAATTATACATGCATTAACACACTTAAAGAGGATTCATGATTCCTATGTACATACAGGTGGTTTTTGTGTGTAGTTTAAGTTTTCCATGTGTGCCGACCTTTGAGAAATTACATTTGGCAATTACACACACATCAGTACACAAAGATGTTGCTTTTACCAGAGCTACGAGGTTTTATTTGAATTGGCGATTTCTATATTTACAGTATGTCTCATTTAGTAGCCAGAAGTTTGTTCTCACCCAACTCTTAGGGCATGTTTGGGTAATGAGATGATATGAGAATTATGTGAATAGTAGTGAAATAGTTTGAGTTAATATGTTTTATTGGGTTTTGGGAAAGTAGAGAGAAAAAGTTGAGTAAAAATATTGTAAGTTAAAATATTGTTAGAATATAATTTTTAATATTCTTTTTGTTTTGAAATTTGAAAAAGTTATATTGTTTTTTGTGTTTTGTTTGGAAGTTTGGGAAAGTTGTACTGATTAGGTAATGATTAGATGAAAAGTTTGGAAGATTTGAAATTAACAAGTGTTTGTGTTTGAGTGATGTTTGGGAAGGAAATTATGAGAAGTTTTGAGATGACACTATCTCATTTCCCAAACAAGCCGTTAACCACCAAACCTCCTTCCAACCCATGTAAATAAGTGAGAACCCGGTATTTTAATTTTCATTAAGTTGAATGTTGTTGCTGCATTGTGTTTTATCCAGATGTTCCCAGACTTCTTGCTTTACCCTTTTCCTACACTATCCACGTTGTTTTTGGAAACTTTGCAATATTTCATGCACTTGACTTGTAACAAAGATACCCTAAGCCAAAATGTAACTTTTTTATTCCTTTTTTCTGTTAAAAACTGCTCAAAAATTTTAGGACCGTTAAATTCACCTTGATTTTGCATTAGACTTTGCTGAGTTTAATATTATCTTCATGCTAAATTTCTGAGGTTGACATGTCTGTGCAGGCATTGATCAAGTCGACTAACAGGCTTAGAGACTCATTGCTTTCAAAAGATGAACCAAAGCTGGCAGTTCCTCTTTTGTTACTTATTGCTCAACATCGTTCTGTGTAAGCTTTAGAACTCTATATGTTATTTATTCAGTTGAGTAGTAAAAATATTCTTCTCCCTAGTCAGATCTTGGGCCCAAAAATGAGGGCCTTAAACTTGTTGAGTGTTTGTGTGGATGGGTGGGTTGTGTAATCAGCAATGTATTTGTGGGTGTCACTCGTTGTAACTCCAAGATGTAGCAACACTGGGGAAATTGGATTCATTTTAAAGATGACTCATTGGGGGTAAAACTTACGGTGTTCAAAGCTTAAAGATTCCAGGCCCAAACAGCGGCCTTGGAGGCTGTCACAGTGCTGTAATAAACTGTAGTATTTCAAATCGTTCTGTCTTTATAAGTATTTATCGACCCTACCCTCCTAGCTAATGTACAATATATTTATAGTCATGCTTTATAATGTGATCTTGTCATAAACAGATTTTTATAAAAATGTTTGCAAAGAAATTAGCATCTGTTTCATATATAACAATCCCTAAACTGTTTTCTTCAACAATCAATCCATCATATATCTATCATAGTATCACACGCAAATTTTGACCAAGCCTGAAGAAATTCTTACCTAGCCTTAATAGCTGTGCACAATGAAGAAAAGTCCTTTTGGCTCCTTTAGTTTCTTTGACAGAATCTTTCCCCTTGAGTTTCTTTGACAGTATTTTGGTTCCTTGCCTTCTCTAGCCCTTTTTTATAAATAAAAAGGACTTCAACTTGTAAGGAATTGTACTCTGGTGGGATACTTTTTTCCAGCCCAAGTTGGTTGCCATGAGATTGATGTGTTATATATCCTGCTAGTGAGTCTCATCCAGGGACAGAAAAGAGAGAAAACAAAACCAAATTGCCTCATTCTATTATTTTTTGCAGGGTTGTCATTAATGCTGAGGCCCCTATATAAAGATGGTTAGCGAGCAGTTTGATAGATGCCACGGCACTCTTCTTCAATATGTTGAATTTCTTTCTAGTGCAGTGACTCCAGCATCAGCTTATGCTCAGTTGATTCCCTCGCTTGATGATCTTGTCCATCTTTACCACCTTGATCCTGAGGTATGTCCTCTCTCCTTTTCTCTCTCTGTGGCTACTTTCCACCCTATTTAATCAAAATGCTATACTTGTGAGGGCTAGTATGCTTTATATTTTTATCTATTTGCTGTCTAAATCTATATTTTTTTCATTATTTTGATTTTATGTGAAAATTGATTCCTCGGGTGATTTCGTTGGAGTATCATCTTGCTTTCCTTCTTCTGTATTAGTAACATCCTTCGTATTGTGTCTCTTTCCTTCATATAGGTTGCTTTCTTAATATATCGCCCTGTAATGAAGCTCTTCAAGTGTCAGGGGAATTCTGAGATCTTGTGGCCTTTAGACGACGGTGATGCCACAAATATTGCTACCACAATCATGGAGTCCGAACCTACAGAGTATTCTGGCAATATGGTTCTCGATCTTGGCTCTCCAAGGAGGCCTATAATGTAATCTTCTCGACCAATATTATCTTATTATGCCTTTTGTGAAAACCTACTTGGCACGAATGCTCTGATATCTAGGCCACTGCTATAGATAATTGTTGTAAACATGCATAAAAGTATCACATGTTTGTCTTTAATTTGCTGGCATTGATGGCATTAGTTAGCATGACACTGTAGTTTTTATCTACTTGGATAAACTTGAATGCTTTATATGACCCTTCTTTTTGAATTCTAAATTCTAACAAGTCATCTTTTCCTTCCATGAATATCATGCAGGTGGTCAAATCTTCTTGATACTGTCAGAACAATGTTGCCTTCAAAAGCCTGGAATAGTCTGTCTCCTGATCTCTATGCTACATTTTGGGGGCTTACTCTCTATGATCTTTATGTTCCAAGAAATCGTTACGAGTCTGAAATTTCCAAGCAACATGCTGCCCTTAAGGCTTTGGAAGAGGTTTCTGATAATTCAAGTTCGGCAATCACCAAAAGGAAGAAAGACAAAGAGAGAATCCAAGAATCTCTAGATCGCCTGACAACTGAACTACATAAGCATGAAGAAAATGTTGCATCTGTTCGTAGACGGCTTTCCCATGAAAAAGACAAGTGGTGGAGTTCGTGCCCTGATACTTCGAAGATCAACATGGAGTTCCTTCAGCGTTGTATTTTTCCTCGCTGTACTTTCAGTATGCCAGATGCTGTCTATTGTGCCATGTTTGTGCACACTCTTCATTCCCTTGGAACACCATTTTTTAACACAGTGAACCACATTGATGTTCTGATATGTAAAACCTTACAACCTATGATATGCTGCTGCACTGAATATGAAGCTGGAAGACTTGGAAGGTTTTTATGTGAGACACTAAAGATTGCTTACTATTGGAAGGTAATCACCCCTTCATCTTGGTTTCATAAGTATTGCACAGTTTATCCTTGGTGATATTTTTGGATGTTACCTATATATTAGACGGCATTTCAATAAAACAATTGAATGTTACGTCATATTTTTCTCCACTTTTCTTTTTTTAATTCTTGATATTGACCTGTGCTTTGTCTGATTTTTGGGATCCAGAGTGATGAATCCATTTACGAACGTGAGTGTGGAAACATGCCAGGCTTTGCTGTGTATTATCGATATCCAAACAGCCAGCGAGTTACATATGGGCAGTTTGTTAGGGTTAGTTCTTTGTCTTGTACTTTGAAGTGCTTAACATTTCCTTGTTAATTCCACCATGTCAGAGAACTCAACAGTTCGTTAGTTTATGTAGCATTCTCTAAACCCTCTATAATTACTGTTAGCTTGTTTATGGCATCTCTTTCCGTGTTTACTTTTGATTAAGCCCTTGACAGGGATATTACTATTTTTTAGTTTCATTCAGTTGCTTATGGTTTTACCATTTATGATATTTGTTGGGTTTACTTTTGAGAGAGGCCTTGGCATTGGTGTTACTGATCCTTCTTTTGAGTTAAAAGTGTTACTGATCTTTTAGTATCATTTTATTGCATTGGGATACAACTAGAGGGTATGCGAACATGATTGGCTCTGAAGGAGTTTAAGAGTTCCCAAATATCTGCAATGTTTCAAAAAGTTGTTGAAGTTTAGTGATTGGTGACCTTATTTAGGAATGAAGACTCATGGCTCTCGTAAACTGAATCTACAAGGACTCGCATTCTAGCAGAAAATGCTTGATGATAGGTCATTGTAGAGTTAGATGCTTGTCAGGTTAAGTTCCAGTAAGTCTAATGTTGGCTAATTCGTTAATAATTCTACATGCATTTGATCCGCAGTGATGCTTCCTCATAATGCTACTTCTGTAAAAGTGTAGTATTGTTATATATCAGGGTTAAATGAGACTGTTTTCTTAGTTATATGGGGTGGATTGAAGTTATGCAAGAAACAAAGTAAATTCAATTATAAGCTCCACCTTTCATTTAGAGTTTGTTGGCATTTTTCCTTTTTTGTGATCATTTATAAATTTAAATTTTTTATAATGATCAGTATAATTCTGAAAAATCACCTGCTGTATCCTTTATGTCATTAAGGTGGTCCATGATATTCTATTTGACACGTGATAGAGTTCTTGATTGAATCAATAGTTGATCTACCTCAAATATGTTTTGTTATTTTGTAGAGTTTTTTTATGTTGTCATTTTGTCTCAAATATGTTTTGTTGCATTATTTTCTACCTCCTTCAATCTTTTAGCATGTGAAATAGTACAACTAGTCTATTACTATCATCATGTATGTCAGTTATGATGACGTTTTCTTTTTCTTTGCTTGGCTTAATAATGTTGCTAAGTTGCCTTGTTGCTGATAGGTACATTGGAAATGGAGTCAAAGGATCACGCGATTACTGATTCAGTGCTTGGAATCTACCGAGTACATGGAGATACGAAACGCTCTTATATTGTTGACAAAGATTTCTAGTGTTTTCCCCGTCACCCGAAAGACTGGTATAAACCTTGAAAAGCGGGTATGAGATACGTTGGATACTTTGCTATTTTATCATGAATTACACGATTAATTGTGGTAAATGTATAGCATTTTTAATTGTATTTCTATGTTCCATGTAGGTAGCTAAGATCAAAAGTGATGAAAGAGAGGATCTCAAGGTGTTGGCAACAGGGGTTGGTGCAGCTTTGGCTGCTAGAAAGGTATTCTAGAACTTTAATTGTGTATTATCTGCAATTTTATCTACATGAACTAAATGTCGTTTCATTCTGCAGCCTTCATGGGTTACAGATGAAGAATTTGGCAACGGCTATCTGGATAACAAGCCTGTACCATCACTTTCTATCAAGTCTTCAGTTAATTCAGCACCTGTGCAAAGCAGCTCTTCCATCAAAATTTCTCAAAGTGCCGCAGCAACCCCACATTCTGATTATGGGAATTCTGTGAAAGATCAGCTATTAAAAGCAAAGCCAGCAGATGGGAGGTTGGAAAGAACAGAAAGTGTTACAGTTGCAAAGTCGGATGCTGGAATTCTAAAAGTAAAAGGTGGTTCTTTAATTAACGGATCGGATGTCCAATCATCGTTGCCCTCAACTGCTTTACAATCTGGTATTTCAAGATCAATGGAAAATCCAAAGCAAGTGGATGAATCTGTAAGAGTAGTGGATGAAAACGTGGCAAAAATTACTACTAAGAACTCAACAGAATTTGAGGTATTATTTGAAATCTTGTCTTTATTCAATTAATGATTCCTCATTCATACTCAATTATGCAGTCAAATGTAGCAGCATCACGTGCAGTTGGTTTCACATGTAGGCATGTGAAGTATTGAGATGATGTTGTCATCTGATCAGGGGATTGAAAGTGAATTTAGCAGTGTACAGTGTTAGCAGGCCCCTCTCTAACAGTGTACAGATAATAGGTGCTGCCAAGTTCCACATTTAGCAATTGTAGCATCCTATATATTTATGTGTTACTATGCTCTGAGGCTTCTTTTGGGTTGAAAGTGAATTTAGCTAAGTCAGAGGCGGTTCTGCCGAGACTCTTGGTAGCATTTTGGATGCAAGGTATGATCTTTGTGCATGAAATACCTTGGCGTCCCCTTGGCACCTCTTTCAAGGCTAAATTGGTATGATGTGACTGAGAAGATTGACCGTTGATTGACTGTATCTTTCCAAAGGTGGTTGGATTACGTTGATATACCCTCTCTAATTTTCCAACATATTGCTCATCTTTGTTTTCCCTCCTTGTTAGTGTGGCCAATCAAATAGAGAAGCAACAACGAGACTTTTTATGCAGCGGGCTAGGTTAAGAGTTCAAATTTCACCAAGTGAACTGGGCTTGTGGTGTGCTCTCTAACATCAGATCATGGTTTGGGAGTTCAAAACTTGCTTCTGTTCAACCATACCCTTCTAGGGAAATGGCTCTGGTGGTATCAAAAAGAGAGGGAGGTTCTATGGAAAGTTTAAATTTGGGTTTGCTTGGGATGGATGGTGTTCTAATGAGGTACAGGGGTCATATGGCATGGGGATATGGAAGAAGATAGAAGACGATGAGGGTGTTTTGTTATCATGCTAGACTTGAGGTGTCATGCTAGACTTGAGGTGGATGATGGCTCTAGGATTAGATTATGGCATGATTTATGGTGTGGTTACAGGGGCTCATCAAGGAAGCTTTTCCAAAGATGTATAGTATTGCATGCGCTCAAGAAGCTTCAGTGGAGTTCCCCACAGTGGAGTAAGCTTTTTTCAGAGTGGCCCAAGGTTAGAAATTGAAGCCTTCACAGAGTTCTTCAACCTCTTGTAGTCTACAGATAACATCTGGAGGTGTGGATAAGATGCTTTGAGCCCCTACCAAGAAAGGGAAGCTTACTGTCCGATCTTTCTACAAGGTAACCTATTCCCTTGGAGGAAACTTTGCCGGACCAAGACGCCTTAGCAACCTCCTTGGGGAGAATTCTCACCGTGGACAACCTAAGGAAATATCACATCATTGTGATAGATTGGTGCTGCTTGTGCAAAAAGAGTGGGAAATCTATAGGCCACTTTTTCCTCCATTGTGAGATTGCCAATACATTGTAGAATGACATTTTCAGATGACTTGGGTTGACTTGGTTTATGCCCTGAAAAATTGGGGGTCTCTTTGCCAATTGGACAGGGTTATATGGCAGTTCACAAATTACAGCAGTACAGAAGATTCTCTCTATTTGTCAAATGCATTGTATTTGGAGAGAACGATGACAGACATTTTAAGGACTGCACCGGATGCTGGAGGAGCTGAGTGTTTTTTTTTTTTTAATATTTTGTTCTTTTGGGTAGCTTCTATAGATTGTAACAGGCTGGGTTTCCATGACTTTCTTGTCTCTTTTCCTATTTCTAATTAGGTGTTCCTCGTGTACTGCCTATGTACTGGGGCAATGCCTTTTATACTTTAAACACGTGCTGCATGCTTCAACTAGTCACCTTTCTCCTCTGCTTTTGTTCTAGTTAGTACATTGCTGGCAAATACTCAACAGTATTAATTAGTCATTCTTGTAATTGAGAGAGCAAATAAAATAAAGCATGTGAACTACCTCGTTATTAGTTTTTTTTTACTACTGAACTCCCTCATTATAGAAAGGACAAATAAGTTGTCTTTTCAATATGAGAAACTTAAATGTTGCGAGGTATGAGTTCTGGCAGTTAAGGCAATGATAAAATGCAATTTTATCATCTTCTAATCTGGTAGTGCTCGCCCATGATCTCTTCATTGCTGGTTTTTATTTTCATAAAAGAATTGAACTTTTGGTTTGTTGTTTGAAGTGGGTATAGAATAATGTAGTCTTTATTATTTTGGCACTTTTGATCTGTTAGTTCACTTGCATCCTGTGATGCTGCATGGCACGATTGTTTCTGGACTTTGTGAAATAAAATCTATTAATATTCATAATTACTGTTGTTATTTTTCTCCATCATCTGTTTCTATCTCAATCATATATTTTCTTCCCTTTCTAATGTCAATGTACTCCATTGACAGTTGAGAGCTTCGGCAAAACGATCAGCAACTACTGCATCACTTACTAAGCTACCAAAACAAGATCTTACAAAAGATGATGGTAGATCTGGTAAAGGTGTTGGTAGAAATCATGGCTCTTCAACTGGCGACAAGGATCTTTCAACTCACGTCTCAGAGGGCAGGCAGGCTGTGACTGTCAATGCTTCCTCTTCAGTCACTGCAAATGGTAGCACAGTTTCAGCTTCAGCAAAAGGTTCAACTCCATCTGCTAGAACATCATCTGATATCCATGGTAATGAATCCAAGACAGAGAGTGGAGCTTCCAAGTCTTCTGAGATGAGGGTTTCTGCTGTAAAGGACGATGGTGCTGAAGTGTCTGATCTACCAAGGCCCCCTTCTCGTGGTGTTCATTCTCCTAGGCATGATAACTCTGCAACTGCTTCCAAGTCTAGTGATAAGCTGCAAAAGAGAGGCAGTCCTGCTGAAGAACCTGATAGACTCAGTAAACGCCGTAAGGGGGATTCTGAAACAAGAGACTTAGAGGGTGATACTCGATTGTCTGATAGAGAGAGGTCTTTAGATCAGGGAAATGATGAACAAAGTCTCTATAGGCCCACGGATAAGCCTTTGGATAGGTCAAAAGATAAGAGTAATGAAAGATATGACAGGGATTATAGGGAAAGAGTAGATCGTCCTGATAAGTCCCGTGGGGATGATATTCTTTCTGAAAAAATGAGGGATAGGTCAATTGAAAGATATGGAAGAGAGCGTTCAGTTGAAAGACCTCAAGAGAGAGGTACTGATAGGAGTTTTGATAGACTTCCCGACAAAGCTAAGGATGATAGGAACAAAGATGACAGAAGTAAATTACGGTACAATGATGCATCTGCTGAAAAATCTCATGCTGATGATCGTTTTCATGGTCAAAGTTTGCCTCCACCTCCACCCCTACCACCTAATGTGGTTCCTCAATCTGTCAATACTGGTAGAAGAGATGAAGACGTTGATAGAAGGTTTGGAGCCACAAGACGTACGCAAAGGCTATCTCCAAGACATGAAGAGAAAGAACGGAGACGATCTGAAGAGAATTCCCTGGCTTTGCAGGATGATGCAAAGCGTAGAAGAGATGATGATTTTCGAGAGAGAAAGCGGGAGGAACAAGAGGTGCTTTCAATGAAGGTATGCATCAGCCCTTATATAGTACTATAATTATCTTTTAGATTCAAAAAATAACTATGATGATGTGCTGGGTAATCGTCTGGCAAAATAATTGAGTCGTGCTAGAATCTGTACTTGTTTATGATCGTTTGGCTTGATCTTACTCGTGTTTGGTTCTTGAATTTGCTGAAGAGTGGAGAATCGCCTTTTTATATGGTTGTGTTGTTATACAGGATTGTGTTACAACTTACAACAGAGGTGTTGCACATCCATCCTACTATTTTCAGTTGTCTACCAAGTAAAAAGAATTAAAAAAAGAAAAGAAAAGAAACTCAAGCTTTTAATTTTGAATGGACTTTACCGTTGAATTTTTCCATCTTTTAGCGAGCTTACTTTTGAAACTTGTCTGGTAAGGAGCTCTACAGACTACAGCTTCAGTTTCACTTTTGCTTCCTCTAGACAAAGTTATATCTTTTGACCATTCATGGCTACGTAGTGTTGGAATTACTGGCTTACATGTACTATTGACTTCTGGATTTCTAGCTTATATTTACTGCATCCCTACTACTAGTTTGATTTTCCTTTCAAATGGTTTGTGCATAGTTTATTGTTGTTGTCGTCATCATAATTTTTCATATCTGTGCTATGCTGTTCCTTTTTAGTTTGTAATCGCATGATGCATTGTGTATGAATGTACCAGCTATTGGTTCAATATTCTAGTCATAATAGGAATTATGGTTTTTCCTACCCTCTTCCCTTTTCTTTGATCTCCACCGATTCAAGTTTTTTTTCCCTTTTTCTTTTACTGAGAAGTTCTTCAGTATTCATTGTTGTTACCTTTGCTCTATATAGTTTCATTTAGTGTTAGCTATTTGCTTGTTATATAATGGATAGATTTACTTTTCACAATACACCATTAGCTATCAACATTCTCACTATACATTGAACAGGAAGTTCTCTAAATTCTTAATGCTGCATGTAGGTAGAGGAGAGGGAAAGAGAAAAGGAGAGGGAGAGGGAGAGGGAGAAAGCAAACCTTTTAAAAGATGACACAGATGCAAGTGCTGCTTCTAAGAGGCGGAAACTTAAGAGGGAGCATCTACCAGCTGGGGAAGCAGGTGAATATTCACCTGTGGCCCCACAACCTCCTTCCCTTGGTGTTGGTGTGTCACAATCATATGAAGGAAGAGACGGGAGAGATCGGAAGGGAGCAATGATCCAGCGAGCAGGTTACATGGATGAATCAAGTATGAGGATTCATGGTAAAGAAGTTGCAAGCAAAATGACCCGTCGTGAAACAGATGCGTATCCTTAAAATTAATTCCCAGAGTATCATGCATATATCTGCACACCTGGAATTATGCATGCATCCACACATCCATCCATACATGCATAAAGCGTTTTAGCGTCTGTGCTGCATTTGTCTGAGTGTACTGTGTCTTCTCAAAGGTGGTTGGTGTCATCTATTAAAAAGTAAGTTGTTAATTTCTTCCTAGCATTGTCCAATGTATTATGCTTTGATAAAGTTTGTTTGGTGACATGAGCCATAATGGAAAAGACTTGAGCATGAACCTAGTCATAAAATGTCATAGCATGTTTTCCATTGGCAGTCCTTAACCATGCATGATCTAGGGTCTATGACCGTGAGTGGGATGACGAGAAGAGGCAAAGAGTTGAACCGAAGCGGAGGCACCGGAAGTAGTAATTTTTGAAGAGAGATGCTCATGTAGTGCACTTAAAAGGCTTTTGTTCCTTTCATCCTGTTCTTATTAGTGAATTTACATTTGAATTTGCTGGCTGCAAGTTTCACTTCCGAATTTATCCCCATGATGGTTAACTTGTACCAGACATTTGAAATGGTTACAGACTTTGTTGGCTCTCTCTCATTACTAGCTCCATGAGTTCAAAATGGTAAATTAATTCATACAATGTACAATATTGTAAATACTGAGCACCCTGTAATCTTATGCGTTTTTTACTGGATTTTACTTTATTTCCTCAGTCAGTCTTGCCAGAAATGTAAAAAATAGTTTTGAGTGACTTTTCTTTTGTTAGTTGATATCTACTGCACAAAATGTTTCACAGAATACTGCAAAACAACCCTCCTACTATTAGGTCTCGTTTGTTTTCGTAATTCATTTCATCTCATCTTTATTTAACTTTTAATTTTAATCTCAACTCATCCGTGAAAACAAATGAGGCAGTGTGGTAGAAGTTGGTGCTTTTAGAGTTTTGGATTTATATTTCTCTTTATGATGAATTATCACGATGGCCTGCGTATGCGATCAAGGAAAGACTATGAATGATTGATAATATCAAAGAATAATATTAATAATAACTCTTCAAAGGCAGATGATGCCTTGGATAAGTACTTGCTTGCATTATTTTCTAATTTAATCGCCTCATTAGCTAAATCATTAGTTGTATCAACACATCTGCAATTACCTGCAAAAACTCTCGCAAATCTCGGGAATTTTACAGAAACTTCATGCGTCCATGATCATTAATGATTTGTTCTGGTTATATCCATGGACATATATGTTGTTAATCTCAAATGATCCATAATAACTAGGCATGCAATGAGGCTGACTGAAAGGATTGATGGCATTGGGCTTGCATATCTGCATCATCTTCCATGTATTATTACTAGCCTCATATCCTCCTTGTCCATTAATTCTCCTCCAATTTTCAGTATACTCGTTCAACAAGGCTTTTGGAGGAGTGCATGAGTACACATTCACAGAAGCTTCTAAAAGAGCCTCCCAGTCCCATCCAACCTTTTCATCATCATCATCTTCGAACTTGATCAACGGCTCCATCTCTTCCTCATCCCGCCCAGAATTTCTTACCAAATTAGTATGGTCTTCTTCTTCTTCTTCAGAGTTTTCCCACTTGCTAGCGGTAGTATTTTTCACCATCTCCCTCCAAACCACCTGTTCTTCAACATCGTCTTGATCTGTAAAAGTCGACTCTGACGATGACCGTGATGCTGGTGAGGACGAGGACTCCGTCATCTGCCACATTCCATTGAAGAAAGTCTCGAGAGCTGTGATTTGTATCTGTGGAATCCGATCAACGAAAGGGTATTCGTAAGACCCACAAAGTCCTTTGCACTTACCCCACTCGTAAAACTCACAAAGCTGATTTGCCTGGACCGCCGCTTTCTTGTACACAGCAAACGCCGACATACAACTCCGGTATGGCAATTGGAAAAGATTGTCCAAAACCACAACTATCTCCGTTCGGAGCATCATGTAACAACTGAAACTATCGCGAATGATGTGTTTCATGGCTGACCGGACAAGAAAGCTTCGTGCTGCCTCCGCTGTAGGCCTGCAGTCCATTACGCGATCGATGAGGCTCAGGAGCTGTGGCAAAACTACAAGCAGTCGTCCGACTTCCTTCATCTTCTCACGTAAAGTAGTTCCGGGCAGTACTTCTTGTTCTTGGTCTTCTTCGTAATCTTCTGCCGGCCTGCTATCTAACGCAAAGCAATCGAGAGCTTCGTCGAGGAGCTGAGCGTAGGACCTGATAAAAGCGGTGTATTCTTCAGATGCCGAGGAAGAAGAATCGTCCCGGAAGCGACATGGGTAGAGAGTGATCAGGCCGTTAGATCGAGCCCAAAGTAGCTCCGACCGAAATGAGCTTTCCTCAGGTACTGACCTGAGTAGCCTGTGAAAAAGAA
This sequence comes from Juglans microcarpa x Juglans regia, assembly GCF_004785595.1. NCBI lineage: Eukaryota > Viridiplantae > Streptophyta > Magnoliopsida > Fagales > Juglandaceae > Juglans > Juglans microcarpa x Juglans regia. The sequence continues at coordinate 9,863,889 of NC_054599.1, read as the reverse complement.
GTAGACACTTGAGAGCAACACGCCAGCAACGAGTCTTGCCAAAACGGCGAGTGAAGCCGAGTGAAAATGCTCGCAAGGAAGATGGAGAAATGGAGAAGATTTTCAACAGCTCCAGGATGCACTTCTCCGGTAACGGTAAGTCGTCCGGAGCCGTTGCTTTTACGATGATTAGATCAACGTCGCAAGAGCCAATTACCGTAGCAATTTTTGCATAACTTACGCAGCTCTTCTCTCTTAAAACAGTGAAAACTCGCCGGAATCCCCTCTGCATGTTGCGTTTGTGTTCGAGAGAGACAGTCAGAGCTAGACCAGAGAGAGTACGTGTTTCAAGAATGGAGGGACGGCAAGAGGGTTTTGTAGTTTAAGATCAATGGGGGAAACCTAAAGAATGACGAGATGCGCTGGTTCTTGATTCCCTTGAAAAAAAAAAATATGTTGTCTTTGGTAGCATCGAATTATGCTACAACAAGGTACACTTTCTTGTATTTTACCAGGAACCACAGCTCTACTATCATTGGCTAATCAGGAGGGAGTACCTCATACATATATATATATATATGTTTATTTGTAATAAGTTATTTTCAGCGAAAATGAATATTTGTTGCGAAAATGAATCTGTTTTGTCGCAAATAATTATTATCATCGCAAATAATCCGTACCAATACTTAGTGGGTGATCGAAGATCATGAGAAACTATTATTGGACTTAATTACAATATTACCTTAGGCCGTTAGTGCTCCTAATTAATAGTAATTCTGATATTGAGAAGATGTTCTTCAATAGATATTAATCATAATATTATATATAGCTCAGCTCTTGGTCTTCTTCTGGTTGTCCTACACAATGTAATTCCTCCCCCGTACGTACCTAAACTCCGGTTATACTAATAACCATTGACATGTGGAAAACAAAAAAGAAAGCAATTAATTAATATTTTCATATGATATGAAATTAATTTAGTGATGGACCATCGACACCTTATATTAATATCTCATATATATATATATATATATATTAAGGTTAATTAATCACCTTGTGCATGCAATATTAGGGTTGACAGAAACAAGGTTACATGATATCTAGCTAACAATATCTAATTATGCTAATATATGGGATCATCAAGTACACATTAATGTAACTGATCTAGTTTATGATTGTGAATTGTAATGGTTGTAAAAAGAAAGTTGGATCTTCTTATGACATTAATTAACTAAAAGTTGAATGACTTGGAAATCTAATATAATCAGTAAAGACAGAAACAGCGACAAGAAAAATGACATCTCAATTAATTTGTTGTAGTTTTGAGGATTAAGAAAATGGACCAAATGCAAAAACAGACTCGAAGAGAGAAGTAATACTGCCATAAAGAGATTCCATATATAATAATAAATCTACAAACTAACCTGACTTTATAGGATATGTTAAATCTATTTTACAATCTAACGTATCATATGATCAAACCATGTTAGTTTATTGATTTACTTTCATATGATCTTTTTATAGCTAAAGCATTTCTCTTAATTTAAAATTTAGGTTTGGTTCAATATATAACATTTAAAATGATCTGTTAAATATCAATTTTTAATCTTAAAAGTTCTCAAATTTTTTTTTAAATAAAAACGAGATTTAGGATTCCTAGCTTTAAAATAGAACTAATATTAACCAACCCTACAAATTATTAGTCGAGGAGACGGATCTTATTCCAGGACAGCTTTTTATTTTCCTCTCTAAAGTGACTTCATTAGAGAAAAAACATTAGTACAAGAGTAGATTATATTACAAACCATTTCAAGAGGGAGGGTCATTCCCACTATGAAAAGCTAATAAATATGGTGGTATTTCTATTAGATAGATTTTTCCAAACTTATTGCTGTAATATGCCCATTGCGCTATTAAATGCGCACATCAATTTTTTGATTGATGTATCTTGACTGCTCTCCATTCTTCCAAATTTTTTAACAAGAATCTGGTATCCCTTGCTACTCTTTCTGATTCCCAATTGTTTGATTTTTGTGGATGATTAATGTTGTTGATAACATTCAGTGAATCCCCTTCTATGATCACTTTTCTGATATTTCTTGTGAATGCTTCTTGAACTCCTATGTAGGCTGCCATCGCTTCACTCTGATTTGGATCTGTACTCCATACAAACCTAGTCACTACAAATTGAACTTCTCCATATTTTGACCTACAAACTGCTGTTGATGTACTACATGTTGTCTCACTGCAGCATCAAATGTGATGGAATAGGTGTCTTCGAATTCAGGTGGTTTCCAGTTCCAATTTGAATTGAGTTCTGAGCATTTTCACTCCCATGCTTTACAATGTTCCTGATACATGTATAAGGTTTTTTTGACAAATTGATCTACTGCTATGTTGTTGTTTGCATGAATCTTCTGATTTCTAGTGAACCAAATATTATCCATTGTCACAATAGCAAAGATCTGAAAATGATGTGCTTCTTCATCAAGGAGATTTAGTTTAGTAGGGTTAAGAATATTTTCAATCCAATTCCTAATCCCTAAAGGTTTGAATGCTTCTAGGTCTAGTGGCCAAGGTGATTGTCTCCTAAGAATTCTTGTGAAAAGGCAGCTTAGAAAAAGATGCTCATTAGTCTCCTCTTCCTGATGAAAAATAGGACATAGTTTTTGATCCTCAGAAAGTGTTATAAATCTACTAAGAAGGCTCTTAGTAATTACAATGTCATTTAACACTTTCCAAAGGAAAAGCTTCAGTTTATCTTGAAGATTAAGGGACCAGAGTTTTTTTTCATGAGGGAGTGAGATTTGTTGAATTTTGTGCATTTTGTTGAAGGACAATAGCTGCATAAGATGGTTTTACAGAAAAGGCAAAAAAAAAAAAAAAAAAAAAAAAAAAAAACCCCCGACGTATGTTGAGTCCATCTTGAATTGTCCTGCTGATTGTGATAATGGTGCTCAGTTAGATGGATTTTCCCTATTTCAGTTACTGTTTCTTGAGTAAAAAGGGCCCTGTAACATAATTATATTCCATCTTCTTGGCTCCTCAAGAATGAGTTCAGAAAGTGTCATTTGAGGGTCTTTCCATGTTTCAGGTGTTTTTGGTTTTGGAGTGAAACCATCAGTAGAAGGTAACCATGGGTCTGTCCAAAATTTGGTTCTTGCCCCATTGTTGATCTGGATACAAAGATTTGAAAGGATGAAATCTTTTTGTTTGAGAATGCTTTTCCAGAAACTGGAATCTATTGGCTTTGCAGATATATTGTTCCAATTTGAGTGTCTCATGTATTTTTGGATGAGCATTTCTTTGCATGTGCTTGTTTCCTTATTGATAAGGTGCCAGCTAATTTTGCTTAGAAGGGCTCTATTTAAGTTTGCTGTTGTTCTCATTCCTAGACCTCCTAAGGATTTAGGTTGACAAATTGATTTCCAAGATTTTGGTGTAAGATTGTGAATTTTGTTAGTCTTAAAGGCCCACCAGAACCTCATTTGAATTCTATCAATTTGTTTGGTGATTTTCTTAGGAAGCCAAGTAGTAGCCATAGTATAGGAAGGAATTGTACTAGCTACTGACGTGATGAGAGTTGTTCTACCAGCTTGAGAGAGGAGCTTTGATTTCCAACCAGTCAGCTGATTCTAAATTTTTTTAATGATTTCTTGACAATGTTGTTTCATAGGAACCCCAACATTTAGAGGCAGACCTAAGTACTTGATTTTTGAATGGGAAAGTTTAAAGTTAAAAACTGCTTTAACTTCTCTTATCAAGTTACTAAACTGAATGGAAGACTTGGCTGAGTTGATTTTTTGGCCAAACCAAGATTGATAAATCTCAAGACATTGTTTAAATGCCTAAGCATTTTGAGCAGTTGTTGTGCCAAAAAGAATTAAATCATCTGCAAAAAGCAGATGGGAAAAGTAGGGCCCATTCCTACTGATTTGAATCCCTCGAATAATTCCTATTTGTTCTTGTTTGACAATCAATCTAGAGAGAACTTCACTGCCTAAAATGAAAAGGAATGGTGAGAGTGGATCACCTTGTCTAATTCCTCGAGTTGGATGTTCAAATCCATGAGGTTTTCCATTTATCACAACTGAGTAAGAAGTTGTTGTGATGCACTCTTTAATCCAATTTATCCAAATTGATGAAAACCAAGACAATTGAATATATGTAACAGAAAGTTCCATTCCATAAAATCAAAAGCCTTTTCCATATCAATTTTGACAGCCATAAGGTCTTTTTTTCCTTTTTTGTGTTTTAGAACATGAAAAGCCTCCTGAGCAAGTATAGTGTTTTCTTGGATTATTTTGCCTGGAAGGAAAGCATTTTGGGAGGGAGAAATGATTTTTTTATCACTGATTTGAGTCTGTTAGAAAGGATCTTGGCAATGATCTTGTACCTGACATTAGAAAGACTGATTGGCCTAAAATGATGACAGTGCTGGGAGATTCAGTTTTTGGAATGAGAACAATGTTTGAATGATTCATTTCCTTTAGCATACGCCCTGAGAAAAAAAAAAAAAAAAAAAAAAAAACTCTTAATAGCAGCAATGAGATCTCCTTTCGCAATTTCCCAATACTGTTTTTAGAAAAAATCAGTGAACCCATCTGGACCTGGGGTTTTAGAAGAGGGAATTTGTTTAATTGTTTGAAAGATTTCTTCATCAGAAGGTAGTTGGCAAAGGAATTGACTGTCAGTCTCTGTGATTTTATCAGGAAAAAGATGATCAAGGTCATGAGTGATATGTGGAGAAGATGTTTCAAATTTTTTTTTTTTGAAATGATTCAGAAACACTGTTTGGATGTTCAGAGGATTGGAATCCTACTGGTTTGAGTTGTTTTTAATACATCTAATCTCATTCCTTTTCCTTTTGATTGTGGAAGTCATATGAAAGAATTTTGTGTTTAGATCAGTGGTGGTTAACCAATTGATCCTTGATTTCTGCCTCCACAAGACTTCCTCTCTTTTTAACTGTTCATTGAGACATTCTTGAATATAATTATCTTGTTGTGTGTTATTCTCATTGGGGATTTGAGATTGGATTTGAATTAACCTATTGGACAGATCTTTTATACAGTTTTGAATGTGTCCAAAATGGTTAATGTTCCACGTTTTAAGACCTTTTTTTAACCTCTTTAAGCTTTTGATTGAGAATGAAGGATGGTGTGCTAGTCCAGATTGTTTCCCAAGTATTTTTAATCACATTGACACAAGTGGGATCCCTTGCCCAAAATTCCTCAAATTTGAAGGTTATATAAATCTTTGATTTCTGCCCGAGTGTTTAAGAGAATTGAAGAATGATCTGAGTTGTGAATTAATAGATGGAGAAGTTTTGCATCAGGATATATCATTGACCATTGAGGGCTTGCTATGGCTCTATCTAATCTTTCTTTTATAAGACCTTGACCATGCCTATTATTGGTCCAAGTGAATTTAGGACCATTATAACCATGGTCAGCAAAACCATTATCCTCCATGAATTTCCTTAGGCCACTAGATGTTGAGGTTGAAGCAAAAGGCCTTCCACCATGTTTTTCAGTTTGATTTAACAGTGAGTTAAAGTCACCTATGTATAGTGTGGGTCCTGGATAACTAAGACTTATTTGGTTCAAAAGATCCTAGAAATTCATTCTGTTAGAGTAATTAGCAGGGCAGTAAACCATCAAATGGCATATATACAGGATCAGAGTACACAAGCATAGCTATGATATTGTTTGATACATAAACAGGTTTTACATCTACCCTAGGGAGCCACATAACCAAAAGTCCTCCATTTTGCCCATGAAATGGGACATGTATGTACATAGAAAAACCTAGACTATTAACAACACCTTGTGTTCTAACATCTTTCAAAATTGTCTCCATGAGGCAGACCATATCAGGTTGGTGAAGTCTGATATGAGCCCTGGGACTTCTTCTTACAGCAGGTTCGACTATGCCTCTGCAGTTCCAGATATGACTCTCATTTTTGTTTTGAAGGCAGATAAGGCTCTGCCTCTTTAACCAATTGGACTGTTGATGATAAAGAAACTTGAAGGTTCTTAGCTTTCTTACTCTCCTTCTGCTGAGCTGCTGGTTTCTGGTATAGGGAGTAGAGACTCTTGTTGCATTTAATTTTCCCATGTCTGCCTGCATTTCTGGTCCTGCAGAGGTATGTTGCCAGTGTTTGTTCTTCCTCTTCACAACTTCCTTGGCTTTTTGTTGCTGCTTGAGCTTCATTCTTTGATTCTTTTGATATTATAATAATCTCCCTTGTGTAAGTTTTTAGTTGGACATCTCTCAGAATGTTCTAACACCCTCTTTCTTATAATATTTCCTGAACTGATTGAAGCTGAATGTTTTTCTTTTGAGCAGTCAAATTTTTTTCTTGTGTTGATGAGTCTTCTGGTATTGGCGTGTTTATTTCCCTAGGTGTGCATGGTTGGTCTTCTATAAAGAAAAGAGGCTTTATATTGCTTGCCAGTGCATTGCTAAGTTTGATGGGGTTTTGTTTAATTGGGCCTTGTGTTTCCTTTATGTTTGGGTTATCTGTGTTTCTGACTGCAAGACATGCTTTTCCTGAGGGATTAAACAGTAATGAGAGGGTTGGGTTTTGATTATGGATAGGGCTAGAAAGTTGCTCAAATTGGGATATGATTTTTTTTTTAAATGGAAGGGTTTGTTTCAGGCCCAGTTTCATTCTTATCAGATATTGACGGTTTGTAACCTTGGGAAAAGAGTGTGGGATGAATTAAATGAGTTTTGGACTGGTGTGCAGACTGTGAGAAACTGTGTATAAGCTAATGTGAGGCTTGCTTTTGGCTCAAAGGTAGGTTTGTCGAATCCTAATCTTTCTGCTGATGTGTATTGTACTGTATGTGAGCTACCTTAAAAGTTTCTGTTTCCTTGTCCCATGCATAGGAGAAAAGATCTCCACATGTCACATTCCCCTGCATTTGTTGACTTTCATGCATGTGTTGACTGTCTGATTGTTGACTAGAATTTGATGAGTGTTGACATGAACTTTCCTGCTGCATATTTCCTGGCAATATTGCTGATGCAGATCCTTGTTCTTGATACATCTTTCCTTTGCCTTTTGAGGTGGGATCTTGGATTAGCCGTAGTACTTCTTTCCCATCTGGACTTTGTTCTCCTCTGTGTGTTTCTTCTTGGTTTTCCTTGCTTATGTTGTCAATTCTTACTAGAGGCAGAGCTTGTCTCATGCATATTGGAGCTGGCATCTCTGCTCGATCTTGGAATTCAAAAAAATTGCATCTTCTGCTTCCTCCATTTGAGACTCTCATCCATGGACCATATTGCAATTTATCTTGTTTTAGTAATGAATGATGGATAGGCTTGCTGGATGTGTCATAATCTTCCACAAATATAACAAAATTCTGACAACCTCACATATTTGAAGAAGATTCTATTTCCTGTGCCATTTGGTCTGGGAAGATTAAAACCTTCTGGTAATGGTTTGTGGACATTGAGTTCAACTTTGATTCTAATGTATCTTCTAAGAGCCACTCCAAATACTGATGTAAAATCCACCTCTAGCAAATTACCTATGACTTGCCCTATTCTTGTTGCATTGAGCCTGGTCAGCATTTCTAATGGTAGGTCATGGATTTGTATCCAAAATATTGCGAGATTTAAAGGAATCTCATTAATGCTAAGTCCTGGACGCCATTGTCTAAGTATAATAGCTTTCCCAACTAGAGCAAGATTCGAGAAGTTCCTGGCTGCATCTAGTTCTGGTTCAAGCTTTAAATCATTCCATGTTAGAGCTTCAGCTTGAGATATCAATTTGTCTATATCTGGATGTTGTGATGACATTGTTGTGTTTAGTTGTGGTTGTAGTTTTCAAAAGAGTTGATGATGATGTTCAGGGGAAAAGGCATTGGAGATGAGTTTTGTTCAGGGAAAAAGTATGGTAGTTGTTTTGTTGGATGGTGATGTTCTTTGTGATGTAGTTTGTTGTTGTTGTTATGAAGGGTGGAAATACTACGAAGAGGGTGTCTCGAGTTATTCCAGGACGGCTTGAGTACTCTTCTAGCTCCCTCATCTAATGGCGGAACGAATTAGTAGATCCTAGAGGCCCCCCCTAGTCTTCTCAAAAAATATTACACATTCCTTTAGTTCAACAAAAAAAAAAAAAAAAAAAAAAAAGTACGTATATATTTAGCTAGCCTCTCCAAAATTAGATTTTTAAAAAGAAAAAAAAAAAAAACCTTTTGATCTTCTTACAAAATCTGAAAATCCTCTTTCTAACTCCAATATTTAATATTTATGATCATCTTCTAGTCTCCACAAAAAAAAAAAAAATATATATATATATATATATCTAAAATATCTATTGACTTGAGAAAACTAGTCAAAAACCTTGTAGCGTATATATATAAATAGATATATATATATATAATTTTGCAAAAGCCTTATTTTTTAAAGTTAAAAGCTAGGTATCTAATATGTTTATAAACTCTGAAAAATTAATAATATTCTTATATCGTTCCCTAGCTAGTAAGTCGTCCCATCAGTTCTTTATTTTTCTTCACAAAAAAAAAAAAAATAATAATAATAATAATTACATGAATATGATCAAACATGACGTGATCTTTTCCATTATTGAAATTGAAAAATTTTACACGACTATTTATCAATATTTTTTTTTTATGAAAGTAGCTTGTTATACATTGATCAATAGGCATGACACGGAATTGAATATATACTATTTATAATTTGTACTCCACTATCAATAACAAAATGCATACTATTTACATACAAATGATAACATATATATATATATATACACATATATACATACTAACACAATCATCATCGCATTCATTAATCTTGTATTTCTAGTTCCACCACTGCCCCTCATCATCTCTTTTAGTCTCCTTATTCAAGCACTCTTTTGGTCGACGCAGAGAAAACAATGCCAAAAACAAATTAGCCTACCATCACTACTCCACAAACAAGATAAGTTATCCAGTCCAAAGACAAAAGTGGGGTCGTTTAAGGTGTAAAATTTCCTTGTCGGTTTTCTCTCCTAATGCACAAGAACCAAAAAAAAAAAAAAAAAAAAAAAATTGTCTATTTAGTTTATCCATTCTCCATGCAAAAGATCTCATAAAAATAAATTTATAAATTTGTTCAATTTTCAATATTCAAATCGTAAAAACAAAATGCATGCTTTTTCACTCATATTTTAAAAACACGATTCCAATTCATTTAAGAATTTTTTTAAAATCTTATTATTATTTTTTTTTTTTAGTGTCAAAATATAGTCGTTGAAATGAAAATTTTGATCAAGTTGTCTAATAATACGTGTGCTATCGGACTAGTCCTTCATTTAATTTTATTTTTAATTGTTTTTCCTAAACTTCTATACACCATATATTTAAAATGTTGACCAAATCGAGATTAGATTCATTCTTATCCCTTCTAGTTCAGCTCCTATTTGTTCACATTTGACCATGGATCGCAGTTTGAAGCTCCAAGCAGCAAGCTCCAAGTAGTAGCGGCTAGAGGATCAGACCAAAAAAATAAAAAAAGCGGCTGAAGCTTATGGCAGCTAGCGTGTAACAGCAACTTCTTTTATACCTTTCGGTTTCTCTCAAGTCTTGGCCCTTCTTAGATTCTCACCTCCCTCTTCCTCTTATTGTGGATGATGGAAGTTCAAGGGAAGATAAAGAAGGCAACAGCAGAAGCAACCGCAATCGGGAACAGAAGTTGCAACAGAAAAATTAGTAAACTTCCAGCTTCTTCTACCCTCTTTTCTGCCTTGCTCCAGTACCACAACCAGTCTCCAACTCAGCTCTTTGAAGCACCATGGAGTAGAAGCACCACCAATAGCTGCAATACAAGGAGGGAGAGTAATTGAGGTCATGGCAACAGCAGTATTTAATGCTAGCGTAAACAGTAACCAGTTGTTCAGGTCTTCTCCATGCAGCTGCAAAGGCCACAGCCCCTTCTTCCAATAGTCTTTAAGCTTCCAATTAATGGCTAAAGCAACCCAAAAGCTCAACCACCATGGCTCAAGGAAGCATCGCACTACAAGAATTTTGATTTTAGGGACCAAATTTTATAGGTATGTAGTAAATTTTGTCCCTAAAAGTAATTATTTGGGATGAAAATTATATTTCATCCAAAATATGGAAGTGGTTTTTACTTTTTGGGATGAAATATAGCATCTAAAAAAAACCGTTCGAATGTTCTTAAACACGTTCAAACAGTATTGTAATTTACGTTCAAATGTTGACATAACTGTTCGAATAATAGTCGTGGCAGGAAAGTATACACAAATGTGGGGGAGAAGTTAGAAACCGTTTGAACACGAGATTTAATCATTCGAACTATTTTTTTGGTGGGAAGTTATAGGTAAATTTAGCCGGGATGGTTGCTACACCATTCAAACAGACATTTTACATTCGAACGGATTTATAAACCATTCAAATTCTCATAAAAGTGGTTCGAATGGTGGCGTAGACGTCAAAATAAGTTTAATTTTAAAAATTTATTGAAAGACATTCAAATATTTTAAAAATGAAAATTATTTGAGTCTATTAATTATTGTTTTCAAAAGATGAAAAATCAACCTATACGGATTAATTATTATTTATGGTAAATTAAAATATATCATACATGTCGTCCTAGGAATTTTATATAGTTAATTTAAAAATTAACTAATGACTTTTGTTATGATAAATTAAAATTTGCAATTACAAAAAACATTTTGACACTAGACATAATAGAGATTATCATGAAGGCTAGTTCAATCATTTGACTCGAATAATCTTGCATCACATTTCCTTTTAGGAAATGCCATTTTTTATATTGTCAAATGCTAAGTAAAATAAGGAAACTGATTTTTGATAAGAAACAAGCTAGCTATATACAACAAATAAAAACAATATAGTAATTAAAGTGATAATGTTCGATACAAATCAAAAAGTCATATCCAAAATAAGACTATTGTGTAAGACTATCCAGGTTCTCCTGGATCACAATAATGCGCCCCTCAATCTCTTGCCGACCAATGAAGGGCACAGTGATCCTCTCCACGATCCTTTACATATCCTGGATCAAAAGTGTGTGATACTCCTCGAGTAGGGATTGTATCTCCGAGGTAGTAGCCCTTGCAGCCTGTCTATCAGCAACAACTGGATCACGCTCCATGCCACTATCTTGTGCCGCTGGAACATTAATACGAGTTTTCCATAAGTGGCCCTCGCTCTTACTAAATGCGATCTTGTTAAGGGGTCCGATCTGTGGTTGCCTCCGCTCTGCCATTAGCACATAAATAAAATTCAACATGCAAAAAAATGCTCGACAATCAACTTGTTTGATCACCTTGCTGCCATCATATGGAGGAGTCGAATCGTCATGCATCAACAGACGAATCTCATCTTGCGTTGGACTGTCGTCTACTGAAACCTCATCCCCGACATCATCTTCACCATCTATCCCTACAACTGGTTGTTGTGTAGGCTATGCACCAAGCACACGGCGGATCCTTAGAAAGACAATGATAATATTTGCTGAGATAGTAATGTTGTCTCCCCGAACAACGAATGAGAAGGAATCCTCATTAGCCCCCATCTATGATATGGCCCGATAAAACTCATTGACCATATCAGGATCGGCCACCCCCCTCTGCTGAAAGATCGGGCCCCATCCTCTAATAGGCTCATCCAATGATCTCCCACTCAACCAATATCAGCCTCCTCGGCTCACTAGATTCACCACTAGGCTCCCTTCCACATTTCCTTCCAACATATGTCATTAATTTATTGTTCATAAAATAAATACACAATGAATATAAATAAAGTGGAAAGTTGTAATTATATTCTGCTTAGTACTTTTAGAACAAAAAATATTCCGTTCGAATCACAGGTAGCCTATTCGAACGCTAGATAACACCGTTCGAACAATAGCGAGACCTATTCGAACCGTTTATACACATTCAAACAAATATATAGTTTGAACACCATCATCATATGGCCATCATTATGAAAATATAATACCATTTGAAAAAATGTTTATTGGTTTGAACAAAATAAGCTTTATTTGAATGAATAGTTAACTCAGTTTTTTCCATTTGAATGTGTGCTGCCACGTTCGAACTGAAAATTTTCTGTTTGGAAAAACTATTCGGACAACTTTGAAGCCTTTTGAATGAGCTAACCCATGAAGATCCATGGCTGAGTTGAGTCAAAACCGAACAAAAAAACTAAACGATTCATCAAGAATCGCTAATTTTAAGCATACAAACTTACATTGAGTGAAAATGCACAAAAGAGATCAAATTGAATTTGAAATCCGATCCCCATTTTCAACCTATTTTTTTCATAAATTCAAGCCCATAGAGACAAGGATGGTGGACCATACCTCTTAGACGGTAGAAAACGCTTGAAATGCAACGGAGATTGGTGGCATACAACAGCGAATGATAGCGAGTAGTCGAACGGTTTTGTGAAAATATGAACTATTTGATATTCGAATTGGGTCTTATGCCTCGAACAATCACATTTGAACTTGGATTTTTTAAGTTTGAACAGTTTATTAGAATTAATTCAAGTGTTTGAACCAAAGTTTTCCATTGGAACTAAGTTTTTTAATAGTTAGCACAACAATTATCCCGTTCTATGTGTGGATTTATGAAGCTTCCAAAATAAATTCTGACACTTCATTTGTGTTGAGGACCAGGGTAGGTTCGAACATTTGTATACTCGGTTCAAATGTGCAACTAATTACCTCCAAAACAAATTGTGGGCGTTTGAACGGTAGAGGAGCTAGGTACGTTCGAATAGGTGTATACTTTGTTTGAACAATTGATACTCTAATTGCAGTGGATGTAATTTATATATAGTATATTTATATTATACTATACTATAATATGATATAATATAGTACTTATAATATAATATAGTACTTATAATATACTAGTTAGAATATAGTATAATATATTATAACTGTTATATATATAGTATACTATATATAAATACTATAGTATATATAACTACTATATGGTAACGTCTTATTTAGGTCAGTTTGAATATAGAAATAGTATCCTCTCTGAGTCCGTTACGGGAGCAGGGGTGGAGTGTGGTATTCGGTTGTTCCTTTCCAAAAGGAAATAACCGTTTTTCTCCATTGTGGACGGCGATGGCGAGAGGAGGAGTCAACAGATTAGAGGTGCTATGGGAGAATCTTCGGCTGACAGAGGAGGAAAGCTCTGTTTTAGAATTAAATGGAATGGATGGCCCGATGAAGGACAAAGGAACTCGAAGTCTAGTGGGGAAGATCTGCTTGGATAGAGTGATTGGGAAGGAGATTCTCTCTTCCACGATGGGTAGAATATGGAAGATCAGCAAAGTGGTGGTATTTCAAGAGGTAGGTAAGAACATCTTCATCATTACTTTTGCTACTCATGCGGATTTGGCTAGGGTCTGGGATGGACGTCCCTGGCTGTTTGATAACTGCCTTCTTGTTCTCCAAGTGTTTGATGAGTGTGCCTAACCAAGCATGGTGAGGTTTGAGGAAGAAGCTTTATGGATACAGTTACATAATTTGCCAATGGGGTGTATGGATGAAAAGAAAGGAATGCAGGGAGGAGGTTCTGTGGGGAAAGTTTTGGCGGTGGATGTACTAGTGGATGGGGTTGGTTGGGGAGGTTTTTGAGGGTAAAAGTGGAGATTCCTTTGATGAAACCAATTGCATGGGGTTGTTTGATCTCCGTAAATGGGAAAGGTGTGTGGGTGAGTTTTAAATACGAGAAGTTACCACGGATGTGTTTCACATGTGGTTGGATTGTTCATGGGGCTGAGAGATGTGTGAGTAAAGGAAAATTGGGGGGGGGGGGGGGGGGGGGGGGGGGGGGGGGGGGGGGGGGAGGCTCCCCAATTTGGGGCTTGGCTTTGTGCAGAAAAAAATCTTAAAGGTGGTGAATGGAACCAGAAACCTAGATGGGAGCCTAATTCTCCTAAGGGTCATGATTCCGAGTCTCAGTATGTAGGAAATGAGAATATAGATGGTGAGAAGGAGGAGGAACAACCTGATGGAGAAAGGGGATTAGATGGGGAAGTGGGAAAAAGGCAGGAGACTGAGTTGGCTAAGGGGGATGGTATTGATCTAGGCGAAAGTGACCCAGTTCCTTTGTCTAATGTTGGAAGTGAGCTTTTGGGCAGTTCCACTGACCTGGTGGTGGTGAATTCTCCTGGTTTTGAAGGGGTTGTAGAAGGAGTGCAGGATGAGGGGGAGTTCTTATTGCTAGTGTTAAGGGTCGTTGGAAGCGCAGAGCAAGGGGAAAGTCTGTGTCTATGGCACCCACTGAGACTTGCTTGGAGAAGAGAAGAATGGTCAGGGAGGGGGGTATGGAGTCTGGGGAAAATACAATGTAAAAAAAACTAAAATAGAGGGTGAGGGTTTTGTGATGTCTCCTTTGAAATGTTTGGGGAATTGTTTGGCAGAGGCTGTTCAACAGCCCCGCTAGGGGCCATGAAAACCCTGAGTTGGAACTGTCGAGGGCTTAGCAGCCCTCGCACAGTTCAGTTCCTTTGCCATTTGGTAAAGGAAAAGAGGCCAGAGGTGGTGTTCTTAACAGAGACTAGACTAAAGCAGTGTAGAGTTTCTAGAATTCAGAGGAGACTTGGTTTTGAGGGTGTTTGGTGGTGGAGCCAATTGGTTTGAGTCGTGGTCTAATTTTACTTTGGAAAAGGGAGGAAATGGTGGAGTTGATCAACTACTCCCAGTGTCACATTAATGTATGGGTGGATGAGGGGGGTGGAAGGAAGAGATGGGTTTTGATAGGTTTTTATGGGAAGCCTATTGTTCAAAAAAGAAATGAGGGGTGGGATTTGTTGAATTTTCTTGAACCAAGGGAAGGGGTTGGTTGGTGTGTGGTGGGGGACTTTAATGAGATAGTGAGCCAAGAAGAGAAGTAAGGGGGGAGACTAAGAAGTGAGGAGCAAATGGACCTGTTTCGATAGTCCTTAGAGAAAGGTAATCTTTTAGATTTAAGGTGGAGGGGTGATAGATTTACTTGGTGGAATGGGCATGTGGATGAGACTTTTGTTAAAGAGAGGTTGGATAGAGGTAGCCAACCATCATTGGCTAGCTTTGAACTATGAGGTGAAGGTTGAGGTTCTGGGTACTGTTTGCTCAGATCATAGTCCATTACTGATCAGTTCTTGCAATGAGATTAAGGGCGGCAAGTTTGGGGGAGGATATAGTTTCAAATATGAACTGTGTTGGGAGTTGGAGGAGGGGTGTCATAGGGTTATTGGGGCAAAAGCTAGGTCTATATAGGCTATATGCAAGGGCTGTTACATCAGCTAACAAGTTGTAGAGGGGCCTTAAAGAAGTGGAGCAGAAAATTGTTAAGGGATAAGGGGAAGGATATTGAAGAAAAAATGGAGCTATTGAGGCTGCTGCAGGAAGAGGGGGGGCAAGAGCAGTTGGAGGAAATCCAAAGGAAAAGGAAAGAAGTAGAAAAACTGTTAGAACAGGAAAATTTAATATGGAAACAGAGGGCAAAAAAGCATGGTTGCAGTAGGGGGATAGAAATATGAAATTTTTTCATGCCTGTGCAAATCAGAAGAAGAAGAGAAATTTTATTGGAAAAATAAAGGATGAGCAAGGGGTGGAGGTGACAGATCCAAAGGCTATTGCAGAAACTCTGAGGAAGTATTATGTTGACATCTATTCCTCCTCTTGTCCTTCGGATGAGAAAATTGAGGATTGTTTAAGCTATGTGGAGACCAGGGATCTGAGGAGATGCAGATGAGAATGGATAGGGTTTTTACGAAAGATGAAGTGGAAAGGGCTTTGAAGGAGATGTCCCCTTTCAAATCACCAGGGCCGGATGGTTTTGTGCTGGTTTTTATAAAAACCATTGGAAGGTAGTTGGTGCAAGGGTCAAGGAAGCTGTTTTGGAAGTTCTGAATGGTGGTCAAATGGATAGGCAGCTCAATCACACATACCTGACCCTTATTCCTAAGACAAAAGTGCCTGAATCAGTCAATGACTTTAGGCCTATAAGCCTTTGCAACGTTCTCTACAAATTGATCTCAAAGGTGATAGCTAATAGAATCAAAGGTGTAGTGCAGTGCATTATTTCAGCCAACCAGAGCGCTTTTATTCCTAGGCAACTCATTACAGATAATATTATGATTGCTTATGAATTACTACACTCCATGAAATCAAAACAAAAAGGGAAGGCGGGTAGTATGGCCATTAAGTTAGATATGGCAAAAGCGTATGATAGGGTGGAGTGGTCTTTCTTGGAGGCTATTTTGTTGAGGATGGGGTTTGGGGTAAAGTTCACAAGGCTGGTCATGGGGTGTGTGTGTTCAGTATCATACTCAGTTCTTCTCAATGGAAGGCCAGGAAATACTATTTGACCCTCAAGAGGGTTGAGGCAAGGGGACCCTTTGTCCCCTTATTTGTTTATCATTTGTGCTGAAAGGTTGAGTCAGTTGTTGAGAAAGGCTGAATTGAAGGGGGATATAAGGGGTATAGCAGTGGCTAGAGGGGTATAAGAATTAATCACCTTATGTTTGCGGATGATTTCATAATTTTCAATAGAGCAAGGGTGGAGTGTAATACCCTGCTCCTTCCTTCTTACGTACGTTTCTCTCTTTTTGACGTACGTTCCCTCTTTATAACGTAAGCAACTCCCGAGGGCAGAGATTATGTGGATTGTCTGCCTCTTCCATCTAGCGACTGCGAGCTTCATCATGCGTGCCGAACCTTGATGGCGTGTCTCTAAAGAGATATTAGGTGACTTCTAAGGCACGTCTAGTGTTTTAAATGTACTGAAAATATTTATAAAGAGTATTTTCAGTGTTATTGAACTAAACTTGATTTTAAATATGACAATTATAATATTCTTGAAGAGCTCCAAAAGTATTATAATTGTTGGAAATCATTTTAATATTAATTATTAAAATGATTTCAGTTATTTAAAATATTATGGGATTTAAATTATGTTGAAAGCTTTAATTAATTAAATGGTTTTATCCTTTTAAATATATTAAATAAGACTTCATCATTTTATTAATGATGAAGAAATATTTATTTATAAACTAAAGTTAGTTTAAAATAATATTTACCTTAATTCCTCTAAGTTCTTTTAATTAAGTTGACGTTTACGTATTTCAAATCAGTATTTTAATATCTTAACGTTAGATCGTTTTGAAGATCCCTAGACAAAGAGACTGGATTAAATACCCACACCCCTCTCTCTTTCCCTCACTTTTCCCCAGCCCTCTCTCTCTCCTCCCTCTCCCTCAAGCGTACGTCGTACGCGGCCTCTCTCCCTTGCTGAATGCTCCATGCCTCCGCCCGGCGCTGCCGTGCGTCGGCAGCCCTCACCGCCAGCACCACCAGCTCCACGTCACTCCGGCGAGCTCCCCATCCCGGTATCTCTCCCTCACTATCCCTTTCTCCCTTTCGGAAGTGTAATGACCGAATGGGCATGATGCCCATTCCACCGCCGTGTGCCACCTACCGGCGCCACCACCGCCACCAACAACCTTCCCTCTCACCGGTGAACCCCTCCCATGGAACCCAAGCCACGGGAAGTCCCCCTTCCCCCTCCGTCGCACGCACGTACGAAACCCATTTATGGGTTTCACATGGCTTCAAGGCTACCGACTTTGCTAGCGCTGCCGTGCGCGACTCCCACGGCCACTAGGCACCACCGTGAGCCACCATAGCTCCTCCCCTTCCTCCTCCATGTAACCCACGGCCCATCGCCTTTCCTCCATGCACAGGCTTCTCCCTCTCTCTAACGCACGGGTTGTGCATCCCCCACCGCAGTGCGCCGCCACCCACCGTGGGTAACCACCCTCATGAGCCTCCTCAGGCCACCACCAAGCCAACCCAACCACCCACGGCCCCGATCTATCACCCATGCACGCACACTCTCTCTCACTCTCCCACGGCTTCTCCTCCATCGTGCGGCCAAATCCGCCGCTGTGAGCCACCGTGGCGCAACCTCGACGCCACCACGAGATCCACCGCATCTCCCTTAGCTGAGTCCTAGGTTCAAATCACCACTTTATGTAGTGGGTAACCACTGCACATGATGGACAATCATTGCGCGTGACTGACAGCCACTGTACACGGCTAAATCCGTCGTGTTACACTCTTTGCCACCATCGCAAGGCCTACACGAGCCCTTCCAAGACCACACCTAGCTATCAAAATGCCCAAATGATCCCCGTACATGGCGTAGCAGCCCCGTACGTCCTTTCCGACGTGATCAACAGTGACGATCAACGGTCAACGCACAGGTTATCCCGTCGATGGTGTAACTCTCTATCCCTTTTAATTATGTTAGATGTTAATTAGTGGACTAGGTTGTGGACTGTGCTGTTAGTATTAGGGGAATGACTGTGTAGTATGGAGATGTGCTGTGTGGCGAAGTGATGGGTGTTTTGTGATGTGTTGTGTTGTGAAGTGTTGGGCATATTGTGTAGTGCGCTGTGAAGTGTTGGGCATTCTATGTAGTGAAGTGTTGGGCTTATCTGTGTAGTGTGCTGTGAAGTGTGGAGCGTAGTTGTGAATTGTGCTGTGCAGTGTTATGGACTGTGCGACGTAGTGTGGCTGCGGAGTATATGTAGTATTTGTGTCGTGGCATGTGGAGTGGGAAAAGTACACGCTGAGTGTACTTTATGTGTGGCGTAGTGTGAGATAAAGAGAGTGCATATAGAATATACTCTCCTGGCGTATTGTAGAATGGGAAGGGTACATGTAAAGTGTACTCTATATGGCATGGTGTGTGAATGGGGTACATGTGAAGTGTACTCCATGTAGTGGAGTGACGCACCATATGGCGGGTATGCCATCATGGTGATGTGGCGTAACGAGTGTGAATGGAGTACACGAGAAGTGTACTCCATGTGGTCAAGTGATGCACCATATGGTGGATATGCCATCATGGTGATGTGGCGTAACGAGTGTGAATGGAGTACATGAGAAGTGTACTCTATGTGGTCGAATGATGTACCATATGGCGGATATGCCATATTGATGAGAGGTTGTAACGTGTGGAAAGGGAGTATACATGGAGTGTACTCTATGTAGTGAAGTGATGCACTATATGGCGGGTATGCCATAGTGGTGATGTGACGTGTGTGAAGAGAGTACACATGGAGTGTACTCTATGTGGTGGAGTGATGCACCATATGGCGGAATGCCATAATGGTGATGTGGTGTGTATGAAAGGAGTACATGTGGAATGCACTCCATGTAATGGAGTGACGAACTATATGGCACTATATGGCGGGTATGCCATAGTGGTGATGTAGCGTAACGTGTGTGAAAAGAGTACACGTGGAGTGTACTCTATGTGGTGGAGTGATGTACCATATGGCGAGTATGCCATAATGGTGATGTGGCGTAATGTGTGTGAAGGGAGTACATGCGGAATGTACTCCATGTGGTGGATTGATGCACCATGTGCCGTGTACACCATAATGGTGATGTGGTGTGGATGAACGGAGTACACGAAGAGTGTAGTCCATGTGGTGGAGTGATGCATTGTATGGCGGGTATGCCATATTGATGATAGGTCGTAGTGTGTATGAGGGGAGTATACGAGAAGTGTACTCGATGTGGTGGAGTGATGCATCATATGGCAGGTATGCCATATTGATGATAAGTTGTAGCATGTGGAAATGGAGTATACGTGGAGTGTACTCCACGAGGCAGCGACACTCCGTGTGACATGTCGCAGAAATAAGGATGGTTGTGCAGTTGATGGGCGTAGAACGTGGTGAATAGTATAAGAAATTGTGGAACAATGTCCCGAAATAGTTATGGTGCAGCCTATAGTCTGAGGTGATAAGTGTCACCATGATGGACTTACGGCTAGGAGTATGCGTGAAGTAGTAGAACAAGTATAAGAGTATGCAGCGGAAGCATGACTGGGCAACGTCACGAAGTGACGTAGTTCCTGACAGTCAAGCTTATGATGGGTGAAGAGTTATTGTAGAAATGGTGTAGTAGGATCGTGACGAGATGTCACGATGTTGTAGGAGTACCTGAGGAACCGTACTCGTGATAAGTTAAGGAATCGATGTAAGAATGACGTAGCGAGATGTTAGGTGACGTGGTAAGGTCATGGTATAACTCGGGTGTAGTCTCGAGCTAGATGACGTGACATAAGGTGTAAGGGTGAATGGAGCCTTTTCATGTTAAGTGTTGGGATGAACTGTTAAAAGGGATGGATAGCATGAAGAGTCATGCTAGCTGGGTTAAGAGAAGGTTGGTATCGGAGTATGACCCTTGTCCCTACAAGTAGGTGATCAACGTGTCATATGTTGATCTTAGGTGATGGAGGAGTAAAGTATATGTGTAATCTGGTTAGACACATGTGTCGGACGGATTCACCATATGTAATGGGTAATCTGTCATGAGCAAAGTTACACAATGCTTAAGCCTCAAAGTTGGCTTAGAGTCGTGTGGCTTGTATGGATGGGAATGAGGATTTAGTATGGGCTAGGATGTATGGAGGTAGTGATGGGTGTATTGTCTAGGATTGGGATGCGTGACTTAGTTGGCCTGAGTCATGCATCAAGATGAGTTCAATAAGGAGAATAAGACGAATGTCTTAGTGTCTTAATCATAAGGTGAATCATGGGTTCACTTTAGTGAATAAGCACTAGAGGCAAAACGTTGAATTGGAAGATGTCATGACCGTAAGTGGTCCCCAAAGGTTTTAACATAGTAAAGGGCACGTAAGTGCATGGGATAGAAGGAGAGTATTCCAAGTATAGCGTAGTTCTATTTATAGTTTAAGTTGCTTATGTATTAGATAGAGAATAACGTTAAGGTTATGTATGCATGTAGGTTGCCAGCTGACATGTGCATGAATGGACTACATGGTATGAAAGTAGCATGGAGTCTAGGTAAGCATACGTTCATACTCTTATAGAGTCTTCTAAAATATAAAGAAAACAAAACAAAACGCTTTTCTTCACGATGCATGATGAAATGAAATGAAAGACGTTTTACTGAAGAAAATGCTAAGTGTTCAAAGGTATATGTACGACCCCTCCTTGGCAGCCTTTTTTTACGCAACCAAAGTATTAATTTTACGCATGTGAATGGATGACTATACGTTGTATCTATTGTATGTATTTTCTAAGAAAATCCACAAACCGATGTAAATGCATGAAAGACGAGCTTAGATCGATGCTTTTATGGATCCTACGAACCAACGCTCTTACGTGCGCCATGAGGTGATGCTCGTGGGTGCCGTGAGAGACGACGCTCAAGGTGATGCTTGTGGATGCCACGAACCCTGACGTTTAAGCCATGCATGTTTTTAAATGATGTTTTCCACGATCGAACTGTTAACTGGAACTGAAAAAGGAAAGACGTTTTCGGGCTTACGCCCCAAACGATGTTTTCTCACTAAAATGAATGTTTTCTCATGAACTGAATCGTAAATGAATGTTTTCTCATGAAATGACTGTTAAATGAAAGAAATAACTAAATGAAAGCTCCAACTCTTTAGAGCTGGCATGAATGAATGAAAGTTCCAGCTCTTTAGAGCTGACATGAATGAAAGAATGAAAAGCAAAGAAAGGCATGAAATGTATGAAGATACATAACGGCCACATGAATGAATGAAAAGGGTACCAATGAATGGGCAGATTGCAATGCCGGGTAAGTAGTACTGGTAGTGCACCCAGTGCTGCCCCCTGATTGAAAAAGGATTCCCAACCCGTGGCCACGGGTGGAGTCCGGGTCAAAAGGAAGACCGTTAACCCCAACACACGGGGCGTAACAGTGTGTACCGGCCTATGAAAGTGATAAGAAAGAATGTATGTATGTATGTACGTATGTATGAACGCATGTATGCACGTAACGCATGAATGCACGAACTTTTAAGAAATGAAGGCACTGACGGGGGAAACATTTTACTGAAAGAAAATCCCATCCAGTGATGTTTTTGAATGAACGCACTTATACAAGAATGCGATGCATTCTTCCAGAAATGAAGGCACTGACGGGGGAAACGTTTTCTGAAAAAAAAGTCCATTTTCAAAGGAAAATCCCGTCCAGTGACGTTTTCAAAAGAACGCACGCATGTACGTAAGCACGCAAGTATAGTATGTACGAATGATGAATGCATGAATGAAAACCTATGTTGTTATATTTTAACCGTATGAAGTAATGCTTAAGAGTCTTCGACTCATTTTAGTTTTTATGCATGTCCCTCCCCCCTTCACAGGGACGGAACGAGAAGTACGTATCAGGACAGACACGGCCATGGGAACGAGCACGGAAGTCTAGGCACGAGTTTTAATCGTACGAGGGACCCACTTTATTGTAAGATTAATGTTTTCCGCTATAAACCTCTTTTATTGTAAAAACACTTTTTATTTTATAAACGTAGAGTCTTGCACCCTGGGAAGAAAGTAAAATGTTTTAAATCGAACGGTAATTCTCGTCGTCCTTCATCAAAATATTTTTTAAAAAATCCCACCACAAGGACGGACGTTACATGAAGGATTGGAGAAAAATCCAGGCTGTCTTGAAATGTTATGAAGAGGCCTCGGGGCAGACTTTAAACAAGCAAAAGACCTCCTTAATGTTTAGTTCAAACACTAGAGTTTTGGAAAGAAGGGGTATTAAGAGTGAGGTAGGTGTTGTTTTGTGCGACAATTATGAGAGATATTTAGGACTTCCTGCTTTGGTGGGAAGGGCAAGATACAATACTTTTCAAGGTATTAAGGAAAGGGTGTGGCAGAAAATTCAGAATTGGAAGACAAAATTCCTGTCTAGAGCAGGGAAGGAAGTGATGATAAAGGCGGTCTTGCAGGCCATTCCTACCTACTCCATGAGTGTGTTCATGTTGCCTAAGAAGTTGTGTAGGGATATAGAGTCCATGATCTCTAGATTTTGGTGGAATAATAATAGGACAGGCTCGGGAATTCACTAGAAGAAATGAGGTTTGCTAGGTGTCTCTAAAGCTGAAGGTGGCCTTGGCTTTAGAAGTTTGGAGTGTTTCAATAGAGCTATGTTGGCCAAACAAGGGTGGAGGCAGTTGCAGAGGCAGGATTCATTGGTGGCACGCATTTTTATTGAAAAATATTTGAAAGGGAAGCTCTATACTGAGGCTGAGTTTGGGAGATCTCCATCTCTGGTTTGGAGGAGTATTTAGGAAGTGAGATGGGCTGTAAAGAGGGGACCAAGGTGGAGGGTGGGAAATGGAAAGAGTATTCAGATTTGGGGTAAAAAATGGCTCCCTTCACCTACTTCTTTTTGTGTTCAATCTCCTATAAAAGTTCTTGCAGATGATGCTAAAGTGGTTGTTTTAATTGATGAAGTAAGGAAGGAATGGAAGGTGGCACTGATTGATAGGAAATTTGTCAAGGTTGAAGCCGAGATGATTTGTTCCATCCCTATTAGCTGTCTTGGGGCTAATGATAAGATGTTTTGGGATTTTTCAAAGAAGGGTAAGTTTACCGTGAGGAGTGCTTACCATGCTGAGGTACAATGGCAGTATGAGAGAAGAGGGAGCACATATGAGGTAAGAAGAGATGCTGAGCAGTGGAAGACTTTGTGGTCGATGGATGTACCTGGGGGTCATAGGCACTTTGTATGGAATGCCTTAAATAATGCTTTTCCCACGAAGTCAACTTGTTCAAAAGAAAGGTGACTGAGGACTCTTTGTGTCCTATGTGTAGAAGGGAAGAAGAGGGTGTGCAGCATGCTCTATGGTGCTGTCTTGCAGTTGCTGATGTGTGGGCTGAGAATAGTAGTCCTGTGAGAAAGTGGCTGAACCAGATTCATGATTTTTCGAGATTGTGGTCTGAGTTGAGTAACAGGCAGTCAAAAGGGTGTTTGGAAAGGGTTGTAGCTATCATGAGGGGCATTTGGGGGAGGAGGAATGCCTTTGTTTTTTAAGACAAGTTTTCTAGCCCTAGCCAAGTGGTGAGAACAACCTTAGCTGGGTTGGAAAAGCATCAGGAAGCTAATGCAAAAATGGAAGGAAGGCAAGTGAGGTGTGAAGCAAGGAGGGAGGGAAGAAGATGGCAAAGACCTGCGGGGGATAATTGTAAGCTTAACTTTGATGCTGTTGTTGACCTTAAAAACAGGAGGATTGGTATTGGAATTATTGTTAGGGATTGCAATGGTGATATTTTGGCTTCAGTTTGTTCTAGGAAGGATCATGTGGTTTCTCCTTTTATTTTTGAATGCCTTGCTTTGAAAATGTCGATTGAGCTATGCTTGGAGATGGGTTTCTGGTCTGCCATGATGGAAGGGGATGCTAAAGGGGTGATAGATGTAGTGCTTTTCGAGGAGAATGATGAATCTGAACATGGTCAGCTGATTGAGGATATAAAGAGGCTTCTAACACATGGACTACATTGGTCTTTGAGTTTTATACATAGGGAAGGAAATATAGTTGCACATAAACTTGCTAAACTGTCATTACAAACAGCAGGTGAACTCTGTTGTATAGAAGAAGGTCCACAGGAAATTTTACAATACATTGTAGATGATAATAGTTGTACTGTTTGAGTTTATATATGAAATGAGGTATTCTTGATTCAAAATAAGAAAAAAAAAGTACTATATAGTAGAATAGTATATTACTAATACTATACCAATACTAATATACTAATATAATATACTATACCATACCCATACTAATATACTATTATACTATACTAATATTATATATACTATACTAATACTAACACTATGCTATACTATACATACTATACTACAGTATATATTAGTATATACTATATGATATATAATATTATAATATTAGTAGTATATCATATATACTGTATATATATATATATATAATAGTGTATATATATATATATAGTTTCCGCGCATGAGGACAATTGTTTGTGGTATATACGTTTTGATTGTTCACGAACAGTACATTAACCGTTCAAATAGTTTCTGGGCACCAATAAAGCACGATAGAGCTAGGCTCCATTCTGAAAATTTGGCGTTCGAATAGGTAAATGAGTGTTCGAACGAAAAATTAAAACAATCAAACGGTTAATAAATATATTCGAATGGAATTCCATTAATGTTCAAATGGAATATTGAATCATTCAAAAGGAATCTCTAAGGTTAGTGATGCAAGATCACCTACGTGGGAAAACTTTCCTACTTATTTGCCTACATTTAAGGGAATATGTTGATGAATATTTAATTTGATAGTTTGAATGCGTTTATAAAGCATTCAAATTGATAATAGGTGAAATAAACTGCGCTAAAGTTAGGCGCCATTGTGAAAAATTAGCGTTCGAACGGGACGGTTCAGAATTTAGTGCCCATGATTTCTAGCCCAGGGATCTCACCAAGTGTTTTTTCTCCAAGTAATGGTACGGTGGATAGCTTGGTAGAGAGAGAGGCAGCATCCTAGGGGGAGAGAGAGAGAGAGAATGGTAGAGAGAGAGTACGTCCTAGAGAAAGAGAGAATGATTAGAAGTTGGTTGGTGGGTTGATAGTGTGAAGAAGTTGAGGTTTGTATTTGTTTTCAAATTTATTGATGTATTTCGAATTAATTTGAAAATTTGATTTATGATTTCTCTCATAAAGATTTATCTTTTTATATGAAGCTATTGATGATTTGTGGAGATTTATTGGATTGTACAAATTTGAGGTAAGGTTTCTAAAACATTTGGGGATAAAAAATGTGGTGATGATTTGTTAGTATGTTAGTGTGATTCGGGGATGAATAATTTGGTATTTGTGAAAATAATTAGTGTAATGTATTTGGTATTGATGTATTTATATGTATTGTGTGATTTGTGAAAATAATTAGAGTAATGTATTTGGGGATTGAAGTGTTTCAAATTTTCATGATATTTGTTTAAATTTGGAGTAACGTTAATGTTATTATGGAATATTTTAGTAAGAAAGTATGTTAGTGTGATTTGTGAAATTAATTAGAGTAATATTTTTAATGTTGTTAGTATGTTAGTGTGGTTTGGGGATGAATAATATGGTGATTTGTGAAAATAATTAGAGTAATGCATTTGGCTATTGATGTATTTATATATATATATATATATATATATATATTTATATATATTGTATTATTGTCTGATTTGTGAAAATATGTTAGTATGTTAGTGTATTTTTTTTCCATAATTTCCTATTAATTTTGAACCCAAATAATATCAATTAATTTGCATAAAATACCCAAATTAAAATAATATGATTAATTTGCATAAAATATCCTAATTAAAATAATATGATTAATTTGCTTAAAATACCCTAATTAAAATAAAAACCAAATAAAATACCCAAACACTAATAGTTAGATCAAATAGACAAAAAGTCCATAAAATACCCTAATAGACTTGGTTTACTAGTTAGAAGTCGATACTTAGTAAGTAAGGATGAAAGTGTCTACTAAGTGTGTTTGCATAATTGATTTCATATCCAATTGAACCCTAGACCCGTTTGAAAGTTGTGCCCTATTATTCGTAAAGAATGGTTGGGTACAACTCTTGAATTGTCCGAAGTTAACAGTTTGAGATTCTATCATCTATATAGCATATATATTCAGTCTAAACTTTCATATTAGTTTTAGAATTTTTGGTTTAGTGTTTCCTTTCATTCTTTAGGTGTGTGATCTGTAAGTTCCTCAGCCTGTGGATAGGGCAGATGACTTTTCATGACTAGCATACTTGGAGAATGGTATGGAAATGCTGGCAAAATTTTGACTAACATGAGAGTGTTTGACTGAGTATATATGCAATGTAGATGAATGCGATATGATCAACTACCTTATCAGAATACAAGCAGTGAATATGGAAAGACCCGTGATAGTGTTTATTCTTGACTTCAGTTTTTTTGTAATGGTAGTCGAGTAACAAAAATACAATAGATAAGAGTTGAATGTTGCTGGAAAATAATCTTGGTAGAGACTGTAAGAAATATGCATAAGGGGTGAAGTTTTTTTTATAGAATTTGCTCACGGGAGTATTAACACTCTAGGTTTTATAAGATCTCCTTGCAATAAGTGCAAAAACCTTAGTTTTATAACTTGGTGCTAGTGGAGGAGCACTCATATGTCAACAGAATCGATCCTAAATACTCACCGCGGGTCTTACATGGGAAACCATTTTCTTAAGGAACCAAATTTAGCACCCAGTCCAAACAAATGGAGAAAGATAACGATATCGACATAAATGTGGATGTATCTAATAATAGTGAAGATAATGAAAAGGATATGGCGGAAATGTTAGGCAATCTTGGTATTGGAATGTTTGGGGTGAGGAATATAGAAAGAACATCTACTCAATCATTTGAGGCAAATGGAAATTTTGGAAAATTATGGGAGGATGCACAACTAGAACTGCATGAAGGGTGCACTCGTCATATCAAGTTATCTTTCACTGTGAGGTTATTTCATATTAAGTTTATAGGTCGTATTTCTGTAAAGGTCATTAGCATGTTGCTTTATTTATTTAAGAATAATGATAGGCTTACAACTATTTTACCACCTCTTTACTGCTCTTAGTATATTTGTTTTTTTTTCTTTTAAGTATTTTTTTAACATCCTTAATCATTAAAAAAAATTAAAAATATATAATTTCACTAATAGTCACTTCCTAAACCATTAAGTAAAAGAAAATTTTAAAAGAAATTAAAAAATAAAAAAGAATAGTAGAAGAGTGGTAAGGCTATTATTATTCTTTATTTAAAGAGGCTTTCCTATCGGATAACATATTATCTTGTAATTTTTATGACGCGAAGCAATTGAAGCGTGAGGGTTAGGATTCAATTATAATATCATTCACGCATGTAAGAATGATTGTGTTCTCTTATGGCAACAATATGTAGAATTTGATGAATATTCAGTGTGTCATGATCCAAGATGGACGTTCAATAAGAGTAATGTACCCCACAAAGTGTTAAGACATTTTTCATTAATAAACTTCAAAGATTGTTTACATCCTGGTTGATCGCGAAAGATATGTCTTGACATCACACAGAAAGAATCGAAAATGAAAACTTTCTTTCGTATCCTGCAAATTCTATACAATGGAAAAAATTTGATGTCGAGTACCCATGGTTTGTTGAAAAACCTCACAATGTACTACTTTGGTTAGTAATGGATGGTTTTAATCCATTTGACAACATGAGCACTTCTCATAGTATTTGGCCAATCATATTAATGTCCTATAATTTGCCACCTTGGAAATGCATAAAGGATCCATACTTTATGATGACTCTACTTATACAAGGGTTAAGATCACAAGGGAATGAAATAGATGTATATCTTTAGCCATTGACTGTAGAGTTGAAAGAGTTGTAGGATCATGGTATCAGTACATATGATGCGGCCTCATCAAGGGAGTTCAAGATGCATGTTGCAGTCTTTTGGACAATAAATGATTTTTCAGCATATAAAAACTTGTTTGGGTGGAGCACAAAAGGTAAAATGGATTGTCTTATTTGTAATAAAAATACTCAATCTCAGTGATTGACAAATGGTAGAAAATTATGTTTTATGGGACATCGTTGATTTTTACCTCATAATCATAGATGATGTTCAAATAGAGCGATGTGTGATGGAAAGGTTGAATGTAGGTCATCATCGCTAGATTTGTCTGGGCTAAATATTATCACGCAATTGATGGATGTTTTAGAAAACAAATTTGGCAAGGATGCGAGTGCTTGAAATAAGAAACGACAAGCAGTGGAGTTGAATTGGATAAAAAAAAGCATATTCTTTGAGTTGCCATACTGGTTCTACCATGACACTGTGCCTGCGACGCCCTAGATTTCGCTTGGGATCTGACAGACATCTGAAGCGTCTGGACATGCTACACAAGGTTACTTGCCCCTGTTTATGAGAGATAAAGATGCAATGTTCCTAACATGCATCTAGTAATATGCAATATTCGCAACAAATAATTTTCGTTTTCTTTGAGAAACACTATGTACCAAACTAATAATATTTCAAATACTTAAAACATGATCCATACATATTGAACGAATAAACATCCATGATTACAATACATATTTCAAAAGACTGTAATCTTAAAACATGGGAGACCAAACTCTATAATTACATCACCAAAATATAACTAATAGGCTAGTTCATCGAGTAACTCACGTAACTCGACCAACAATATCATAATACTATCCAAAAATAAAAACTAAGGAGGCCATAGGCTTCACGTCGTGTCAGCACCGCCTAATCAACCTCTTCCAATCGGCCAGGCTCCATTCCCTCTCCTCGGCTTGACACATCTCCTACCATTCAGGAAAATAGTAGCTGGGACTACCACGGTGAGATTTGAATACAAATCTTAGCAAGTTAACAGAGAACATCCACACAAGTTAATGATGCATGCATGGCAGTAAAGATATAAATGCATAATCAAAATCATAAGCAAGTATAAAATAACTTGACATGTAACATGGCATATACTGACATGGCTTGAACTAAAACGTAAATTGAACTAGAAACTTGACATGACATGAACTGAATGTGAAATTGAAACATGATTGAATGTGAACTTGAAATGTGATTGAACGCGAATGTGAAATACATGAACTTAGAATCTTGTTCAATAAGCTTAACAAATGAAAGTGACCATGTGGGTGCTATACTGGTTCTCTTGAGCCATGTGTTCCTATTGATTACCGCATCACAACACAAATATCTACACCAGTTGTGAGTGCATTGAGATACATGCTAGTTCACAAATATTTGCACTTGTAGTGGACACACGTATTGTACGTGCTAGTTCACAGGTATCTTGCACTTGCTATGGACACACGTGCTATACATACCCCATACAAGTACGTATAAAATGAAATTGAAATGTTAGTGGCACCATTGGCATTAGTGCTTGCTGCGCTTCGATGACCAGTTAATTAGGCCACATTCACAACTTGTTGACCTTTACTTTGTCAACCTATGGAATTTCACACTAGTTTAGACACTCCAGCATGAACAAGGAAGTTTCACAAAGATATTACCCTATCCTAGCACTTAGGGTTGTGATAGACGTAAACAAACTTGACATGACTTGAAAGGTTGTTCTCGAGATACACAAACTTCACTCGAGATGAAACGTGACATGAAACGAAAGGATAAAAATCCTGACGTAACGTAACATGACACGAACATGAGACGAAAGACATAACATACTATGAGATAAAAAAATTTTGTAGTATGGCATAACATGTAACAGACTATATTTTGTAGCATGACATAACATGTAATAGACAATATTTCATAACATGACATAACATGTAATGTACAATATTTTGTAACATGGCATGATATATAACAGACAATATTACATGACATAACATACGTGTAATAGATAGATAGATAGCAGTACATAACATGATATACTTGTAACAGATAGCAATACGTGACAGAATAAATTGTGTAATAGATAATCATGAAGTAACATGACATAGTATGGAATATATGATAACGTACATATATAAACTGTAATTCCATTACTCAAAACACATATGTAAATAATCTGATAGTAAATTAAGAGTTAACTTACAATGATTGTTGCATTTTACGAGGCAAAGTACGAAATACGAGAAATTGTAAGTAGGAGTTCTAAAAGTTAGAAACTTACACTAACAATTAGAAACATGAAGCAATGCAACTTAGAGTAAAATTATAATTTTATCCTGTACATGTGGAAAAAATGACTATTTTATCCCTAACTTAAGGATTTCACATCCTAACTCCAAAAATACCAAAACTTACATTCCTTACGTAAATATTGTCATAAACTCAAATATCAATTTAGGAAAATTGAAAACTAAATACAACTATGCAAAACATCCTAGGGCCGAAACTTTCAAAGGCCATTTCTCTTTGATTTTTGTTGCAATATTATCTAACTCTAAAACTCATGATCAAACTGAAATATTGTAACAAAAATCCTCATATCCTAAGTTTAAGAACATGCTTAAAACATACAACAAAATTATACTTCACATAATCACAAAATTCTTTAGTAAAAAAATCCAAACTTTTTAACTAAAATATTACTCTTGAATCTCAAGGTTTTGGCCTATTTCAAAATATTTCCAAGAACTCAAAAGATCCAAAAAATCCATCTAGCATGTTCATAACACATTCTTAAGAACTAACATGTTTTGAATCAACACATAAAAGTCAACAAAAACCACAAAATCTCACTTGAAGTTCTCAGCTCCAACACTTAGCCAAAAACAGAAATATTTTCTCAACTTGTTTTGATCAAACACTTGATCCAAGGCATACCATGGTGAGATCTTCAAACCAAAATATCAGTTTAAAAATGTGTTCTAAAGTATATCTAAGCATTAAACTTAAAACCACATAGCTAAAAAATAATTCAAAACATGGATCTAACTAAAAATATCACACTTTTGACCCATCTGTACAATCTCTTGCATAAAAGATCACATCTTTGAAACCAACGCCAACAATTTCCAAACTAACATTCTAACATGTAGATAAAAGGATTAGTATCAAATAAAAATATCAAGGCCCTTGGAATAAGAGTAAACCACAAAAGACTTAAACTTAAAACAAAAATTGTTTTCCTCTTCTAGTTTCTAACCTTTTAGATTTGAGAAAATCATTCACCGAAAGCTTTAATCATGCAACTAATCTATAACAAAAATTAATATATACATGTTGAAAACACTCCCTAAAATGTTCGGACTAAGATTTGTCCACTAGTTTGGTCAAAAACTCCAAAACACAACACACTATCTAGATTATGGTCCAGAATGACCTTTACAAGGTTAGAACAACAAGATACCCCAAGAAAACTATACTCAAAGACAAACAACTGTTATGAGAAAATAATTGTGATAAGATACCTACAAATGTTTTGTTTAAACAATGGCATGCAAAAAATGTCTAGAATCTGCTCAAGAGAACTTCTAAGGGTTTCTTTCCAAGAATGGGGTGAAAAGTGGTGACGTGAGGGAAGTGGTGACCTGCACACCTCAAGTACTTCTAAAAAGGGAGGTATGACCTTGTATGACATCTTGAGGAATGGTGGTTAGGTCACAAAAGGTAAGAATAGTGAAGGGGAGTGGCTGCTGCTACTGCCATGTAGAAAGAGGGTGATGAGGTGGATTTTCCTCTCATATCAAGGGACTCTTTGGGGCAGTTCATGGGAAGAGGTTCGTCTACCATCGATAGGGGAAAAATTCCTCAAGAAGGTTTTCCAAGGTGACCAAAATTCATGGGCCTTAAACAAGTGGGCTTCATTTGGCATTTAAAGAGGGTTTGGTTAGGGTTTGAGATGCTATTAAGGCTAAATCCAATTTTTCTTGGCCCAAAAAAATTTTCAAGATTTAAAGGGGTGGATAATGATGTTATAATATGAATTTGAGGAATTAACAACACATGAAAGTGATTTAATCAAGTGATACACACAATACTAGAAATCGGATCAAATAGGATTTGCGGGCCAACTTTAGGGTTTGGGGAAACTGTTTAGGATTTTAGTTTCAACCAAGCTTTTGAGGTTTCAATTAAATTCCAATCATTTAGGATTTCACTAGGATTGAGACCTTCTTTGGTTTGACACAATTTGGATGGTTGGATGGAATAGGATTTTGCTTAGGTGGCATGATATCACACCTTGATTTCCTTCACAAGTGTGGCTAAGATATTGTCAAGTGTCCAAATAAAAATTCTCTAACTTAATTTAGACATTCCACATTATGATTCTGAAAGCACTACACTAGGTGCTACTATTGAGGTTACTATACACTCTAAAAAAGTGAAAAATCTTAAATATACACACTAAACTAACTGTGCAATTCCTTTATCAAAATTCAATCCCAAATTGCCTCAAAATAAATAAAAAAACTCATTTTTGAAAAAACGTTTCGTCCGAAAATTGAAAATGAGATTACTGTGCCATAAAATCTTAAATAATCAATTAAGTCTACTGGCGCAGAGCATATGGCATTCTGACACTTTTAACTATCTCAAATAAATAAAACCGTGCTTTTGGCACCATAGTGAGTGGCAACACTATGCGATTAGTGGATTCATGAAAACTTACGGAATTTCATGAGGTTCCTAAAGTTTAAAGAAATTCCACCATTGAATCTTTAAAGGTTGTTACAGTGCCATTAACTAGATGTTATGCATATTGAGAAAAATATCTGTGAGAATATACTTGACACTCTGATGTCAATAGAAGGGCAGACGAAAGATACAACTAACTCTCGAAAAGATTTAAAGGAGTTGAGGATAAAGAAGGAGTTGCATTTGCAAGATAATGGGTCGTCAACTTATATGCCCCTTGGTTGGTATACATTGTCAAATGATGAGAGAAAAAATATGAGTGGTTCATGGCAATCAAATTACCTTATGGCTATGCTTCGAACATGTCAAGATGTGTGCGAACCTATGATTGGAAGATAACAGTTTTCAAAATTCACAACTGTCATGTATTTTTGCGGCATTTGTTGCCAGCTGGGGTGCGTGAAAAGCTTACTCGAGATGTTCATGCAGCTCTGGTAGGATTAGAGGGATTTTTTAGGGGCATTTATCGTAGAATGTTGAGAGTTGATGCATTAGTAAAGATGGAAGCTAAGACTGTAGTGATATTGTACAAATTGGAGAGTTTGTATCCACCACCATTCTTTGATGTAATGGTTTACTTGGTTGTGCACTTGATTCATAAGGCTTTAGTTGCTGAACTGGTCCAGTATAGATAGATGTATCCTATTGAACGGTTTTTTAGAAAACTTAAGCAATTCGTAGGGAATAAGGCTCGTTCGGAAAGTTTGATTGCAGAGTCATACATTGATAACGAATGTCAAACATTTTGTTCGATGTATTTTCATGGGGTTGATACCAAATTCATGCAATTGGACAAAAATTATGAAGGTGGACATTTAGGAGTTAACTGATCGTTCTCCATATTTTCTCAAACTGTACGTCTCATAGGCACACAAGAGGGTTATGACCTATGTGGACGAGAGTTTGATAGAGTTCAATGGTATGTATTGAATAACTGCGTAGAGATTGATAACTACTTGAGGTTAGTGATCTCTATGTATAAAAATAAATTAGACGTCCTGGAATATAAAACAGTGTGCTCCTAGGGTGCTCCGCGTTTTCTGGAATATTTCTCTTGGTTCATTTTTTTGAATACTGCGCCTAGGGTTCGCCCATGGCGGCTCCCCCTCTGGTGGCTTCCACACCCGCAGGGACTTACGAGGATGGTGCTGATTCGAGGTCCTATCTCCAGGCGGTATCCAACCAGGATATATTTTCTCCGATGTCAAGATGTCTAAAGTGGCTGAAGACTCTCATTTTGCGCTTGTTCTTGAGTTTATGAGGACGCGACCTTCTATTGATACGATTAGGAGGAACTTAATCCAATCGCGGGGTTTGTTGGAGGTGCCAACCATCAGTTTCATGGACGACTTTCACGTCCTCCTTCAACTGAAATCTGATCGAGACTTCGTGCATGGATGGGCCAGATAGGGAAGGATGATTCAGGGCCATGTGTTTCGTTTGTTTCGTTGGACAAAGGATTTCAATCTGCGGAAAGAATCCTCCCTTGCATCTCAATGGATCTTTTTACCACATATGCCTTGCATATGTACAGGCAGGATTGTTTACAGATTTAGGCGACTCGTTTTGGGAGATGTTTAGGCAAGGACAATGCCACTTTGCATAGAACAAGAGCATCGAGGGCAAGGATATGTGTGGAGGTTGTTTTATTGGAGGAACCAGTCCAAAGATTTCCGATTGTGGTATCTAATAATAATACGATCTGGTAGGAAGCCCGTTATGAGAAGCATGAATTTTATTGTTCCAAATGTTACCGTCAAGGACACACTGCAATGGTTTGCCATGTGGGGATTACACAGAATGGTGGAATGGGGAAGGAGGTTTCTTGTCAGTTTCCAAAGAATGTGTGGAAGGAGAGGGTTGAAGAGCCAGCCCAGGATAAAGGCAAAGGGGTGAGTAGGGAGTCTAGCATTAAAGATACACTTTTGCTGGAAGACGTGCAAGGCAGGGATAGATCCAGCGTGAACAAGCCTAGTAGAGATGGGCAGGGCAAAAATAGTGGTGTTCGGCATAGTGCATAGGTTGATGATGATGTGGTTGAGGTAGTGGACATTCCTAATGAATCTGAAGTAAAGGATACACCATTGCTGGAAGACCTATTTGGGAGGGATGGCTCAATGGAGATGGCACCAGATCAAGATGGGCAGGGCGAGAACAGTGTGGTTTGTCATAAAATAAATGGTAATGGAGCTATGGTTGAGGCGATGGAAGTCTAGAATGCTCCTTTAGTGAAACCAAATATTGAAGAGGTGCTGGAAGCAATAGAGGCTGTTATAGTTTCCTTTATATCCCCGCCTGATGGGGAGCAAGGAGATGACCAGAGGATGGTTTTGCAACCTAACTGGCTGTTATGTCATGGGGAGGAGGTTTTTGAGTTCCCATTTGGGGGTTGAAAGTGTATGTGGGTTGAAAAGTGGCCAAATGGAAATAGTGATTGCTCTATTAGAAATGGAATGCACGGGGCTTGGGTGGGTTGAAGGTCTTTCTAACGGTGTGCATGACATGGATTGCTTGTCTAAGGGTGAGGATAGGGGTTGCTTTCAACCTTTTTCTAAGGAAAAATCATACGATTTTGATCCAGGAATACAAAATCTTATAGGAAGGGATAAAGGGAAAACTGTTGTTTGTCATTCACAAAGGGTTGCGGCCATGTCTCTAAACTTACTTAATGTTTGAGAATCTTATGGTATGGAATGTGCGTGGTTTAGGAACTTCCAAGAAAAGATTAAGGAGTTTGGTTAGGAAGTTTAACGTGGCTATTGTTGGGATTTCCGAGCCTTTTACTAAGGTTAGTAGATTGCACCGCCTGGCTCTATCTCTGGGTTTGCCAAACTATTGTAGCAATGCGACAACTAATGGCAAACTATGGATTTTTTGGCATGAGTGCTATGAGTTTGAAGTGTTGGGCATGTCGACCTAAATGATCACTGGCTGGTTGAAAAGGGGTCAGGAGTCCATCTTAATCACTTTTGTCTATGCGAAGTGTACCCAAGTTGAATGTCGGGAGTTATGGTTGAGCTTAGAGGTGTTCAAAAATCTAGCCTCACCATGGCTTGTAGCTGGAGACTTTAATGTGATTCGTAATGATGAAGAGCGGATTGGAGGAAGCACCAGACCAATATCTTCCATGGAGGATTTTAATGGATGTATCGATACATGCGAGCTCATGGATTTGCATGCTGTGGGGGATTGGCTATCTTGGTTCAATGGTCATGCCGGTGTTTCTCGTAGCTGGGCAAGACTTAACCGAGTCCAAATTGATCCTCAGTTGGCCTCTTTGTATCCTAATGCATTTCTGGAATACCTGGGAAGGAAGACCTCAGACCACTGCCCTTATTCATTTGGTTTCAAAGACCAGAGGTTCGCTACGGCCTGTCACCATTTCACTTTCAGAATATGTTGTGCACACATGCAAATTTCCCGTCGTGCATTGAGAAGGTTTGGGTAGAACCTGTGCACTCTATGGGTCTCTTGCATCTAGTGGAAAAGCTTAAAAAGACAAAAGTGGTTCTACGGGCATGGAATAAACACAC
Organism: Juglans microcarpa x Juglans regia; assembly: GCF_004785595.1. Lineage (NCBI taxonomy): Eukaryota > Viridiplantae > Streptophyta > Magnoliopsida > Fagales > Juglandaceae > Juglans > Juglans microcarpa x Juglans regia. The sequence continues at coordinate 9,827,307 of NC_054599.1, read as the reverse complement.
TTTTGGTATGGTGGATCATAATATTAAGGCACTGGAAGAGAGAATGAATCAATTGGAATCTCGGCTGTAGGAAAGCTTTGATCAGCAAACGGAAGAGGAGCTACTCATTACGAAAATGGAACTGGACAATTAGGAGCATTAGGAAGAAATAAGGTTGTCGTAACTTGCCAAGAAAAAGCGGCTCCAAGATGGTGACCAAAATTCTAAATTTTTCCATACCTCCGTTAACCAAAGAAGGAAGAGGAGTATGATTTCTAACTTGAGTTTAGACGATGGAAGCAGGTTGGAGGGCCCAGAGCAGGAGCACTAGGGTGCAGTTGCCTATATTCAATCCTTTCTTTCTCAGCCGACTCATGTAGAGGAGCTGGATTTGTCCTCGCTAATAGAGATAAGTATTTCTAAGGAAGCGAATTCTATCCTTTGCCAAGCCCCTTCAGCGGAGGAGGTGCTTTTGGCTTTACATTCTATCCCCAAAGATAGCTCTCCGAGGCCGGATGGTTTTGGTTCTGCTTTCTACCTCGCTTGCTGGGAGATTGTTAAAGAATACGTGGTGGCTACGGAAAGAGATTCTTTTACGAGCTCACCTTTGCCACAATGTTACTCCTTGTCATATATTATCTTGATTCCAAATGTGGAGGAGCCGAAAAGTTTTGATGAGCTTCGGCCTATCAGTTTATGCTCGGTTGTTTATAAATTTTTTTTCTAAAGTCTTGGTTCAAAGGATGACTTGCCTCTTGCCTCAATTAATTTCTCATGAACATGGGGCTTTTATTCCAGGACAGAGCATATTTGAAGATATTACTTTGGCGCAGGAGATGGCTCACTCCTTGCATAAGAAAGTGCAAGGCAGAAATCTCATGATCAAGATTGACATGGCCAAAGCTTATGATAGGGTCGATTGGTCTTTTCTCCTTTGGGTATTGCAGAGTTTTGGCTTCTCTTCTCATTTTTGTAGCTTGGTGAAGGAATGTGTGCAATCTCCATGGTTTTCCATTATGATAAATGGGATGATAAATGGGACTTATAAATGTTTTTTTAAGTCGTCACGAGGTCCTCACCAAAGTGACCCTTTTTCCCCATATTTATTTATTATCATGCAAGAGGTTTTGTTTCGTCTACTTCAGAAGCATTTGGAGGAGGGACGTATTGGCTGTTTCTCACACCCTTTGGGGCCCCCTCTAGTGTCTCATTTATTTTATGCGGATGATTTATTGGTTTTTGTGAATGGGGAGAAAAGATCACCTTATGAATATTTTTGACTCATATGCAAAGTGATTTGGTCAATTGATTAATAAGGACAAATCTATTATTTTTTTTTTCTCAAAATTGATATTAGTTTCTCGAAGGCAGAGCTTGAGACTGTTAACAAGTTTTATGGCAAAGAAGTTTCCTGTAATTTACCTGGGTGTTCCTCTTATTTCAGGTAGACTTACAGCTCGGAATATCGAGCCGTTGGTCTCAAAAATTAAAGGGAAGGTTGCAGGCTGGAAATTGAAGCTACTCTCTCAAGGTGGTAGGCTCACACTACTCAAACATGTCCTATCAAGTATGGCCACGCATCTGTTGGCGGTTTTAAAAATCCCCATGGTGATTTTCAAAAGGCTAAGTTCCATCTTGTCTACTTTTTTCTGGGTGGAGACTAATGGTAAAGCTCGAATGAAGTGGTGTGCTTGGGACAAAATTTTTATGCCTTTTAAGGAAGGGGGTCTTGGTCTTCATAAGTTCTCGGAAGTTCAACGATCTTTACGCATGAAGTTTGCATGGCGGTTGTTAACTATTGATAATTTATGAACTCAATTTTTTCGAGCGAAGTAAGTGAGAAATGGTCATTTGATGCTTACAGAGCCAAAGGGCACGGCTTCTAGGTTCTGGAAATTAGTTATGCAAGTACTTCCAGAGGTGCTCCAATTTAGAGAGGGCGGTTCCTCCTTTTGGTTTGATCACTGGCTTGTGAGTAGGCCTTTTTCTGCTTCTACTGATTTAATTCAGCAACGGGGATTGCGCATTCAGGATGTTTGGGTGGATGGCAGATGGGAAGAGGGATGTCTTGTGGAGCTAGTTGGTGTTGATAAATTGAGAGGATTATGCAACATATAACAGATGGGAAGGAAGGTTGGGACAATATCATCTGGCAACTTGCTAGTGATGGTTGTTTTTCTTCATCAACGGCGTGGGACATCATTTGGGTAAGGGGGCTACAACAGCCTGGGATGGAGTGGATTTGGCACTTTGCTCTGCCGAAAAAAATTGTTGTATGTATGTGGAAAGCAAAGGTGAATGGGTTGGCTACAGATGACAGAATTCGGTCCTTGGGCATCCCATTAGCTTCACGATGTGATTGCTGCTTAAGGAGCAGTAGTGAGTCACTTGATCATGTGTTGGCTACAGGGGAGGTTGCTGTAGAAGTTTGGGACAGGGCTGAAATGGCTTTGGGCCTGCCTCATTTGGCAACTCATTCTTGGTGGGCGACGGTGGTGCACTGGTTCTCCTTCACCAAAAAATCTTAACAGTGTGGTGTTCTCATTGGTCTTCATCCATACATTATCACGTGGCGTCTTTGGGTGAGATGTTGTAAGACCAGGATAGAGGAATGTCTCGAACTAGCTGAAAGTGTATGGCTAGTGGTAAAAGTATGGTTGCAGAAATTGTCAGGCTTGCTCTTGCATTCCAAGCGTCTTCCAACTGTAGATATCTCTATTTTGCAGGCACTGGAAATTCCTCTATGCAGTATTAGGAGTAGAAGGGCACGACTGATTTATTGTTTTAAACCTACTGAGGGGTGGGTCAAGATCAACATAGATGGAAGTTGTAGAGGGAATCCTGGAACGTGTGGAGGTGTCGGTGTGATTCGGGACCACTGGTGCGAGTTTATTGGTGCTTTTCCGTCCCATTTTAGACATGGAACTAATAACATGGCTGAGTTAAGAGCCCTAGTATTTGTCGTGCGCATGTGTAGGGAGATGGCGTTTATGTAGCTGGAGATAGAGTGCGACTCCATGCTAGGGGTAAATTGGTTGTTGGCTAGGAAGTGCTTGAACTGGTAATTATGGAATTACTAGGAAGATCTCCTCACCTTGTTATCAGGATTTCGTTTCACTGTTGCACATCAACCTAGAGAAGGTAATGGTCTGGCAGACTATCTTGCGAGACAAGGGGAGGCGGGTATTGTTTGGCGATACACGGATTGGAATTCACTACTGAGAACCTTAAGGGTTAGCTTAGGTTGGACAAACTGGGCTTGCTGCACATTAGAACTTGACGATGAGTCATTTTAGATTTGTTTTGGTGCTTTGTTATTGTTTTGTTTTTTTAATAAGGTTTGGGCTGGTGATATTTTGTTTCTACGGTATTCCTCCGCCATAAGTGAGGGTTTTTTTCAATAAAGCTGGGAGGGAGTCACTCATGGACAGGTGGCCTTCGTCTTTTTTTTTTTAAAAAAAAAAAGTTCTGGAATATAATATAACTAATATGAATTTATTGTTAACTTCAACATGTGCAGCGAATATATTCAATTACTTCGAATGGATGGAGTAAAAAACGTAGAAAAGAAGCACAAAGAAGTGTTCGCCTAGTGGTTTGAACATACGGTATTACTAAAGAATGTCTTACTATATACAAATTTCATACTATTGAGAGATAGATTTTTTCCTATCAAACACTAATATAATTGAAATAAAATTTATTGATGTAGGTTATATCACAATATGGTGATAATTCAGAAGAAATCTCAAGTGAACTATATGCTTTGGCATGTGGTCTGTCTAGGCAGGCCATTCAATATTTAGCATGTTTGGTGTGTAGATATAGATTTCACATGACTGACAAAGAATGATTTAGAAAAATTCAAAATTGTGAGATCGTAGTCGAAGGAAGCCATGTGGAGGAGAACATTGACTTATACGAAGTTGTCGAAGATATCCTTGGGTTAAAGTACATGGGGGACATATGATCTAGTTGTTTAAATGTAATTGATGGGATGTCTCAAATCCTAGGTTGAGAGTGCGTAATGATGAATATTTTGTGAGGGTCAATACATCTTGCACATGGTATGAGGAGGACCCTTTCGTTCTCGCTTGTCAAGCAAATCAAGTTTTTTATTTATATGATCCAGAGTACAAAAATCCATGGTGAGTAGTACAGAAGTTTGTAACAAGAAATGTATATCATTACATTTCAGAGGTAGATGGACAACATGAAGAATTTGATGGTCCAACAAAAGAATAAACATATCAAGAAAACGAATCAGGCATCAATTTATTTGTTGATCTCAGCCAATATGACATGGTTCCATTGTGTAGAGAAGATGTTGAACTAGAAGTAATTGAGGGTGGCTTATCAGACGAACATGAGTCAATTGAAGTGTCTAGTGAGGATGAGGGCAACTAGTCCAACAAAACTAAAAGTGAATGATAGTTGTGTCTTTGTAAGTATTGTTGTTGTAAAAATAAAAATATTTTTGCGAATAATAATTTATTACATTTTAAAACATATATGTCTCTCAAAAGCAAAGCAACTCGTGCCATCTCTATCCATTACCGACTCCCCAATTGGTTCGCCTACCACTAATGGTGGGCCAACATTACCAGACCAAGAGTAAGGTATGTTATTTGTGAAATTGAAAGGGTTTGTGAGATGAATTAAGCAATAGAGCTTTAAAAATAAAATACAAGACTATATTATATGCTTTAAATATTGTATAGTTGCTGTAAATCATCGCTGAGGTCGATGTCTTACTAGAGGTGTCTACATAGAAAAAGTGCGGAAAGTGAAAAAAATTAAAGTTGATATTTCTAATCATCATAGCGATGGCTCTGGGGATCCGGCAGCTTGACTTGCTTCCTTTATTGGTACCCTTAGCCTAACATATGCACCCATAGCTACATCCTCCCGGGCTAGGTTTCTCCCAGATGTGAAAAATCACATCAAAACTCATTGTCTGGTGAGGAAGTAGAATAATTTTGTTAAGTTTTTACTTAATTTATAATTAGTTTATTCTTGAACTAATCGTTTCGCACTATTTCAAGGATGAGTTTAAGCTTGATTTTAGCCGGCAAGAGGATCGAGTAATTGTTAATGAGCTGATAAGTAATGCATTCTGAAAATACAAAGGTAGATGTTATGCACACTATCAAAAGTTTAATAGTGCAACAACGGCGCATCAAAACCTGTTCCAAAACTTGCCACCAAACGAATGAGAGAAGATTTGTGATATGTTTAAACCTCTAGCATATGTGGTAATTTTGCAGCTATCTTTCTTTTTTCTATATGTTAGATTCCTTAAACATATATTGTAATAATGTTGTTTCTTTTCTTGTAGCAACAAAGTGTTGTCAACAAAGCAAATACAACAAATTTAACGATACACCATCACGCAAGTTCTAGATCTTTTCATTGGTTGCAGAAAAACTAGTAACGTTATACTACTCATCGTTCAATATTAACATATCAACATTGATTGAAGTTATAATATAGATTTTCATTTTGCAGGAACAAAATAGTCCTACTGAGTATAATCTGACCCAATTGTACATTAAATTGCATACAAATAGTGATTGTGTTTGGACCAGTCCCGAAACAAAAGCAAATTATGTAAGCTTATTTATTTAGTTATTTATTTATTTTTGTATTACCTCATAATATTTATGTTATTTATACTATTTCTAGTGATTTTTCTTTTTGTTTATATTTTTAGGAAAAGATGGTTTCACTTCGGGAAAATGGTGCTGCTGCATCTGATGAATCTTTTGTTAACGATTTAGAGATCTTTTCTCAGGTTCTTGGACCCTGTTTTGGATATTTTAGGGGTTTAGGACGTTGCATGAAGCCTTCATCAACATCATCCTCTTCTCAAGTCAGATTGAATAACAACTCTTGGGAGTTAGAAAATGCAAGGCTCGAGATCGAACATTAGAGGTCCAAGCAACAAGAGTTAGAGGCTCAATTAATAAATCAGGCAGTGGATATGGAGGCACAATTAGTAAATCAAGCAGCGGATATAGAGGTGCAATCGGAACAAAATATGCAAAAGAAGAAAGAGATTCAACCAAAACAACTTAGTGAATTTAGTTTACAAAAGATTCCTCTTCCAGTGCAAGCATTATTTCATTTCCCACGTCCACTTCAAATTTTTCCTATACATTTTCTTAGTTCCACCATCTCTTCCCTTGCACAGTCACCATGGAAATAATGTAGAACCCTAACACAACATTTCCTCCTTGCTTTATAAAAGAATCAATGCCTTAAGTAAGCAGAAACAACTACAACATAGCAGCATAAAAACAACAACTGTTGCACCAGTCTATTCAAGCTCCTTCACTAGTCAATTCCTCTTCTCTCATGCTACAGTAACATCCTCCACCATCATGGAAATCATGGAAGCATCCCACATCAGTAACTAGAAGCACAAATAGAAATGAAAGCAAGCAATATCAAACTAGTGCAATAGCAAGTTCAACCTTAAGCCTCCTTTTCAGCCTTCGATCCTTGTAGTTTAGCCCCTCTAAACTCAGAATTTGTGCTGATCATGAACAACATCCCAACTTGCCTAAAACCTCAATTTCTCTTTATTGTGACAGCACATTGTGCCCTAGGCTTCTTTCCCTATTCAAGTATTAGTTTCAATGCTCCTACACTCGACCTAAAACTTGTTTGTTGTCCAAGCCATATCAACCAACCTAACTTCATGATTGTTGAGCATCTCGGATTCACCTTATTTAGGAATATTCCTCTTCTCTAATATTATATCCTCTTTTACTCTACACATATTAGATTGATAGTTGGATGGATATGAATGGAAGTTGAAAGGTATGCAGATATAAATGAAGGGTTGGACATGGTATTTGTCATGAATTGTGTAGAAGTTCTTTTATGCATGATATATATATATATATATATATATATACATATACATACACATATATGTGTAATGCATGTTTATGTGCTAAGGCTAGCTTGTAATTATACAGTTATGCTTGGTCTTGAGTCATACTATGCAATTGGATGTGAGAAAGTGAATTGAGCTTGGATATGAATTGTGTTAAAGTGTTGGGCAAGGTTTGTATGAATGGAGGAAAGGCATTGTATGTGATTGAAGAGTGAATTGTGCATATATTTGAATTGCATAATGGGTTATTTGAGTTGATCCATGGAAGCTTACTTTGAGAAATAAGAATGGAATGAAAGTGAGTTGGAATGATGCAAGTGAAGTTAAGTGCCATGGAGTTAGATGTAATGTGTGGATAATGTGTGACACTAATAAGTCCTAAGTTAAGAACATATAGCAAATTAAAGGAACCATGGAGGATCGCTCAAGGAAATGGTGATGTTATGGGTACGTAGGTAATGTCTATGTTTCATGAATGGAACCATAGTGATATAACTGGATGTCGAAGAGCACCTAAAAGTATATGTTATGAAGGCATGAATTGTATAAGGAGGTATTCAATGAAGATGTCTCAAGCCTTGAAGTTAAGGCTAAAGTTCCTAGAATGTATGGAGGGTTGGTTGGATAACAGCAAGGGTCCATGTGAAGGAAGTCTAAGTGAAGAATAATGGATGGTTACGACCATGTCAAATAGAAGGCTTAATATGTCAAGGATAATTTATTAAGCAAGTTCTAAGTTTAAATTCATTATGCTCTTGAACAGAAACTGACGCAAGTATATAAGCATGTTGGTGCCATCTAATACAAATTAATGGACTACATGAAATAAGAATGGCGTGGAGTTCAGGTACGTAGTTCGTACATTTCTATGGTTCTCTAAAAGAAAGTGAAAATAAAAAAATTTTTTTTATGCAAATGAAATCTTTATCTTAGAAATGAAATGACCATTTTAGAAATCTATCATATGTATATTTTTTTAAAGATATATATGTAACAAACATTTTTTGTTAACACTTTTTAAATACACCCTTATGATAGATAAATGTGATGCATGATGAAATGGATGCTTATTGAATGTGATTCATATCTATTTATGATTATGTCCTAATGAAATGAAAAGATGAGGATATGAAATAAAAGAAAGAATGAAAGAGAGAATCATGAATGAAAAGAAAGAAATGAGAGAATGGATGCTTGAAAATTTATAATGGGCCACATGAATATTATGATGTTATGGTATCGATTAAAGAGTAGATTGCATTGTTAGGATAGGCCCAGTGGTAGTGCGCCTAATGACCCCATCCCATGAATGGATTCCCAACCTGTGGCCACAGGCAAAATCCAGTTCACAAGGTCCACTAATTCTAACAAATGGAGTGTAATAGTATGAACTAACTAATGAAAGTGAGAACAATAGTATGTATGTAAATGAATGATAAATGTGTATAGTAAATGGAATGTTCGAGAATCATTGTGTGACACCCCAACCTAAGCTAGGTTCTTGAGGTTGAGATTTAGTTTTATTTCGGTTGAAGTGAGTACTGGCCCAAGGGTCAAAGAGATTAGAACCTTGTGAAGTGAGATATAATCCTATCTTTTATTAGTTAGTGAATAGGTGCCTAAGAACCAAGGGAAGACCCTAGGCCCAATAATTTTGGGCGACCATAAGGAGGAAGGCTTGAGAAAAGCCCACTAGCATTTCGATTGGCTTGGTGGAGGCACCACTTGGGTGCCAAGCAATAGGAAAACCTTTGGGTTTTCAAGAGGCAATCATTAGGCATGAAGAAATGAGGTTTCAGTTTTGCCAAGGGACACACCACTTGGCAAACATGCAAGAGCCATTAGGGTTTCTAGAAGAAACCACAAAGGAAGAAGAAAGGACATTTTCGGCCATGTGGAAGGAAGTCTCACCTGGCACTCATTGGACTTTTAGGTTTCCCGAAGGGAAGCAATCATTGAGGAAAGCCACTTAGGATTTTGGATTCAAAAGAGGAGGGGCACACGCCACCCACATGGAAGCCATCTTCCATTTTTTCCACTTGTCCCACATTCATAAAGTGCTTAGAGTTTCTAGAAATATAATTATGAGAGAGATGAAGAGAGGGTTCGACTTCCCAAGAGTCACACACCACTTGTCCCTCATGCAAAATGGTTTCAAGCTTCTAGAAGACTCCAATGATGAAGAGTAAGGGATTGTGATTTTCAGCCACTTCGCAAGCATGCATGTGATTTTAGGATTTTCTAGGAGAAATAATTAGAAGAAGAATTTAGGGTTTCGGTCATAGCAGAAGGTGCCACTTGTCCTTCATGTCTGAGAGTACCTTAGGTTCCAAGAGAAGCAATGATGAGAGGAAGAAAAAGGGTTTTCAGCTAGGGCAAGAAAAGAATGCCACTTAGCGCCCATGCATGAAAGAATTTAGTAAACTATTCAGATTCTGCAGCAGAGTAATGATGAGAGAGAGAGAGGAGCTATAAATAAGGCCATAAATGGTCGGCGCCCATACAAAAGGAAAGGAGGAAGAGCAAAGGTCATTTTTCAGCATTTCACTCATTTCCTCTCCTCTCCATCTCGTCCAAACACTAGAGGGTAGTTCCCTAGTTTTTCTCTCCATCCAAACACCATTTTCATGCAACTAGGAGGAAGATTCAAGAATATTTTTGGTGAAGATTGGCACAGTAAGAACATTCAAACCCTAGTCTCATTCTCTTCTCACACACACGCATGAGCAATGGGGAGTTTGTGAGCGATTTTGGTTTGAGAAGAACAAGGGTTGTGTTGAATTTTGTAAGAAGTACAAAGGAGAAGGTTGGGATGTCGGTTCGGCCATGAGAGGATGGACCATGCTTAAAGAGCAAGATTTGGGTCTGGTTTTTTTAGGGTTTCTCTATAAACCCAAGTCCTAGAGGGCTAAATAAGTAAAAAGGAATCCTTTGGATGCTTAAGGAGTATTCGAACACAACTAGGGTTTTATGCTTAGTCATCATTTGAGGAAACACAATCTTGAGAGCCATACACTTTTCGACCATTACGGTTTTGTTTAGTTGAAGTCACATTTGTCACACTTATACTACTCAGCCTTAGAGTTTTTTCACGACATGTGCTATAGTGTTCATGAGAACCATAAGAAGGGCATAGAAAAAGAAAGAAAAGACATGGGTAGATAAAAGAGGACTTGTAATAGATTAGGGTTACGAAGTCTAAACCCTTGATGCACAAATCACACGCTTAAATTCAGTGTTATGATTTCAAGAACCTAATGCTTTAACATACACTTTTAGTTTGCTTGATCGTTGAAGATTCTTTTAGAGCTTTGTAAGTAAACCTCTAACTTACCCTTAGATAATATACTTATGTCTCTATGTAAACTTTGCATCTTATTGTTTTTATTGATTTACATCTTTTGTATATTCATGCTATGATCAATTGTTACTTGCTGAAAATTCTGGTTTAAATGACATGTTTGGAGTTTGGTGAAATGATATATGCCATGTTGGGTCTTCACATGTTATATTCATGTATACGTATCTGAATGTTCTAATTATTTCAAGTCATTTACGTTATGCATTTTTGGCATATTGAGTACAAGTACATAACATGGTTACAAGATAAGTTGCATGGTTTCATCACAAGTACATGTCACATGTTTTTGGGGTTGTGCATTGAAAGAAAAATATTTTTATCACAACTCCAATTTTAGGATGGGAGAATATCCTAGTGGAACTCCCATATACACTCTGGAGTGCCTAAATTGGCGTAGTAACACCTAGGTTGATGAAATACAATGAACAAACTTTGAATGGGTTCTTTTTAAGGGATTTTGAAGTAAAGGAATGGGTTCTTTTTAAGGGATTCTGAAGTAAAGTAGTTGCACCTAATACTAGTGGGTGCAACAGATTGAAAATACATTGAAGGCAAATTACGAGCTGCCGTATCATATTGAATTAGATGTACTTACACCCGTTCAAAGGGCTAGCAATGTGATGCGGTAACTAGCAGGGTGTGCACGGTTCCAAGGGGTAACCATGAGGTGTCCGCCTACATTGTTATATGGAATAAGATTACAAGTGATTAATAAGAAATTGAACTTTTCTATTTTGTTACATTATTATCTTGTTATATAGTTACAAGATTAGTGTTTTTGAAAAGGAATCTAGAAGGGAGGAAGAAAAGGTGCTTTGTCAAAGTACAGTTCATGCTCTTGCATTCATATTCATAGTTTACCTTATACATATTTATGTTATCTCTATATTTGTTTTTTATTTAACCTGTTGAGATTTCTTGAAATCTCACTGTGATAATTTCTACTACTATCCTCCCAGAATGGTAGCAGTTGTGATAGGACTACAACAAGATGGATTAATGGCTCATTTGTACACCATAGAAGCCCGCTTTCTTGTAGTAGACATCCACATGGAAACCAGACTACTTTTGCTTATGGATATTCAAGACCTCCTAGATGGAGAATATGTTCCACATTGGACCACCAAAAGGGAAGAAGCCCTCACCTTGGATAACCTATTCGAGTATATAGACTATTATGGGGAGATTATCTCAAAGTACCTATCGGAGGTCCATGATCTTATGAAAGCCCATTGGGGGCTCAATTAGTTTTGAACAATATTTAACAGTTATAGAACAATATTTTGATGGATATTTTGGAAGGGGCAAGGTTTTGAAGCCCCTATTTGTATTTGGAGATTTCAAACAAGTACTTTTAGGATTAATAGAATTTTATTTGGTACCAAATTAAATTGGTCAACCTTTTTTAGTTTTGAATTTTTCCGCTGCAATTATTGCATTCTAATAGAAACATGTTAGGTGCATTGCATGTTAACTGTCATGAACGAGAGGTATGTGACTTAGCGTTACATGTCCCGACACTTCAGTCTCTATCAAATCCCAAGAGGGGTTTGGGGGCGATGGTATCAGAGTAATTGCGCCTCTGGATAAACTCACAGTTGTCCTAGGGAAATGGTACCAAAAGTTATGCTTGAATATCTCAATTTATAGGCTTGAAACATTGTAGCTTATAGGCTAGAATCATAGACGCTTATAGGCCTAGAACGGAACCAAGGCTATCATGTACAAGGGTAGAAACTAATGCACGTAAGCATTATGTTTTAGGAAAGAAAGAAACTTATGGCACGTGGGAAACGTGACAAAAATTTTCCAAGGACCTGAGAGCAGGAGGAAGGGGGACAAGCTATAGCGAAAGCAATTCGCCAAATGATAGAAATTATGCGACTGCAGATAGCCCAAGGAAAGGCTAATTGACAATAGCTACCAAGGTGGAAAATCGAGGCTGTCAGTTCGAGAAAGTCCTAGTATATCGGTACGCAAACTTCATGGGTACAGAAGGAGCTTTAAGAGCCAACAAGTGCCTCATTGACTTAGAAAGGACTTTTGACGTAAGCGGATGTAAGGAGGAACAGAAGGTCCAATATGTCAGGTACTTACTTCAAGAAGAGGCCAGTATTTGGTGGGACACCAAAATATAACTCTTGATACGAGAGGTTGGAAATATAGCTGATCTCACCTGGGAAATGTTTAAGAAAGAACTTGATAACCAATTCTTTTCTGAATCCACCAAATAGCGAAAGGCCTAGGAATTTACCAATTTGATTCAAGGGAATTAAATTGTGGAGCAGTATGCAGCTCACTTCATGGTATAGGGAAGGTTCACCCTGCATTTGATAACAATGAAAAAGATGCAAGCTCAAAAGTTCTTAGGAGGTTTGCAACCAAGAATTCTCAGCCATGTTGCTTGTCTTAGGATTGAGAATTTTCAGGAGCTAATTAATTTAGCTTCGATAGCCAAAGCAAAACAGAGGAGCTTAATCACTTAGGTGAACAGACTCTTCCTTTTGCATCTGGAGGAAGCATGGAGAAGAAGAGTCATATCCTCAACAGACAAAGGACAAGAAGTGATGATCGAGAATCCAACCTTGGTGACACCTCTGATATGCTGTAGTTGTGGATGGAGACAGCGGTGGATGTAGGATAACCACAGGAGCATGTTTCAAGTGTGGGCAAATAGGTCACTTGATTCGAGATTGTCCTCATAATACACTTGGAAGTGGAGCTATATACACGACCCCAATCATAAGACTCTAGTGAAATCCCAAGTCTATGCAATAACCTTCAAGAGAAATGGACTTAGAAGTTGTTGAGGCAGTTGAGGCGAGAGTGATCATTGGTATTACTCCAACCCTACCTTAGTTAATAAGATAGTTAGCTTTGTTTAAGCTCTTTAGTTGATAGTATTATCTTGATTAGGTAAGGTTAAGTTGCTGTGAAATACGGCTTGCGTATTATTAGATTCTGAAGCATCATAGTCCTTTGTGTCTGTTACTTTCGTGCGATTGTGTGATTTTCCTATGGAACTATTACCCTGAAAGGTCTTGGCGACCATTCCTGATGGAAACATAGTTAGTTGTACACAAGTAGTCAAGAATTGCCCATTAGAAGTTAAGGGACTGGCGTTGATGGTTGATTTGATCATATTTTGTCTGATGGGATTCAATTTGATCCTAGGCATGGATTAGATTTTTTTAGACATTATGCCAAGAATTGATTGCCATAGAAGGGAAGTAGTATTTGAGCCTCCCACGGAAAATAGGGTTTGTTATGTAGGAGATATCATTGAGGTATCCCCCCATTGGTTGTTTTTGTGTGTCAGGCTAAGAAGAGTATTATAGATCGTGCAACTGCCTATTATTGTTTGTTGTAAAAAAGGAGCTCAATGAATATTCGTGACAGAATATTTTCTTGAGGTGTTTGCTGATAATTTACCTGGATTACCCTAGATAGGGAAACTGAGTTTGACATAAAGTTAGAACCAGCAACTGCACCTATACATAGAGCACCTTATAGTGTGGCTCCTACATGGTTAAAGGAGCTGAAGACTTGGATCAAGGGGTTAATGGAGAAAGGATTCATTCGACCTAGTTCTTTGCCATGGGGTGCACTTGCACTATTCATAAAAAATAAGGACGGATCAATGAGATTATGCATCAATTATTGAGAGTTAAGCAAGGTAACAATCAAGAATAGTACTCGTTACCTCGAATTAATGATCTATTAGACCAATTACAAGGACCTTCGGTATTTCCAAAGATAGATTTGAGGTCAAGATACCATCAGCTTAAGATTGGGAGCAAGACATTCCTAAGACTGTCTTTAGGACTCGATATGGACATTACGAGTTCTTAATAATGTTGTTTGGATTGACCAATGGTCCAACAACATTTATGGATTTGATTAATTGAATCTTCAGGCCTTACTTGGAGAGCTTTGTAGTGATGTTTATAAATGATATTTTGGTCTATTCCTGAAGTGATGAGGAGCATAGGGAACATTTGAGTCAGGTACTAGAGAGGTTGCAGAAGCACCAATTCTATTCAAAACTCAATAAGTGTGAGTTTTGGCTTCGAGATATGAAGTTTTTATGGCATGTGATTTCTAGCAGTGATGTAGTAGTTGACCCTAGTAAGATAGAAGCAATGGCGGATTGGCATAGGCTAACCAACGTGCACGAGATTCATAGTTTTCTTGGTTTGGCTTGTTATTATAGAAGATTCATAGAAAGTTTCTCTAAACTGTTAGGGACCTCTTATTGCGTTAACCAAGAAGAACACGAAGTTTACCTAGAATGAAGAATGTGAAATGAGTCTCCAAGAGTTGAAGGAAAGACTGACTGCAACTCCGATTTTGGCTTTGCCTAAACCCCATATGTGGTTTATAACGACACATCAAAGATAGGTCTAGGATGTGTGTTGATATAAGAAGGACAAGTAGTTTCTTATGCCTCTAGGCAATTGAATGATCATGAGCAGAATTACCCCATACATGATTTAGAATTAGCTGCAGCGGTATTTGAGACATTATCTGTATGGAGAAAAGTGTGAGGTTTTCATTGAACACAAAAGCCTCAAGTATCTATTCAGCCAAAAGAACTTGAACATGAGGTAAAGGAGATGGATACAAACAATTAGTGACTACCAATGTGAGATAAAATATCATCCTGAAAAAGCCAATATAGTGGCAGATGCCTTGAGTCAGAAGACTCAATCGGAGATAAAATCTTTTTTAAGAAGTATGAGGAGTTTGCTAATTGGAGACTCTCGAAAGAACGAGGCATTGGCCATGATTCAAAAGTTTGTACGAGGACATCAAAGAACATCAGCTGAAGGATTATGGACTTATGAGCATACAATAGAAGGTCATGAAGTTGGAAGGACCGCTGCATTTTAGAGTTCGAGACAATGGAATGTTGTGTTATAAGGAAAGGAAGGTGGTTCCGGCATATCCGAAAATGAAAGAAAGAATATTGAAGGAAGTGCATAATGCACCCTACACTGCACATTCCAGTAGTACTAAGATGTATCGAGACTTGGAAGGACACTTTTGATGAAACGGAATGACAAGAGACGTGGCGGATTATGTAAGTAGGTAATTTGTGTGTTAGTTGGTGAAGGCGGAACATCATAGGGCAACATGAGAATTGTAGTCGTTACCGATTCCAAAGTGAAAATATTTTCGTGGATTTCGTACTTGGATTGCCAAGGACTTCAGCAAGAAAGAATTCTATATTGGTTTTTTTTTTTTATTGATTGACGAAAAATGTTCACTTTTTGCTGATCACCAACACTAACTCTATGGAAAGGTTGTCCAAGTTGTTTGATAAGGAGATAGTTCGGTTACATAGAGTATCAAGATCAATCTCGTCAGATACTTCAGACAGGGACACTAGATTCACAACACGATTTTGGCAGAGTCTACAAACTGTAATGGGCACCAGTCTAAAGTTTAGCAGTGCCTATCATCTAGGGAGATTTAAAGTTTTAGATTTTGCAGACTTTATGATTGAGTTTTGGGATTTTGAGGTTTAGGGATTTTAGATCCGACAAGCTACTTTGGGGGACTATAGGAGATAATCTTTATAAGATTAATTTAAGGTTTAGAATTTTTTGAGGTTTAGATTCTAAAGACGTACGGGAGTTTAGAGCGATGTCGGGTTTACAATTATAGATGGTAGGAAGAACTATATGAGTTGGTTAAAGATATGCCTAAGAATGGTTAAAACAAGTTCAAGATTTTATTGATTCATTTATTTATTTTTAACTTGTTTTTAAATATTTTAGCTGGTATTTATATTTTGTTTATACATATTTTGTTTTTTTCCCTAGAACGTTTAACTAAGTTTAAGATCTCAGGATGGCTGCTGTCGAGTTCAAAACTTTAGAGATTTGAGGTTTGGAGATTGTACATACTTTAAAAGTGATTTTGATGAGATTTAAGATCGTTGATTTCTGCGAGTTCCAGGATATGATTTTTTATGATATCTAAGGTTTTAGCACTTGTGGACCTATGGAATGAGTTTCGCGACATCTGAGGTTTTAGATTTTTTGCATATTTTAGGAAAACGATTTTTTAAGACATTCGAGATTTTAATTCCGGTAGGCGTAATTCTATGGACTGTAGGAAATGATTCTGACAAGATTTAAGGTTTAGACTTCAGGTTAACTTCTTGGAAATAGTTTTAGTTAGGAACTTGAGGCTTAGATTTGTGATATTGATGTTTCAGAGGCTACAATCATATTGGTATAATTTCTGAATTTGACTCTAGTGAGTTAAAAATGTATGTATTGGGTAAATGTGGGGTTTAGCTAATTTTAGAGCTTCGTGAGTGAGTTACAATGTGTTTATGACTACAAGTTATTAGAGTGCACAACAAAAGCGTGGTGTTGGTGATATTATAGTTTGAGAGTTTATTTCATTATTTCTATGAGGTTCATGGATTATGTGGAGAGTTCAGAATTATTATTTTGGTTTTTAATTGCATTATTGAGGTTTATAGTTTAGGCTTGAAATTGTAGTGTGCGCAAACGTGTATGGCTAGGGGAAATGTGGGAGAATATAATCAACAATATTGGAGGGTTAGAATTTGGAATATTAGGTTCAATAATTTTGGAATATTAATTAGGTTCGACAATATGATTGATGATTGGGGTAGACATAGAATGGTTGTAGTAGATAAATATTTAAGTTTTGCTTGTGGTAGTAGCAAATTTCGGGGACGAAATTTTTTTTATGGGGGTGAGAATGTAACACCCAAGCCCAGTTATAAGCCGCTTTCTAAATTTTTTTTTTTTTTAAAAGTGGGCTCTACCCGATCACCCCAGGACCCATGCCCCTTTTTTTTTATTAAACTGAGAAACCCAACGGCTGTTATTTTTAGAAACTCCCCACCTTTCTCACGTCTCTTTCCATTAGCCTTAATCATGCACGTCTCTTTCCTCTCATCCTTTCTAGGGTTTTCCTTACTCCATATATATTTACACGTCAAACTCAGATTTTCATACAGCCCTCAATCCCATGTATATATATTGAACATCCTCAACCCTAGACTCGGTTGCCGCCGCACCACCTCTAGGTACTTTCAGTCCCAAGCTCCCCTCGGGTTTTCCTTGTTGCCATAACCAATGGTAGTTCCTCCGCAAGCTACCATCTTTCGTCGTAGCCAGGCACCACCAAGAGCCAACACCTCGCAGTCGTAGCGACAAACTATTGCGTTGGGAACATTCACCATTCGGGCAACCTCAGCAACTTCAAGCAGCACACACGCACGACCAACATCGAATCAACACCTCCACATAGTTGCCGCCTGGTTCATCCACCCCATGAAAACCTCTGTCCAGACGCCACCACCATGCCCAGGCACACGAAGCCACTGCCCAATGCCTCCTGTAGCCTCCGTTGCAAGCCACGAAACTCCTCTGTTTTAGACAACCGAAACAGAGCAGTCATGGCACAACCAACCCACTGCCCTTAAGCCACCACCCACACCGGTTGCCTCGACCCTAAGGATGACACTTTCGTCACTCCCAGCCACTTCGTCATTGCTTCATCATTACCCACATGGTGAGTCCCTCTCACATTGCTCCTTTTATTTTTTTCCTCTCGCACACTCACCCTCCATTCTCTTGCATTTCTCTCACATTTCTCTCACTGCCCCGCGTAGGCAGCTTCACCGCCGCACGCCTGCTCTCCAGTCACGCCACCATGGTATTCCAGCCCAGCCGTCACGCTGCCCTAACTTCTCCTGGTGTAAGTCCCTATCGCCGCTGCACTTCTATTATTCATATGTTTTTGTTTATGTTCATCACTAGTTTTTTTTTCTCATAAGGTGTGTATATATATATATATATATATATATATATATATGTAAAGTTTTAACCTAGGTTGGGTACTTACCAGTTTTAACCTAATATATATATATATATGGAAAGTTCCTAGATTTATGTTTTCGGGTGAAAGGTTTTTTTTTTTTGGGTTTATATTTAAATGGGTTTTGTTTTAAGTCTCATTAAATATTATATTTGTGTAGATAATATTTTGATAATATTGTTAATTAAAGGAAGTAAGCCTATTTTTCTTAAGAGATGAGTTTTTCATGACTTATTTTATGGAAATTTTAGTAGCCAATGTAGTCTATTAAATTATAAAATGTTGTTGGTATTTTAGATATTTTAAATATTACTTTTTATTGAGTTCTGCAATTATCTTAATACTTGCTCAATTAAATTTTTATTCGGTACGAATTCGATTACCTGGATATTGATGGTTTTGGGAAATGATGGTATTTTGGGAATTACGAGAATTTTAGGTTTTGAGGAAAGATAAAATAGGTTATTTTAGCATCTTAGGCTTAAATATTGAAATATGTATTTGATTAGAAATTTATGAAAATTGCATTATTATGTTATAGGTGGCGATTAATTATTGTTTGACATTTTTTCAGAAAATTTTGAAAAAGCTACGAAGTCCAGGTAAGCAGTGCTCCTATACTAGACTTTGCATAAAATAAAAATGAGTTGAGGTTGACTTTTTGGAAAATATACATATTTGGCTATAAAAAGAAATTTGAACTACCGCGATTATTTGTTCTGCTTTACTTATGAGATTCTATTTAAGAAGAAAATATTTTTTGTCATGACTGGTGTAGACATGAGCTTATTTTTTACATTCTATTTCTGAATTTTGAAAAAGAGAGCGAATATGAAATTTTGTACATAAATTATGTTTTGTGATATGATTTTGTTCTGTTCTGAAGATTTTCTGTACTCTGATATGATCTGATGTATTTTCTGAAAACCTCTAGCATAACATTATGTTTCTATTTCTGTTCCGTTCTGACCTTACCACGGGTGTAAAACTGTGGCCTCTGTTCGGGTTGGTACCAACTTTTCTATTTCTGGTGCACCCACTTTGAAAACAAAGTGGTTTTCTGCGTGGTCTTTCCTATGTGCACACTCGGGGCTTCGAGAATGAATAAGGGGAAGTTTCACATTCCGTTTCTGCTCGATTAGCTACCGGGGTTTGCACAACCCTACCATGGGGTTAAACATCGTATTTGTTCTGATGTGAAGTTTCAGTTTATGCTATGCCAAAGGGATTTTGATTATGAATATTTCCAACTTTCGCTCTGATGTTTTGATAACATGTTTTGCTTCCGCACTCTAAAAAAATAGAAATATTTTGTTCTGCATTTTGATCTCTATAAATGCTCATGTTTACACACTAGTATATGTTCTCTGCTTACTGAGTTGTTAATAACTCACCCCTTATCTCTATAACATTTTTCAGATGATTTTGAATAGTTCAGCTAAGGATCAGGACAATGGAGCATAGGTGAGATGATTATTTAGGCATTGTGGATTACTCATAAGTAGATTTCTAAGAATTGATGGATTTTATTAAGAGATTTTGTAGTATTTTGATGACTTTATATTTTGGAGTCTGTAAATATATTGATGAAATGTGAGTTTTAAGTTATAGGGAGTAACTCTCCGACCCCTGCGGGAATGGGGCGTTACACCCTATGTGCCACAATTGAGTGGGAACACTTAATCTTAGCTATCTTGTTATCTTAGTGCTTTCTTGAGTAAAAATATTAAGAAATGAAAATGTCAAACAAAATAGGGAATGTGTTAAAATAGCAATGCCCCTCTACTAGTCGTGACTTATAATCATAGCTATTCAATCCATTAGTTAAAGTGCATCAAACCGTTGGAGCATGACCAACTCCCTTCCAACGTTGCCTTAGGCCTATTGGGCGAGCCTCTGTATCCTGCCTAGGCAGGCAATCTACCTAGCCCAAGCTAACGAGCGAGTGGGATTTAGTTAAAAAGTAAGAGCGGGTGCGAGGGGTGAGTAAGGGTACCCAACCGCCTGCCTTGCATAGGGTATGGTATATAAGAAAAGAATTTGAGCTTTTTTCATTTCTTCCCTTCCATCATCTATCAATCCCTCCCACCGTTCGACTCTCCATCTTCTTCATCTCCTCCTTTGTTGCCGACCTTAACCCCTCAGCACGTCTTCTTCTCCTCATCCTACTCCTCTTCTTATTCTCCTTCTCTTCTTTTTCCTCTTCTATTCTCCTCCTCCATTTTCTCTTCTTCAAGGCAGTGATACCCACCGGCCATAACTAGTCGTGGTTCTTGTCCTAAGCCATAGGCCTCGTCATGGTCATGGGTATGCTCTGAGAACCACAACCATGACTAGCTTTGGGTCTCTTTTTTTTTTTAAGATGTTATTTTCCTTTGTTGGATCTATCTATTTGAGGTTTGATTTGTGGATTTGAAGGATAGGTATGTGGATTTGATGAATAGGTTTTTTGTGGCACCCTTTTCCTCAAAGAGTCTGGCGAGGATTCATGGTGCCAGAGATACTAGCCAGTCGGGAACATCCCTGTGTTACTAGCTAATCTAGGCACATAATCATGGATCGAATACACAGTCTGTAGAATTAGTTGCAGCAAAATCAGTAAAGGCTTAGTCAGAGACAAATGATAATTGTACCAGAGGTCTAAACTGGTAAAATGTTCATCTATTAATAATAACAATATCCACAAGTCATTGTCACTTTCCAAATAATAGTATACAACACCAATTGTTCATCACTCTCATCTAGGTAACACATACCGAACACATTTTGTCACCTAACTAAATAGTAGATTTTCACAAATATATGTAACTAATGGCAAAGACAAACCTCCATTTCTATCACTTAGGCGAAGTCAATCCTTCCTCTTCAGGAACCTCCTTTCGGACTATGTATGCATCAATGCCTATGATT
This sequence comes from Juglans microcarpa x Juglans regia, assembly GCF_004785595.1. Lineage (NCBI taxonomy): Eukaryota > Viridiplantae > Streptophyta > Magnoliopsida > Fagales > Juglandaceae > Juglans > Juglans microcarpa x Juglans regia. The sequence goes on along the minus strand of NC_054599.1, from coordinate 9,806,284 downwards.
CTAAATGAAACCATAGGTAGGTTAAACATCTATAACAATACTACTAATGAGAGACAATGCATATACATACAAAATTTCATGTAAATAATATGTGAACACCTATATTTATGCATGGCGAGGAATCACCCTATGAGCAAAAATATATGTTTTCATAGTTATGACGAGGAACCACCCTCTGAATAAAATACAAGTATATAAGTAGGCAAGGAATCACCATCTGAGTAAATCTCAAGTATACATAATTACCACCAAGGAGAGGAACTACCCTCTTATCAAAACTCATAAAACTCAATATATCTCATCATATAAATGCCAAGCAAAGAATCACTCCACCATTTGATGCGGGGAATCACTTTACCTAGTCAAAGTGTAAGGTGATTAACTTGTTTCAAACAATCTGATACTGGGAATCACTTAACTTGGTCCACACACCCGAAGGCAACACACATGATGGACCTAGGGAACCACTCTAGCCATTCAACCAACTCAAAGACATCACACATGATACGCCCTGAAAATCTCTTTACCCGTTTATCAAGTGAGGCCAATACAAAAGCATTCCACCCCGATCACCACGAGGATTCCATCTACCTATATGAAACTCGTGGCAACGTGTCATAGGAATGGCACCGGGAATCATTCTACCCGTCCATGATGATTGACACATAGTAAGACTCACGCACCCAAAAATCGCAATCATCACCAATCCACACCAGTCAAACCCATCATCTCAAGATCGTTGTGTAAAGATAATCCATAAATATAATGAAGAAGATTTATATTACTTTTTCATGTAGAAAGGGAGAAAGTTACAGGATATGCAAAGCCTATCCTTACAATCATACCCACAAACATTTACCCTGCATTCCTAGTATAGTCTTAGAAGCTAATCTAACTAAACAATATTTAAAATACCATAGTGGCGTTGGTGCTACTCCTCCCATCGATTCTTTCGCATTCACTTGTTTTCTTTGAAGACTCTGACTCCAAAAAAGATCAATCACTTTACGATCTCAAAATTAAGATTTTGTCACTTGTCTAATGCCTTTTATAGATAGGACCGTCAGGTGTCCTTCTGAAGTTCATCTAACTCCATATATGCTTTAATAAGAGCCTTTTGGTCTCAACCGTTCATTTGTCCTCTACACTTGAAGAATTTTAGAGACCGAATGACTAATGGGACAAGGCACACACATTCCAATGGCTTACCTTGGGTCTAATCCAACAATCCTTCCCCTAATAAGGTTCTTCCACATGGCACTGGACCATACATCTAAGATCAGAAGATATGACCTACAGGTTCGTAATCTTTTTCTTCCACAAGCTCAACTCTAGACATGTCGTCTTAGATGGTATATGGGCCTCTACCTACAATAGCTACCGCCTTCTAGACATCTCCTCATTATCTCGAAGAGCCCTTACATCTATATCGGTCTTGTCCTTGACCATTGCTCGCCCTTGTATTGCAAGCCGTCCTTTCCAAGAAGTACCAGCCTCTTCAGCTCCTTGTTCTCTCCTTTGTATAGATAGCACAGTAATTGCTCACCTAGCATAGGGTGAAAAATGCTTTATCAGCAGGCGCCAAGATGTGTCAACTAAACTTTCTACAACGTGCTGCTCGCCTTAGTTAATGTTTGGCCACATGATGTTCGCCCAGTTGCCTCTTCTTCTCCTGTTGTTGGACAAACCTTCCTTGGTTTTCCGGTGCTGAACCGTCCCTACCAGGAATTCTACATAGCGTGGCTCGCCCCATCCTTTGGCTAGTTGCACTTTGCCTGAATGCTACCCCATCTTCCATAGCACATTGTCTGTCGGAATGGATCTCTTCCCTTACTTTGGTGCAATCATCGCATTTGTGGATTTGGGTTGTTTAGAGCATTTTGAGCGTGTTGTAAGGTTGTTTGTCTGCCCGACAGCCAAACAGAGCCACTCGCCCATGCTGGATGAGGCCAAGTGTTGGAGTCCATATGCAACCCATAACCCATGTGGGCACAGAGGCAGAGTGGTCAACTGCCTACCCATTAGGGGAGAGTATCAGACCCAGTTGCTCTCTTTAAAATTTATGAATAGAAGTGAAATGATATGACTGAAAATGTTTTATTAGATTTTGAGAAGTATAAGAGAAAAAGTAGAATAAAAATATTATAAACTTAAAAAAAATTTGAATATGGTTTCTTAATATTATTTTTGTTTTGAAGTTTGTAAAAGTTGTGTTGATTTTTATATTTGAGTAATGATTAGATAATTATTAGATGAAAAAGTTGAAAGTTTAAAATTGAAAAGTATTTTAAGCTTGAGTGATGTTTGGTAATGAAATTGTGGGAATTTTTGAGAATTTTGAGAACTATCAATGTCTAAACATGCCCTAAAAATCTTTAGTTCATTGATTTGTCTGTAATTTTAATTTTAGTTTCTATGATTGTTTTGCTTTCACTACAATAAGGATTTTTTGTCGGGTTTTGAGCAGATTCTGACTCCGATCGAAGTTGCTTGAGTTGGAGCCACAGAGAGAGAGAGAGGCCATGATGCAAGACTCGCACCTCGGGGAAGTCACTATCCAACACGGGAAAGAAATTGCTCCACTGAGGATTTATCTACTTGGCGCAGGACTCATTACTTGGGTTTGCCTGCTCGGGTTTCACTTGCGCGGGAGTCACAACCAACGACAGAAACTATTTTAGTCAAGCAAAAAGACAGACCACAGCGGCCAAAACTCTCCAGTTTGTCACTGTAAAAATTTATGAGTTCATTTCTACTAACAATACCACTTCTTGTAATACGGAACACCGGCCTCGTGGCCCCACGCTCCGACAGAGAAACTCAGCACAAATGAGAGCCTTCGTTCAACAAAGCCGAGTTACTAGACTGGCCTAAGTCAGGTCCCTAGACTCGCTGTGGGGTAAGGCCGAGTCTCCAGACTCGTCGACCCCCCGCTCAACAAAACTGAGTCCCTAAACTTGCCACGAAGTCAGGTCCCTAGACTCGCTACGGGTAAGGCCAAGTCTCTAGACTCGCCGACCTCCCGTTTAACAAAGTCGAGTCCCTATACTTGCCATGAAGTTGGGTCCCTAGACTCGCTGCGGGTTAAGGTCAAGTCTCTAGACTCGCCGACCCCTCGTTCAACAAAGTCGAGTCCCTAGACTCACCATGAAGTGGGTCCCTAGACTCGCTGCGGGTTAAGGTCAAGCCACTAGACTCGCCGACCCCTCGTTCAACAAAGTTGAGTCCCTAGACTCGCCATAAAGTTGGGTCCTTAGACTTGCGCCGAGTGTCATGCTCGAGCTGGAACCACTGCCAATGGGTCACCTCCAGGAACAAGCCTTTGTAGTTAATAGGCCTCCAAGCTCCACAACAGCCTTACACGGGTTACCTTTAGGAACAAGCCGATGCACTCGGCAACCCCCTAAGGTGGACCCAAGGGGTCAAGGAGCCCTCTAACCACTTTGTGTGGGTTACTCCATACAAACTCCAATATCAACAAAATTGAAAATGGAAACGTCGGGCGAACATACACTTTCCAAGAACGAGAGACATTCATGTAAAATGCACTACCGGGCTACATAATCTTGCACGACTGAGTGCAACTACCGCCACACTTGAGCTCCGTGCTCTCACCATACGCAGTTGAGTCCATCTCCCGCCCTAGCCGAGTTACGCGCTTTCACTTTACACAGTCGAGTATATCCCTTACGTAGCCGAGCTCAGCGCTCCCACCCTATTCAGGAAAGGTCAGAGACCGCCCGACCTCCCTGGCGCCCGAATAGGCGGGCAGGTCGCTTGATTGCCCGACCATCCTCTGTCCATACTCTACACTATCGATCCCATCTCCCACCTTAGATGAGCTATGCGCTCGCATTACGCGGTCGAGCCCATCCCCCCTTATACAAGCTACACACTCGCACATTTTGCAGTCGAGCCCATCTCCCACCTTAGACGAGCTATGCGCTCGCATGTTACGCAGTCGAGTCCATCTCCCATCTAAATTCGAAGCTCAAAAATCTTTACTGCTTAGCATGAGGAACGGGTGAATAAGGACCAGCCCCCAAAATTTATTTCCCTAAGTACTCGGACGGACCAGTTCTATTACATATTTTACCTTAAAGATTCTCAAAGGTCTTGTTGGACAAGTTGCCCTTAAGAATCGCGAGACACTATGAGGAGGGTAAAACACCAAGGCCAAAAGGCCAAGCCGAGCCTACCTGGATTAAGAGCTAGGGGATAAGAAGGGACAAGAAGGGTCAGGAGGCATGAGGTTGTGGGGGTGTCAGGGGGGTTAGGAGGCATGGGCCTGTCATGGGGGTCAAACACGCAAGATAGGCTTAGCCTTACCATTGTAAGGGCGCATGCGGGAAAAGCAATCAGATAAATAGGAGGTCTAGACGACTTCTAGCTAGATCATCTTCTTCTTCTTTAGCTTTCATTCTTCAATTTCTCCTTCAACCTCCAGACAATGAGCTGGTTTTTCTCCAGTAAATGTATCTGAAGATACCATTGTACTGTGAGGAATAAGAGATAATAAGAGATTGTAAATAAGAATATTATAGTAGATTTCTTCTTCCTAAACGCTCGTAGACGTAAGCATTATATCGAACCACGAAAACTCATATGTCCATCTCTTTTTATTTATCTGCACTTATTTTTCTTTCACTATCATATATGTACGCATCGACATCATATAACTATACTGGATCACAATCAGGGGCACTAGACCACATCGAACGAGGCCCAAATTGCCCCAGTGGGTCGGGTCGAGAATGACACTTTCTCTCTTTCTAACCAGTTATGCGATGTTTAGAGCTTCAACACCAATAATCACAAAAAGTAATGCTGTCGTTGTAAAATTCAATTATAGGGACTAAGTCCAGCTTGACTTTGAATGATGAGTTGGTCAGGCGTTGAGAGTGAAGAATGGGGTGATGCCTTCGTTTGTTGGATGGATATTTATTATATAATACATAGAATTCTATAGACCGTTGGATATTTTGAAATTTTAATAATATTTGAAAAATGGCTAAACAACCCAAAAAGCATAGCACACGCTCAGGAGCGTGGATTATCTATCTAATGCCCAGTTGTTTTCGTAGATGGAATTGGATGAATTTAGATAAAAATTAAAAAATTAAATAAAATATTATTAAAATATTATTTTTATTTTATAATTTAAAAAAGTATAATTATTTATTTTATTTTATATAAAAATTTGATAAAATTATAATGATTAGATAAGATGAGATACGTTGAAATAAATTATAAAAATAAACGAAATTAAGAAGATTTTAGATTTTAGAAGAGAGCGTAGATTTATGTACTATATATATATTTGATGAGAAATGTTATTTATTATTCTTACATCATATATCAATATAAGATTTTTTTATTTTTATTTTTTATTTAAATACATATATTTATACATTAATATATATTTAAATAGAATAATAACAATAATAAATCACATAATAATATATAGTATAGATAATGATAAGTAAAATTTTTCATATTTTATAAAAGCATTTTTCTGATTTTGCGAACCAGCATACCAAATTTATTATAAATATTAATATTTTTTCATTATTATGAATTTATCAGACTCATTTAATGTAGATCTGTGCGAGAACCAGACTTTGTCATTCTTTAATGCAGGTCGGTGCGAAAATCATAAATTCGTAACAATATTTTTAATTTAATAATTAAGTAAGTATTTTTTAATAATATTATAAATTTTAAAAAATAGAATTTTTTATTTATTTAAAGATAGTATTTTTTAATAGAAAAATGTATCCTTCCATGGAGCTACAGTACCGCTGTGGTTCATGTTGAAATTTTTTCCTTTTTGTTTTTTATTTATTTTTATTTAGTCATTAAGTACTTATTTTTTAATAATATTCTGATTTTTTTATTTTTTAAAAAAAATATTTTGAAATATTCAAAAATATATATATAAAAAAAACAATGTAGCTCCCAAGATCGGTGGGGCCACTCAATTTTAATATAAGCATAAGAAAATAAAGTCCGTTGTTTCCTGTCGTACATGTAACCCACGTGACGATGATGGAGAGATCAAATTAATGACACTGTCAGATGACCAAAGTATGGGACAAAGTATTCTGCAATCCCGAACCGACAAGTTTCTATCAAAATTTTACCACTCTGCCACCCGGGACGAAGAGCTGAAGAACGAGAAATCCAAAATCCAAAATTAACATTAACTTATCTCATTTTATAATTATAATTTTTTTAAATTTATATTAAAAAATAAAATAAATAATTCAACTTCTTCAAATTTTAAAATAATTTTTTAAATTCTTACCTAAAATATAATAAATAATTTAATTTTTATTTTACCATTTATAAAATATCTCAACTTATTTCTAAATCAAAATTATTGATTTTCTTACAAACAGTTATGATTTATATAAATATGATATATTTTTTATTTAAATGAATGAAATTTATTGTTAAAAAATTAATTTTTTTATACAAATTTTATATTTATTTTTTTTTTAAAAGATACGCAATGCTTACACACTTTATGTGTATAAATATAATTTCTCTTCTCTTTTTTATTTCTTTTGAATCTTAAGACCTATTTCATTACTTAAGATTATGTCAGTTAATAATAGTGAGATAATTTAAGTTAAGATATTTTATTAGATTTTAGAAAATGAGAAAGAAAAAATAAATAAAAATATTATAAAGTTAAAAAATTATCTAAATATTATTTTTGTTTTAAATTTTAAAAAATTAGTATTATTTTTTTATTGAATGAATGAAATAAGACATTAATGAATTAAGGTTGATGAATCTGGCATGTTTATTTAAATTGGTTGAACTAGGATTGATTGAAATATGGCTAGACTTAATTTGACAAAACTCTTAACTCAATACAAAGCCCTAACTCACAAACTCAACACGAACTCAACAATGGGGAATGTTTAATTAAATGAATTAGATTATGATTGAATTATATACTATTGGAACCTAATTTGATTTTGATACATCCCCATCCTGACATAACAACATAAATTGTAAGCCCTGATTTTTATGGATGAAGAGGGACCCAAGGAAAAAAAGTAAATTTTATCTCTAAGGTACCTGTAATTGTGATTTATTTCACTATAAAAATTATAGTTGCACTATATATTGTATTTAATCATAAAATATTTCTCAACTACAAAGAATATTTAATCTATTAATTATTTGTGTACAGATTAATTAAATTTTAATAACTCTTTACTAAAATACTTGAGCACCCAAGTAGATATTTTGTATCTCAATAGATATTATAGATTTTGTTTTTTTTTTTTTTTTTATACATTGGGGAAGAGGGTTAAACCCAAGTTCTCCATTTTGAAGAAATGGATCTTGTACGATCAGGCTATCAGGCTCTTGGTATCAATTTTTTTTTCTTGAATATCGGTATTCGCACAATACTAAATGTCATTAATCAACATTATAATAATATATTGACCCCTTAAGATCTCACTACTAAATATTCATTAAAAAAAAAAAAGATCTTACTACCAAATACATTAAAACAACCTACATTAACACATTTGACATTCTAAGTCCACAATTTCCTCTTGATTAAGAATCAAAGGCTAATAGTAATAAAGGATTTTTTAATCAATTGAAAGTATTTTTCTTAATAATGAATCAATGTGGTACCGTTCAATATGCTTCAAGTATATCCATATATCAATTATAAGTTACTACTTCTATGGTTAAAAATATTATGAAATTTTGTTGGATATAAAATTAAATAAGGTTTAGCCTATTGGAAACTCATCTTGAAAGAGTAAAAAGAAATAAGATAAGAAAGAGTTAAAATCAAAAGCGATTGATAGATATACAAAACCGTGAAATTGACATAAACCAAGGACTAAGTTACTAAAAAAAATGATATATTTATAAAAGGAGGGGATCACTACTAATCATGAGATCTAATAACTCTACAAGCTGAAAGATTTCTTTACAATTTCTTTTTTTTAATAAAAAAAAATATATTGCATTCATTAAGAATAAACATTACAAATGGGACCTTAAACATACATTACAAGCCAATTATAATATTAATAGCTCCCCAATAAACACACATGATTAACATGGTCTAGTTCAAGCTGCAAACCTCTACAGATCTAAAGTCTGAGAGACAGCACAACTCTGCCCAAGACAACTAACTCTACACTTCGTCTAAGACGGAATTGAGGACACACTCTACGGACGAAAGTCCAAGAGACTATATGTTTTTTTTTTCTAAAAATAAAGGACATTATAGAAATTAAAAAAGAAAAAGAAAAATAACGGATTACATCTTGTAAAGATATAGATCCACATTTGTAACCTTGGAAAAAAAAATAATACAAATAGCAGTTGTGATGGCATATGAGAACCACGCGCCACCCTAGAGGTATTTTGGACGGTCAGGTCTGAAGTAGCCTGAAGTCTTGGACCCAAAAAGGCCGCGTGTGGTGGCAGAACCCTGAGTGGTGGCATGTAGAATACAAGCGCTCTCTTTGGGCCGCACGTGTGGCTCACGCGCCACTTCGTTCCGCAAAATTCTTCGTTCGTCTGAAAGATCGAAGCCTTGGGAAGCCAGCAGTGAGGCACGTGATGGTCGCCGGACGCCGAAGAGCAGTAGATCAGCCTTCCTCCATACTTAACCCTAAAAAACACCCAAAAATAAAAAAGAAATGGAGAAAACTAGAGATGAGGGGAACAAGAGATGGGGGGAGCCGAAGCTCCTCCCCCTGCACCATTTTTTATCTGGGGGGTTTCTAGAAAGAATGAGAAGTCTCTCGATTTCTTTACAAATTATAGGACACCCTCTCTCTCTAAAGAGATGCAACTATATTCCTTAATTTATAACTCTCGTTTTACCCCTTAATCTGGCACCACAATGTGGTGTCATGTAGCTTATTAAAGATAATTAAAAAATAAATAAACATAAAAGGTAGAGGGGATTTAGGACTTTAATCTTCTCCTTTTTGTGTTTTCGAGCATCATTATGTTTTGAATATATATTTTCTATTTTTTTTTAATATGCAACATGACACCATATTGTAGTACCACGTTAAATTGGCAAAGTGAGTACTATAAATTAGGGAGCATAGTAGCATTACTCCTCTCCAAAAAGAGGCCTCTTCTTCAACTTCTTATTAACTTTAATTTTTTCATTGTATTGAAAGATATGGGAGGTCACGAAAGACTATACAATCACCAATCATAGTGGGTTTTACCCCCAACGACCACTACAACATTTACTGGTTTTACCAAATAATGTTTTTGGTGGCAAAAGGCATGGTGTTCATGAGAAATATATTTTTCCCACCAACTCGTGTCACGGGAAGTTTGTGGAATAAAATTGGTGTGAAAAACTATACTTTTCCATGATAGCTTCAACTTGTGGCAAAAAGCTTGTTTTCCCCACGAGAACATCTGAAGGTAAAAGTTAAATATTCGCGGCAAACAGTCTGACAATCTATAAATATTCTTTCTTTTTGTAGTTGTAGAAGATGTTTTTTGTTGGAACCCCCTTTTTTTTTCATTTTTAAGGAATTGATTAGTTGTCCAGTAACAAGTAAGACTAGTAGATAGTCTTCGATGAAAGAAAGAGAACAAGCAAGTAGAATAAGAATCAATATTCACGATGCAAGCATTGTTGTATTAGGCCCTTTGGGTCTTTCGTGACCTAATTAGAATTAGAAAGTCGGGGCTTTCTAATTTTAAACACGATTAGATTCTGCAAAACTCTTTTTCTTCTTATTTGAGATATTATGTGAATGAACCTACTACATTACTAAATAACTTCAAATCATGCAAATCATACATATACATATAACAGAATGGACCATTGAAAATATGTCCAGTAATTACTGTGATGAATTTCATAAATACTTCGTGACAATATGTCCCAAGTCAACCATATACAAGGAAATACATCATATTCAGAAGTGGGAACTACAATAGGGAAGCCTACATGCATACTCAAGTATTATTCATAACATATATTAATATATGCTATGAAAAATACATTGCAACCCACTACAACATGTATTGCCTGTAACTACTTGTATACAAATCCACAACACTTGACACATAATTTTAAAGAATTCCATGTTGCTTCAACAAGCTCCAATTAATCTACCCAAAGTCTAAAACCATATAGGCTTTTATGTTGAACTATGTAAATCTCTATGTCTTTTATTATTTACATTTTATCTGGTTTATTTATTATTTATTTCATGGATAAACATTTGAGCACTGTATTAATACCTAAATCATCATTTTGGGTCATTCAATCGTATTGTTAGGCTCCAGTTCCATCGAAAAAATGCATCAATACCTCCCAAGTAAAATACCAATTTTATCATCTATTTTAAATTTATTATTCATCGAATTACGAGGAATTGAGATTCTATTCATCAATATTCATGAATAGAAAATATTAATGCAATGCTTAATATTCATACAATTTAAGAAAGGGTGCTACTACTCAGTCCCATGAGTTTCCCCCCTCAAACTTACCACTAGTGCAATCACACTTATTTTTATTTTTATTTCAAATATTTTTAAACATTTAAAAAAAATGCACTTCATTAACAGTCACTTTCTTAACTATAAACTGTAGAGCCCCTTTTCCCTCCAAACAATTTTTTCTCTCTCAGTGGGCGATCCGTTTGATAATAATTTGGGTGTTTGCATGGGACCTGATACTACAACAGAATGTGTCTTTTGTGATAAAGAAAACTGTCACAAAAAAATGAGAAACCATCACTAAAGATAACTGTTCAACCGTCACAAAAAAAAAATTTAGTGACGGTTTGAGGTGTTCCGTTTGGTAGAACTTTCAAACGTTAGCGTTAACGTTCAGACGTTATTTCGAATGTAAACGAATGAGCATTCGAATGCAAGTGGTACGTTCGGAGGTTTGTTGGAACGTTAATCGTTGACTCATTCGAACGTTTTGTTCGTTTGAGGGTCAGAACGTTCGAACGTATAGGCCTACGTTCGAATGTCATGATACACAATATGTATTCACGTTCGAATGTGAACAAACGTTCGAACGTTTTTACTTTACATTCAAACGTACATATCAGATATACTAATTTCATAAAATTTAAAAACATATTACTTGTTTCATCATATTACATACCATCAATTAAAAAGTAACAATGTCTTATAAAATTTTAAAATTAGATATTAAAACAAGCCACCATTACAAAAGACAAATTTATTTCTTCTTTTTTCCTCGCCCACCGTGATTCTGTTGTAACCACATAACACGCTCCATTTGTACCATCATCTCTCGTTGCACTTGCTCTTGCACTTCACTGCGTATTATTTCCTCCTGGTCTCTCTGTTGGTCCTGCAAACACGTCTCTAAATGAGACTGTCGTTCTAAGAGAGACTCTAACTCTTGCTGTCTCGACCTCATATACTCATTCTCATGCCGTGCAGCTTCTAAATCTGCTATAAGATTATTAATTTGTGAAGTCGATGAGGTTGAGGAGGATGAACATCTATGCTTGATAGATTGTCCCAAACCTCTTGCCATACTAGACTGCGGTCCGAGCACTTGCTTGAATATGTCTATGTCACTAGGAGAGGATTTCCCAGAAGTCGACTGCATCTCCATCATTTTTTCCTGTAATTTGAAAGGTAATGATCGTAAATAATTAGTAACGTATTAAAAGAAATAGAAATAAAAATTAAATTATTCAAATGTTACATAAATAATTTATTTAACAAAATTAACACTGCTTACATAATTATCTGCAACGACAGGATCCATCCACTCACTATGCTCATTAGTGTGAGCAGCAGCATAGACATGAATGAGGGAAAAGTTTTCAGGATCATCACGTTTCTAACAAAACGACATTAGCAATTTTAAAAATATAATGTTAATACTTAAATAAAAGAATATCAGGAAAATAAATGAAATCTATAATTTTTTAATTACCATTTTTTCAACAAGACGGTGGAATGACCTTGAATTGGCATAATGGTGGACAGTCAAAGCGGATCTATTCTGTGCATCTGTAGAACTCAAGTGCTACAAAATATATTAAGAATGTTAATTGTAATATGTATACATATAATATATAGAACGAATATGAATGTAAATAATTAAAAGATATAAATGTAAAATACCTGATAATCTGGAGATGCAAAAAGATCACAACACTTTCTCCAATCATCTAACTTCATCTGCTGAAAAGGAGACTCCGTAGCCTCTTCCAGTGTCTCAAACTTCTTGAAGTGGTCATGACATCATCCTTTGTGACGTCAGAACAGTGTAGCCATCAACTCATTCACGGTTCTCAAATCCTCGCTACTGCCAAAGTCGAGGTCGAATTCATCCTAACAAGGGAATCAGGTCAAAAATATCATGATATACTAATCTAGGTGAAAAAAATGTACTCTCAAAGTAAACTCACCAGCACACGACTTCGAATGTGCTCTTTAATCTCATTCGGAACATCTCGTCATGAGCGCACATAAAATGGAGCATAAGCTCGAGCTACTGTGCCAATATAGAAGGAAAGCGCTGCTGCACTATCATCCACTCCACTAGTAGAATTATCAGGAATTGTGATCTTCAGTTTTCCATACCTTCTATTTTTTTCAAGAGAGATGCCACGTGTATAGTCACAACTGCGACGTGCAGATGCGTCAACTACATGATAATAGATAGTATAATTATAAATTATATAGTTATTGAGACAAAAGTATTAACTATATTTTGTATTATCAACGACAATATTTTCTTACTGGTAAGTGTCGACTGGCTGTTGTTCTCTTCTGTGTTAACTTGATTTTCAGGAACTGATTCCTCGAGTGGGAAGTCCTCAATGGGTTCAGGACTTAGACTTGAAGGAGACACATTTCTTCGTTGTCGTTTTGGCGGCATTCTTGAAAATAATTAATTATATCAAAGAAAATTAATTAGAAGAAATTATGAAAATTCAAGATAGTTTATAGTCATCTATATTAATTAAATATTTAGTACTTTTATTCTTTATCTTCGGATGAATTTTCCATGCTTGTTTCAGAATCTCCATCAATAACATCTTCATCATCATCGTGCACCTCTTCTTCATTGTCCTTATCCACCTCCTGTCTGGATTCTGATTCGTCTTCATCTTCTGACTCTTTCTCCTCACTTACTTGAATTGAATGATCATTTAATACCGACGGGTCGAGATGGACAGGTGGGACATCATCTCTACACAAGGGGAGCAACTCGAGTGCACCGAGGTCAACAAACAAGTTAATACCCTCTCCATCTTCCTGGTATGCCTCTACAATCAGAGTGTCATGATCTTCATCTCCACTATTCTCATAATCTGCACTCGTTCCTGCTTCATATATATTTTGAGGGACAAATTTTTGTACGACTCGCCAAGTTATCTCTCTACTATCTTCATCAACACTTTTCATTGGATCCATCAAGTAATAGACTTGGGTAGCTTGACAAGTCAATACAAATGGATCATCTTCATACCATTTAAATGCAGTATTGACACTCGTAAAGTGATTATCCCTATGTATCGAAACCCGACTACCACCTAGATCTCACCAATCACATTTAAAGACATATGTTACAGACCCACCCAGATATTTCAATCCGATAATATCACGTATGACACCATAATAGTCAATATCATTTGTTCCCTGACTCCCCTCGACCAACACACACAATTTTAAGTCTTTCTATTACGTTCACGGTCCAGAGTATGGAATCTATAACCTCGAACCGTGCATGCAGTATATCGAAATGCTCTATTTGAGGGACCACGGGCCAATACATACAATTCAGAAGAAATTGATCTAGGATCACGAGCACGTTGTTCCAAAATCTAAAAATTGAAATAGTATATATTTATTATTTCATTATCCAGAGTTAAAATTTTCAAAATATAACATATATTTAATTTTAGTTCATACATGTTCTTCAAACCAACAGGGAAATTATTCCTCGTGTCTTGCCTCTATATTTTCTACGCCTTCTGTCCTAAGTTTGTCCATGTGCTTACTGTTATAAGATGTTGTAAAAGAAGTATATTTTGAGCACAACAATTATAGTTAATTTTAAGAAAATTATAATTATTCGAAGCATGGAATGACATACCTAAGATAATCATCAATCTCTAAGGTTATTTATGCAATGTCACACGCATCTATAAAAAAACACTACAAACAATATATTCATGTTCTGTGTCTAGATTGTCAAACAAATAGTATTGTATGTTATATTGTTAAACTAGAGAGAGATGGAAGAATATATTCACAAGTTTCGTATTATGAGTAGATACGAGCCAGAATGATCTTGAAGAAATATCTATATTTTAGTCTAATTGCTTAACTGTCATAGACTCTCCAGTCCTGACAACTCTCAATTAGTAATTGTCAAGACCGGAAGAGAGTAGTCAAGGTCGGAGAGACAATGACAGTTAAGCAAATTGATAGACATTTCTTCAAGATCATTTTGCCTCGTTGTTATTATATAATTGTTATTATAATTGTTATATATAATTTTAAAGGTTATTATAAAATTTTAATTATTATCATTCCACAATTATAATCTTAATTGTTATACTTAATTGAGTGAGTTATTTATTTATATAGGCAATAAGTATATAATATTTATATAAGCATTTATTTGATCCTTATTTACTTACTCTTTAGTCTATAATAAATAAGTATATTTATTCTAACTCTACTTATTTGGTAGGTACAAGACTTTTTTATTGAAGAGTATTTTAAAGGTTATAATATAATTTTAATTATTATCATTCTTTAAGTATAATTTTAATTGTTATACTTAATTTCAAATGTTATAATATAATATTAATTATTATAATTCTTAAAGAGTTATTTTAATTGGTATAATTAATTTCAAAGGTTATAATATAATATTAATTATTATAATTCTTAAAGAGTTATTTTAATTATTATACTTAATTCCAAATGTTATTATAACATTTTAATTATTATCATTCTTAAAGTATCATTTTAATTGCTATACTTAATTTCAAATGTTATTATATAATTTTAATTGAGTGAATTATTTATTAGATATTAAATCTCATATTAAATGTATATTAAATGTTTTTTATCTTTACTTAAATTAAAATTCTAAATTTATAATTTTCTTGTCAAAGAACAAATTTAAAAAACACAAAAAAAATTATTATATAAAAAATTCACATAAATATGAAAAACTAAACACAATATATTTCTAACCATATAAACATATATTCACACAAAATTCACAAATAATAATCATAATTATTTCAAGAGTAAGCATAAAATGATAACAATATGTATTAACATATTCCTAAACTTGAGTAAGCAATAACCATGTATTAACAAAACCTAAAGACAGTATATTTCTAAACATGTTAACATATTCAAACAAAATTCACAAACAATAATCACAATATTTCAAATCCATATCACAACATATTCACAATAACTCACAAACTATTTACAAATTATACAAATAATAATCACAATATTTCAAATCCATATCACAACATATTCACAATAACTCACAAACTACTCACAAACTATACAAACAATAATCACAATATTTCAAATCCATATAACAACATATTCACAATAACTCACAAACTATTTACAAATTATACAAACAATAATCACAATATTTCAAATCCATATCACAACATATTCACAATAACTCACAAACTATTCACAAACTATACAAACAATAATCACAATATTTCAAGAGTAATCATAAAATGTATAAACATATTGCTAAAGTTTAGAAATATACCTAACACTCACAATATCCTTTTACAAATCCAAAGCTTCCAACTTGCCAAAACAACCAATCGTTCAAAAAAATACAACACTAATTTATTATTTTGTATTATATAACAAAAACACAATACAAATATCATAAAATTAAAAAAAAAAAAAAAAAGACAAAAACTCAATATTTTTTCCTTACCAAAACTCAATGGGACTCTCACTCTAACTCTCGCTCTCCCTAACTCACGTCCCTCTCTCACTCAACTCTCTCTCACTGAACCCTCTCTCTCTCTCTCTCTCTCCTGTAGGAGACTCTCTCTCAACTCTCTCTAATCTGTTGCGCGAACGAGAGAAGCAGAAATGAGCCGCTTCCTCCCGTGCATGTATTCATTAAGTCTAAAATTATTAGACCATACGTTCGAACGTTTAAGTTGTACGTTCGAACGTTATATTATCTCGCCCAATTATAATATGATGTTTGAACGTAAGAAAATAAGATAATTTTTCTACGATTAACGTTCAGACGTTTTATATAAACGTTCGAACATACCTTTCATATGATAGAGCATGAAATCTAGCGGAAAATTTCCCGCACTTTTATTTTTATGTTCGAACGTTAAGGAATTAAACGTTCGAACGTTCATAGATTTTCACCTACTAACGTTCGAACGTACAACTTGCACGCCAAACGTTCATATCATCAAAGAGTTACCATAATCGAGCGGGAAATTTTCCGCACTAATTTCCTAACGTTCGGACGTTCGAATGTTATAATTTTCTAGTAATTTTCAGTCACTAACGTTCGAACGTTTAGATCATCACCTTAATCGAGCGGGAAATTTTCCGCACTTTTAGTATAATGTTCGAACGTTATAATTGAAACGTTCGAACGTACCCTTCCTAACAGATATAAAAAATACAGTGGGAATACATTATTAAAGTTCGAACGTTAAAAAATCATGGTCGGGCGTAAATTTTTATTCAATAGTTAGTATTCCTTAATATAATAGTTATATATACGTATTATTTTCTAGATACTCACAATATTTCTCTTCATTATAATTTGTTTTTTAAAAAGTTAAAAAAAATACCAACTTATTTTCACTATTTTTTTATTTCATACAACCTAGTTGTTCGGGATATTCTTTGTTACTCCATAAATTCTGCATTATATACTATATTATAGTGTAGTATATATACTATATATTATATATATATATAGTATGATAGCATAATACTTTAGATGAAAATATAATAATATAGTATATATACTATACCATATATATAAATCAATAATATATAATTCTTTATTATTTATTAAATTCTGCATTATATACTATATTATAGTGTTGTATATATACTATATTTTATATATATATATATATATATATGATAGCATAATACTTTATAAATAAAAACATAATTAATATAGTATATATACTATACCATATATATAAATCAATAATATATAATTAATAAAACGAACAACAAAACTTATATATATATATATAGAATGCACTATATAAATACTATATAGTAATGATTTTCTTGAATCACATTATCGGAGGGTCATAATTTGTATGACTTTCAACTTCATCCAACCCAGTTCCATACCGTTCATAAATATTCTCGACTTTCAACGACTATCAGCTGTTGCAGTACGGTTGAGGCTACCACTTAATAGACACCTATCTCGATATCTGACGATACGTATGACCCACTTCATAGCCACAAATGCAACAAATGAAGGTACGCAACTACAACGTGATCACTAAGCTAGCTAGCTAGTCGGTCCTCTATATATTTATTACTTGTAACATGCACAATCATGAAGGATGTTTGAATGTTACTTTGAAAACAAAATGGATCGATCCTCCCCAAAAAAATGCACCTTGCTATTTACTAATCCAATGGCCAGCCCCGTCTTTAATCTCCTTCTATATGAAAAAAGAATTATATTTTATATATAGTTAAGTTATATATCTTTTTTTATTTTTTTAAGACATAATTTACACTATACTTATAATTTGAATAATAATCATATTCTAGCTAAATTAGTATGAATATATAATATATACTTACTCCATGTTAAATATTAAATTTCATATTATATGTATATTAAATGTTTTTAATCTTTACTTAAATTAAGATCATAAACTTATAATTTTCTTGTTAAACATATTCAATAAAAATTCAAAAACAACAATCACAATATTTTAAATCCATATCACAACATATTTACAATATTTTCACAACAATATTTATACACATATTAATTAATCAATGAACACCATAAACTCACAAACTATTCACAATATTCACAAACAATAATCACAATTATTTCAAGAGTAAACATAAAATCACAATAACATATATAAACATATTGCTAAACTTTAAAAATATAATAGCACTCACAAATTCAAATAAACCAATTAATCTAATTGTCATTCATTAGGGAGAGTAATTTGATTCTAATCAAATTATTTAGGAAATTGTACACTAGAATTTTGAGTACTAGATTGTAATAATAAAGTATATTGTTTTAGACAAGTAATAAGAGCATGTGGTTCTAATGTTGATTTCATTAGTTTATAATAGATCATATATATAATATATTATATTATATTATATAATATTAGATATATACTGTGCTATATATATAATACAGTATATATAATATACTATATATATTATAGTATAATATTATATATTATAGTTAATATTTAGGAAAATAAATCGAAACACGTTTGAACGTACTATGAATTACGTTCGAACGTTTTGCATATATAAGGTGGAAACAGAACGGCATCCATGTCATTTTCACCATTACCATTGTCTGATTGTTGCACGCTGCTTCTCCTCCGTCATTGCCGCCGTCAAACTCCGCCACATCCGTCACTAAAAGGTTGGCATTTATCTTTTAATCAAATAACATGTATTTTATTTGAGATTTGGATTGAGTTTTGTTTAAAAAGGGATAAGTGGTGGCCGGATTTTCAACTCCATTTTTCGACCACCACGACTTGCCATTGGCCAAATAGTTACCGTAGAAATGTTTCTTGAAGTGTATACTTCATTTCTATGGTGGCATTTTGGCATTTAGAACGTTGTAGATTAATTTTTGAGATTTCAATAATGGCTGAGTCGACTCAGATATTCTGTCTCGTAACGTTCGAATATTTCACCAAGACGTTTGAACATATGACGTTTCAATTACATAGCCGTTGAGGCTTATACGTTCGAACGTTAATTTTTTACATTCGGACATTATTTTTCATAAATTTTACGTCCAAACGTTTAATGAATACGTCCGAACGTACTACTTTTTTAACTTTATTTAAGCTTTGACGTTCGAACATAAATTCTTTACGTTCGCACGTAAAACAATATCATGAACGTATAAGATACACGTTCGAACGTATGTCGTTTAAATTTATTTGTTGTTTACGTTCGAACGTTTCACCAAGACGTTCGAACATACGACGTTACAATATTTATGTTCGAACGTTTGGACGTTCATATTTACGTTCGGACGTAAAACACATACGTTCGAACGTATAATATAAACGTCCGAACATACATCAGCCAATATTTATTTACTGCTTATATTCGAACGTGTATGTTATACGTTCAGACGTATGTGTTTTGCTTGCGAACGTAAAGGAAACACATCCGAACGTTTTATCTTAACGTTCGAACGTATATTTTACTATGTTTAAACGTTAATGCAGAGCAGCTTAAAATTAACACAAAAAATGCCTCAATGTAAATAATTTTTTTTCTTTCTCTATTTTCAGGATATGGCTCATCCTCTGCATACTAGGAAATAATGGAGGGAAGGAGCCACTCAGGACACTGCTCGTATCGGGGCTCGTACTATTATGGTAGAGCGAGAGGTCCTGATTAATGAGTTCGACGAACTCATTTGGGAGCAGACAAACTTGAGAGATGTTTTCCTCAGTAGAGGCTGGGGAAATATCTGCACATTGAGGGGGAAGGTATACCCCTCAATGGTTCAGGAGTTCTATATGGGGATGTGTGCCATGCCTCAAGACACATCCTCTCACACCGTGACTGTACGCGGTGTTTCCATTGATATTTCACCAGATGTCATCGTCGAGCACCTTGGGATTCATCGAGGAGTTGAGACATCTACACACACTACATCCCATGAGGATGTAGCCACTTCTGCATCATCTATCGGCCGCCCATTTGAGCCAGCATCAGCCAGAGATGCAGACCGATTAGAGGCCGAGAATACTGGCCTCAAGGCTCGAGATGATGACCGAGATGAAAATTTCTACATCCTCACCGGGAGGGACCGCATGCAGATCGAGAGGAAGAACGCATTCAACCAGAACCATCTGCTGCTTTTCTTCCGCATGTTGCACCTTATTGTTGCAACAAACGTGGGTCATGTGGCACATAAAACCACATTTAGTAGGCTTCGGGCACAAATTTTTATATGAGTGGCACGTGGAGATCCCATAGATTTGCCACTTCACATCTTTGAGAGGATCCGTTATGAGGCGGCATCGTCTCCATGGATAATCTCCCATACGGTGTTCTGATCAGCCGGCTATTACTTGCACGAGGAGTGCCAACTCAACCAGAGGAGAGGGTGAAAGATCAGATGAGCCCCCTCGACATGACCACTCATCGACGTAGCATTAGACAGGCTAGGGGACGCCATCCACCCCCTGTAGAGGATCTAGTTCTTCCAGCGCAGCCTGAGCCAGGTTATGTGGGGAGTAGTAGTCAGTAGCCGCCGAGTACATCTGCCGGAGATGCAAGGCCTGCTTGGGTTGATGCGGTGATCTCACAGCTGACTGCGCATATCGATCATAAGATCAATCGGTCGCTCGCGGCTATAGAGGCGTCTATATCTGAGATCGCCCATCGTGTAGGTATCCTCAACGACAAGGTTGATACCTTGACTAAGGAGGTACGAAGTTCAAATTTCGCAAACAACGCTATCATCTGAGTGTTGTTTAAGAAATTCAATCATATTTTGTATTTTGCTTTTATTATTTATAAAGAAAAATGTTATTTAATATTTCTATGGTTTTTCACCATTCAATTCTCAATCTTTTTTAATGTTATATTTTTCAACTTTAATACTAAATTGCTGCACTTGAAATATATATAAACAAAAAAATATATTTATATATTACAAATTGTGTATATATAAATATATACAAGTCAATTTTTTAGACTTGTTCACAAATTATGTACTATAAAATCATATAATTTTTAAATTAGAGTCATTTAATTTAAATTTACAATCAACGTTCGAACGTTATTAATTAACGGTCGAACGTTGGCGCAAAACATTTAACGTTCGAATGTTAATTACTAACGTTCGAACATTGGCGCCAAAACATTTCACGTTCGCACGTAAGTTATCAGAATGTTCGAACGTAAATTTTCAATACGTTCGAACGTTAAAAAAACCTCATCTGTCTTTAGTTACGGTTTCCAGAAACCGTCACAGAAAAGACCTTTTAGTGACGGTTTGGGGACTGTCACAATTTCCCAACCGTCACTAAAGACCAATTGTGTTGTAATGTGATCTACATGGTTGATTTACACCAGATTCTGTTTGCTCGAGAGTCTGCATCTTGATTTATTTTCAAGTTTTCCTTTCCTTACATAATTTTGTTTGTTTCTCACATTACAATGTAATGGATGATTCCATTACTAATTGCTGGAAGACGTTTTCACTTTTTGATGTAGAAAGTGCATGCAGTAGTGGTTATTTCAGAGCCGCATGAGGATTTTTCTGCACTTCATCACGACCATTGTCTTCTCTTCAAGCTATTGCTTTTTATACCACTATTGTTTTTTAACAATGAAGCGTTTCAGGGCATGATGAAAACTCTATGGCATCTGGCTAAAGGGATAAAAAAATTCGAATTGGGAGATAGCATTTTCTTAGCCCAAATTTTCCGTACAATTGACCGAGATCAGGTTTTGATAAGTGCCTTGTTTTGGTGCAAGCGTATAATGGTAACTTCAAATCATCCTCGATTCTCATGAATTTAGCCTTTGTTTTTTTTTTTTTGGATTCATCTCTATGATCTTCTACCAAAGGATATGAATGGTCGAGTTGTCTATATGTTGGGGAATCGATTGGTGAAGTCGAAGATATTGATATTTTGGAGGAATCACCTAGATGAGGCGAATATTCACGGGTTAGAGTTTGATTGGATATTTGCCTCGTTTCAAAAGAATTACTATGATTTGGATTCTCTTTTAATTCGTCTGAAATATGAGAAACTCATGAATGACTATTACTGTTGTGGTTGTTTGAGTCATCTTGATTGGGATTGTGATTTATGGTTAACTCATAAGCATGTATATGAGAAGGAGGGCTTTCCGTATAGAGCATGGCTACATTTTGATGGTGGTTCTGGTCGTCCTCGGGGTAATGACCTTGGCAAATCTGCTACACTCTAGTAAGGTTCTAATGTAGCCCATGGCTGAAAATCTTCTTTGGTCGATGTTCTCCAGTCATCGGCAACCTCTCCAATAGCGGTGGTTACTCAAAGCAGCGCAATCTCCTCTGGGGCATGTAACTGACAGGGTTGACGGTTGTAAAAATTTTAGGAATGAGGCACTGGGTCGAGTTGGACCTGTGCGCTCTATTGGTGGTTCTAGGCCAGCATTGATAACTATCCAACAAGCTCATTTGTTGATATTCCCTTAATTACAGTTACATGTTATTCAAGGCAAGGATAGGGGCAACCAAAAGGGTAGAACAGGCAAAAAGGTTCTCAACTGCGATCTAGAGTTGTTCCAACTATGCAACCATCTATGAGGGAGTCTCGTGAGTCTTCTACTTTATCTCACTCTTTGATGTTGATTTTAAACGTCTGAAACCATCAGATGATGATGGATTGGCGGATGTTAAGATTATATCAATGGAGGAGGCTGTGTTGTAGCCCCACCAAACACAATGAGGTTTTTGAGTTGGAATTCCCATGGGCTTGGGAACCCACGGGTAGTTCAAGTCCTCTGCGATCTAGTTCAAAGGAAAGCTTCCGATTTGGTTTTCATTATGGAAATCAAATTTATAGTTTCTCGTATGGAGAAACTCAAATTTATGTTAAGTTTTGATGGGTTTTTGGTTGTTGATGTGAGGGTAGAAGTGGGGGAATTGCTTTGTTTTGGCGTGGGATTATTGATCTATAGCTTCTTGCCTACTCTAAGCATCGCTTTGATGCTCAAGTTATGGATGTTGGTCGAAGTTGCCAATAGAGGATCATGGCAGTGTATGGACATCCATATGCTCAGAGGATGAGAGATATTTGGAATTAATTGAAATTATTGGTTGTTATGGATATGCGTGCTTGGTTGTGTTTTGGAGACTCAATGTGTTGTGAAAAAACAATGACAATAATGAAAATAAAGGAGAAAAAACAATCAATCAATCACACAATACAAATTTTACGTGGTTCGACAACTTGCCTAAGTTTACAGAGCTGTAAAGGATTTTATTAACTTGAGGAATCACAAGGTACAATGTTTGGGGTGAGTTACTGTACGCAATGAACAGCCACAGTATAAAAATACATATATATAGGGTTACATGGTGGAAAACCCAAAATTTCTCACAATCTGTGATATTCGCTCGAGCAGCATGTCGAGCACGCATCAAGCGAACTTTTTGGATGGTCGTTTGCTCAAGCCATCTATTGAGCAGCTCACAAGCGAATTCTCTGTCTAAACTCCGCTCAAGTGACCTGTCGAGCGAATAACGAGCGAACTCTCTATATCGCATCCGCTCGAACCATTTGTCGAGCGGCTCACGAGCAAACTCTCTATAACGTCTCCGCTTGAGCTACCTAAATGCTCTACTCGAGTGGACTGAGCTAGGCTCCAGAAAACTCAACAATTCTCCTACTTGGACACTGGTACAACCAATACATTACCCTCTACCTTAAAAACATGATATCCTCCACCTATACAACCCATTGCCCCTATCTTCATGCTAGAAGACCAACTGAAGTTGCGTACAACTTCAGTTTCTCAAATGTAACACCCTTTGCAACATATCAGTAAGGTTCTTGCTTCCACAAATTTTCTCAAGTATCAACTGGCCATCATAAAATAATGATCGAATGAAATGATACCTGATCTGAATGAACTTAGTCCTGGAATGAAATGTCAGATTCTTGACAAGGAATATGACACTCTTACTATCGTTGTAAAGAGTGCCCTTCTAATTCTTCTTACCCAACTGCTCCAAGAAGCCTTGTAACCAAATCATTTTCTTTGAAGCTTCTGACACAGCAACATACTCAGCTTCTGTAGTAAACAAAGAACATGTTTTCTGCAAATTAGAACCCCATGACACGGCAGTACCACCTAGAGTGTATACAAAACTTGTGGTACTCTTTCTACTATCAGTGTCTCCAGCCAAATCAGCATCAACATAGCCCTGCACCTCTAAACTCTCTCTAGAGAAGCACAAACACGCTTCTGAGGAGCGTTTTAGGTACCTAAGAATCCATTTCACAGTCTCACAATGTTGTTTTCCTGGGTTACTCATGCATCTATTCACAACTCCTACTGCATAGGCAATATCTAGTCTTGTGCAAACTATAGCATACATAGCTGAACCAATAGTTGAGGCATAAGGAACCTTACTCATGTAGTTGAGTTCTTCTTCTGACTTGGGTGACTGATCTTTGTTGAGTCTAAAGTAACTGGACAAGGGTGTGCCAACTAGTTTGGCATTGTCCATGTTGAACCTGCTAAGTACCTTTCTCACATACTCAGCTTGTGAGAGTCTCAACATGCCCTTGACTCTGTCTCTGACAATTCTCATGCCAATGATTTGTTTTGCTGCTCTCAAATCCTTCATTGCAAA
Source organism: Juglans microcarpa x Juglans regia (assembly GCF_004785595.1). Lineage (NCBI taxonomy): Eukaryota > Viridiplantae > Streptophyta > Magnoliopsida > Fagales > Juglandaceae > Juglans > Juglans microcarpa x Juglans regia. The sequence continues at coordinate 9,781,629 of NC_054599.1, read as the reverse complement.
GTGCTTTGACATCTGCTTCTTCAGATTATTGATCTCATCAATGCTAGATCTTGCAATGAGTATATCATCCACATATAGTAGTAAAATAATGTAAGAATTGTCAAAATGCATAACATAGCAACAATGGTCTGCCTAACATCTGATGTACCCTGAACTGCACATAAAACTGTCAAAATTCTTGTACCACTATCTGGGAGCTTGCTTCAGGCCATATAAGCTCTTCTTCGGTTTACAAACTGAAATTTCTTTTTCCTATACTACAAACCCTCAGGTTGATGCTTATAGATGTCTTCTTCGAGGTCTCCATAGAGGAAAGCTATTTTCACATCTAACTGCTCAAGATACAAATCTTCAGTAGCAACAATTGCTAGTACTAACCTGATAGTTGTGATCTTCACCACAGGAGAATATATCTTTGAGTAGTCAATACCATTTTTCTACTGAAAGTCTTTTACAACAAGTCTAGACTTTTACCTTTTATTGCCATCATGTTTGGTCTCTATCCAATACACCTACTTGTTTTGCAATGCCTTATTCTCCGTTGGAAGTTCTGTCAACTTCCATGTCTAATTCCCTAACAAGGAATCTATCTCATCTTTTATGGCTCCCACTTGCTTGAATTTTCATCTTGCAACGTTTTCTCGTAGCTCTACAGTTCTCCACCATCAACAGAATATAATTCAAATTGGGTGAGAAACGTTGTGGGAATTGAAAAGTCCTGATAGACCTGCAAACTAAAACTGCAGGTATGGATGACTCTGGATCTGACTGCAGAATAATAGGAATGGGTGCACTGGGCCTGCTTTCTCCGTCACTCACATCCCTACACTGCACTGTGACCTCTGGTAGGTCCTCCAAACTCACAAACTCGGACTTCTGAGGAGCTATATCAGCTATTGTACTGGACTTGTCCTTGTACATAACTTTCTTATTAAATATTACATTTATATATCTTATGATCTTTCAACCCTGCTCATCCCAGAAATGATAGCCAAATGCCTCGTCTACATAGCCAATAAAATAACATTTCCTTGACTTTGCCTTAAGTTTGCTATGAGCATCCGAATCAATATGAATATAAGAAAGACAACCACATGTTTTAAGATGAGAGAATTTAACCTCTTTTCCACTCCAAACCTCCTCAGGCAGTCCACACTCTAATGGAACAGAAGGCCCTCGATTTATGAGGTAGACAGTAGTGCTGACTGCGCCTGCCCAAATTGTAGGTGATAGTCTAGCATGTAACCTTATACTTCTAGTATGCTCATTAATGGTTATGTTCATACGCTCAACAACACAATTTTGTTGTGGTGTCCTAGGAATGGTCTTCTCCATTCTGATGCCATGAGTTGCACAGTATTCCCTGAACCCTCCATCAATGTATTCAATACCATTGTCAGACCTCAAATATTTCAACTTTAAGTTTGTCTCTGTCTCAACTAAAGCTTTCCATTTTTTGAACACATCAAATACGATTTATGTTTAAAAAAATAGACCCATACCTTCCTAATGTGGTTGTCGATGAACGTGACAGTACCGAGAACCTCCAAGAGACGACACTGGAGAAGGTCCCCACAAGTCTGTGTGCACAAGCTCTAACTTTCTTGATTTCAGTGCTCTGCCACTCTTCAAGAAACTGACATTTTTCTACTTCCCGAGTATACAGCTCTCACACATGTAGAGATCAACTAACTTCAGTTCTAGTAGTTTGCCTTTAGATAGTACTTCTTTCATGTCTTTTTGACTCATATGGCCAAGCCTACAGTGTCACAACTCTGCGGTGCTCTCTGCAACGGTAATGGCAATTGTGTCACTCAAACCAATTGTCATGTACAGAGTACCAATTTTATTTCCCCAAGCTAGTATCATTGCCCAGCTAGTAACCTTCCAGGTGCTATCTGAGAACACTATTGAATGACCACAATCATCCAGCTATCCTACAGAGATGAGATTTTTCTTCAACTCAGGAATGTGTCTGACCTTTTCAAAGGTCCATTTGTTCTTGTTTGGGAGTGCAATGTCAACGTCTCTCATTCCCACCAAGCTCAGTGCCTCTCCATCAGCCAAGTACACATTCCCAAAGTCACTAGTAACATAGTTCTGCATTATCTCTAGATGAGAAGATGTGTGAAAGGAAGCCCTTGAATCTAGTATCCAGTCATCAACTGGACTGTGAACTATGAGCAGTAGTGCATCCTATATTTCTTCAGTTACTATGTTAGCACTGTCATTCTCCATCTTCTTTGAATTTTTACAGTTCTTCTTTATGTGACCAGTCTTGCCACAGTTCCAGCAAGTTACCTATTATCCAGGCTTTGACTTGCTCTTGCCCCTGTTCTTTGATTTTGATTTACCTTTGTTTGAGTTCTTGTCTTGTGATTTCCCTCGAGCATCCACATTTGGTGCTAAACTCGAACCTGAGGTCTCGCCTAAATCCCTCCTGTGCACCCCCTCAGCCAAAATCAAATCACGAATGTCATCATATTTTAAATTCATTTTTCCAATAGAATTACTGACACCCATTCTCATGGCTTCCCAACTATTTGGCAATGAAGCCAACAATATCAATGCACGTATCTCATTATCAAACTCAATATCAATAGAAGATAATTGGTTGGTGATAGTATTGAACTCTTTCAAATGTTGTGCAATAGATGTACCTTCTGCCATCTTCAGAGTAAATAACTTCTTCATTAAGTGTACCTTGTTATTCGTAGATGATTTTTCATACATACCTGACAAAGCTGTCATGAGATCTGCAGTAGTCTTCTCCTTGATGATTTTGTGAGCAACAGATCTTGACAGGGTTAGCAGAATAACCCCTAAAACCTATCGATCTGACAGGCTCCAATCAGCATCTTCCATGTTGTTTGGTTTCTTCCCCAATAATGGAAGATGAAGTCTCTTCCCATAGAGGTAGTCTCTTCCCATAGAGGTAGTCCTTTATCTGCATCCTCCAGTATCCAAAATATGTGCCAGCAAACTTCTCAATCCCAGATACCTTCACTTCTTCCCCAGCCATCATTTTTTCTCAAACCAGAACCTGGCTCTAACACCAATTGTTGTGAAAAAAATTATGACAATAATGAAAGTAAACGAGAAAAAACAAGCAATCAATCACACGACACAAAGTTTATGTGGTTCGGCAACTTGCTTACGTCCACGAAATTGCAAAGGATTTTATTAATTTGAGGAATCACAAGGTATAGTGTTTGAGGTGAGTTACTAGCTCAATGTACGACCACAGTATAAAAATACATATATATATATATAAATATAGGGTTACATGGCAAAAAATCCTAATTTCTCACAATCTGCGATATTCGCTCGAGCGGCGTGTCTAGAGCACATCAAGCGAACTTTTTGCTGGCCATTTGTTCGAGCCATCTGTCGAGTGACTCATGAGCAGACTCTCTGTCTGAACTCCGCTCGAGCAACCTGTCAAGCGAGTAATGAGTGAACTCTCTATATCACATTCACTCGAGCAATCTGTTGAGCTACTCACGAGCGAACTCTCTGTAACATCTCCGCTCGAGTGACCTGAATGCTCCGCTTGAGCAGACTAAGCCAGGCTCCACAAAACTCAACACAATGAAGTTCTTCTCAATTCAGACTAAGCAAATGCAAGCAACTCAGAGGGTGCTCAAATGGTCAAAACCAACTGAAGGTTTCCTAAAGGTTAAATGGGATGCTGCATTGAGGGTGGAAACATGCAGACTAGGGTGGGTGTTATAATTAGAGACAATCAAGGGCAAGTGATAGCAGCTCTCAGGGCATCCAGAGGTTTCACAGAAAGCCCTTTTGCTGCTGAAGCTTAGGGCCTCCTGTTAGCAGTAGTTTTCTGTAGGGACCTTGGCCTAAAATAGGTAGTCTTAGAGGGTGATTCAAAGTAGTTCATTGACCTTCTACAAATGCAGGGGGAATTGGAGCATGGGGAGAATGTTTGTTGAAGATGCTCGGCAACTAATGGACTCCTGTAGTCAATGGACAGCTTCTCATACCTTTCGAGAGTCCAACATGGCTGCTCACCATTTAGCAAAGTCTGCACTCCATATATCTATGGACTTATACAATATTGAAGAATGTCCTGTGTGCATTCAGTCAATTGAAAACCGTGAGATGTTATAAGCTCTTTTTAATGAGATCAGGTTATTTTCAAAATAAAAAAAGGTTCAAATCCCCTTGGGTGCAAACAATATCTCTAGGGGTCATCGGATTAGGGTGTTTTTCCCTTGAATTAACTGAGGTGTACTTGCGACAAACTCCTTGCCGAGGGCCTATGCATCCCCAGGATTAGTCGGGACGTTGTTCTAAACACCCGGTGCCAATAGAAAAAATATATTAATATATTATTCTCCCACCATTCTTTGTTTTACGAAGTTTACTTTTTTAACTTTGTTTAGAGCATTCTCAACGGCTCATGTATTATACAAGAAATGTAAATTATTTGAATAATTGCTCAAAAAATGATTTTCATCCAATTATGTAAAAAGAAATCTAAAATACAATCCGCTACACTAACCCGCTACATGTAAAATGAACTGTTCATCTATCAAAAATTTATTCATTATTTATCTCTCATTCTCTCTTTATTTCCAGCTTTTTTCTTTACTATTTTTTTTTTTTTACTATTTCCTGCTATAGCGGCATCCTATATCAATGTTTAAGAAGCAAGTGTATGGAAAAAAGTCTTAATACACTCATTTTGTTTTCATTTTCTGATTTTTTTTTTTATTTAGGTTATTTTTATCATTTAGAGTGGGGATAAACACATTACAATTACGTTAAGAGCAGTTCTATATACAGTATGCAGTCCTAGTACATGAAATGACCATTTTGTCCTCATTTCAAAGTATGAATTGACTAAATTACCCTTCCTTCTCTATAACCTAATGAGTGGTTTGGATTCAGAGATTAGTTGAGATGGTTTGTGAATAGTAGAATAAAAGTTGAATTATTTATTATATTTTATGTGAAAAATTGAGAAAGTTGTTTTGAGATTTGAAAAAGTTAAATTGTTTATTATATTTTGTATGAGAATTTAGAAAAGTTGTAATGATGAGATGAGATAAGTTGAGGTGGGTTTTGAATGCAAACGAGGCCTTAATCTAAAGCAAATTTGACCCAAATTCAAATTGCACCCCTACGTTTTTCCCTCTGCGCCGTGCGTGCCCCTCAACCCAACAACTTTCTCCTCCACCATCGACGACCACCCTCAACCCACCATTGACGGAACGACCTTCTCCACCATCGACTGCCAACGACCTCCTTGGTAGAGAACCTTGATCTGCACTTGTTTATTTACATACATCATGGGTTGTTTTAGCTAGTTTGCACTATGGATAACACATTGATTTCATGTTTTAGCTAGTCTTGCTGCCAGGTTTTGGTATTGAGAAGAGATGATTTAGGGATGGACAATCTGATTTTTGTTTGCTGAATCAGTCTATAATGGCCTGTTCCTAGTTTTGTTTGGTGAACTAGTCTGTGATGGGTTGAATGGCTCAGCTAGGGGGGATAGTCGAGCCAGAAAAGAGGCATCGATAGGTCGTTAAGGCCGTTCTTAGGCACTCTTACCGTTGTGGCCTAGCATCACTCTTCACCGTTGTGGCCTACTGTTGTGTTGTGTTCTTGTACCAATCTTTTGGAAAATATATGGCATTTCTTATTTATATACACCACTGGAATGCATTAACTTAATTTTTCTCAAGTTCGAGTTTTCTCTGCGGATTGTCTTGAATCTATAACCATGTTCTACTTATAATATATATATATATATATATATATCTATATATATATATATGACCATGATCTCATGGCTTAGTTGTCTAGTATTTTGTTTTTATGTGTATAGTTTACTGTTGGTTCTCCAATTTTATTACCTCCCAAGTGCAAGAGGTGCAGTGCTGATGTGTACTGAAGGTCCCAAGGTCGATTTCACAAGGATTAAGACAACTTATACTTCAGGACTAAAAAAAAAAAGAAATGAAAGATGTATCTAACTAAGAACACCCTCTTAGTCACTATGTTGACCAAGGGGTAGTTCTTTAATAGAGTTGCTCTCTTCCCAGTTGCCCAAAGATTCAATAGGAGCGAAGTAAGATTGGCCCACTCTTATATTAAATCAAATCACTAAAGAAACTAAAATAAAACTTGTATCAAACAGACTCAAGCAGATTAAATGAACAAACAAGAAATTTTGATTATTTAAAAAAAAATAAACCTAAGTCTTGGGGAACCCTCTCACAGTGAATAATCTAAAGAATTTCATAATCCCACTGTCTTTTGCAAATGTTGATCCAGTCTAGGGTAAAACATTTGGAAAATGGATATAATGTTCGCACAACAAGAGAAATCATAAAATATATTCTCAATAAATTTCTATCATCCCAGTTTCGGTTAACACATTCAGAGAAATGGGAACTTTACCTTTCAAGCATCCAACGTGCTCTCAATCAATGAAAGATAAAAAAAAGGGCGAAAAAGAACCCCAATCCTTGACTTGATTTGGGAATGATAAACAAACTTAATGAAAGAAAAAAAATCACCACAATCTGGGAATCAAAACCCTTAAAAATAAACACTGCTCGATGGTTTCCTTTGACTTAGGGTTCAGAAATTACTCCACCTTCATCTCGGGATTCTCAAGTTCAATCAAACTAAAAATGAACAACATTTCTAAAGAAAACTCAAAAAAGAAAAATAAACCCTAATTTTTTCTCTTTTTCTCTTGTACCCTAAAAACCACCACGACCTTCTGATTCCCCTTCATTTGCCTTTTATCCTCACTCTTTTCATCCTTTGTCGCGCCCTCAACTGAATCCTCTCCAATTCCATCCGGTTCCTTCTAGAGTGTAGAATCTGTAAGCGTAACGCAGAGAGAGTTAGGTTTTGAGTAATAGAGCATCTGAGAATATCCTAAGTGTAGTGCGAAAGTGTAATGGGAATCCAGAGTATGAAATGACCATATTACCCCATTTATCCTTTCTTATTGACTTCGGACTGTCCTTTTAGTAAAAAGTGACGTGTAGGTGAGTATTTGTAGTGATTTTCAGATCAAAAGTCTTAACTTAAATACTCACTTACTACAATTTCTTCACTTAATCAACTGTTTTGATCTCTTACGTGGGTATAATGACTTATGTGGGTATAATGACTAATGATGTGGGTATAATGACTAATGATATAGGTATAATGACTAATGATATAGGTATAATGTTTGGTGCTTGCTCTTGTATGCATCATGTTCTTTTCAATTTTACTACAAGTTTTATCACCAAGAGAAAGAAAAGAAGTTTAACAATGATCGATGATATATGCAACCAAAGTCATACGATGTGAGCATCTGTTTATCTTCTTATTTGCAAGCCAATGAAGTACATAACAAGGATAAATACTACTGTCTGCATGCAAAAATGACTTTGTCCGCATGCAAATACATCCTATGCAGATAAGCTGGGAAGGTGGGCAAAATATATGTTCCCAGGAGAATTCTAAAGCATAAATCAGAAAACACAACTACACACAAATACAACCAAAAGTGACATCACTGCCCTATTAAGGCAGAAGCTGTGTGTAGAGCCACATCAGTCCTAACATATCTATATCCAGCCAAAAAAACCAAGTCATCTCTACATATGTTATGAGAATGAGAACAAGTAGAAAAATTTCATTCCCAATGGAGATACCCTCTTCATTTATATTATTTATTTACCAGTTTCACATTTCTTACCCAACAAAACATATTGTACTATTGGGAAACAACAAAAATTAGTCCATAAGTTGAAACTAGTGGTGTTAAATAGTAGGAGTATAAGTAATGCTCTTCTTCATCATAACCTTTGTCATCTCCAGTCACACTTGGTGATGTTGCACATTTCACATGGGTGTCATTTAAGTGAATGAAAATGAGTATATATTGCCTATGTTAGAAACATAATCATACTTCTGAACTTTGTTTCTAGCATTTATTAACTTTTGCTTCAGTTGTTTTCTATTCTTGGTTGTCAGGTTTGCTAATTTGTTGTGCTTTAAATATATATATATATATATATATTACTTTCATGTTGTGCTTTAAATATATGAAGATTGTTCTTGATGAAGAAAGGGGAAGAATGCACATATACTAGGCGACCACTGTTTTTTTCAGAAAGCAATAATTATATAAATACCCCAAATGTGAGAGATGATGAGGTAGTAATTGATAATCATGGTGTAGTGCTAGGGAATGATGATGATGATGTGGTTTTAGAGCCAACGCCGGGAAATGATGATGATGGGGTTTTAGAGCTAACGTTGGGAAATGATGATGATGGGATTTCAGAACCAACACCGGAAATGAAGATGATGGGGTTTCAGAGCCAACGCCGGGGATATTTTTTAAAACTGAGAAAGAACTCATTTACTACGACAAGCAATATGGGAGACAGGTTGGATTCGGCATAATGACCCAAAGAAGTAAAAGGGAAGATGATGGGAGTGTTAGATATGTAACACTTGGGGTGTGCTCGTGGTGGTAAGGCAAGGAAACGTATTACCAACATTTCTAAACCACGCCCGACAACGAAGACTGATTGTAAGGCGAGAATTAATGCAGTTTTAGCTTATGGTGTCTTACGTATAACTATTGTCTGCAATGCACATAACCATGGGTTAAATCCACAAAAGGCAAGATTTTTTAGATGTAATCGCGCAATTGATGATTCCATGAAGAGGCAGTTAGATATTAACGACAAGGCAGGCATAAGTATGGCCAAAAGTTGGAACGTTGCATGCAAAGACCCAATAGGAATAGCGTCCAAGATATCGTCTTGATATTTGGAGCTTCTTCCAAGGGCTCATTAATTTTTACGTGCATGGATGGTGCTGGGGGCAGCCAGCCCCCCCTCCCCCCCCCCCCCCCCCCCCCCCCCCCCCCCCCGAACATCGCATGCAAAGCCACGATCTTTCGCCGAACTGGTTTTCCAAGTCCCTCAGGCCCTCCCTGAGGTATTGATTCCTTTCAGGCCACCTAAATGTGTTGAAGGTGACTACTTTGTGCAATTTATGAAGGAGGAGTTAGATCGTTCAGCAGTCCCTTTTCGGTTCTCTATGGTGTTAAAATTCTTAAGGCAAAAACCATCTTTGGATCGCATCAAAGGGTTTATTCATAGCAGATGGGGACTGTCAAAATAGCTAGTAGTTTCAGCAATGCGGAAGGCTTGAAATGTTTTTGTGAGATTTTCAGATGAAGATGATTTCTTGAAGTCTTTGTCCCGTGAAAGCTACGATATTGAAGGGGTTGCTTATAGGCCCTTTCAATGGTCTACAAATTTTACTGAAGATGAGGAACCGGCGTTGGTTCCAGTTTAGATCATGTTACCCGGGCTGCCTCTGAATCTTTATCAAGAATCGTTCTTGTGGAATATTGTTGCACCGATTGGAATCTTCTTGAGGAGAGATAATGCGACACACTGTACGACTCGCACAGATGGTGCACGAGTGTGTGTTATGATGAATATAGATCATGAGCTGATTCACTTCATTTGGATTGGGACGCCGAGGCATCCAACTAGCATCTTCCAAGAAGTTGATTATGAAACATTGCCTGCATTTTGTTCTTTTTGCAAGGTGCAAGGGCACACCTTAAAGACGTGTAAGGCAAACATGAAAGAAGGAAAAAAGAGTAAGAGGTTGAAGGTTATTAAGTCTAGTAGAATCTGGGTGCCAAAGGATAAAGAAGAGGATGTGAAGATTAATAAAGATCAGTTGGGGACAACTTCATAGTCCCTTGTTTTGGTATTGGAAGACATGGAGACTGAGGAGCCTGTCTTGGATGGAGGCAAGGATGTAGGGAAGTTGAAGTTGGTGACTGAGAGAGATATCGAAGATATGGAGGCTCCAGTGCAGAGGAAAGATTCGTTGATTTGTGGAAAGGCCAGTGGGACTATACCAGTTGAGGAGTTGGAATCTTTATCAACAACATATCAAGACCCGTCTGCTGAAGTTGCTGTGCAGTTAGATCCCAGAATTGTGGATCTCAGTGGGACTATACCAGTAGTGGAAGATGCAGTGTAGATAGATCCCAATATTGTGGATCCCAGCGAGAATACACCAGTAGCAGAAGATGCTGTAGAACCTAGAATTGTGGTTCCCAGCGGGACTATACCAATAGCAAATGGTGGTGTTCAAACAGGCTACTGCTATGGAGTCCAAATCTGAGGATTAAGGTAATTTTCCTCACCCTGGTAAACAAAAAGATGAATTTTCGGATTCTGATTTAGTAGTAAAGAAGTCACCAAGTAAGCATAGGTTACGTAGTTCCTATAGGGTTCCTAGCAAGCCTTTCAGCAGAATAAATGATTAATAAAGTGTTGTTTTGGAATATCCGAGGTCTTGGTACCTCGAGAAAACGTTTGAGGGGTCTGGCACGAGAGCAGCACCCCATAATTCTGGTTATTGCAGAACCGTTCAGGGATGATACTCATTTGAGTTACTGGAAAACGTTTCTAGAATTTGATGAGTGCTTGTTGAATGCTAGTCACGCAGGAAAGATTTGGTGTTTTTGGAAGTCCGGTTTGAAGGTGGATGCTATGGGTGTTTCGGATCAGCATCTTACTTTGCTTATTAATTCAAGTTTATTGATCTCATCAGTTTATGCAAAGTGCCGGTTTTTAGATCGGAGGTCTTTGTGGACTGATTTACTTGGTGTTAATAATTTGCAGTTTCCTCATGTGATTACTGGGGATTTTAATGTTTTACGTAACGATAATGAGAGAAGAGGGGAAAATCCAAGGATGCTTATTGCAATGGAGGATTTTTGTTCCTTTATTGATGATGGTAGATTTGTTGAGTTGCCTTTTTCAGGTAATGGCTTTTCTTGGTGCAATAGAAAATTAGGTATGGCGCGTTCATGGGCTAGGCTGGATAGAGCTTTATGTAATTCCAAGTTTAAGGATCTTTACCCGTTGGGTAGAATTCAGTATCTTCCTAGGAGGACTTCAAATCACTCCCTTATGGTTTTGGGTCTTTCGGTTTCATCTGCTAGGTACGGTCACACTTCATTTAAATTTCAATATATGTGGACAAATCATGAAGATTTTTGGAGATGTGTTTCTAGTTCTTGGCAGGTGGAGGTTAATGGTACGGGTTTGTGGAAGCTTGCTGCAAAATTGAAGAGGTTAAGACTAGTTCTTAAAACTTGGAACAAGGAGGTGTTTGGCTGGACAGGAAAGCATATTAAAGAATTAGAAGCAAAAGTGGAGGAAGGCGAATCTAGGCTACAAGAATGTTACTCAGAGGATGTTGAAGCATACGTTTTAGCTAACAAGGTTAAGCTTGATGTCTGGTTAAAAGGGGAAGAGTCTCGTATTGCTCAACAAGTCAAACAAAAGTGGGTATCGCATGGTGAGGTTTCGACTGCTTTCTTTAAAGCTTTGCAGAATCATAAACATAATATGATGATGGAAATGAAACTCTCTGATGGCAGAGTGCTTACCTTGCCTGAAGATATTCATGAGGCTGCGTGTGTTTATTTTGAGGATTTCCTCAAAGCTAAGTCAACAAGTTCATTGCCAGATTTGGTTGGGTTAATTTCGAAGGAAGTTTCGGAGGAGGAAAATCAATTTTTTGGTAGTATACTGTTGGTTGGGGAAGTAAAAGATGCACTTTTTTCTACTCCTGCAGATAGTAGCCCGGGGCCGGATGGATTTGGCTCAGGTTTTTTTCAACATTGTTGGTCCTTGGTGTACCAAGATTTAATGGAAGTTGTTAGTGATTTTTTTGGCAGAGCTACATTACCAAGGTTTTACTCTGCCTCTTATATTGTCTTAATTCCAAAAGTTCAGAATCCTACGTCGTTTGGGAATTTTAGGCCCATAAGTTTCTGTTCAATGGTCTATAAAATTTGCTCTAAAATTTTAGTGAACAGATTCACTTCAGTCTTCAGTAGGATTATTTCCATGGAACAAGGTGCTTTTTTGCCTGGTAGAAGTATTTTTGAAAATATTAGTCTTACTTAGGAGCTTATTCATGATATTAATAAGACAGTTCGAGGAGGAAATATTATGATGAAAATTGATTTTGCAAAAGCTTATGACACGATTGACTGGGATTTTTTTAATTCATATTTTGAAAGCTTTTGGGTTTTCTCCGAAAGTTTGTCATTTGTTAGTTCAATGTGTTACTACGCCTTGGTATTCTATGGTAATGAATGGCGCTGCAAAAGGTTTTTTCAAGGGTGGACGTGGTCTCTGTCAAGGGATCCTCTATCTCCTTATTTGTTCATTTTGGTAGAAGAAGTTCTCTCTCGACTGTAAACAAAGAAATGTGAGTTGGGTAGAATTAAATGTTTCTCCCATCCTAGACATGGTTCTGTTATTTCTCATCTTTTATATACCGATGATATGGTGATTTTCGCAAATGGAGGGAAGTCTTCAATTTTAGAGATTGTTGATGTTCTTCGCATTTATGCTGAGTGGTCAGGTCAACAGGTTAATAGCGCCAAATCATCTATTTTTTTCTCTAAAAGAATTAATTTTGTTAGACGTCGACATCTCTTATCGACTACACAGTTCTCGGAAGGGGTGTTCCTGGTCAGGTATTTAGGGGTGCTAGTTGTTTCTGGTAGATTGAAGTTAATTCATTTCTAGGATGTTATTCAAAAAATTCAAAAGAAGATTGAAGGTTGGAAGTTGAGTTTTCTTTCCACAGGGGCGAGAGTTATCTTATAAAGCATGTGTTGTCGAGTATGCCGGTTCACTTGTTATTTGTGATGCAGGTTCCGAAATTAGTGTTGCTCCAGTTTAATAAGTTATTTAGCACTTTCTTTTGGGGCTCAATTAATGGGAGTCCCAAGAGGAAATGAATTAAATGGGAAAGATTATGTAAACCTGTGGATGAAGGAGGGGTTGATTTGCGAAGTTTTGTTGATGTACAAAGATCGTTGCATCTTAAATTTGCCTAGAATTTGTTGAGTTCAGATTCTTTATGGAAAATATTTTTCTGTGCTAAATACATGCATGGACAGCATCCGTTGGAGATTAGTCCATCTAAAGGCACCAGGTTTTGGAAAGCAATTGTAAAAGAGATTCCTATTGTACTTTCACATTCCAAGTGGAAGATTAGGGAGGGGAATGTGTCGTTCTGGAGAGATAGTTGGCTTAATTCTGGGCCTCTAATAGAGCAGTATCCGATGGTGGGAGATCTGGAATTTAAGGTGAAGAATTGTATGATTAATAACAATTGAGATATGGAGCAACTTGAGCAACTAGTAGGGCCTAAGAAAATGGAGGAAATAGTCAATGAAATCAATAGTAGGAGGACTGGTAAGGATCAACTTATTTGGTTAGGAAATTCAGATGGGTCTTTCACGACTAAAACCGCTTGATCTTTTGTTCAGATTAATAATCCTAAATGTCAATGGTCGGATTGGATTTGGAATTCAGTTTTACCAAAGAAATTTTCTGTGCTTCTGTGGAAGGCCTTAAACTCATGCCTTGCTATGGATGAACCTATAAGGAGACTTGGTGTGCCTCTAGTCTCGAAATGTAAATGTTGTCGAGAAGGTGCCGTTGAGGATATTAATCATGTGTTATATAGTGCGAATATTGCTAAGGCTATATGGAAGTTTAGTTCAAATACTTTGGGTATCCCGTTTGTCCAATTCCGGTCTTGGAGGGCAACTGTTGAGGCTTGGTTTCGAAGAGCATCGAAGTCATCTCAGTTAGGTACTCTTATTGGAGTTATACCTGTCATCATCACATGGAATTTATGGAAGTGGCGATGTACATCGCGGATGGAAGGTAGGAAAGAGAAGGTTCAGGTTCTATGGAGATCGATAAAGTACTAGATTAATTGGGTGGGTATTAAGATTCATAAGGATTCCCGGCTAGTGGAAAAGGATGTACAGATCTTGAAGTCTTTGAATCTTTCAATTAATTCAAGAAAGAATGAGATTTTAATGGCATTAAGATGGGAGAGGCCGAAGAAAGATTGGTTTAAACTGAATGTGGACGGAAGTAGTATTAATAATCTTGGAATTTTGGGTGCCGGAGGAGTAGTAAGAAATGAGCTTGGGAAGATGGTTTTTGCGTTTGCCGAATCCATTGGCAGTGGTAGCAATAATCTTGCAGAAGTTATAGCCTTGAGAAGAGGGCTTGAGCATTGTAAAAGATTGGGGCTTAATAATATAATTATTGAAATGGACTCGCTTTTGGTTGTTAATTGGGTTCAGGACGAAAGATGTAGTCTCTGGTACTTAGAGGATTTTTGGGGAGACACTATGAATATGTTGGTAGAGATGAATTTTTCCATTAAGCATATCTATTGGGAAGGGAATAAGGCTGCAGATTTTTTGGCTCGGTTGGGAAGTAATGGGGTCTCTCATGAGTGGTCAGGGCAGACGGAAGTTCCTCATCTATTAAGAGGTATACTTAGAACAGATTCATGTGGATTGGCTTATCTCAGGAAGTGTGGATGTCTTTAGTATGGGTAATACTTTTTAGGAAGGAAGGCATGCGTGTCAGTGCACTTATTTGCATAAGAATCCTTAATATAGGCATGTTTAATTTGGTTTTGTTCAGTTGTAAGTTTGGTTATATTGTTTGAGTTATTTGTGTTGGTGTCTGGTGCTTAGGGCTTATTTATTATTGTAAAGCCCGAGTACATTTGATTGTTACCACGGTATTCCTCCACCACAAGTGAGGGCTTATTAATAAACTTGGGTGGGGGTCACTATTGGACAGGTGATTACTTACTCTTCATTAAAAAAAAAAAAGTATGGCCAAAAGTTCTAAAGCATTAGATGTCGAGGCTGGTAGTTTTGACAAACTTCCATTTATTGAAAAGGATGCAAGGAATTATATAGATAAGGCTCGACACCTTTGACATGGCAAAGGAAGTGCTGATGCACTTCGTGGTTATTTTGAGAGGATGCAGTATAAGAATGATGAGTTTTACTCATCGATGGATTGGGATGATGATGGTCAATTAAAATATGTCTTTTGGGCGGATACACACAGCAGAGCAGCATATGATTATTTTGGGGATGTTGTGACATTTGATATAACATACCTAACAAATAGATATGGCATGCCATTTGCTCCGTTTGTTGGTGTTAACCACCATGGATAGTCAATACTTTTGGGAGCATGCTCGATATCAAGTGAAAATACTGAAACATTTGTTTAGTTATTTGACACTTGGTTGAAATGTATGGATGGGAGGGCACCAAAAGCTATCATCACTGATCAAGACAGGGCCATGAAAAATACTATTGCAATAGTCTTTCCAAATACCCGGCATAGATACTGTTTGTGGCACATAATGAGAAAACTACCAGAGAAGTTGGGCTCACATGCTGAATTTAAGTGTGAGTTGAAAAGTGCCTTGCAGAGATGTGTTTATGATTCTCAAACTTCTGACAAGTTTGAGAAGTCTTGAGAAGTTGACATTTACAATTTGAAGGAAAATGCATGGCTTCAAAGTCTCTATAATGAGCGAATGTATTGAGTTCTCGTATACCTGAAAAATACATTTTGGGCTGGGATGAGCACAACTCAGAGGAGTGAGAGTATGAATGCTTTTTTTTATGGATATGTACATTCAGGAACTACGTTGAAAGAATTCGTTGATCAATTCGACAATGCACTGAGGAAGAAAGTAGAGAATGAGATGGCAGTGGATTTCCACTCATTCAATTGCGCAGTCCCTTGTATATCTCATTTACCCGTGGAGAAAAAATTCCAAGCAGTGTACATGAATTCTAAATTTAAGGAAGTGCAGTTAGAAGTAATAGAGATTATCTACTCTCATTGTGTTGTCATAAAAACAGAAGGGGCAATTACCACATATCAAGTTAATGACCAAAGGGTAGTTGAAGACGGCATCAAAAAGTCAACTTTGCATGCGTACTTCAATGAAGATGAGTGTGAGGCAAAATGCATGTGTGGACTATTTGAGATGAGAGGGATTATATGTAGGCACATTCTTTCAATTTTTGCCGCAAGGGATATCCAAGTGTTGTAGGAAAAGTACATTATGGAGAGGTAGAGGAATGACATTAAATGTAGATATGCTCTCATTTGAAGCAGTTACAATGGCTTCAGTGGTAAACCAGCTGCTAATCGGTACTCTGGTTTGATAAAATTATGTTTCCAAGTAGCTATAAATGCATGTGAAAGCGAAGATAATTCTCTAGACATGACACAGAAGCTAAAGGTAATGAATGAAATTTACACTAAATCGGAGCCCAAGGCCATAGTTGCAAGCACTCATGCTTCCATTGATGCCGAAACTGGAAGTTCGAAAAAAGTGTTGAGCCATCGTGTTGTCAAAGGCAAAAGCAGGCCCCCATCAAAGAGGAGACAACCTACAATAGAGAAGTTACAAACCAAAAATAAAAAGGTTGGTGGCAAGCGACAAATAAAGAATGTATGGAAGATTTAAATAATGTGATTGTGATATAGTTTTAACAAATTTATAGATAAGTTATGTCATTTGTTTATGTATTTAAATGTAGCCCCCATCACGGACGGAAGATGTATTAAACCCCCACAGAATCGGTAATACTGCATGACACACCAAAAGCTGTTGTTTCGTAACTGCCTGGTACACAACAAAGTGTTATTTCTTATGTAAATATTAAATAATATTCTTTTTATCTATATTTTGAACAAATAATACTGAGTTTTGCATGATGTTTTACAAAATATTTCAAACTACTTGCAGGTGAACTTCGCATGTCCTGGCCCTCTCGATGTTTGATGAAAGACATGGTAGACTACTGCCCCCCATCAAAGTATTTGAGATTTGAAGACGTTGTAGACTGTTATGTTTTCAAAAGTTTATAACTTCAGCAATATAACTCTACTTTGTATTCTTGTAAACTTGGTATCTTTTTGTAACATTGGATATTTATACCATTTTAAGGGTATGAATTATGTTATGGGTATGAGATATGTTATTATTGTTCGGAATGAGGATTGATCAAAGTGTTGGATACTTATATTAAAGTGTTGGTTCAAAGTTATAATCTCATGGGTTTTATTCAATGTAGAACAAAATACATGAAATATAGTGCAAGGAAAATACTTCTCATAACCATTCATAATATTCACAAGTTTGATGGGTTTGAATATTACAATATTGATAAAGGTTGTAAATCTATCTATTACAACCTACTTAACAACATTATACAGTTTGATATACACTACTACTAATTTGTAACTGTTCTTAATCCTATCTAATAACAAAATATTAGAATTGCAAGTCTCCAATACACGCAGTGTCGCATGCATGTATGGTTAATATCTTTCATTACACCATGAAGCTCATCCTTATCATTTTGGATGTCATCTTTCAATTTTTGCATTTGTACCCTTGCACGTTGGAGTTCTTCTTCCCTCTTTTGGAGTTCTTCCTCTCATTTTTGGAGTTCTTCCTCTCTTTTGGAGGCGACGTTCTCTTTTGTACACAATTTTTTCTTCATTTTCTACTTCAATATATGCCCATAAAAAGTACTCGTAGTATGGTTTTTCCTACAGCAAACATCTAATTAGTGTAAGAAATTACAATTAAGACAACAATATCTAAAAAAGGTTGCGCACAAAAATTTTTTTAGTGTTACCTCTCTATTGTAATTTGGATAAGAATAAAAATGTCGGCTTGTATTTTTTGTTGTTTTTAATAATTTTAAACGTGTCATCTCTCCACATAGACATTTTGGAGCATGATTTAAAGAAGATGAAGAATGCGATGAAGACATTGCGTATCAAAAGTAGAAACTGTTCTCGAAATTGTGTTATGCTGGAAATGCGTTATGCCTACATCAGATAATGATCTCTTACTAATTGTTGGTCCAGCAAAAGCAAGAAAGAAAATGGATAAAAGTTAATAGAAACCAAAGTTCCCAAACTTTGGGTAGCTAGTACATTCTTCCTTAAAGTTTCCAAAGTTTCAAAAACAAGGTAAAAACCAATAACAATGAAGGACATATGATAGACTGCAGTTAAATAATATCTAGTAGGTATCATGCATGTAAGTGCAGCACCTAATGTTAAGTAAATGATAATGGGTATCATGCGTGGGTGTCATGCTTGAGATTGAAAATCAAGCACACATTTTCAGAAGAGAGCCTTTTGCAAATCACTTACCCAGTTGGTAAATGATAGTATTCAAGTAATAAGTGAGTTGCAAGAAGCCTATCAACAAGTCTACAAGTTCAAACACATACACTTCAAGCATAAATTACCATATGGAACAAGTGAGTTGCAAGAAGGAAATATTTTATGCAGACCCTAGAAAATATTTATGGGTTCCATAAGTGAGTTGCAAGAAGCCTATCAACAAGTCTGCAAATTCAAACTCATACACTTCAAGCATAAATTACCATATGGAACTCATTCACAAATTTGAACAAACACGTAGAGTGCATTTCTAAAACTAGAAATATTTTATACAAACAAGTAAAGATCTTAACACAAATTTACAAAAAGGCAAAACCAACTCAAGATCCACGCTCAAGTGAAGAATTACATGCAAAAGAAGACACTGAGTGAAATCCCAGAGAAGGAAATCTCTCACCAACTACCACTCAAATCGTAGAGAAGGAAATCCCTCACCAAGATGGAGATGGCCACGGCAACGGCATTGCGTGATGGGCTTGGTCTGCGCGATGAAGGGGTCTAGGGTGATGAAGGGGTCTACACGATGAAGGGCTCTGGGGGTCGTCGTTCTTTTCCTTTAATGAAATGCAGTGTTTCATTTATAAAATGAAACGCTACGTTTCATTAGAGGACTGCAATGCAGACCCCGAATGGGGGACTGTAATAAGAATTTTCCTTACATTAATAGGGAATATTAAAAATATTAAAAGATGTAAAGACATTGCAAATTTGCTAGATAAAATAAATAAGTATATACACTTTTTAATATTCTCATATTATAATCTCATTTTTTATATTTTTTATTTTTTTTAGCTTATAAATCTTTATTTTATGTGTTGTAAGACATAATTGCATGACATTTTATATTAAGAGATATTATAAATTTATTGGTAGTTAAATGACATATTTAAAATGAATAAGAAATATTAAAAAATATATTCTTTGCTCTTATAAAAAAATATATTATTTAAATAATATAGAAGAAAAATAGATAAATTGATATAAAGTATATTTTAGTACATAAAATAGAAAAAATTAATAATATATTTTAAAGAATAAGATAAAAAAAATTCATTATGAATGCTCTAATGTTGAACGTTGAACGTTGAACGTCGGGTTCATGTTGCTGTCAAAGCGAGGACCACAAGAAACAGTAACCCCCGTGGGCCGTTATCCCAAGTCAATAGTCTTCGTCAATGCCGGAAGAATCATCCACCACTAGCCGCCATGGAAATACTTTGTACTAATTACAACCTAGAAAGTAAAAACCTCTCCTTCGCCAGCCATTCACAATTCCACAGAACCTCCCCCTCCCCAAACCAATATTTCCATGGCTACCCAGATCCTCTCCTTCCTCTTCCTCTTCGCCGTCGCCTTCCTCCTTTCAATCAGTCCACCATCCTCAGCCCAACAACAAGCCCCATCTCTGACTTTCTCATCCTTCAAATCGTCGGACTCCCCATGGAGCCCAGGCCAGAACCGAATCCTTGTCTCTCCCAACTCCGTCTTCGCCGCCGGATTCCAGCTACTACCCAGCTCCAAAACGCACTACAACTTCTCAGTTTGGTACCGCAACGTCTCCGGAAGTCCCATCGTCTGGTCAACCAATAAGGCCTCTGCGGTCAACGGCTCCGCATCGCTTGTCATCACCACCTCTGGACAGCTCCGTCTCAACGACTTCTCGGGCCGGAACTTGTGGCCGTGGGATGCCTCAGGCCCAAACTCCAGTCTCATCCTAAGCAATGAGGGTAATCTTTCTTTCGCAAGCTGGCAGAGTTTCAAATTCCCAACAGATACCATTTTGCCGAGCCAGATTATAACTAATACCACATTAGTTTCCAAGAATGGTAAGTATAGCTTCGCAAACTCCTCGAAGTTGCTTTTCAATAACACCGATAGTTATTGGGAAGCCGCAAATGGAAGCCCTTTCCAAATGCTCCAGAATGACGGGAGAATGGTCCAGAATGTAGGGTCTTTCATTCCTGCGGATTTCGGTTCTACAGATTTGCGAAGATTGACGCTTGACGACGATGGTAATCTCGGAATTTACAGTTATGATCCAGATCAAAAAGCGTGGGTCGTTGTTTGGAAAGCAATGCAAGAAATGTGCAGAGTTTATGGCACGTGTGGGCCTAATGCTATATGCATGAGTGATGGCTCGAATTCTAGTACCAATTGTGCATGTCCGCCAGGGTTTCGGCAGCGTTCCGGTGGAGAACAAGAAGGATGCGACATCAAAATTCCGATCAACAACCCGGCAAAGACCAAGTTCCTTCAGCTTGATTATGTCAATTATACCAGCGGGGCGAACAATACGAATCAGACTACTGCTAGGAATCTGGCGGAGTGTCAAGCTAACTGCTATAAAGAAGCCAAATGTCTTGGGTTTGGATTCAAGTATGACGGAAAAGGTTATTGCAATCTTCAACTCGAACGGCTGCTATACGGGTACTGGTCGCCGGGTACCGAGGCCGTCATGTATTTGCGCGTTGACAGTTCGGAGACAGACATATCAAACTTCCGCGGCATGACCAAGTTGCTGGAAACGACATGCCCGGTCAATATAAGCCTCCCTCTACCGCCCGAAGAATCCAGCACCACCGCGAGAAATATAGCGATAATCTGTACCCTCTTTGCTGCAGAGCTGCTCTCCGGGGTGTTTTTCTTCTGGCGTTTTCTGAAGAAGTACATCAAGTACAGGGACATGGCTCAGACCTTGGGCCTCGAGTTCCTTCCGGCAGGTGGACCCAAGCGGTTCACATACGCCGAGCTCAAGGCAGCCACTAAAGACTTCTCCAACCTGATAGGCAAAGGTGGATTCGGAGATGTTTATAAAGGAGAGCTCCCCGATCACCGCGTCGTCGCGGTGAAGTGTTTGAAACATGTTGCCGGCGGCGACGCCGAGTTCTGGGCAGAGGTCACAATTATTGCCCGGATGCACCACCTCAACTTGGTTAGATTGTGGGGGTTTTGTGCGGAGAAGGGTAAGAGAATCCTCGTCTACGAGTATGTCCCCAATGGCTCCCTCGACAAGTACATCTTTCATTCTGCTCGGGCAAATTCCAGAGAAGATGGGGAGCTGGAAATGGGTCCTCTTTCTGAAAACGGCCTGAACCCGATACTGGATTGGGGCGTTCGATACCGGATTGCGCTCGGCGTGGCTAGAGCGATAGCGTATTTGCACGAAGAGTGTTTGGAGTGGGTTTTGCATTGTGACATTAAGCCAGAGAATATACTCTTGGGGGATGATTTCTGCCCCAAGATATCCGACTTTGGGTTGGCAAAGCTGAAGAAAAAGGAGGATATGGTGAGCATGTCACGGATGCGGGGGACAAGAGGGTACATGGCGCCGGAATGGGTTAGATCAGACCCGATTACTGCAAAGGCCGACGTGTACAGCTTCGGGATGGTGCTGCTGGAAATAGTGACAGGCACAAGGAATTTTGAGATGCAAGGGTCCGTGAAGCACAGCGAGGATTGGTATTTCCCGGGGTGGGCATTCGATAAAGTATACAAGGAGATAAAGGTGGAGGACATCCTGGATCGTCGAATCAAACATAGTTATGATAATCGAGCCCATTTTCATTTGGTGGATCGGATGGTGAAGACGGCGATGTGGTGCCTTCAAGATCGACCGGAGAAGAGGCCGCCGATGGGGAAGCTGGCTAAGATGTTGGAAGGTACGGTGGAGATCACAGAACCAGGAAAGCCCACCATTTTCTTTCTTGGGGATGAATAAAGTTTCTCCCTTTTGTTTCCGGCCTCGCGCCTTTTCAGCATTTGTGTAAATTAGCTTGATGTTGTAAAACCGCTTTGGTAAAATGCCAAAGTGGATCTATTTTCATCGGAGTTTAGAATAAAGAAGTCTGCGCAAGTGTGCAGGACAGTTGTATGGTAAAATGTCAGAGTGGAACTTCAAACTTTATCTTACTTGATGAGTAGCAACCTTGCAACCCGGTGAGACTGTCACACACAGATGTGCACTAGCTGTTGGTATTGTGTATATCAAAGTGGGTGATTTTGTATTCATTTCGCAGTTGATGACAACCTAAGGGCTGGTTTAGTTACACAAAATCAAATTATCTCATCTCATATAATTATTACAATTTTTTCAAACTCCAATACAAATATAATAAACAATTAAACTTTTTTAAATTCTAAAACAAAAATTATATTAAAAAATTATATTACAATATTTTATTCAATTTTCAACAAAATATCTTATCTCATCTGAACAACATAACCAAACGAGACCATTTTAAAACGTGGGATCTATTCATCAGGAGAGGTGA
The DNA here is from genome assembly GCF_004785595.1 of Juglans microcarpa x Juglans regia. NCBI lineage: Eukaryota > Viridiplantae > Streptophyta > Magnoliopsida > Fagales > Juglandaceae > Juglans > Juglans microcarpa x Juglans regia. The sequence continues at coordinate 9,759,194 of NC_054599.1, read as the reverse complement.
GGGCAATAATGTAATAAAGTTGGTAGTGTTTGTTCTCAACGTTGTGATCTATCAACCTGGCATGTTTGAATAATAAGATGAGATGAAATTAGTTGAAATGGTTTATGAATAATAGTGAGATCATTAGTTAAAATAAGATGAGATAAGATGATTTCATCTCACCTCCATATCCAAACGAGCAGAGGTGAGATGGTTTAATCTTAACACTGCAGGCATTTTTTTCCTCCTAAGAAAAAAGGAAGAGAAAAAACGTAGTGCAAAAATATATCAGGAGATACATGCAACTGACTGTTTTTCTTTTCTAAAGACTTTTTCGACCTCAGAGAATTATACAGCAAAAGTATGCCCGTGTCAGGGAAGAAAGAGGTGGGTAAATAACAGAATGCTGACCATCTTCATGCACTGCTAGTTTTTTCTTTTGGGCATTAGAAACTATAAGGATTTTACCCTAATCCAAAGAAAATGCTCCATTGCAATACCTGCAGAAGTGAAAACCAAATAGATGACTACCATATGCTTTGATTTACAATCTTGATAGATAAAAGACTTAAGTACTGTTTTATATAATCCAGTAACCAGTCCCATATTCATCGGTGACAGTGTAAGAGAGAACTTATTAGCACAGGATGCACTTTCCCGAGAAATACCAGCTATGGAAATTATCACTTACGGATTTTCTGCAACAAAAAAGATTGTTCTTGTGTGGAAAAATATGCAACCTAATAATTTGATCTTTGTGAGATAATTTAGGTTGAGCAAAATAGGTTGCAACTTGGACTAAACCGGGCCATGATATGTATGCTTTTTTCAATTGGTTATGGTAAAATTAAAAACAAATTGACCCAAAGGGAAGCATAAAATAATAACTGGTTACCTGTTGCTGAACTTCTCGACTGCCTCAGAGGCATAAAGCAGTGTTTCATTGGCTCTCTCTAGAACCATATAAACCTCTTTCCCTTTTGTAATCCGAGCAATAACCCAGGCGTTATTTTTAGCTCTAATGCATATTTCCAAATCTTTCTCAAGACCTGCATTATCCCCTACCATTTGACCTTTTTCCAAATCAACCTCTTCTCTAACCTTACTTAAGACAAGCAAAGATTCCTGCAACAGAACAATACTTCAATTAAATCGCTTGATTAAAGTAATCAGCTGAGCAAAAATGGGTGTTTCTTAACTGACAAGTCAGCAACCACTATCGAAAATTATGTTGCCAAGTTGCAGGCAACAGAACCAACATTTAACCTAATATGCAAAGCTGAAGGTTTGAATAACATGAAAGACTCCCAGAATAAAAATCGTCCATAAATAATTTTAGATGCATTTGAAGATTGGAACAAAATGATTTGTCTATCCAGTCAATTAATCTAGCTGTCTATGTTCATACACTGACCACAAGATTTAGGCCCCAGACAACAGTAGTGGACCCAGCCAGCAAGGCTTTAGAGGATTTCATCCAGAATTTCTTTTTTTTTTTTTTTTTTTTTAGGGGATTTCATCCAGAATTTATTTTCATGCTAAACTTCTTTGGCAACAACCCAGTATCACTTTTCATGCTTAATCTCAAACATCTTGCAATCACATAGCATAAGAATAACAATAATGGTAATAACGACTGGGTCCACCAGGAGATTTGTCCTCAAGCAGC